>NC_090445.1:185740104-186410993 GCF_031143425.1 Pleurodeles waltl | reverse complement strand
TTACACAGTGCAGCAACATTTCTAACTACCAGGCATTGTATGAATACCTCCCAGGAATGGGCGACAGGGTATATGAGGCATGCCTGGGTCTGGATGACCAACCTGGCCCATCAAGGACCTCTGGACAGTTGGTTGCCCTGCCACAGTCCCAACCCTCCACAGAGCCTCCCCCTCAGGAAACACCAGCACAGCACCCACCCAGCGGGCCCATACCACTGTCCCCAGGACACGTCATTCAGCAGTGTGCCCACCACTACAGGGACCCCAGGCAACCCCACAAACACAGGATGATCAGGGACCTGGGGTCAGTGGCAGTGGGCACATGCTTCAGGGGACAGAGGCAGAGGACAACAGGGAAGCTGGGAGGACTGTTGTGCGACAGGGGGAGGACAGGCCAAGGGAACCGACCCTCCACGAGGCACTCTCAAACATCATAGGAGCATACCACCGTTCCCAGGAGACCATGGGCCAGGTACTGGCCAAGTTGCAGGGGACCCAGCGGCTGCAGGAGGGACAGTACCTGGGGATCAGGAAGGACCCAACAAAAATTTACACCATCCTGGTCACCATTGCAGGAGTGCTGGCTGACATGGGCAAGACCATGAGGGAGGCAGAGGCACACCAACAGGCCCCTGACACTAGCCACACCGAGGAACAGCCTTCCACCGCCGCCGGCGTTAGTGGACAAGAGGCCCCGCCACAGGAACAACAGGCCACCAGCACCCTACCCCCTGCAGAAGGAGAACCACCCCGCAAACGGTTCCTGCGATCCAGGCAGAAGACAGAGAACATTGCCAGGAAATAAGACTCTCCTGATTGTCACCCTTCTGTCCCAGTCTGTCAGCCTGTCCACCTTGAACTGCTATTATTCCCCTTCCTATGACCCATTTAACAATGCACCTGTGATACCAAGAGACTGGGCTCTAACTGGACAATCCTCCACCATCACCCCAGCCTCTTGCACATAACCCCATACTTATTGGCACAAAAATAAACACCCTTGAAACAAATACCATACTGGAGTCAGTGTAATGATTCGAAAAATGTATTAGTACAACATTATCAAAGCATTGCAAAGTATATGTTCAGTGAAATATACTACAGGATGACCTTTGGTGGGCAGCAGTACATATAGCAGGAGCCATAATGGGGCACACAGATCTGAAAAATAAGGAATCCAAAGGGTACAGTCAGTGTCCATAGACAGAGGGTAAGAGGCTGCCATGTACAATGTCCAAAAGATTACTGAAAAGTAAAGTTGAGTTACAGTCTCTTACCTGTTTGTCACTGCTGGATAATGTTTGTTCTTTTGTCCACATCTTCTTCATCAGCCTCCTCTTCCTCACTGTCCACAGGCTTCACTGCTGCCACAAGACCATCTCCAGGCTGATCCTCCTGCAGAAAAGGCACCTGACGTCTCAAGGCCAGGTTGTGCAACATACAGCATGCCACGATGATCTGGCACACCTTCTTCGGTGAGTAGTACTGGGATACACCTGTCAGATGGAGGCACTGGAACCTAACCTTCAGGAGGCCAAAGGTCCTTTCAATAATCCTCCTTGTACCCCCATGTGCCTCATTGTAACGTTCCTCTGCCCTTGTCCTGGCATTCCTCACTGGGGTCAGTAGCCATGAGAGGTTGGGGCAACCAGAGTCACATGTAAATATTGAGGGACACCTGTTAGACACACACTAACCCTTAGGGACAACCCCAGCTACTTCTACTGGGTGGAGTCCTTGGGCTCACCTAATAGCCACACCCAGTGCCTCTAGAGTTGGCCCATCACATAAGGGATGCTGCTATTCCTCAAGATATAGGCGTCATGCACAGAGCCAGGGTATTTGGCATTCACATTGGAGATGTACTGGTCCGCCAAACACACCATTTGCACATTCATCAAGTGATAGCTTTTTCTATTTCTGTAAACCTGTTCATTTCTCCGAGGGGGAACAAATGCCACATGTGTGCCATCAATAGCACCAATGATGTTGGGGATATGTTCCAGGGCATAGAAGTCAGCTTTCACTGTGGCCAAATCATCCACTTGGGGGAACACGATGTAGCTGCATATGTGTTTCAGCAGGGCAGACAAAACTCTGGACAACATGTTGGAGAACATTGGTTGAGACATTCCTGTTGCCATGGCCACTGTAGTTTGAAAGGAACCACTTGCCAGGAAGTGCAGCACTGACAGAACCTGCACACGGATAGCTGAAATAAGGTGTGGCTCCAATTGGGCACCCAGTTCTTGAATTGTGCCACGATCAAGTCTATAGATGATGATAAGGTGTCTGTCCTCCATTGTCGACAAGTCCACCAGGGGTCTAAACACCGGAGGGTGCCGCCATCTCATCATCTGCCTCAGTGGTTGTAGCCTATGGAGTAGAACGGTGAGCAATAGGTCATATTTTCACATAGGATGCACAACTGTTGCTGAATTTAGGACACACAAGCAGTATGTGAAGTCTAGAGTCAGTTGATGGGCCAATGTCTGCTGTGACGCAGTTAGGTGCCATGCCATGTGCCCCCCTGAAATGCCGGCTGCCTGACCTGTGAGGAGGGACAAGTGGAAATGAGGTAAGTGTGCTGGCGTTGTGCCAGGAGCCAATGGCGATGTATGCCTGCTGTGACTGTACGCGCTGTCACCATTTTGTGACCGTCAACAGGAGAGGACCTACACTGCAAGTGCTGCTGTGACCTGAGTCTGGAAGTGACAATGCCTAGAGTGTCTGTGGAAAGGGCCCCTTCCTTCACTGCGGAGCAGTTGGAGAAACTGGTGGATGGGGTCCTACCACAGTATACGTTACTCTACGGTCCTCCAGACAAACAGGTGAGTACACTGTGTGCATGATGTGTGGGCAATGCATGTTTGGAGTGGTGTGGATGTAAGCTACATGTTGGGGGGTGATGATGCGTCCTGGCCTGAGTGCTGCATGAGAGGTGATGAGTGTATGTGCATTAGGGCATGGGCGGGAACTGGGGGGCAATGAGTATGCTGGTCCGGACGGGTGAGTAATTTCCTTTTCTGCTGTATTTTCCCTCTAGGCCCCCACCCACCAGAAAAAGGGTATTTGGCGTGCCATCGCCAAGGAGGTGCAGACCCTGGGGGTCTACCACAGGCGGAGCACCCACTGCCGCAAGAGATGGGAGGCCCTGCGCCACTGGACCAAGAAAACAGCAGAGGTCCAGCTGGGGCTGGCCTCCCAATGTAGAAGGGGTGCCCGTCGCACCATGACCCCCCTGATGTTCTGCATCCTGGCGGTGGCCTATCCGGAGTTGGATGGGCGCTTGAGGGCATCACAGCAGCCACAAGGTGGTGAGTACAGATTCTGAATCCTGACTTTGCACGCTTTGGTAGCTAGCTGGGTGGGGATGTGGGTGCCCCTAGGCCAGGGCGATCATGGCAGGGTAGGTCCCTTGTGTGCTGCCTCTGTTAGCGCTCCAAACCCAATGGTGTTAGTGGGCATCTACTACTGGACAGGGTCCTGTGGGTGTCAGGTGTGCAGATGCTGGCGTTAGGCATTGTATGCCATGGGCTTGGGACTACCTTAGTGACTGGTTGGGCATGGCCTAGTGCATAGGGCAGCTCCCTGTGTGTTGTGTACACCAACGGTGGTGTTGTTGCTGGCATTGACCAAGTATATCCTCTGTCTCTCCCCCCTACTTTTTGTTTTGTAGTAGCAGATACACCAGGATCGGCAGGACCTCTAGTTTGGGCTCCATGCGGCCTGGTTCTTCGTTGAGTGTCGAAAGGTGAGTGGTTCTCCTTCTGGGTACTGTTTCTGACGTGATTTTGATGGCATTCGTACCGTCCCGGAAAAGCTGGTGGATTGGTTGGTTGTGATAGGGTGGACGGTACATTGTCTTCCGCCTGTCTGTTGGCGGTGACCACCGTGGGGTTTGTTGCTACCGCCGTGGCGGTCGGATTGTTAAAGTGGCTATATGTGTTGGCGGTTTCCGCTGTGGTGTGATCCCATTTTTTTTAACGCCGGCCTGTTGGCGGTATTACCGCCGCTTTATCACTGACCACCAGGGTTGTTATGAGGGCCTTTGTATTTTGAATTTAGGCACAGCTACAGAAAGAGGTATGGGTCAACAAACATTTCAAGTGTTGATCAGCAGGAATGTCTGACCACACCTATAGTCTTTCATGCTGAACTTATGATGCAGGAGGGGTTAAACGTCTGCAGCATGGACGAGCATAGTACGATGCAAAATGAAACAATATATGTGACATTTGGATACACACTTACTCCAAACCAGATTACATGAGACAGTAATGTATACACTTGTAAATGCTTTCTAGGTAATGTGTTCCACCTCATCAGCACCAGTTGCATAGTCAAATGTAGACATAGATCACCAAACGCTGTCCAGATAAGCTTAGCCTAGCTCATTCCAATTTGAAGCAACACCTGTTGCAACATTGTTTGTAATGTTTGTGGCATGTGTTGGGTCTCAAAATGTGAACCTTTTGACCATTTTAGTGTCAGATGATGTTACATGTGTCATAAGCATTCAAATAGTAGGTGACCAAACATCACCACAGGAGGTAAAGATGCATGATTCCTTTGGGCCTGCATACATTGCCCCTATATGCAACTTGACATACGGTCTTGTCCATCTAACATTATTCTGTTGACATGTTCTGTTGTGTTTGTACATTGATTGTAATGTAAGGTGATTAATAAATCCCCATACATATCACATTGTTACAACTATCATGGATCACACACAAACCTTACAGAGCTACAACTATGCACCTATTAATTATTTTAACTGGTAGCGTTGGGATCGTAGAAGGTCTAAATTTCTCCCCTGGTTATGGTACAGGTCCACCTACAAGGCAATATTTTGAACATTGCACTGTAAATGGTATAAATCCACACTGTCTAAATATAATGAACAGTACTATGATATCCCATTGATCTGGCATATTCAACATGTTGGACACACATATGTATATATTGTCTGTATATGTGAGATGCAGCTGGTCACCTGACATGGCAGAGGTAGCTGGATGTTGCTGCTCAGAGATATCTCACATCACATGCCAGAAGCATGCCTCAGGCATGTGATGTTTTGTGTACTGCCGGGCAGCAGCATCTTAAGCCCCCTTGCACAATGACACAAGGGGGAAACCATTGGCCCTAGGCAGGCCAAAGTAGTGCTGAGATATTAAAGTACAGGTATACACTGTATGTAACATTGTAAGGACCATATCAGACTATTGATGTCACTGGTGCAGAGTGCTGACTAGTGGCTAAGCATGCTACCTTGCAACATAGAGAAAGGATACATACCTTGGAAGACAGTTCAAATGTTCTGTCCTGAAAGGGCCTTCTTCCTGAACAAATAGAATTAGAAGGGGTATTTTATTCTTTTAATGTGTGCTGACAAATGCATCACACATGCAAAGGTTAATATTGTAGGAGATTAAACATTACAGTCCTCCTTACACATCAGCTGTGCAGTGTTAAAAAATGTGTTGATCATGCCTTGCACAAGCACTAATGTGAAATCAGGTCATGTTTACGAGTACAAGCATGTACAATTTAAAACAAAATAGCCATAACACCTTGAACAGACCCCTGAGACAGGGTAAAGGAACTGCACAGATTTACACTGATTTTTTGTTACCACAACATTAAATTATCTGCCCCTTAAATGTTTACATTTTATAAATCAGTGATTGTCACACAACTACATGCAGATGGTACATGCATACATACCTACAAGGCCACCAATCTCCAATCCAAGGTGGTGTAACATGTGCCTATTGTGACACCACATTATCCCTTCGATGTTTCAGCTGGTGGATGGTGCACTTCACCCCAAAACACCTTGGCGCTCCACCCCAAACACCTTGAACATGTGCCAACGTGCCTACTTCCAGTGTTTCTTCTGTTCCTTTGTGAGATATCCCTGGATAGCCAGCAGCTATAGCAGGCCCCCAAACTCTCCCTCCATAAAGTGTTTTGCCCTACCCTTTCCTGACATGGCTAGACCGACTCTAGACCCACTAAACCCCCAACAAATGACCATTAACCAAACCCTTACCCCTAAAAATCACATACCCAAATGGACAACCACCCAACAAAACAATTACAATACAGTTTCGATTTACAATAACAATACACAAAAACACACAATTTTCAAAAGACATGGAGAGAGCAGACATCGACAAGTCCAAATTTCATACCAATCCACCAACTACTCTCTAAAACGCCTCCAATACCCAGCACAAACTAACAGACTGAAAGAGAAAGTGAAACTAACTTTCAGACTTCCTAGTATGCACCCATTGCATCATTTCCTGGGTGTGTCCAGCCCATTTCTGACATTTGTGTCATTTTTTTATGATGCATCGCTACTCAAATGGCAAATGAGTGATGCCTGCACTGCACAGCAACATTTCTACAGTCAGTTCTGATTAGATGAGCACCTTCTGACGTGGGCAAGTGGTACAATGTGCCGTGCAACAGGGGTGAAGGTCTGTGTAATGCAGGTTCAGGATACCTTGGGACCACTTACATTCATTGGCCTTCGACTAGGGTGGCACCACTTGGCAGTTCTGTGTGACACAGAGCAGTGTCCATGTGGTGCATCTGGGTGCTTTGAAATCTTTCATGTACCTGTTACTTCATGACAGGCGGCCTGTCAGATTGCCCATGGAGGGGTCCAAGGAATACATGTGCGTTCCTCTTCACCCAATCAGGGGAACAGCAGGCAGCATGGCAGCACAGCAAGGCAGGATTCATGAGCTGTATGACCACACATCAGTTGTTACAGCTGTTACCAGGGTAACAACATGAATGTCCCCCACAGTGACATATGCATGTGAAGATTGCTTCTGGGGCCTATGGCCCACTCTGTTGCATTCCCTATTCTGCCCAATACTTTATTGATGCAATATGTCAGGAATGCTTCCATGTGATGAGTCAGGGATGCAACACACACTTAGGGAAGCACAGAGAGAGACTGGCTCACCTATACTACAGTATATGTGCCACCCAGCTTGTAGATTTACTGCACTTTCATAATCCATCTGGTGCAAATCTAATATTGCCCATGTGTTTGTCAGGCAGCCATATCTTATGCACAAATCTAGGCAAGGTCCTCCGTGTATTGTGGTGACAAAGACAATCCTGCATTTAGGGCCACATGTATGACCTAATATGTGTGGCACTTGCACAATGCGACATGCTACATGCGCAACACAAATCTATTCTATTTGTTGAGCCACCCAAGGCCCTGAGGAGTAATTAATCTTGAGAGACACAATGCATTGCAAATCACTCCATTGCCTTACTCTGCACCAGACAGACGTTCAATGACTATTGCATGGAGGTACCCATTCACATCCCATGGTTTTAGATGCCTTCCCAGACTTACCAAACCAGAAATACCTGGGAATGTGGTTTGCAGCTCACAGGATATTTTGCTTAGCAGAAAGGTGCACCTTCATGCACAAATACATTCCTGCGTGGGACACAAAACACCCATAGTGCAAGGTTGCCTCCGTTGGCCCTAGGTACCGACGATAAGGCAAGAATTATTTGCATTCTGTTAGATACAGCATTACTTCCCTTTTGCTTTCACACATAGATGTCCAGTTGGGTTACAATCTGCACCACACTGTGTGACCATGCTCTTATATGCCCATTTGTTTACAGTCACAGGATATTAGGGTAGCAATACTGTCATCCACATGTATTGGGCTATCACCAACATCATGACGTGCAGCGCACATACTGAGACACTGCATACTGTTTGGTTCTACACTCACTTTGAACTGTGCTAGAGTGTGTGAAGGTGAACACATACTACCAGCACACACACTTTCACCATGTGTATTCTGTTACACATTTGAACCTATGTGTTTTGTGTGTCTTGCATAGGCACGTGTATTCTGCACATGGTTTTATCATACACACATATTTTCAGCAACATGATTTTGGGCAGGGGTGAGTGTAGCCAGCAACAGACCTTTTGAAAAGGTGAGTGAGCCAGTAGGCCTCTTTGCAGTGAACCGGGGTCACATGGCCATGTTCACTACTACTGTTCACTAAATATGCTGCCAACCACACTTTAGCTCTGTCTTACTGCGGTCAAAGGTTATAGCAGTACATCTACTCTGAGGGCAGAGATTTGTGTGGAACTTCTGGTCCAAGAAGACTGTAATCCATGACACAGGCTTATGTAATGGCACACACCCCATAGCCATATCCACTTTGGGATGATACAAGATTTGTGATTCCCTCAAATATGCACTTGTATACTCGGGCAGGGGTAAACTGCTCTTACCATGCAAAGATACGTTCATACCCAAAATCTACCATTGCACTATGTTCAATGAGATAGTGTATGTACGCATACATTTCTGTGTGACTTTTCACATGGACACTTCACACTTTTGTGTGATCTTCAGGTGTTGTGATGTTTGCAAGGACAGCTCCATTGTTTACTTCTCTAGATAATGTCACACATTGCAAGGTCATCTGTTCATTGTGTTGTGTTATAGGACTTTAAGCCAAATCACATTGCTGTGCAATGCATGGAAAATTTGTATTTTGTCAAATGTGGCTTGATGTGGTATATATGACAATCTGGTCAGGAATTGAGTCACATATGTAATGTTTTGAGGATCCCCACACATGCATGTATGTCTTCTTTACAAATTACGTTTTTACATGTACACATGATACTTGCCCTTTGTCCATGACAACTGTCACTTGTGATCTGTGATGGTATCTGCAAAACTTGCTGATGTAAAGTGCTGCCATACTATATGCTAATGCATTGGTGAAACACACTGCAATGAGTGATTTGCATCAGGTATGGACATATTGGGTGATTTGTGTTACAACACTCCCCGAGTACCGAATGAAACACAATTTGCTACAGCAGAAAACAGCAAGACTGCTAGCTGTGCAGCACTGCACTGCTCCAGGGCATGAGGACAGGAATGGCCTATTTAGATGCAGATATATGGCAAGCTTGGCCTGTCCCTTTCGTGTAGTACACAGCATCACATTGCATTGCAGCATTGGTTGATTAAATATTTTTGAGCCATTGCCCCATGTTGCTCAACAGTTCTCACAACATGATTGATACATGTTGAAGCCTACTTCTAGTTGAAAATGTGTTATTGGCTTGATCTTTACATTGACTGTGACATAAAGGCAACACAATGATTGTGTGCAAACATGTATTCCCCTGTTGAACATTTTGGCCAATTGAAGACAGTTTCTCCATCATGTCACATATTTCATGAAAAATAATTGGCCACAATTTGTTTGCGTCACCACCGACCAGCCATTGTGCGGTGGATCTCTCCTCCATTATCATCCTCCTCCTCCATTTGGTTGGTCTCTTCAGGCTCAAAGTCCGAAGGGCCATTAGTTCTTACACATATATTGTGGATGATTGCACACACAAGTATAATTTTATGGCAATGTGGCCATTTTTATGTAGGATACACTGATGATGATACAAGTAGCTTTTTACTGCGGACCTAGAAACAATACTTTAGGTTTTCACAAGTATGTATATGATTCTAACTTGTAGGAAATTCTGTACTTCTATGCCTTGATTCTGTCATCACTGATGTGGCAAAAGAATGTTGAGATTTGGAATCATGAGTGCACTGTGGTACCTTGCCTGGTTGCATTTCATTTTATGTTAGTTACTGGTGTAAGACACGTTTGACAGCATTGTTTTTGAGTTTTTGAGTTTAACATTGATGGATTCATATGCAGGGAGTTCAGCCAACTTACACCACAATTCTGGTGATCTACCACATTGGTTGCATATGTCAATGTGGCTTGATACCTATATGTATATGTGTACCTAGTCTGTCAGTATAGGTGAGACCATTTACACATTAATAGGGCCTACACTTATACTGCATGACACAAATGGAATTTACAACCACTTCTTCCAGAGTTGCTTTAGTCAACATACACGTATGCTGACATGTGTGACACACTTACTTATGAACTTATTTAACTTGTACTGAGACTAGGTACGCCATTGAGGTCACATGAATCTCACACCATCATGTGCCCTTTGTACTTATATTGACTTGTCTTGTGTACCACATGATTTTTGTCTTGATTTGTTAACCAGTGCAGATGATGGGGTTCAGTCTATTCACACAGTGTGAGATGACACAATACTAAGCACAGATGTTTTGTTCCTACTGCCATTGCAGGATTATTGATAGAATGATACAATGGAAAATCATTGTCTACATTTTGTAATAAGTTGTTCCCACTATGTTGCCTTGACACCAGGGGCAGATATTTGGCAAAGTGGCACAGTGCAGAGCAGAACGTCACCTTGCTGCACTGCATCACTGGAAAAGAGCAGGAATGCACAGTTTTTAAGCCATACAGCACTTTCCTGCCCTTTCACCCTGCACTGGCACACAAGGTGCTGCCTAGCGCAATACATGGCTTTGTTGCATGAAGGATTGTTTTTTTTGTGCTCGAAGGGGCACCTTCCAGCACAAAAACAAAATCATTAGAGGCATATTCATCTGTGTGTGTCACAGAATACAGCACACATGGGAAGAGGAAGTAAATGAATGAATTAAGTAATTTATCCTCGTTATGCCTCACTTAGGGAGGCATATTTATTTGATGCATTAACAGTTTTACCTGGTTGGATATACATGACATGCATCATAAACCATGAGAGTTGCATTGAAACACCCACACAACACCCATGGAACACCTGCCTTGCATCCAGTAAAGCAGCGTAGCATTTTGCACTGCATTGCATGACTCCAGATTTTTTATGCCATTCAAAGCCACACAAAGTGGCTTTGCTTGTCTTCAAAATTCTGACTTAGAGGTTTGTATCACACAGGTACCATGAATGATGCATGGGGCAAGCATGAGGCACACCTCTTGTAACTACGCTCTAGCTCCATAAAAAAACATAGAAATAGCTAGTATGTCATGCATTTCAAATTTTTTGTTGGTATGTTGAATACTTCAGATTTCATTACCAACAAGTAGACCATTACCATATTGTCATTCTGGAAGCGCTCATTGATAATACTGTGATGGAAGATGTAGGCATCATGCTCACTTCCTGGGAATTCGGCCAGCACATTGATGAACATCCCCAGATGGTCCACTATGCCTGGACGTTGATGGAATATGTATGTTTCTGGATCCTGTACAAGGGGATAGTTCAGCAGGGGGAACCAATTGCACTTTTGTGCAATCCATTTCACCTAAAACATGAGTAAATCCTGTAATGGCATAGAATCCTTGCTTGGTGTTCAGTTGATGTTGTTGGGTCTTATGGAAGAGGAGGTATTGGGTGTGAGCCTAATTTTGGCATCCAGGACAGAGGGTAGTAAGGCATTCCTGCCACTATGGATGTTGTGATCTGGAAGCAGCCAGATGCCAGCATATGGAGCACAGCCAACAGTTTTATATGAGAAGGAATGTTAGAGGGCCTGGCAGTTAGTAGCTGGAGACATGGCCCAATCTTGTGTCACAATTCAATGATAGACTCCCTCCTGAATCTGTAGAATTTGATGATCTCATCCTCACAGCGGTCAATGAGGGATATGTGCTGCCGAAACACATGCTCCCTCATCCTAGGCGTCCTACTTGGTGGTGGTCTCCTCGCAACACCTAACTGCAGGATCAAATCTTCCATGACGCAGTTGAGCTTGCCAAAGTGTAATATAATGTTCAGGCTATGTGCAATGCTTCCCGATGATGCATCACAAATTGGCAAACCCATAAACATCCTTGCATTAGATTTGCATTTGATTTTGTGGGGTACCCCTACCTTGCATATTTTAATTTGCACGTGGCGCTGCTGATTTAGGTGCAGCTTTTGTCCAATGCAAGCCTTAAAAAATGATGCATTTTGGCAAATGCATTGTCTTATAAATTAGGAGTACTGCTTGTGCTGCTATTGCATCAGAATTTGTGGCACAACATCAGCGCAAGTCTCTCATAAATTTGCCCCTTTATGGCCAGACTACAGGGTGACAATGCCGCACAAAAATTTATTCAAATTCTTGTGTTAAAGGAAAACATTTGAAAAGTCACCAACAGAAAAAGATGTCAAGTTAAAAAGGAAATTTAAGATGGAGATTGATTAAGAGTTTGGCAGCCCATGCACCACCGTGGCCGTGGAAGCGGTCCAACTGCCATCGGCTGCATGGCCAGACCACTTTATTATGATATTGGCGGTCTCATAGAGCAAAGACCACTGTGGTTCCACCGGCACCGCCGACCGCCGCAATGACAATGCAGGACAACCAGGCCAATTGAGCTATTCTTTCCGCCACACACATTATGATGTTGCACACTGCCAATGTGACTATGGCGGTCCAACCACCATGTTCCAGCAGGGGAAAATGGAGAGTATACATTATACATTCTGTGCGGTCATGGAGCCCATCACACATATCCTGCTGCTGCTCATAGAAGGTGCCTGAAACCCACACCTCCGTGGGCGCAAATGACGGTAAGAACACACACCTACCTGCGTCATGAAGCTCAACAACAGATCATTGTGCCGTCCACATGATATGGGGGTCGTGTTACGGGCACCAAGTACACGTGTCGCTGTGTCCACAATCAGAGTCATTCATAAACAAGCATTTGCAATGTAATAGGTCTCGCATTTTCTTGATTTAGAGCTATTGACATTGTAAAGTCATAACTGGACTTTTCTTGCCACATAAATTGGTTAACTGTGCCTCATAGTTTTGTCTTTTCCTGCCATATAATTCCAGTGGCCCAGCATTTAACTAAAGCACTTCCATTTACTTTCTTCCTCTATCTTAAAACATATACAATTATCATATAAACCTTTATCAGAAATAAACTTTTGACATTAGAGTGTAATGCTCAAAACACCATAAGAAAAATATAGTTTGGGTTGGATTGGATGGTGAAAGAAAAGAGGGAGTCGAGAGTAAAATGGAGAGCACAAGTGGCGTAGTAACGGTGTCATGGGCCCTAGAGTAAGAAAGGAAAATGGTTGACTGGAATTTCGGTAGGAAAATAGAGCAGTAATTAGAGTTTAGTGAGGTCTGTAGGTCTCTGGGCCCCAGTGCCACTGCACCTGTTCCTCCATTGATAACTATGGCTCAAGAGATAAGCGGATGGGGCAGAAAAAGAGAAGCAAAAGGAATTCAACATTCAAAAGGAAGAAAGAGAAGGGGTCGCAAAGAAATAAAAGAAATAAGGAAAATAAAGAATTAGAAAATTAAAAGACAACTAATAGAAGAAATAGAGCAAAGTGTGAGACAAAAGAAAAAAGGGTAGGAAGCTAGCGAATGAAAGATAAAGAGGAAAAAATAATGAAAGAAGTGTCAAAAGAAGGAGGAAATTGAACATTAGAGAACAAAAGAGAGATGATGAGAGAAACAAGCAGTGAAAGAACCAGGGCATGTATGTATTGACACATTTCCTACAGACACAGATTGGGAAACTACTTTGACACTTCGGGTCACAACAAGTAACTTGTGGCTTCCACAGACAGACAGGAAAAACAGGGATTTATAGTGAAATGTGACTTGACAGATAAAGATAAGAAAAACACCAGAAAAAGTAAGGAAGCAAGATCGAAAAAAAAAAGTGAAAGGACGCATACCGAGTCATGGGAAAGAGCAAATGAAAAAGACAAAGAAGGAATGAAGGGAACAGAAAAAATAGTGAAAAAATGAACGCCTGATGAAGAAAAAAGAGAGGAATGAAACAAGGAAAGAAATAACCACGTTTTTTGCAAGTTTGAAAGAGGAGGTAGGAAGAGGGGGAAAAAAAGGGAGAGGAGTAGAAATAAACAGTTGAAAGAAATAGTAAACTGTTAACATGTGGATTTTAAGAGCTGGAATGGGAAAAGTGGGAGCAAAAGAAAACATTGAGAGAAAGCAGATAAAAGGAAATAACAGAGTGGGATAGATGAAACAGACCATCCCAAATAAAGATGGCAGCTGAGAATAGATTTAAATGGCTCCCCATGTTCTAAACAGAAGTCAGAGTGTGGAACAGCAGGGGGCACTGCAGAACAGCAGGAGGTGCATTAGCAGAGTTGTATGTGAAACCCAATACAGCAATACTGGGACACCTCAGATTAGGATTGGGGGTAGAGACAGAGTTGTGTCCCAGCAGAGAGCAAGAATAACAGAAAGGCAGCAGGTGAGGAATGAGAAAGGGAGTGCTGTGTAATCCTGATGTTGGAATAATGGGGCACTGCTGGTTAGGGTTGAGGTGCACTGACAGAGTTGTATGTGGGCTGGAGGACTAGACTAGTAACAGGCACACAAGGTAAGAAGTGAGGTATGTTAATGGAGCTATGGGCCAGATATAGCAAGCAGTTTTGCCCATTCCGTGTCTATGGGAAAATGTGTTTGTACATATGGCCCTATTTGTGGACCCTAGTATTGGCATGCCAGTGTTGCTGAGTGTTAGCCTGGAGGTGCCCTGGTGAAGCTGCGAGTGGGGCCCAGCAGGGGAGTGGCTTTACCTCTGAACCAGAGAAGGGAGGGGTGTGTGTGTATTAGCCTTACTATTGAGCAGAAACATGCACTGAAAGTTAGAACTGATGGATTCTGGCTGAGCTGTGGTGGTTCCCATCAACAGGGAATTGGATGTTAGACTTGAGGTACACTGGCTGAGCTGTGTTTTGCTCTTTTGGGTCCAGTATTGGCTTGGCAGTGGGACTGAATATTAGAACTGAGCTGCTGTAATGGAACTCTATGTGAGTCGGGTTCCAGCATAGAAAAGGAAGCGGGTTAGAACTGAGGTGCACTGATGGAGCTACGCCCAAGTTCCAAGTAATGGAACAGCAGAGTGTACTGACTATAAGAACTGAGGTGCTCTGGCAAACAGAGTGTGTGGGGTTCTGGCACAGCTGAGGGGCTTGGAGTGGGTGAACTGAGGTGCACTGATGGAGCAGCTCCAGAGTTCCCAGTAGTGGAACAGCAGTGTGTACTGAATGCAAGAACTGAGGTTCTCTGACAGACAATGTGTGAGGGGTTCTGGCACGGGCATAGCTGAGGGGCTCGGAGTGTGTGAGCTGAGGTGCACTGATGGAGCTGTGTCTGAGGTCACAGTACTGGAACACCAGTGTGTACTGACTGTAAGAACTGAGGTGATCTGGTAGACAGCGTGTGTGGGGTTCTAGTCTGCTGAGGGGCTTTGAGTGTCTGAACTGAGGTGCACTGATGGAGTTGTGCCCGAGGTCCCAGTACTGGAACAGCAGTGTGTACTGACTGCAAGAACTGAGGTGCTCTGGCAGACAGTGTGTGTGGGATTCTGGCACAGCTGAGGGCTTGGTGTTTGTGAACTGAGGTACACTGATGGAGCTGCTAGTGGGATCTCAGTATGGAGCAGAAGTGGGCACTGCTCTAAGGATTGCAGAGACCTGGTAGAGCTGGGTGCCTAGGCACTAAGCAATTACAAGCAATCCTCCTCCCTGGGGACAACAGGCAGGCACACTTGGTGAAGAAAATCCAAGCCAAGGAAAGGCGGGAGCCAGGCAACTGATAGAGGGTGCAGAGGGCCCACAAAGACCAAAGGTGACCAAGATAACAGTCTGATTTTTAGCCTTGTTTACAGCTAAGCTCAGAGCAAGAATGCTAGCAAATGAAAAGGGAGCCTTCCCTGGACAGGAGCAGGAAACAATGTAAAATAAAAGTCCCCCACAGTCCAGACAGGACAAAGCGTAATTATACAGTAGTTGGTTCCTGCTCCCACACAAAAGAAGGAGGAACAAAGAGGCATGACTGACCACTAGCAAGCAAGGATATTTAAATGACACTAACAAATGAAATAGCTGGAAGCCCACAGAAGAAGTATAAGTAAAAGTATACATGAGGCCGTATGCTTACGCTCAACCTAAAAAAATGACATATTTACAGTCATTAAACGTTCCCTGTGGGCAGGTCACTGACAATGCACTGCCAAACTCCACAAAAACACACATCTGCCCATCTCAGGCACAGGGAAAGTGAAGTGTACAGAACATTGTGTCACACAACAGCAACACCACTGCAACATCACACATAATTCAAATGACACCCACACATTGAAATAAAAAATAAAAAATAATGGCCATAGCACTCCACCGTTCATCAATGAGTGGACATGTAAATCGCTGTTGGTAGTGTGCAAACGGGTATCGCCCTCTGATCCTGGGGGTGACTATAACCAAATGATGCACAGCCCCTCAGGAGGGAAGCTTCCCCAAGTTGCACCTCTGGTTATCCTGGAAAAAAAAACAGGTGTTCACAAGTCCTTATATAATAATGCTTTACAAAGTTTGATGTATCTTTCAAAACAATGTTCTTAATTTTATTTTCAAAAAACAATGAGACCGCTGGACCCACAATAACTTCATATTTACCATTAAGAGTTAATGTATGTCTTTCTATAAAAAACGTGCACCAGTGTATAATTAGCATGTTACTTGGTGAGCCACAATTTTTTGGCATGTTTTTTGAGTTACAAGTACTCGGTATAGTAACCCAGGTGACTTACTATGAATTTGGTTCTCATTTCACCTTTGTTACTTTTTCAGCTGTGTAAAAGGACCCCTGATGAAGGGCATCTGCCCAAAATGCATTGGGATCTTTGAAGCACATGATGTGATTAAGTTTACATTGGATATACATTACATTAATTGGCAAATATTTACTCTCATCAGGTTTTGAAAATAACTTTAGGGAGAACATTGTTTTGAACGATACAATGCATTGTTTTATAAGAACTTCGGAACACCCTTTTTTCTTTCGTATAACCAGTGGTGCAATTTGGGGACGCTTCCCCCTTGAAGGGCTGCACAACATTTGGTTACCCACACATTGATCACATGCCATGGACTGACATCAGATTGAAGACACATTTGTATGGATGTGTCATTTAACACAAACACCCTTCCCATGAAATAGCCCTTCAATGGACCCACGCAACCCCCACATTGCAACACAATTGAAGGTCAATGGGATGCACAATAGTTTGCGAGACAAATATCCAAAGCTCACAATGCAAAGCATACCTGCACAATAGGAATGGGGGAATCAGCAACACTCATGGAAGGATGCTGCCCTGGGACAAATTACACTTTGCATATGCCCCTAAAACAACATTTGCACAGGAACTGGCCCTTCATGTATTTCAGGGACAAACAACAGCAGAGCCAAGTGACATGCTTATCTGCATAATGTGGAAGTGCAATTCAAGAAAGCACATACAGCAGCAACAGCATGGGCCACACATCTAGATGAAGTAGCTGGAAGGTACACACATCAAAATGGATACATGCTAAGTAAAATGCAAAGGAATCTAGCACAATTGAACACCTTTCATGTGCAGACAAACTAAACTCAAGCTTCCACACATGAGATGAATGTACAATCCATATCAGAGGGACAAGTCTAACACCATACTTGCTGACATTGGACAACACAAGATGAAATACTTACCATACCAAACACAGCACAATATAATGACACCCCAATTAGATTAACACCCAACTATCCATGCAGTCAACATCTACCTTTATGTTGGGTGACACCAGCACAGCCCACAAAGTTATAGATTGCAAACAACAGCAAAAGGATCAGCAATCAGAGTGAAACACATACTTGGATGCGGAAGGGATCGGTTGGGATGTGAGTGGGGGGCTCTTGGGTTTGGGAGGCGGTTTGGAGGCAACAGGAGAAAAGGCAAGCTCAAAAAGGAAACTCTCTTTGGGAAAGTGGATAGGGTCATCAAAAGAGGTTGGGGATTTGGAGGTTGAAGGAGTGGTCAACTTGTGGGTGGGTATAGATGCCTTGGGTGTGTGTGGGTAAAGAATGCTTTTAGTTGGGTGGTACCTGTTGCATGTATGAGTGTGGGCGTTTGCATATCTTGTGGGGCTGAGAGGCAGAGTTGCTAACTGATGTGGGGGTGGTGGATCTGTGTGTGTCTGTTGGGGTGGTGTCTGTGGGAATGGTGGATGTTGTGGATGGATCTGTGTGTGTTGGGGTGGTGTCTGTGGGTATGGTGGATGTGGTGGATGTGTCTGTTTGTGTTGGAGTGGTATCTGCGGGTAAGGCTGATATGGTGGATGTGTCTGTGTGTTTTGAAGTGGTGTCTGTGGGTATGGCTGATGTGGCGGGTGTGCTGGTGTCTGGGGGTATGGTATTTGAGGTGTGGGATTCAGTGGGTTGTGAGCTGTTGTCTAGGTGTATGGTGGGTGTGGTGGAAGTGGCACTGGCTGTTGTGGTGGTGTCTGTGGATATGTTGGGTGTGGTGTGTGGTTCGGGGGGTGTCAGGTGAAGTGGTGACTGATGTGGTGTTTGTAGGTGAACGTTGAGTGCCTGAATGCCACTGTGCCTTGTGGTGATTGTGTCAATGTGTGCTGCTTGTCTGTGTTGAGGTGGGTGTGTGTGGATGTGTCTGTGTGCTAGGGACAGGTAAGGGAATAGAAGATTTGGATTGGGAAGAGGGAGGTAAGGAAGGGATGTGGGGGTGACTGGCTGCTGTCAGTGAGGAGGCCAGAGCCTGAAAAGATGTCTGTAGGCCAGACATGGCACTATGAATGTCTTGCAGGAAAGCATTGGTTTGATGAAGTTTGGCTGGCCAACCCCTGGATGGCTTTCACAATGGCAGTCTGCCCCACCGAGATACCCCTCAGGAGGTCAATAGCCTCCTCACACAGGGCAGCAGGGGTGACAGGAGCTGGGGCTGAGGTGCCTGCAGCAAAGGGGTCGCCCACCCTCCTATGTGAGAAGGCACGGCCAACTGGGTGGGGAGCAACACAGAGGGTGGTGATAGAACTGGGGGTGGTGGACAAGGATGGTACAGGAGCAGGTCCTGATGGGTCCCTCTCCACTTGGGAGTAGCCACTGGAGGTAAAATCCGATGATGATGATGTTGATCCTGTCTCCTCTGTGGCACTCCCCTTACCCTCCGGGCCACTTGGTCCCTCACTGTTGGTGGTTTCATGACTGGAGGCACCATGGACTGATGCTTCCCCACTTGGTTGTGCCCTGTCTCCCTTGCTTGCCTGGGCTAATTCTGCAAATATAAAGAGGAAAAGGGTCACCACATGTTCCTGATTACACTTGCACAACAGCTGTGATTAACAAACATTACCATGATGTCAAGTAGGCTCCTGCAATGAACTACATCAAAGTGGCTCCTACTTGTACCTTACCATATGCATGCATGCCATCTGAACTGTCAACAGTTGCCCACAGGAAATTCAAGATCTCAGACAACCTACAATTGCATGGCTTAAGTGGTGCAATCGCCGTAACCATTAAATAAGTAGGAGACTACATCACCTTCAATAGTTTGCCTCATGGACCATACCTCAGTTAGCTGTTCTCATACGATTGTAGGCCAATGACAAGTTTATTCCCATAGATCCCACACAATGTCATGCAGACATCTATTTGTCGCATACACAATACCACAACAATGAGAAATTATGCTAAAAAAAACCTGATGTGTTGCTGACAGCAATACAGTAGCCTGAAGAAGGTGGCATGGAAATACTCATGTCACACTGGAAATATATCAACAATGTACACATCACCATGTGTAATTTGTCCTAATGGAGTCCTGGAGGTAGCACTAATGTTACTCAGATATGCTACACATTTGGCATAGAAATGTACACTGTAGACAAAATGTGCAAATTGTCAGGGAGATATGTCTCTAAAATCCACAACACAATGAAACAGCAAGCTCCAGGGAAATCACCACCAATGTCTGGCACCCCTTACAATGACATACTCTGATTGCACCAGTAAATGCAATTAGTCCTTGGTATGTTGGAGAGGCCCAGAAATTTGCAAGTACTTGTAGAAGGCCCTAAACATGTTGCCCAATGGGAAAGAACATCACTATCTCCATTTTTGTCCTGCAACCCAGATGTCCATGGATGAATGGTTGTACCCAAGCAAGTCACTCCATGATGCATGCCAACAATGAGGTAACAACCCTTCCCCCATTACATATGTTGTGCAGTGCATTATTCCCTGTGATGTCAGAGTCAATGGTATGGAAATGCACATTGTGGTTAAAACCTCTAGTCCTACCTGTCATGTCCCTAATTGCTACTGCAGTTGTACATGCCAAATGACATGCTATGATGGGTGAGGGTGTGTGTGATCCAAAAATCAATGGTGACACACTCCTGTCTGTGGCACCACATGAAATGTAGTCTAATTACAAATGTCCCATTCCAAGCACAGGTTGGTATGCACATACATGTGAGGGAAAACAGAAATTATTTCGTGAACACAAGTAGACCATCCATGAAACAGCAATGTACACATTTTGTCAACAAGAAAGGGACACATGCTCACATGTAGGCACATGAATGATGGTAACAGTGATGGCACATAAATCATGTCAATGGATATTTGCCACTTACGAAGGGAAAGTTTTGATATATAGCTGCACCCAAAGAACAATGTATGCTCTGTCACAGGTATGATGGCCACCTTTACATGACAGACAACAGTGAGGCACCAGCACTCATAACACACTGAAGACAAGTGGCCTCTGGGGGGAAGATGCCAATTTACTTACTTGACCAGACACATGGCTGAGGACAGTGATCCATCACTTCTTTTTTCTTTGTCCGGTATCACTGAGGAGTAGTGGTCTGCAGCATAGAATGTACACCCACTACAACAAACATTAATGTTTGATCAATGGACACAGCCATGTATTGTCCCTGTAAAGCAAATTGTTTGTGGATTATACCCAGTTGTGTACTAGGTCCCTGGTCCAAAAGGCAAGACACATCAGTATGCACCACATTACATATCTACACAAACAGCTATAAATCTACTGTGTCACACATGGCCCATTCCTAATCGTCAGGGGGAGATGTCAGAACCTAACACATCAACTTGGCAATGTGACAGGCAAGAATATGCCCTGTACTCACCCTCTTGTGGCTGCTGTGCTCCCCTCAGATGCCCATCAAGGTCCGGGTATGCCACCGTCAGGATGTGGGACATTAGGGGGGTCATGGTCCAAGGTTCTCCCTGCCCACGTTGGGAGGACAGCCTCAGCTGGACCTCTGCAAACTTCTGGGCCCAGCGTCTCAGGTCCTCTCACCTTTTGCGACAGTGGGCACTCTGCAGGCTATGGGCAACCAGGGTCTGCACCTTTTGGGCAATGGCTCTCTAAATCTCCTTCTTCTGATGGGCGTTTACATGTATGAATGCAAGAGACAATGATTACAATCACAAATTTCTGCCCAAACGGTTGAGTCAAAGACATGTCAGAAACACCAAGCAAAAAATGGTCAATCTGTCAACACACCACAAGTGTAAAGTACACATGCCAATAAGTACAGGGACATGACTACACACTTTTGTATCCATCTGCAGACTACTTCACTACCCTGCTCATTGCCTACAATGACTAAGCAAGCCTACCCACATCAGGTATTCCATGCTCCAGCAACATGTACTGTGATGTGAGTCAGAATGAAACACTACACATCAATGTGGCTTCTGAAGGGTAAACTACTTAGCCCTGTCTGGACCAAAACATTTACACTCTGCAAGATTGACTCCCTGCAGACAGTCCCTACAGGCAACTTCCATAGTACAGACTTCACCCTTCCACTTGAGTGACAATGAAGGGACTGGCATGGTGGGTACAGAAAATGTCTTCCCTGTGCATTGTGGACATGTGACATACCAAATGCAGACTCTGCACTCTGGGTCTGTCATTTGTGCAATAAGCCTGATTAGGACAAATATGCCTTCTGTGAAAGTTGCAACAGAGCTGTCGGAGTAAGGGAACCGGGATGAGTCAAAGACACACATTGATGTTGATGTAAAATGCACATATAGACTAGATCTGGGAATTATCTCTGTACCCATTCCTAACCATGTATGTCTTATTGATACCACACAGACTGCAACAACAGGCCCACAAGCAATCTGACTGGAACACATGGGGAAACATTGTAGACTGTGAGGAGGCAAAGGTTGGGGTTGAACAGAGTCAATTGTGTCAATGAGGTGCTTACCTGCTCCTCTAGTGAGCCATAGAGCTGTCCATGCAGGTGAGGGACCTCACTCGCAAGCCTCTCCAGCTCCTCTGGAGAGAAGGCAGGGGCCCTTTCACTTGCTGGCATGATTGCTCCCAGAGATGGCACACAGCAGCTGAAGTGGTGGAGGTTTTGCTGGAAACAGTGTCAGGAGTCAAGTGACTGATTTTGCACAATGCGGCATACACATATGCCACGTACATGGTCTTCACCGCCAACAGACACAGCCATTGGGCCATGACCACCACAGGCAACAATGTTAACCTATGGCTGTGTCTGCCATGGTTGGAACTGTCTACCGCGAGGACGACTTCCATCAGAGGGCACGGGCGGTTCCTGATGTCCAGTGGAGTAGATCAGGCATCTGCCATTTTGGTGGCTTGAAATGCTGTATGTGGCCCTGTAAGATGGGTCACAACAACAATATAAGTTCCATTTAATTAAAAACATCCTAAATCTGTTTTGTTGTCTGATTACACAACCACCAGTGTAATGTGTTTCAGGGCACAGATGGCATATGACGGCTGTGTACGGTTCACCACCGCTTTTGATATTTTTGGCAGTCAGAAAATAGTCACATTTCGAAGGGCTAATGTGTACCAGATAGTTAGGTGTCGGCCAAATCTATGTTGTGGACACATATGTGGACAACCACAGGTTTTACATTTGACCCTTGTGCGGTTGCCAGCTGTGATGTGTACTGGTGTCATGTCTATCCAGTCAGAAATGCGTTGTCACATGATTTTCTTTGCATGCATAGTATATGTTGCTATGGGCACATTGACTACAAATCAGACCTTGTCACACATAGGTACCCTGGGAGAGGGAGGATGCGACAACCTCCTGTCTACCATCCACTGCCAGACCTTCAGAACATAGAGGAACGTCATCCAGTTATACCATCTAAATAAGCAAACAATAGTGGACTTGCCAGCTAATATTAACCCAACTTGCATACCACCCATTCTACAAGTCATGTCAGTAGTGCACTTCCTGGCCACAGAGTCCTTACAACATACAGTGGCCCTATCTGCTGGCATGTCCCAATGTATTTTCAGTCAGGTGTTGAAGGATTTCCCCTCAGCAATGTTGAAACACATTGACAGCTACATCAGTTTCCCCCAATGTGAGGATTTAGCCAATCTGAAGGCTGAATTATATGGCTTTTACCACTTCCCACATGTGAATGGGGCCATTGACGGCACACATGTTGGCTTGGTGCCACCACAGGCCACTGAACAAGTCTATCATAACAAAAAGAACTTCCATTCCATCAACGTGCAAGTTGTCTGTTTGGAGGATCTCTAATGTGTGTGCCCGTTATCCAGGATCAGCACATGATTCCTTCATAATGCGGAACAGTACCATACCCCAGCTGATGTTACAAATGCAACCAGAGAAGGCCTGGCTAGTTGGTAAGTCACGTCTGTCCTGATTGTGTGTGAGCAATGTCCGGTGCTCCAATCATGAAGTGAGTGGCTCTTTGTTGCACTTATGTCCCATTCCTTCACAGGAGACTCAGCATATCCAAATTATCCTTGGTTGTTGACACTGCTGAGGAATCCAACTACGCCAGGGGAAGTCCACTTCAGTGAGGCCCATGGAAGAACCCCGCGGGCAGTAGAGCGGGCTTTTGGGCTCCTGGAAGCCAGATTTTGGTGTCTGAACAGGACTGGCGGAGCCCTCCTCTACTCACCCGGGAAAGTTGTCAGATCACTGTGGCATGCTGCATGCTCCACAACATCGCCCTGCAGAGGAATATCCTGTACATCCCAGAGGAGGGGGAGCCTGCAGTGCCACTGGATAAGAATCCTGAAATGCCAACTGAGAATGACAGTGGTGAAGAAGAAGAGGCTGACTTCCGAGAAGATTTCATCCACAGGTTCTTCTCAAGTTTGTCATATGATGTTATGACTGTGACTGTACAATGAACTGCAGTTGTGAGAATGTGTGGAGTTGAGTGTTTTGGAAACTGCTAGGGAGCTGATACTCTGCAATAATCAACCAAAGACTGATTGGTGAGATAGCTTTTGACACATTCCCACCTTGATGATGTTGCTTTGTTTGTGTCAGTTTCCTTGCAATGTACTTTGTTTTGCAGATGCTTGCTATGTGACTTGTGTCAAGCCTATACTCCTTGTTTTGTTCTTTATACAGGTACCTTCACAATGACATCTTCATGTGGGCATTTCAGAGTTGTGACATTGGTAGATATGTGATGCTGTTCTGACATACGAAGTGGACATGAATTGGTCAAGGTAATGTAGGTCACAGAGTTTGGGTGTATGAGACCAGTGCCAATACAGCTTGCACAGTGTTTGGGTGGAAGGTCAGAAGTGCCCATTGGACTTGTTTGGTGTGCCGTGATGCAGCATGTGTGCCATGATGTGGCCATAAAATATGTAGTCCTAGCTTATGACCAAGTCAATTTTCCTTCACATTGGCTAAGTACTCTTTTTATATGACCTGTATATAGACGTGTTTCATCATTGTAGGCCACAGTGCTTGTGCCACAACACTGATATATGTTTGTGTCATGCCACGAGATGCATGAGCATTGGATTATGATGGCCCTGTGATCAGGACTGTTGTTCTGCCATCTGTCTGTATCTTGGAATATGTGATGTTGAGTTAGTTTGGTGTGGTATGTGATACGGCTCAAACTGGTGATATAAAACACTTAGATTTTTGCCTATCCTGCAGGACAATGTTTGACAAATCCCCTCCTTCAATGGTCTGGAGGTCAGTACCTGTAAATATCTTCATTTACTCCGTATGAGTCAATCACTTATAATTTCAAACAGTTCAGACATGTTAACAGCCTATGGCCCTCATTATGACCCTGGCGGTGAGTGATAAAGTTGGGGTAATACTGCTGGCTGGCGGTAAGTTCCACCAAATTATGACCATGGTGGTGATAACTCCCATAGACAGCCAATGTACCACACCAACCGCCAAAGCGGAAACAACATCCACCATGACGGTAGCCAAAAACAGCCAGGCGGGAGACAAAGTACCGCCCACCATGTTAAGACACACACAACTTCCACCTTTTCCGGGGCGGTACCAATGCCAACAAAAGCCTGGCGGAAACAGAACCCAGAAGTGAAAGGACTCACCATTGGAGAGACAGTGAAGAACCACGCCGCCATGGAACCTGAACTGCAAGTTTTCCCGATAATCTTCTATGTCATGCTCCACCTGGAACACCAACGCCGACGAAGACCACGACGGTGAGTACAGCCGCCTAGCACACAAGGGAGGGTGGGAGGAAAATGAGAGCGACACACACCATACACACACACACCATAAACACAACCAGCTGCACACGTAAACCAATGGCACAGGACACACGGCATAATAAAACACAGACCAGATTGCTGGAGTACTGACAATGTATTAGCATAGCAAAACCCACCACACAAACCAAATATATTTACAGATGTACATAAAGGACCAATACCCAGTCTAAAGTCATAAGGGCACACAAGGCTACAGGGCACAGTCCAAGGCCCAACCTGTATCCTGATACATCCATAGAGAACACTGCAGGGGCGTCATTTTGCAGGAAGGCACCTCGGGGGCATGGAGGGCACCTCAGCTGAATACGGGAACTTCCCCACTGGTTCTGGAGGGGGCTCCATGCCCATTGCTCTGTCCTGGGGAGTGCAAGGCCACAATCTCTCAGGTGGGTGACTTGCCCACTGGTTCTGTATGGGGGCAACTCGCACAGCAGCCCCTCGAGTGTGGGATACATGTCATCCGCTGGCGGTGACGGCTACACTGTGGTGGTGGTCGGAGGTGCCTCCTGGGCAGCCTCTGCACTGTCTGATGACTGCACTGTGGTGGTGGACGGAGAAGCCTCCTGGGCAGCCTCTGCATTCTCTGATGGCTGCACTGTGGTGGTGGATAGAGGAGCCTCCTGGGCAGCCTCTGCACTGTCTGATGGCTGCACTTCCACAGCTGGCGATGGGCCCCCTGACAGCTGGTGGTGGTGCCGGTGTCAGCCTGACAGCCTCCACTGGCAGCCAGTGCTACGTCTCCTCCTGTACATGGGTCGTGGATCCCTTACCCTTCCTGGGAGGGGTGGATGGGCTCTTCCCCTCTCTGCCTGGTGGTTCAGGCTCCTTCCCCTTCTTCACAGGAGGTGCAGGCCCCTTCCCCTTCTTTCCAGGTGGTGCAGGCTCCTTCCCCTTCTTCACAGGTGGTGGAGGCCCCTTCCCCTTCTTCCCTGGTGGTGCTGGCTCCTTCTCCTTCTGCGATGGAGGTGTGGTATCCTTACCACCGCGAGAAGGTGGTGCTACCACTGTCCAGTGGACTGTTTAGCTAAGGTGCTGGGCTATGTCCTTGGAACCCTGCCCATACAGGCAGGATGAGGGGGAGGGGCAGGGAAGAGGTCAAATTGGGAAAGGAAAAGCTTTTTACGGACGGTGGGGAGGGAGGAGTAATGGGAGTGGAGGATGAGGGAATGGTTGTTGGAGGTGTATGTCTGCTGGACTTGGGTGTAGGTGCTTGGGCAGTATGCTAATGTGAGGTGGATGGCTGTTGGGTGTGTGAATGCTTGTATTTGTGTCCCTTGTGGCGGGGGGACAGACAGGGTGGTAGAGGACAGGGGGAATGTGTGCATGGCTGCTGTGGAAGTGTCTGCCAGAGAGGTGTGTGTTCTGCTTGGTGTGGTGATGCTAGTAGTGGATGTAGATGTAGTGTATGCAGGTGTGAGTGCGGATGTGACTGTGAGGGAGGTGGAGGAGGAGGAGGGGGAGACAGTGGATGTTGTTGTATCTGAAACTGTATGGTGTTTGCGTGAGGGCCTGTGGGATGAAGTGTGGTGCTTGTGTTTGCCTGTGCCACTCTTGTGTGTTGCCTTGTGTGCATGCTCATCTGTATGTGTGCCTGGGATAGGTTGGGGTTGAGGGTAATGGGACTGGGAAGTGGGAGTTGGAGGGGGGACGGTAGAAACAGGGACAATGGCTATCATCAGAGAGGAGGCCACAGCCTGAATCGATCTCTGTTGGGCCGCCAATCCACTGTGAATGCCCACCAGGAATGCATTGCATTGCTGCATCTGGGATGCCAGCTCTTGGATGTCATTCACAGTAGTTGATTGCCCTACAGAGATGGATCTCAGGAGGTCAATAGCCTCCTCACTCAGGGCGGTAGGGCTCACTGGGGCAGGGCCTGAGGTGCCGGGGGCGAAGGAGATGACCACCTCCTGGGTGAGCAGGCCCGGGCAACTCGCTGAGAGACTACTGGGAAGGTGGTGCTGGTACTGGGGTGGTCACAGAGGTGTCTGCCACCACCAGGGAGCTCCCATCGAAGGAGGTATCTGAGTCTGTGTCGTCTCCTGTCTCCGCCGTGGTGCTCCTCTCGCCCTCTGTCCCACTGGTTCCCTCTGCATTGGTGGACTCTGCCTCCAGGGTCCTGTGTGATGCAGCTCCCTCTGTCGCTGGCCGCCGGTGCCCCTGCTCTTCCGCCAGATTATGCTAATGCACACAAGGACAGGATAACAAAATAAGAAAGGGGTCAAGACAAAGGATACACTTGGTCAATGACTGCACCAAAACCACTATTGGCATGCACATCACCCTCACACACAGGGAGCAGGCCTTAGCAATA
The DNA here is from genome assembly GCF_031143425.1 of Pleurodeles waltl. NCBI lineage: Eukaryota > Metazoa > Chordata > Amphibia > Caudata > Salamandridae > Pleurodeles > Pleurodeles waltl. The sequence goes on along the minus strand of NC_090445.1, from coordinate 186,383,320 downwards.
TGCATTGCACTACCAGTGATATAGCTAGTCACCAAGGCAAGATGAGGACCACACACCTCCAACTGCAGCACACCTGGGACCCACAATGCCCTGCCTGAAAGTGACTACTAACAAACTAGGTTACCTGTATTAAGCATTACCCCGGAGATGACCCACGCTGCAATGTAAGGTGTCATTCCTGTCCTAAATAGTTTCATCTTGGGGTAACAGGTCAAGATGGAGCTAGATAGACAGCCATGTCCCTGATTTGTGCTTCATCACTCCCAGGTAAGTCCACTTCATTTGGGAGTTGACCAACAGGAGTCTTTGGACAAGTGGACACTGGGCTGGTGGTTGCGGATACTGAAACAGGGCCTGCTGGGAGTTGCAGTCAGGTCACTCACTCTACTCCCCAATACTTGACAAATGTCATCCCCCCAGGTGAGTAAACTTCATTTGGGAGTTGACAAACAGGGGTCTTTGGACGAGACAACACTGGGTTTTTGGTTGGAGTTACTGAAACAGGGCCTGCTGGAAATTGCAGTCAGGTCACTCCCTCTACTCCCCAACACTTGACAATTGTTGTGTATTACATACCTGTATGCAGGCTGCATTTAGGTTCGAGCACACATTTACATTTTGGGACATACCATGCATCCTGGAATGTGTTTTTGTTATTGTGAGATTTTGAGGCACCATTTGGACATATGGCATGTGATGGGTCAAGTTATGTACATTGACAGTGTTACATGTCAGATACTCTGGGTATTGAATGTTGGTGAAGTACATGAACAAGACAGTGCCAAAAGCTGAGCTGTGAGCATGCATGACATTGCATTTTAGTGAGATTTTTTGTTCTGTAACTTACCAGACTCCACTCCCCCCAGGTATTCATGTCAATCCCTCAGGATGGCCAATTCCTTTTCCTCCCAGGAAAAGAGTTGTAACGGGGCACTGGGAGGGCCACCCCCAGTTTTCTTTGCCTGCAACTGGTGCCTGTAGACCAAGGAATGGACCTTGACCCATTGTTGACCTGGAGGTTGTTCCACCCCTTCCTAATGCCCTCTTTTATGTCAAGGTGGTGCCTACAGCGTTCACTCTGTCAGCATACCTGTCTCAAAGTTCAATTTTCCTACTGAGAGGAGTATGCTGGACTTGTGCTCCAAAGAATTGTGGCTCTACTCTTATGATTTCATCCACCATGACTCGTAACTCATCTTCAGAGAAACAGGGAATTTTTACACGTGACATGGTGGACAAAAAAAGAGGGTGACAGGGACTTACTTACAATGGAAATGCAATAGGGTGTTAAAGGACAAATGTATGTATGGGGTGTTCTATGAGATGCTGGAAAAAGGGGTGCCTAATCTATGTAAGAATTGATAAGCTGCTGATTGTGTTTCTTTGGCTCTGTGGAAATGCAAAGGATTTTGGTCTGCATGTTTTATAGTGTCCTTTGTAAGTTCTTTTTAAATTCATCCAATGTGCACTTTGCTGAACGTGAACTGCGGTAGTCGACCGCCACTAGAGGACCACCATAGCGACTGTGTGATTGTAATATGCTTGATGTCTGGCCACTGCACTGACGGCACTGGAGGTCAGACCACCTATATCCAAACCACCGCGCCACTGGCGGTCTGCCTTTTTTGCTTGGTGGTAGGCCATCCTGCCTGTATTACTCATAATATGGTGGTCTGGGGGACCGCCGGCATGGCAGCCTTTTCAGGACCCCCAACATAGCAGCACTAAGGTGGGGCGGGTGACCCGACCTTGCTTAGCGCTTCTGAGATCGGGCACAAGTCTCCACACACCAACTGCCCTTCTTCACAAACTTACTATGGAGGGCCAAGCACACCCCCTCTCTTGCACCAGTCTTGCAGTCGCTTCGTCTGCACTTACACACAGCCCCAGACATCCCTTTCTTTAGGGCCCACCACTAGTCAGCAACAAACCAGCTCACCACCAGTATCCTGGTATTTTGACAAAGTGCCTAGCCTTGCCTGCCACTGGGCACTAAGCTCAGGCAACACACATCTGGAGGGGCTGCCGGACGACCACTCAGCAGCTGATACTCCCCCTGCTGGCCTCAGCATTGTACCCCATAACACCACTTCCTTTCCCAGGGACGCTGGGAGAGAGGTTCTCTTTAAGTGGAACTCTGACTGCAAGTTTCCTTTTTTACAATCACAGACCCCACCATATGCAAATCCTGCCAAGCCCAGTGCCGGACTCCGCGCACACATAGAAGAGAAAGCGAAACAAAGTTCTTACACGTAGGGTCCAGGTAGGGTCCCCATTGCCAGCAGCCTAGCTCTCTGCCTCCCACTGCCCCCACGCTGCTGAGGACAGTGAAAGGAGGGAGGCCTGGATCCGTAGTTGGTGCTGGTGCAGGTCCTTAGCAGCAGCTAGATACCAACCAACAGAATGCTCCCTCTGCCCCCAGGCTGCTGAGAACAGTAAAATGAGGAAGGCCTGGATTCGGAGCTGGCACCGGTGCAGCCTCAGCAACAGCTCCACGCCAGCCGGCGGAATAAGCCGTACAGCTCAGTTATGGGCCACACACCGCAAGCGCAGTCAATCTGCAATCTGCACTTGGGCTTTGTTGCCCATAACAACTAGTGCAGTGAGTTCCCCTCCTCTCCGGGGCTAGCAGCGTTTTTGGCCAAAAACTCTGTTAGCTCCACCAGTGGAGCAGAGCTCACCGCCCATCCTTCAATAATACATAACTTTTAGCCTCATCTCGGTCCTAGTGCCACCTCTCCTTTGGTTTGTGAAAAGACTTTGTGATAGAAGGAGTGAAGATACACTCACATATATATGCATCTGCCAAAGTATTGTTTTATTGCCACTGACTGTCTGTATAATAGTATACAATGACACACGTGCATACATGTATATGGTATAATATTCAGAACTAGGTGATCATGTGAAACAAGCAGTAACTAAGATAGAGAACTCTCATTGTAAATCCAGCTCTTTTTTCACATTCTCACCCTTCATCTGCCACCTTTTTCTGCCCTGGTATCAGAGCCGAAGTAGTGTATGCATAATCTGCTAACTGCATGCTCCTGAAATGCAGAAGTGCAAAATCTGATATTTTAGAGCCATTGACCACATCAAGCTGCCTCTTCTTCCATCTTGTGGCTGACCAAGCATAGAACCTTTGCTGCCTCCCCCACCCCTCATGACTAGTGAGAGGATTGAGAGGCCTCCCAACTTGGACCAAGAAAAAACAATGACAAGCATTGAGCAGGAGGTTCGCAAAAAGGTTCAATCATCAGTAAGGGGAACCACCAAACATTTGTCTCAGAGTGCACACCTGGCAATAAAGAAGAATAACAGTTGATGTACTGTGGTTTGGATTTCTAGCTGAAGGGTCAGGGAAATATCCAATCACTCATAAGTTCTCCACATCTGGTGCAGCAGGTCAACAAATTGTTACAACAATTAGAGTCCCTTGGAAGGCCTCCCCATGCCTCCCCATGCCTCTATCAATAGCTGGAAGCTAATAAGGAACAAATTAATGTTGAGTACATTTGCTTTATATTTTGCTTGCAATGTGCATTTCATGTTGTTTAACTGTATGTTGTCAGTGAACCCACACTAACCCTCCATATCCCTGGTGGTCCAACCTCCAGATTTAGATGCTGCCAATCAGAGTGCCAGGAGTCCCAAGCCACAGCTAAGATCAGAGATCCCGACGAGTTGGTGGCGGCAAACATTGTGGTCAGCCATGGCAGTGCAGAGTTCGGCACTGCTGTACTGATCATGACTTTCTTTTCTGCCAGACTTTTCATGGCGGGGTCCCTGCGATGAAAAGGCTGGCGGAAAGGTAGAGGTGGGGCCACAGGTGGGCCCCTGCACTGCCCATGACCAATTCAAGGGCAGTGCAGGGACCCCACTGTCAGCACCCTCAGAATGCACAGATAGTGCGTATTCGGATGGTGCTGTGTGCGATGGCATTGGCCTCGGGTCCCAGAGTGAGCCAAGACCAATGCTGCTGCACTGTTTCCCCTGGTCATCCCAGCGGAAGTATCGTAATACAATAGTGGTCAGGCCACTGGCTTGACAGCCGCCTCCCCACTGCCATATTAGAGTTAGAGTGGTTCAACCCCGAGCTTATAATCAGGCCCTAAGTCTATGCTGTATATGTTTATGTTCATAAGTCAGAAAACACACTCATATATGCTACTATGAGGACTACCATTGGTGTTTACTCCTGATATAGAAGGCTCACCTACACCCACCACCCAGCCTGGCAGTTCTACTTATTAATTCTAGCCTAAGTGCAACTCCAATAATACCACCTAAAAACCATTAATAGAAATGCACAGGTGAGCCATGGGCAGCACCAACCCCAGCCCCTAACCTATCTTGCAGATAAAAAGTGTGAGTGCCTCTCATTCACCCCAACCTACTTGCTCACAGTGCAGAACTGATAATGACATCAAATTAGGCCTGGTATTACATAGACAGGAACAAGTACAATGCTCCCACCCGAGGACATGGAAGCCAACCTTCACCAATCTCGCCATTTGTCAGTACACCCTTGCATATGTTACGCTTACACACACACTGACCCTTTTACTGTACACACACATTTAGACTACATGCATATATGATTTATTTTATGACTAAACTCTGATCACCATTTCTCTATGCAAAGTTTTGAGACCCTCAAAATCAGGATTTCACTACAATTAATTTCAATGGGACAAAACTGGTGGAGCCTTATCACAACAAAAATCCAGAAGCCAGAAGCCATGTCCTTCCTGAACCTGAAGACACAGGAACCCGGACCTGTTTTGCTCTAGTTATGGGCTCATCAGCCAGGTATAGCTTGACGGGTATGCCCAGACACACTGTGTGTAACTGCAACCTAGCTATATCTGGCTGATAAGCCCAATATAAGGGCAAAACCAGCCCTGGGTTACTTGTGTTCAGTTCATGGAGGACCTGGCTTGGCAGTACGGGCTGGACTGTTCCTGCTGGGGCAGGATCAAGACTGATCTGCATATAGCCGAGTCCAAACTGAGGTGACATTGGGTTTCATTTTGAGTCTAACGGTCACTAGACCGCCAGACTTGTGGATGGCGTTCGGACCACCGCTAATGCGAAGGTCCAAGAGCAAAATTACAACCCTGGGGGCCAAGCCTCCAGGGAACAGCCAGCTCCACCGGGATCGAGGATCCCAGCGGTCTGGAGGTTGTGTAGTTCAAACCCGCCAGGGAAGCACTGCAAGCAGTGCTGTCATGGGGATTATGATCCCCTTCTCCACCAGTGGTTTCATGGCAATACCACTGCCATGAAAATTCCGGCAGAGAATGGGTGCAACTTGGCATAGGCAGTGCAGGGGCCCCCCTGGCCAGCACCCTCGCAATGTTCACTGTCTGCAAAGCTTTGCAGACAGTGAACATTGCGAGGGTAGTGGTGCACCCTGCAGGCTACAGCACTGACGCAAGCTACGAGCCAGAGACACTGCTGTAGCCTGTTTCCCGTTAGGCCAGCAGGCGGAAACTCAGGTTTCCACCCGCTGACCAAGCGGGAAACTTAATAGGACCAGCAAGAAGGTAGCCTGTGTGGCAGCAGCCTCCCCATCAGAAGCTCAGCGCATGGTAAAAAACATCTGTCGAACACATAATGACCATCATGGTGAGCAAAATAACAATGGATTGTGATGCAGCCTGAGTAATTACCAGTGGCCGAGATTGATTCATGCATTCCATTCATCACTTTTTGTATACTTTGGTATGTCGCCCTCAATGGGACGGGAATGCCAGGCGTGGGTCCCATGCACACTGTGTCACTGAAACCAAGCTATACCTGGCTGATGAGCCCATAACAAGGGCAAAACCGGTCCTTGGTTGCTTGTGTTCCAGTTGAGTTCAGGGAGGACCTGGCTTGTCAGTTCAGGCTGGACTGTTCCCACTGGAGCAGGGTCAAGACTGATTTGCAAATAGCTGGGTCCAAACTGAGGTGGCATGGCCTGCAAAATAACAATGGATTGGGATGTGGCCCAAGAAATTACCAGTTGCTGAGATTAATTCAAGCATTCCATCCTCCACTGTTTGTATACTTAAGTATATTGTTACACAATGTTGTTGTCAAAACAATTGTTTTTTAGGTACTATTTTAAATAATAATGTTTTCTTTAATATAGCTTAAGTCAATTTATTTGTAAATATCGTTTTTACATTATTTTAATATATGTTAAAATATAAAGTTTGTTAATGTTAGTAACATTGTTATCTTTTTAAAATATGGTTTGACATTTAAAATGTTTGTTGTTTTTAAGCTAAATTAGTAATTTATAATGTTTTAGCAGGGTGTTGGGTTTTTAGGGGAATAGGGTGGGAAATAATAGGTATGTAAATCTTTTTATTATGGTGATGTCCCAGATTTCAGCATTAGAGATTCCCCTGGATGCCAAGATGCTATTATTGGGGTGTATGATAAAACCACATGGCCTAAATACAGGGGATTGGGCTAAGGCTGGCCTCAGAGACAGTGAAATGCAACATAGAAAGAGCCTGGGGCAAGCCAGCAACCCCAGACGTGGCAGACTGGCAATCAGACCTGGACTGGTGTCAGAGGGCTGAGAGTGTAATTTACAGGGGAAGTGGTTGCCCCAAGAAATTGGAGAAAGTATGGAGAGCGTAGGTGACCCTTAGGAGCCAGTGTCAAAAACAGGTTGACAGGATGTATCAGGAGGGGCGGAAGCATGAAGGGCCCAAGTGAGACCATATTGACTGTATGTGGGCGGTATAAGCGCTACTCGTGCTTTATTGGGAAATTGTGTGCTGCATTGAAATGGACCAATGATTGGTTGAACTATAACGCCTATGATCGATTGTATTTCTACTGTATGAGCCCGCTTTTTTCAATAGAAAGACGATTTTAAAAAAAGATTGTCTATGTATGCCAGTTTAATTTTTCATTTTGAATATATACTACATTTTTTATATCTTATTATTTTAGTGGTGGGTTGTAGGATTTACAACAAAAAATGGGTGGGTTTTCATTGCAAATGAATATTTTTATATAAATGAGTTATTGTTCATTGTTAATTGTACAACTGATAATTCATTATGTGAAGTTATATTTTTATAATGTGTTTTATTATGTTCTTATAGCTTATATATATATATCAGTTTTGAAAAATGTATTTGGGTGATTGATTTTTCACTTGTGCTTTGTTTGTTTTTTTAGGCAAATAAGGTGGAAAGTTATTCAGTTAAAAAAAATTACCTTAGAGTTATAGTTAAGATTTAATTGATTAATTGTTAATTATTTATGTATATCATGTTCCTAATTTATGAATTTTGAAATTTTCTTTAATTTACTGTTAAGTGTTTTATATTAAATGTATAATGTAATTAGGAGTTAATGTATTTCAATATATTGTATTCAGGAGTTAATGTTTTTTATTTGATTAAAAATGATCTGTATTTAATTTATTATGGAAGTTAACATTTGCAGTGGTTTAGTGTTTATATTTAGGTAGGGAAGTAAGTTATGTTTGAGTTATTTTACCTTTTACAGTTTTAACTTATTAAAAAAATACAATAAATATTTTTTTAATGTTTTTTTTATATTGTAGCTATTTATATTTTTTTGAGAAAATTATTCTGATGTATAATTTTATTTGTAGTTCCTACAAAGTCCATAATTTTCCCTACTGTTGCTTAGATTGGAGTTGGAATAGTAAATCTAATTCTCCAGAGTTAAACACTTTCCCTACTGCTTCTTAGACTGGAGTGGGACCATTAAATCTAACCCCTCTGGAGTCCAACAGTTTCCCTACTGTTTCTTAGACTGGAGTGGGATTAATAATTCTAACCCCTCAAAATCCAACTGTTTTATAGATTGGAGTGTGAATATTACATCTAACCTTTCTGGAGTCCAACACTTCCCCTACTGTCCTATAGGATGGAGTGGAATAGTAAATTGAGATTTGACAGGGTACATATATTGTATAAAGCTTGTAAACTCTTATTTATATTAATTTATTTTACTATTGTTATCTATAGTCTATAGCTTGTTTATTTATTAATTAATTTACAATATTTCTCTTATTCATTTTTAGGAGAATGTTTTTCTTTTAAATTCAATGTATTTATAATTCTAGTACTATATTAATATATTATATTATATTAATTTTTATATCTGCTTTTAACATTGTGTTTGTGGTTGCTAATATATTTTTAATTGTTTAAAATTGTAAATTGTTTGCGAATTTTTCAATACATATATAGTTTTTAATATAGTAAAAGATTATGTTTATTTTGTATATTTTATTTAAAGAGTGACATAAAAATATTTTATATGTTTTTGTTAATTTGTAAATGTACATTTATTTTATGGTTACATATATATATATATATATATATATATTTTTTTTTTTTTCAGTCTACCGTTACTATTTTTACGTGTTTTAAAAATATTTTTAGTGTTTTATTTTTAATGTACTATATTATATAAATATTTATAAATAGTGAAGTAACTAATTAAAACTATTTAGTTTACATTATAACAAGTTCAACTATAATATATTTCTAAAATATTACACTTTATTTATTTAAAAAAATGTTTTACCTTATTTTTGAAGATGATTCCAGCCACAATATTCTTTGCACTATATTTTTGTTTTTCCTATTGTAAGTGTAGAAAGACTGTGGGCATTATTACAAATCTGACGGTCAACAGGCTGCCAGACTTGCGATGGCAGTTGGAGAACCGCGGTTGTAGTAGTCTGACCGCCGCATTACGAGGTTGGCTGCCAATCTATCGCGATCCCGACGGGATGATGGTGGTGCAGGTTGCAATCAGCCAGGGCGATGCTGAAGTCAGCGCCACCTGCTGATTACAACCTTGTTCTCCACCACCCTTTTCATGGTGGTTCAACCACAAGGGGGTGCCTGCACTGCCCATGTCCATGACGGGGTAGTCACAGCCATACAGTTGACCTCCCTACCAGCTCCATTATGATTTTCCCACTGGGTTGACCTGCTGGAACCAAGGTTTCCACCAGACAGCCCAGTAGGAAAGGGGCAGCAGCATTGTCGCTGGCTCATAACAGAGCCGTCTGCAATGCTACGCACTCAGGGCGCCAGCACCCATGAAATGTGCACTGTCTGCAAAGCAGACAGTGCGTATTTCGAGGATGGTGGGGATGGGGATCCCTGCACCTGTTCTCTGACAGCCTTTTATGGCAGTGGTACCGCCATGAAAAGGCTGGCAAAGAACAAGGTTGTAATCAGTGTGCCTGCACTGACTTGAGCGCCACCAGGTTTATTGCAACCTGCACCACCGTCAGTCTGTTGGGATCTGAGATCCTGGTGGACGGCGGGATGCTGGGGATTCTGACCATCAACCGCATAATGTGGCGGTCAGACCACCACAGCCGCAGTGGTCTGACAGCCACTGCAAGGCTGGTGGTCTGGCAACCACCGCGAGGTTGGTGGTCCGAATCTGGCCCTTACTCAGTAGAAACAGAGGTATACAATTTTAAAGATTTCAGTTAAGTAAAGCACCTAAAATCACAAAGCACCACTCAAGGTTACCTGGTCATCCAAGACCGGGTGGAAGTAACAAGTTCAGGCAGAGTGCAATGAAGCACGGGTCAGATACAGGGAGCATGTTAGTCCAGCTGAAAGAGTTACCTTTAAGGTCTAGAGTGAAGAGTTCCGTTTGCTTTAAAAGGGGCCTCGAGGAGCAGGGAGAGCGTTGTGGATTATCATCGATGTAGTGCTAAAAGCAGGCAGAGTGTCTCAGATGGCAGTGACTGTAGCATGAAGATGCTGTTGTGTGTTGTGGGCAATCATTGCTTGAAGCTTCTCGTTGGCACTTTCAGCGAGCTGTTGATTCTGTAGCGCGAAGAGCAGAACTTGCTTTGCTAGGCATCACTGGTGGGCATTGTGGTGCGAAGAGTTGGGTTCACTGGAGTTTCACATTGACGGGAGGCAAAGGCGTAAATATCTTGCCACTAAAAGGCCCATTCGTGAAGAGCCAAAAACATCAGTATTTCTCATTTCTTTGAAGATGAGATCAACTGATGCCACACCAAGGGCCCAGGATATGAGGAGCACCTCCTGGGGGTCATGAATTCACTCCAGCGGATACCAGCAGGGCTCAGGCAAGTCCAGCTGCAAATCCAGTTGCAGGTCAGCTGGGCTGTTGTAGGGAGCCTCTGGAGCTTGTTATGTCCCTGCAGCTCAAAACAGGAGGTTAGTCAACTGACCCTTGGAGTCACTTCAGCTGGGGCTGAAGGGTGCAGGTCCGTTCTTCCTTCTCAGCAAGTATGCAGCAGAACAGCAGAGTAGCACAGCAGCATAGTGACAGTCCTTCTTCTGTAGTATCCACAGGTCCAGGAGTGTACTGAAGAGTTGATTCTGAATATCCATTATTTATACTTTGTACCCACTTTGAAGTAGCAGAAGGTTCTGGAGGTTTCCAGCCCCAGAGAGGATGAGAATTCCCTGCCACCCATCTTGGAACCAGTTTGTCGAGGGTCACAGAAGACCCTTTGTCAGTGTGCTCAGGCAGAGGTTTTGGGCCTCATTATGAGTCTGACAGTCCAAGAACCGCCAGACTCGAAGTGGTGGTTGGACCGCGCGACTCCAGGCAGTCTGACCGCCGCATTACGACCCTGGAGGTTGGACCTCCAGGGGACAGCCGTCCTTTGCCAGGAACATGGTCCCACCGGGCTGACTGACTGGAACATTGTAATATGATGTTGCTGCTGGCCAGCCCGGCGGGAATACTGTAATACGGCGGGTGAGGTAGCCGGGTTGACTGTCGCCTCATCCCTACGAGTTTGGCAGTCGGCTTTGGGGATGATCCTGCAGGGAGAGTCAAGTCCAACATAAGAGAAATACATGTTTACTCTTCTAACTGCACACACACATACTCACCTGGAAGGCACACTGGTAGTTGATGTTTTGGAAAAGATGTAGATACAGGTCAATATTAAAACTCCAAAACTGAAAACTTCCAATATGGACAATTTCTCAAAGGCAATAGGACCAGACACCCTCTGAAGGGAAATCGCAAAAAGGGACACATATGGAAGAGTGGGTGAGACTCACAAAGACAGCTGCTATTTTGGGCAAGAGGTGGGAGGGAGTCCAAGGAGAGGGTACGTTGCCTGTCGTTCCTCTGTATGAAAGGTAGCCTGTCATCGTTGATTGTTATCATGGAAGTGGCTTATCAAAATGGTAGGTTAGATAACACTGCCAGGCTCAGCAGCCCATACAGTGGCCTCACAAAAATTACACTTACACTCCCCAGACCACTGTGGTCTATAAGATTGTATTAATGAATGGGTTGCTGTTTTGCATTCTACAAGTTCTGTAATCATCCTATCCCAGAAATCAATGTGGAGAGATCTTCTGGCCTACATATTTGCTGAATCCATATATTGAGTTGGTGATACCAAGGGTGGTCCCGATAAGGGTGTGTTTTGTGTATAGACAAGATCTGTAAGAACACCTGAAAGAAGGGTACATGATATATTGTGTGCTCTACTTGTGTGTCAGTGAGCAATAATCAGGTGTGCGTGTATGTGACAGCGTGCAAAACCAGAAATATTATGACATTTTGTTGCAACTATGCTCTGTCATCCATCCAGACTGAGTGGCCAGCGCATATGGCACCAGCAGTGGTAGTAGTGGTAAATGGCTATGTAGTGGCAACACAGGTCCTTAAAATTGTGACAAATGCAAGCTAGTTGTAATTGTATGTAGTGATGCTTTTGATAGGGTTTCCTTTAGCCAAACAGAATACAATGTGCACATAGAGATGAGGGTGGCTCAGAGACCTAGTAGTGACAATGGACAAATCATATGGAACGTTTTGCATCGTTTCCAGACAGAATATTGTTCTGGCACCTGCGAATGGAGTTATTAAGGGGTGCTCTGCTGCGTTCATCCTGGTTGTCCCTTTGCTATGGCAACGGTGGTGGCTGCTGCTACTCTGAATACATTTTCGTTCCTTCTATGCGGAGATGTGGCTTGACAGTCGTGTGTTTCAACTGTTGTCTGAGTGTGTATTGCGTTTTATGCCTTAGAGTAAGACATTAGTGTGTGCATGTAACTGTGTCTGGGCATTGTGAGAGCTGCCGGGCCTGACATGTGGCTACCAGTACTTATGTGTACATTTTAATTGGCCTGGAAATACGGTTTCTAGAATAGTTAGGCCATATATGGCTGTATGGTGCTCCATGAAGGCTAGTCATGTGTATAATCCATGTCCTCTAACAGGACATACAGCTGCTAATGTATTGTGATGAACGTGTCAGTGGCACATCTCTACTCATCTTGCTCTTGCTTTTTCGGGTCCACTAAGTTTGTATATCCGCGCCCATTACCCTTGTCTCTGAAGCCCTGCCACTAGGCCTTCTTCTCTGCTCCACTTAGGGTGTGTAGAGGCAGATTAACCACTTTCTCCCCATGACCATCTGCTAAATTGACCACCAAGCTCTGCCTTGTCCTCAGTGAAGTTTCTCTTCCTCTTGAATTGAGTGGCATGCATACTGCTGGCTGTCGATCATGCACATGTGTGGCACAATGTAAAGATGGCATGGCCCTTGGTATTGATTCCATTTGTGTAATTCTGATTGTTATTAGCTGCCTGGAGCATTATAGATGCCGAGTTCCTGCACGTTGCCATCATATGAAATGTTACAGTGTGTGCATAATATTCCTCATACATGGCCTCAGCAGTTGTAAACATAATGTACAATTTTAATCTTACATATAGTTGTATTATATCCATAGTTTTAAGTATACCTGTGCACAGCCTCCAATATGTATACTTGAAAGGAGGTGTGTCCATGTGGGTCTGAACTTTGATTATTTTTTGCATTTTTGTAAAAATAATTTATTGTGAAAATCATGCACAGTTTACAAATACTTCTACATGAGCACATATTTTTTACACAAGATGGCTGATACACGAAATTGTTTTGTGGTCAGAAACCCTACGATTTGCAAAATCACAGGGTTTACAAAGGGAAATTCACACTTCATAATGTACCAAAAATCGTTTTTACATTTTGGAAAAGCCTTTTCCAATCGCAAAACAGCTTTTGTGACTCATTCCTAATTACTATTGCAAGGGGGCGTGAAAGGGATGTTCCATCATGAATTCGAATCTCGTTGCGAGGTATCAAAAATACCTTGCAGGAGTCGAAATCCATTCACAAGGAAGAAGCAATCTCTGTTGTACAGCTTCTCCTCTGGAAATTGTGTCAGCCAGTTTTAGGGGAGTAGACAGAGGTCTGGCGGACCACAGCTTGCATCTCACAGAAGTCTTTCGAAACAGGAAACATGTTTTTAAAGCAGCATCGGTTTCTTTAAGGACTGCTTTAAAACGTTTGCTTTTTTAAAATGTAAATGCAAGGATGGTGGTCTCCTGCCCCTTGCAAGACACCATCCCAGCCAATCACAGGGATCGCAAATAGCGACCAACCTAGTTAAAATTCATTAGGTAGGTAGTAGACACCCTCTGAGACTGATCTGAAGCACTCATTCGACCACACTAATATACTACAAACCGCTTTTAACCTACTGGAACAGAAAGTAGCCAATGGGCACAGATCTGCAAGCCGTCCTGACCAAACTACAACTGGTCACACTAGTAATACATGAGACACAGACAATTATACAACAGCTGACTGCACATATACTAGACAAACACCCCAAAAATATGCCCTGGACATTCACTCAAGCACCAACCATCGGCTAGTGACCCAAAAGATCTCACAACCAGCATACAAGGATAGAGATAGAAGCCTTGCTTCAATTTTATAAGGAAGTTGTACTCACCCAAACACAGCCAGCTAACCACACAAAGTATTAAGAACACTAACACAAAAAGAACATTACCGAAGTTGCACACAAAAGTTGATATCAGTCCCATGCATCCTTAATCTCACAACTCACCCACCACACCAGCGTCCAACCTAAATTGCATGCTAGTCAAGTGCAGATCAGCAGGCAACCATGCCACAGACATAGCTGAAGAAATCATATAACTTGAATTAGATATAACTTTCCTAACCGAAACATGGTTAAATTACTCTTCTTCTTCCCTTTTGACTATGTGAGTACCCTTGAACTTCAACATAAAAAGAACGGATCGCCTGGAAAGGCATGGCGTAGGTGTAGCTGTGTGTTATCGCAACTCTTTCCAGATCCATCCTTTCCTGTAGCTAATTTAACATCCTGCAGCTGCATGGGAATGAAGTGTTTTACTTCAAATAGGTCATTGGCAAAATTACTTCTCGTATACCACCCATCTGGGGATATCAAAGCCTTCGTCTAACAAATTATTGAAACAAATAAAGTTCACTCCGTCCAACATTCAAATGCCATCCTTCTAGGGGACTTCAACCTCCACTGGAACAATGACCTATTAGTCTCCACCCTAAAAAACGGTCTTACTAATCAAAACCTAATACAAGCCAGCACTAAACCTACACACAACAAAGGGGCCACAGTGGATTTCCTAACATCCAAAGATGGGATGCAGAACATTGAATCCACAATCCTGATAGAATGGTCGGACCACCATCTTATCCTATTCAACCTCACAACATTTAAACACAAAGGTCAATCATTCAAAAGCATACATTTGGTAAGAGCTACGGAAAACGTAAACAAAGATGATCTTGCTTTATTATGCCAGAGAAACCTCAATCCCTTCACATGAAGTACAGGATGTGAATTAACTTACTGCTCACTACAACCAGACAATGTTAACCATAATGGATGAGATAGCACCACTCTGTCTGAATACAGTCAGAAACAAATTGTCCCACCCATGGTCCAACCACGACCTAAAAGATGAGGCAGGAAACTCAGATTAGCAGAGGACGTTGGAGAGAAGAACCCTCAATAACAAATTTAGGGGACTTAGGTCAGAGTGGAAACAACCAAAAATAGAACATTTTGGAATGCCAAAGCATCACACTTCAGATTGCAACTAGATACCGCTAAAAAACAGTAAGGTAAACTCTTTGATGTGGTGAAACAATTGTCCAATGTCAAGTACTCTGCAATCATTAGCAAGTCCTCGAATGAGGACTGTGAGGCATTTTCCACCTTCTTCAAAATGAATATTAGAAAAATTGAAAAGTCAATCAATGTAGACTCAAGGATGATTAAAGAGTCTCAGAGTCATTCCTCACCTCCCAAAATGCCCAAATGAATCCCAGACCCAAGAGGCCCAAAAATGAAGCCACCTGGTGAGAGTTCATAAACTCTAGTGAGTTTGAGGTGCTAAAAATTATAGCCTCGTTGAAACCAACCTGACATTTGAGCAACATCTTGCCATTGTCACTCACAAAGGATCTCAGCCACCTTTTTGTCACCCTTTAGAAAAGGATTGTAAACTCAACGCTAACTCAAGAAACCTTCCCAAACTGCCTGAAAATCAGCCAAGTGACACCAATACTTAAAAAACAAGGTGCTGACCCATCTGATCTGAATATCTTCTGACCAGTCACAAACATCCCTTTTCTAGTGAAATTACTAAAGAAATACATACATAACCAACTGTGACAACATATTAATAACTTCAACTTACTCAACAAGTCCCAGTCGGGTTTTAGACCAGGAACCAATACAGAAATAGCCATCACACATCTCATGGATGACATACTCAAAATCCTGGACCAAAATGAGTCCTGTCTGCTCATCCTTATCAAATTTTGCTTGGCATTCAACACGGTCAAAACCAACAAAAGTTCTTGAACTGCTTGAACACAGAATAATGCTATCTGGAAATTTCCTAAAATAGTTCAACTCCTATCTACAAAAATGTTTGCACCTTATCAAATTGGGATGCTCGCTCTCCAACCCGTCTTCATTCTGACTGGGGTTCCTACTAGGCTCCACTATCTCCCCAACACTTTTCAGCCTGTACATGGAACTCCTATCCGAGATCCTGGATCAAACACACCTCTCCTACTACATGTATGCTGATGATACTCAGATTTACCAGAAGACATTCTAGATCTCAAAGATACACTGCACCTAACCCAGAAATGGCTAGTGCTAAAGAACCTCAAACTTAATTCTCTAGAGACCAAATTCTTACTCATCTCTTCCCTCACACCTTCCCTCACCTACAAGAATGGCTCATTCACCTGCATATGTTGGGCTGCAATCCCCAAATCATTGAATCCACAAAATCGATTGGCATAGCACTCAACAGAAATCAAAACTATTCAAACCAGCTTCCAATGTCAAAATAACAATACAATCCTTAGTATTATCTAGGCTTGATTATGGAAATGCAAAAGTATCAGGATTTCACAAATCACAACTTGCATCACTAAAGGCAACTCTCATCGCTGCAGCAAAACTGTAAACGTGGTTGAGGTGCTTTGACCATATCACACATCACTTAAGTCCCTACAATGGCTCCAAGTCAAAGCTAGGATCATTCTCAAGATAGCTTGCCTGATGCACAAAGCCCTGCACTATGGTGCACCTGAGTACCTAGCGCACAATCTGACTTTATCATGAGGTAGTTGCCCTCTTAGAAGGGCAAGCTCCCTCCTATTAGAACCGGTGAGATACAGGAAATCCCCGACACAAGCGTGTGCTTTACCCAGCTCCACCCCCAAAACATAGAAATCTCTAACACGGAGCCTTGGCTGAATTCATTAGCCAGCGTTTTTAAAAAGGAGGTCAAAAGGATTTTATCTGATAGATTCCTCCCTGGCAGAATAAGACCTTGAGTCAGCAATGTAACCACACACTTGATTCTCTACACCACAAGCCTGCAACATCATCACAGGGGAGCCATGATCAGTCCATGAGGACAATGAACCTAGTGGAGTTGATGCAATGTATTACCCATAAAGTGTTGGCAGACAAAGTTATCTTTCATACCAATAAGTCCTGTTGTTTTGTATAATGTTTCCCCCTTTTTACGTACCTATGTAACCACAACCTCCATTGATCTGTAACATGCTCTGATACCTTGGGTCGTGTTCGTGGTTTATAAAACTCTCAAAAAATGTTTTAAAAGATCTGTGACCCCCAGTAACTGAACATTTTGCATCGCAAAATGAAAGGCAGATTGCAAAAATTGGGTGCGTAATTTGCAGCTACTAATTACAACTGGGTATTTTGAACATCATGAAAAACGTTTTTACCTTGGGCTTGGGGCTTTGGTCTTTTTCTAAGTAGAGCAAGACTTGGAAAAGCATTGGTGTTGGGTGGGGTAAGAATCCCAACTCTGGGTCCCCATAGGGAGAATCGTCTCCTTCTCTTTGCCAAAGACATTAACGTTACAGTTTATGGAGAATTATCATCATACAGGATGCGTGCATTGAACACGTTTCACATAAATTCCAGGGTACAGAGCTAAAAATGCAAAGCTCTCATTCAATGTTATTTTGCAGAGTCTACAGTCCCTTATTAAGAATACCAGTTTAGGCAGATGCAGATATACAAATCTGGAGACATTAAACCATTGTAATTTATTTTTAAGTTTTTCTAGAGGGTTCCCTGCCACAGCAAGCTTCGGGAAATCCCCAAGCACATTAAGTTACACTGCGAGAGAAACCAAAACACCGGAGTTTCCTACTTAATACAGAAGTACATATGTTTCCCTCTTCTAAATAAATAAGTGAGGAAACCACACCTCAGTAAAAGCGGCCAAAATAGCACAACGTTATTGCCTCCAGGAATGTTTTAGAAAAACACCAGAATCTGCCTCATCTCAAGTGTATCTAACAGCCAGTATTTGCGACCTTGGAACAAAACCTGATACATTTTGCTCGCTAATTAATCAGAGTTCCCGCATTTGAATTATTCCAGAAACACAAATACGGCAGAACAGAATGGATCAAAAAGTTAATGTTAACGTTATTAATTTTGCAATTAATTTTTGATAATGCACACAAATGTTCACACTTGGAAACATGTATGTACTTCGAGTGGAGCCAACGTTTTCACGCCAAAACGTGTTATCTATCACAGAGGAACATTTGCGGAGGGGAAAAGTTTTTATGCAGATAAATCATCCCACTTATAGGTGGAGTTTGTTTTTTCTGGAACTTTCAGCAAATATTTTTCCATGCTTTGTTTTGAAAAACTGTTGTCAGTTGAAGTTCGTGTATCAGGGGAGGTTTGTGAAAAATATTCACGAAGTAATATTTCACAATATCATCCTCTCGTAGTTAATCTATACCTAACCTGCCGAGTCGTCAATGCAGGAGAGTTGGCGGGTATGGGGATGAAGGTGAACAGGATGGTTCCGCCTCTTTGTATACAAGAAGGACAATAAAAACGCACCTTACTGATCCCTTTACGTTTGCTCTTCTGGTCTAATAGATATTGCCTCCATCATCCAGTTAAAAAGGGCAAAATGGACCCCCCTCCACTTTCTTCAAGGGGCCTGATAAAGAGTCAGAAGGGATGGAATTCCCACATGGAATTCCACTCCACCGGATCACCAATGATCTTGTGTTCAGTGCCCAGATTTATTGGGTGCAGAAACACTGGACACAATTTTACGATTTTACTGGTTGGAAATTCCGACTGGTAAAATTGCTGCGGGAAAAGGACGCCATGGGGACCCGACCCATTTTTAAGTCCCTATGCAATCTTCAGTAATGCCATGGGGAAGCATGCAAGACTCCCCCCATGCCAGTCGAAAGTCTTCCTTTCCCTCCTCTACCCTTGTCAACCTCCCCCACAACATCCCAGGAGCTCACATTTACCACCTGCTCAGAGCAGGTGGAAAATATGAGAGTTGATCCTCATGGAACAGGACGTACAGTTAGGAGTCCCGCCCTGTGCAGTTATTCTGCATTCCATGATGAATAACTCATAACTACAGGTGTTACATCAGGAAATAATTCTGGGCTTCCCGAATTTATAATGGAATTAAGCATTAATCAGTTCCACTGTAGGTGAGTTCGGAGGTAAAGCAATGTACTTTGTGCACAAATATTTGTATATTATCTATGTCAGTCCTCGGGTCCCAATGACACCTAGGAAATCGCCTGTGCAAATTAACATGAGGTTTTTGTTGCTCTCTTCCCCAGACACAGGGATCGACCTGTTGTTTGTTGAAACATTTTTTGTATTTAAAGCTGGAAGCCTGCTAGCTGACCATCTAATAGTTATTTACCCTACAACTAGACATGCACAAAAAACACTTTTATGATCACCAGTGTCACTTTTGCTCCCTTTTAAGTAAATTCTGCTATCCAACTGGACAAAATAAAGTATGTGCATGGGTAATTTTGCATGGTCAAATTCATTGACTCTCAAGTACACCCTGGCTGTAGGAATTAGGAGTGTCATGTAAAATATTGGTAAGTTTAGAAGAAGAAGATGCATAGTAATATTCCAGTCATATCCATCATGGGCTCTTGTCAGCTCCACCAAGTGCTCAGTTTGGAGGAGTGTGAGGATGAATGAAGAAGAACTGCAAACTGATCCTTTTGAGGACAGCATTGATTTGTTGAATAAAGGAGAGCTCATGGCCCAATAGAACTACTACCCACACTCTTTACTTTCTTAAGGGGTAGAAATTCAGAATCTCTTCTACTCATTATCAAGAGCTCACTCTTAGACCCATTCAGGCATTGAACGCTCTGCTTTATTTGGTGAAATTCATAGCTTGGCCATGTGAAGGTGTTGACATGATTCACTGGTTAGTTTCAAACTGGAAATGGATTTTGATCTCACCTACATTCAATTGAAAGTTTACATGATATTGATCAAGATCTTTGACAAGGGTGTGTACCAGGACCGGAATGGTAAAAAAAAAGTTCAAAGGCACCTTGCTCATTTGATGCTCTCTAACAATCACTACCGCTTTATTTGTAAAATAATAAATGCCGGGCCCCAAAGTTTTCCATTGAAGCCCTTGAGCGACTCTATTGAATGTCGGAGGTGCTGAATACCTTTGCAGCATAGTCTTGATTCAACCTCATGCCTCTTTTATCCATTACTAGACACTCCCTGCCTGTTCATTTCACTCTTGCAGGTTCTTTTTCATGCCCACTTTGCAACTGTTTCATGTCTGTCTCATCCTCTTTCTTTCCTCCTTTTGTGTTTTTGTCTCTCTTGCAGTTGATCAATGTATGTTGAGGAACACGAAGTGCTGATCCCCAAAAATGAGTGCCAGCAGCCCCCAACTTTAACATCGGGCTCAAATTAAGCATCTGCTATTTCTCTCTCTCTATATCTCTCTCCTCTTTCCCCTGATATGCCTGCTGTACTTAACCATGCATAGTTGGATAAAAGCAGGAGAGAAAATACACATGGATAAATGAGTCTGGTGCTTACAGATGCTAAAGAGCAGACTTGATAATGTGCAGGGGCAGCTCCTCGCTATGGCGGAGGAGTGTCGCCCCCCAGCCAGCAGCTGCATAACTTTTAGAAGAAAACAATAATAAACTGTGTTTATTATTGTTTTCTTGTAAAAGCGGCAGGGCGGGCCATGGGCTGTGACGAGCACGGAGGGGGAGTGCAAAGCACTCTCCCTTAGTGTGCAGGTATGTTTGCCTGGAAGCATGTGCACTGGGGTCTCTTCAACCCAGAAATGCAGGCACTGTATTGCTGGGTTGGATACAGCAGGCAGAGAGTGTCACTGTGCCTCAGTGCGCCCTGGCTGGGTGCTCCGTCCAATCCTAATGCTGCCTTCATGCTGTACTGGATGCAGGGCAGGCTGGGAGCCTGTGCCTGCACTGCAGTCGAGGACCGAGGATCGACGGGGCACGGCAAGACAGCTATATCTTTTTTTTCAAGTTATTATATTTTGTGTTCCCCCCTCCCGCCAAGCACCGTGCCGCCCGTCACTTTTTCCTCCTACAAGCCACCACTGATAATGTGCCATGTGGAGTTCTATGATATCTAAAATAAAGATGACGCTAAAGAATAATGATGATTCTAACTACTCTATCCACATGTTTTGCCTGAAGTTGAGTTAATAATAGTAATTATATTATTATTAATACTATTAGCTAGTATGATCAAATTATTATCATTAGTACTAATAAAAATAACAAAAATAGTTATTGGTGTAAATTAGTTAAAAAGATATTAACGGTAACAACATTGCATACCAGTAACTACAATAATTAATAACGAATAATAATAATAATAATAATAATAATAATAATAATAATAATAATAATAATAATAATAATAATAGCGAGTGTTCCCGCATAGGCTTCACACAACGTGTTTCGGGCGTAGGCCAAGGCTGCAGGGATGGGAACCTTCAGTGTGCAGCTGAACCCGCACACATCCGACAGGCATGGATCAAACAGCATGTCTTCCCGTGACCTCCTCTTCCGCTGCTCCTCCGGTTAGGTCATGTGTGTCCCATGAATCAAACCCGGCGCACTTTTCCTGGAAGAGCACCTTAGGGAGAAGCCGGAACTGAGGAAGCAGCAGATGGATAGCCTCTGAGAGGCAGCCTCCCCGAGGCCGATCGCTAGTTGCCTGTGAACCCCCAAAATGGTCGAAAGGCTCATCTTCAAGGCGCCTTACTTTTTTTTGTTTGAAGTAGAAGTTAACGCTTCTCTTTCAGGAGCTGGAGGCAAAAACAAAGCTGGTCGCGACGGTAAGTGGCTGTAAAGACCCCATCCGGAAGAGATTAGCATGCATAAACTAAAATGTGCTGTGCTGTGCTGTCTAGAATAAGATCTTTATAAGCAACCGAGGTATTAACACCCGGCGCCGAGGCCAAATGTGATTTTCTCTGCAGTTTAAGCAGGGATATGTCTCCTCAAGTCACAGCCCCAGTCACAGAGCCCTTCAGTGGAAATAGCCTCGAAACGGAGCTAGCACGCATGCTTGTCTAGTGTGTGGCCAGGCGGCCTTCTGGAATGGAATAAAAAGCACTTGTGATTTTTACAAAGTTGGTCAGACGTTACACCATGGACATTGGCAGCCAATGTCCTCTACTTTGCTTTTCTTCAATTAGAATGCTTGCAAAAAGAACAGTTTGTCCTATCCAGTGTATAAAATACATTGCACAGGAAATGCAAGGAAGGCTATTTTTACATTTTTGAATTTCATGGTTTAACTCAAGAAATAAAAAAGGACCCCACAAAAGTGAAATTTTGCCTTGGAAAATTATGAAGGCCAACAAAAGATTTATCTTCTTCACACAGAGAGGATGCATTTTCTTCTTGGCTGCTGTTGCCTTATGACCTCATAGGAGTACAAGAAATGTAAGGAATATGGAACGTTTAATTCCACTTTCACTTTGGCACTTGCTTCAGTCTTCAAAGTCATTTATTTTTTTCCACCAGTAGGCTAAATAGGCATAGAACTGTGAATCTGTATTGAAATCAAGTGCACAATGGATGTCAGCAGGTATACATGCTTCACAATCAGAGACTTCCAGCTTTTACGCTCATTAATAGTTTCTGACTGCTGCAAATTTGCACGTATATCCTGCTTTACATGTAGGAATATTTGTGTTCTAGGAATGGTGAGCGTGTACCTATAACGAGTATCATAAAACTACCTAAAGTGGTAACGCTGATGGTCTTCACAAATCTTTCTCACCGATTTTCACACTTAATTCGTGCACCTCACTAATCCAAAACATGAACAGGTGTGTGAATTGGGTGTGAAAAAAAACACACACACCCATGTTTGATGGAAGTGCGTAGGAAAGGATTTATTTGCCTGGAAAAGTATACACAACACGGAGGAAAAAAGGAAAAAGGTTCTATGTGTAAATTAAAATGTTGACTAAAATAATCCTGCAGATTGTGCACAAAAAAGGATTCTTATGCCTCACATAGATTTTCATCACAGGGGTCGATCCACCACAATGCCTGAGGTAGCAGAAATGTGATCATAAATGTCATAAATTCTTTGATCACTGGTTTTGCCCCATGTCCTATCTTTAGAACGATAACATACTATTTGCTGCTGAAGAACTAAGTAAAGAGAAACGAATAGAAACGAAAATGATACCCTGGGCTCTTACAGCTCTGGTTACTTTTAGTATCTGTCGCTGATAGCCTGGGTAAGAGACCATAACAGCTCCCCAAATAACTTCTATGTGTACTTCTGGGTAGTTATATGAATCATGCAAAGGTTAGAAAATTATTCCAAACATGGTCGCAAACCTATGATGGTTGATTCCAAACGTTTTCAAGATGATTTGTACAAAGTTCCCCTAATCACAGATTCAGATGGCTTCTAATAAATAGAAAGGAAGATCCAATACGATATGGCTTGGATTGACACTCTTCTGATACTGCATGAAGAAATGGGTTGGACCCAGCTGAAGTGATCAAAACATATATATTGTAGTTGATCCGACATTGTCCCGACAAGTGGCTTAAGTAGTAAATTATATATTATTTTTCTTAAAATATATCGAGAATCTTTTCTCCCGCTTAACTCACTTGCACATGGTGCACATGATTATGTGAATGTTATTCTCCAGGCCAATGAAATTACCTTGGTCTGCCAGCCTTCCTGTTAAATAATACAAGAAACTGCTACACCAACAATAAACAGCTGCCAAATATTTGACTTGATTCCCACACAGTAAGCACATCTTGCCAGCTTTGACCACGTCATTGGCTCCTTGTGAGAAAGTAGGTCATGTCAAAGGCATTGTGTGTGGTCACCATGGTTTTAATTTGAATTCCCTACCATCCCTCTTCCGTTTAATTAATTCCTGATGAATCTACACATTCCCTATATGACGCATCTCTCACCTTTGGGAAAATACCTAGGGAGTCGGTGCAGGCACACAGTAAGTTCTTCATTCTCTTACCCTCCTATGCCTCAAAGCTGCAGAAATTATTGTCTCCCACACATTGAGCATGTGATTAACATATTGCTTGTCTAGAGGGGTGCATGATGAAGACCCATTAGAGGGATTCATGGATTTGGCAGGATTCTTCCTCTGAGAAAATGTTAAAAAATTAGGCCAACATAGTTTTCACATAAATTGGCTGAACAGTAAAATATAGCAAAGATGTTCAGCGTGGGCTCCTTGTGCAGCATTTTGTAATTAGTCCAGGGCAGCAAGGTGCTAAATGTAAAAAGCACAATCAAATGACAATTCATCTAATATACAAAAATAGCTTTATAAGGTTAAACAAATGGAAACAGACTAGATAAACCACTCAATTATTTAGTCATATGGACCCGTCTCTATGTGGAATAAAGAATGTAGCAAGAAGTTTGCAATTTTTTTAAAAAAAAAGTCATTATAAACACACAAATATGCATATTAACAATATGCACATTTTCTTTGAGAAACTACATGTACCCAAACTTACCAGAAAAGGGAACTTGAAACTGGTCTTATCTGTAAGAAGGCAATCACAGTATTTTAGTTACTTACCCCCTAATATCACTACATATTAACCAGATAAACCACAATGACTACATCCATCTCGGCATTGGTCATATTTTGCACTTTTGTGATATCTTGAATAAAGCCAAATTGAAAATAAAATATACCAAGAACATGTTATTCTACCACCTTCATCTCCATGGAATACTTGCTCCACTACAGGTTCTGAAAGTCAACTCCTCTCATGCCCACTGTCACCCTATGATGCATTGACAATTGAGATCAGATGTACAGAGGGCAATCTGCTGAAACAATGAGCAAACATTAAAGAGCACAAAGGTTCTCAGTATGGGAAGAACAGATCACATCCCAGAAGAATTGAAATCTCGCAACTGGTTGCCAAATAAACAAGAGATTGAAGTTAAAGGGGACATCCAGCATCAGGAGAAAATGCAGTTCTCTTTACTCAGTCCCACGTTGTGAACAATCACAACCAATAGTGATTCCAGAATGTTCCTTTGTTTGATAATATCAGCTTGGGTCAACTCGTGGTTTTACACTTATTATGACATCATACACCGGATGGCTCCTTTAAATCACTCTGCACCGGCGGCAATGCCTTGCCTGGCAATATTCTGAAGTAGGTTTCCAAATTGTCTACCATCCACTTGTTTTCACCTATGCGATTCTCTCAAATGGACAGCCAGCCAACTTTCTGAAGCAGTTACATGTACTTCTTTCTGAAGTATGTACTTTACCAACCTCTAACTCAAAGACCCAATGCACCAAGGTGATCATACCCACCAAAATTCCTGTAGGCCAATGGGAAGATGCTCTGGCAAGCCTACTTCTTTTTCTCTTTCATTTAACCCAAATATGCCTACCACATAAACATGAAGAAAGATCGGAAATAAATAAAATAATCCTTTCTGAAAAAGAAATCCTATATGCACCAGTTAAAAGTTAAAGAATTTAAATGGCTTTTTTGACTTTATTTCACGGGTAATTGTTTTGTGAAGCCAACTGCAGGAGTATGGCTTATTTCCCTATGGACATTTTCACAAAAGGCAACAATTTTAATGGTTTTCTTGGAGAGCCTTAGAAAACAGGTTTAATTAATTCACTGCACAGCGTCTTGGCATGAAGGAAATGTACCTGGAAATGTACTTGTTGTCGCAGCACTTTGGCTCCTGATATAACTGGAATCTGGAAGTGCAATTACATTTGTATCACAGGAACTAGCAACTTCAACAAATAATTTTTACAAGGTCCAATAACTTTTTGTGCTTTTTGTTTAAGTGACTAACATAATGGCACGGCCTAGGAAAAAGACTGCCAGAGTTCAAGGCACCTTATGCGGAGGCACTTAGAGGGCAGGATTAAAGCAACGCTGGTGTTCAAGTGAAGGCACAGACTACAGGAAGGAAAGAAAGATTTACCTGCCGTCTTCCTAACACTGGGGCACATTAAAAAGGAATACATGGTGAGGCAATGCCATAAACATTCAAAGCCTGATTGGCCTGCCTCAAGATATGTGTGTATTTAAGGGACATTGGTTCCACCTACTTCCAGATTTTCTTTGTGGGACATTGCAACGTTTACGAAATTACATTACTTTTGTAAAATTGTTTTAAAATATGGGATAATAAATACACTATTTTGTAGTTCATAAACTCAAGAAATAAGATTAATAAATCATTAGTAATGGACTGGTGAAATGCAGCGCTATTTTGCATGTTGTGGGATGATTTTTTTTTAAGTGCTTAATTTGAAAAAGTATGAGTGCTGATGCCCAAAACTTTGCACAGAAACCGGAAGTTGGTGCTATTAAAACTTGATGCGCCTGTTATCAATGCTAGATATACTTAATTCCAAATCGTGCCTCTGTAATCCACTACCAGACGCGCCCTGCCTGTTTAGCTTACTCTTGGATGTTCCTGCTTCCTCCCCCTAGTACGTTTTTTCCCGTCTTTCTCTTCTGATTTTCCATTTTGCTTGTTTTTCTCTTCCTTGATCATGGTAAACGTCTCATGCAGAAAAATAAGTGCAGGCATGGGCGTCAGTTCACCAAAATGCCAAGGGTAGCAGAAGTGACATCCTGTGCCTTTTGACCTCCACTTTCTGTCACTCACACACACACATACTTACATATACACACACATTCACACTTACACACACACTCTCTCACATAAACACACTCTCACCCTCAAGCACGCACACAAGATACATTTAAAACATTTTTACTTACCTCAGGTGCCATGGAAGGGCATACTCCAAGTAATTGTACCCAATTTTTCATACACTAATAGTGAATAATATGTTATTATGCACTATCAATATAGTAAAAATTGACAGAAAGCAAAGAGTGTGTAGTCACAGCTGATGTCCATAAGGGCGAGCTGCTCCTATATTCCTAGTACAGATTTTGCCACCTGAGTGGTCAGGGGTTGCAAAGGCAGTGCCATGGGTCAAAAAGGGGAAGCCAGGAGTCCCAGCTGCGACCCCTGGTGACCCCTAAATTACATCCATGAGTGCAGTTCGCCCTAACTGGCAACCATTGGCTTAAATTAAGAACAGGCTTTTTGAAACTATTCTAACCTATGTGTGTGTGTCATAATTGCCTTTATTCCCCCAAAATGTGAATTTTCATTAGCAAAAGATTTTAACTATCACCTTTTGTTGTCAAATGAATGTTCATTTGATTCAGGTTTTATTTTCTTTCTTTTTTTGTCAGCGGTAAATGTTTCAAGCAAATGCTGACCTGGATTGATATTGTGTTTGTAATTTTAGATGGATGACATTTGTGTGATAGTTAAGGGACAGCGTTTCTATGTTAGCACCTATATGTTTCAGATGAGGGCCAAATCACTTATTTAGTTAAGTGATACTTCTGCTTCTACAAAAGGATTACGTATTAAAAAACAGGGTGGCAGAAATTCATTGCTGCTTCAGAAAGCTTAGAGGTATTTTTTAACCGTCTGATTACGAGTTTTTTCCCCTTGAGAGTCCATCTTTTCCCACCATATATGCAGATAAGTCTTCAGCAGGAGCCCTGCGCAGGAAGTATGGCAAAATATTTAGGAAACTGCTCATTGTCTACTCTGACAATTAAGATTTCAGGTTCCCTAATGGACAAAGACTTTGCACTGGTACCTCAACTATCTAAAGTAAATCTGGTGGGTTATTACCAGCTCAAAAGGCTGAAAAAGTTTTTTATTTTTACTTATGTTTGCCAATAGACTTTTACAAACTTTAGCAGTGATTTAGTCAATGGAGGACCACCTCACTGGGGCTTATTTTCTTCATACCTGAGACAATTAGATTTTTCAGAAACATTTAGATTATACAAATAATGGGTAAGAATTGTAAGCAGATAATGCTATCACTATATTACTTGAATGTTGTGGATGATATATGTATCATCAAGAACCTATATGTGTAGTTAATTATAGTAAACATAAACTTGTACATAGCTATCTAATCTATAAATATTTATCTATACACACACACACACACACACACACACACACACACACATATACAGAACCAAAGGCTACAACATGGTTATAGTTAGGGGTTATTAGATTAGCACAACACACTTATTTGAAATACCATAGTTAGTTTTATTTAAGATGTTCATTTACAACTTTATTATAGAATGTATGCTATTATCCTGATTTTCAGTTTACATATAAAAGTCACAGATACACTGGAAGAACTATAAGTTGCCTTTTATTGAGGTAGTATGATAAAATAAAATTGCATTTCGGTAATAATTTTTATGTAGGATTTCTGCCTTCAAATATGTTGTATGAAGGACGTGTTTAATGTTGTAAAGAATAGATGTAACAATGGCGAGTTATAGTTCTTCCAATGTATCCATGATGTTTATATGTAACCTAAAAATCCGGACTGTAGTATACTTTCTGTAATAAAGTCTTAAATTAGTGTCTTAAAAAACTGTAATTGGGTTTACAGACTACTGGATATTCACCAAGTGAAGGAGTATATATCTGTCATAAACAATTATATTTGAATACGTAATAAGGATCTGCATTCATTTTTGTGTCATCCAGATCTATTGTATTTTTCACTCAGGAAAAAACAACATATGTCATTCCCTCTTTAAAAACAGTTGACCCAATGTTAATTAATACACAATCCAAGCTTAAACCTTAAGATGTATGTATTGTTATAGCATAAGCTAAGTATAAATGCAACTGTTCTCTTCAAATATATGTCTTTGATTAATAAAAGTCTTGCTGTTGTTCTCGCAATATGTTTAGGCTTTTTCGTATTGTCAAATTTGAAAACAATTTCTATTTCATCATAACTTTTAAATTGAATACATTTTACTATATGTCCATTGCTCCATTCACAAATCTTTGTTCTGTTTTGCACATAAATAAGTCTTTTTCTAATCTGGTTGTTGTGACACAAATTTCTCAATGTGTAATAATTTACTGGATAATGTTTTCGTTATAGGAATATTTGTTCTATGAGTTTCAAATGAACCTTTGCAAGGTAAATGCTCAATTTCTTGGTTTTCCATGCTAACATTTCCAAATTTAAATCATTGCATTCTATTAGGTTTGTCATCAAACAAACAACAGGTATTGCTTGTAAAAACAGGGAATGCATAACTTCTCCAGCAATGTGGGAATAAAGTGTATATCCTTCTTGTCTGAAGTTTCTGTTTGGCACTGTCTGAAACAATTCTTAGCCTAATATCTTTCAAAATGTTCCAATAGTCTTCTTCATCTGCTTGTCTCATATTTTGTGTCAGCTCACTGTACGAAAAAATGTAACCAACTATTAACATCGCCTATCCCAGCTAAGGAGTTTCTCGTTTCTTTAGCTGTCACAGTTTTTAAAATTGGGTCTCCTTTATCTGGCGTCAGTTCAATTAGATCACCAAAACCAATTGCATGTTTATCAACAGATTTTCCTGTCCAGTTTTCTGTATTTCTGTCATATGTAAGTGAACAAAAGCCAGCATTAAGTTGGATACTATACTAACCTTGCCTATAATCAAACTATGTAGGTTTTTCAGAACTCCACAAAGTTCTTGTGAAGTATCAGTATACAGTTTTTAATTCTCTGGTTTATTATTGCAATCCTTTGGTAGTAATAGTAGTTTATGTAATGTTTTTTTCTTCATTATTATGAGTGGTTGATCCAGTTAGAGCTGTAGCTAATCAAAATAAGGTTGAATTGGTAAGTTGTTGAAGGTAAGCTGTTATCACTTTTATAAGGAAACAGCTTGACCTGATACATATATATATATATATATACATTTGAGGTGAGCAAATCTAATGTGTCGCTGGTGTTGCAGGGTGCTCTTTACTAGAGCGTCTCTCCACCTAAAATTGGGAATTTCCCAGAGTTCTCCTTTGTTTTTTGCATATATATATATAAATATATATATATTCAGAACATATTCATAAACCAATGCTCTAATTTTCTCAAATATTGCACATTGATCACAATTTAATTGTGACAACATGTACTGAAAGTTTTCTCCTTCCTCACACATTTCTACCATCTCAAGTTCTACCTCACCCATAGCAATTGTTCCTTCATTGACAATATTTGGGCCTTCAAGTGGGTCTGCAGCACTTATATTTGACACTCTATTTGTACTTCCAGTATCACATAATATTTCTTCTTGGACTTCTTTTACTATCTACAATTTCTTGCTCCAACATGTCAAAATAAATATTGAACTTTGGCATTAGGATATTAGGTTAGTAATCATAAAAAGCTTCCTCATAACATATTAATGTTCCAATCAATTCTTCCTCTTTCGCCTTGGTTTAAAAAGCTGAAAGAGTGATAAGTAATGAAATTCTTTGCTTGTAGGATTAACATATATAAGTTTGCAATGATTAATCCATGTAGGTTTTCAATTACATATTACGCAACCGCTTGTTCCCTGCACATGAAATTTTCTACTATGATCATCCTCAGCAACATTATTTCTGTAAGTATAAAATTGAGCTATTTTATATAGTGGCAATGTTTCCAACAAAGGGCTTCTGTTATGTCATGTGTCTAATAAATGTGTTTTTACATTGTCCTTGTTTTCAGGATCAAAGTGAGCAGATATTCAATTTTGAGCATACTTTTAAAAACTTTTCTCCATGATGATGCTAATCCTAAACTAAGCCACGTAATGGCACGAGATTTATCACATAAACTGGAAGAGCTTAAATGGTCACACGCCTGATTGCTGAAAACCTCTCTATGAGATAGCATTTGAAGACTAAATCAATGCAGCCTTTTTATTAAAGATTGCTCTGCAGACATTTGTCCCCATACTTCCTTCATGTCAGTTTTCACATCATTAATAATATATGAAGTCACATATGGGCAGCAGCATTTGAACTATTAGCAACAAATTGGATACCAATGTTAGCAATCCACATATGTAGTATTAAACGGTAATAGTCATTAATTCACTGTGATTTGAGTCCTCTTTTTAAATTGCATGTGTTTCTTGGTGACTTTCACATGTCTGACAGAAGACATAACATTATTCTCTTCCATTTTTTAAAATTGGCCCTGGGACTCCAAACGGACATTTACTATATAGTTTTGATCTGTTTCAAAATTTCCTTAGACAGTTATTTTATTACAGAAATTTTACAACTTGGTCATACAATTGTTTTTTTTTCTTTATTTGTGATGTAGCAAGTAACATATTCTTCAATAAACTGAAGAGCTGAGTCATCAGAGTCGTATCCAAATTTTAGTGCATTCTTTATCCATAATAGCATATAAATATAAGGTGAACCTCTTGCTTGGTACTCTTTTCACCAAAAGAAATCAACCACCTCTCCAGTGTTTTTTTCTATCTTATTTGTTAGGAATTTAAGCATAGTTTGGAATTTGGGATTAAAAAATCAGCAACATTTTTATGGATCTAGTAAACATAATTCCCCTGGTGTTTTCACAGACACATCTGTCAAATTATTGTTAGCCTCTACTAGGAAAGTGCATAAATCATCCCATAGGTATCTAGCAGAGATTAAAGTGAGAAACCAAATTGTTGGCCCCAAATTCTCAACATACATTTGAGCTCTACATGTCTTCTGAACCAGGTACCGAGCTCTCCATGTCTTCTAAACCAGGTATTTGTACCTCTTTGGCATGCCGTGATATTAATTAAGTTATATGCCTGGTTCCCATCATTGCTTTCAACTTTTTGTAAAAAATTCTTTAGCTGTTATGTCATTACACCCTGTTCCAGTTCGCATCACATGGGGAACAGTATAAGAGGTAACAAATAATTATTTTTCTTATAGTAAGGTATAAATATATGGTACATTTTTGCCTAAGATAATGATCTTCTGAATATAGTCTTGTTGAACGATATTCAGAAGCAGAAATTGGTGTGGGACAATAATTATATCACCCTCCTTTTCCTGTTGGAATAAAGCTGGATAACATTGAACCTCTAAAGTTTTTTCCAAATACTAACATGATTTTCTGTAGCATCTCTCATTTGGTAAAGTTTTAAGACACCACCCATCAAATCTTTAGAATGAAATGGGCGTATACTGTAGTGCTCATATATTTCCTCTGACTGTTCTTTATTAATTTTCAAAAAGTGCCGTACATAAGTTTCCTCCTGATGTAGTAGATCATTGGTGGTGAAGTTCTTCTTTTCAAATGTCTTGCAAATGTATGTTATTTTGTAACAAGTATGACAAAGTATCTTGTAATTTGGAAATGCTTACAGGTTCTTGCCAAACCTTTTTATCTTTTGTAGGAACTGCATTATCTAACACAACTAAATGTTCTTCTAATTTGTGCTGCACTCCCACAGCGTCAATATTTTTCTTAAAATCTAATGGGAGGAAAACAGCCTTTCCTTTTAGTGCATGGACTACCTCTCATGCTTGAACTTTTCCAGATTTTGGTTTCATACTCAGATTTACAAAGGAAAACAAGGCCACCGTGTGTGACCCTGCATTGATTGGTAAATATGGAGAGAAGCAGAGCAGTGCAATTCGCTGTTTTGCATTACTTTGCACACCATAATCTACATTGCTGTTAAATTGCACATATATCCATATGCCTTGGCACTGTAGTAACTCCACTATATGCTATTCCACTCTATGCCGGTCCATTCTACGCCAACTCCACTCTACGCCACTCCACTCTATGCTATTGCACTGTACACAATGCCACTGTACTCCACTCCATAGTACATCACTTCACTGTAGGCTACTCCACTGTACGCTACTCCACTATATGTAATTGTACTCTGTGACATTCTATTGTACGCCACTCCATTCTACTCTATTCCACTGTATGCCCCTCCACTCTAAACCACTCCAGAGAATGCCATTTCACTGTATACAACTCCACTGTACGCCACTTTACTGTAGACTATTACATGGTACGCCACTACACTTTACGCTAATACACTGTATCCAACCCCACTCTACACCTCCTCAGTGTATGCCACCTCACTGTATGCCACTCTTCTAAAAGCTACTCCAGTATATGCTATTCCATTCTGTGCCATTCCACTGTATACCGCTCCACTTCATGCTATTCCACTGTATGCCATGCCATTGTATGCTACTCCATTCTACGCCACTCCAGTGTATGCCATTCCACTCTACCTCACTCATTCTACGCTATTGCAATGGACGCCACGCCACTGTACTCCACAACACTGTAAGCTATCACAGTCTACCCCATTCCAGTGTGTGCCACATTAGTCTAGACCACTTTCCTGTATGCTACTGCACTGTACTCTGCTCCACTCTATGCCACTCCAGTGTACACCACTCCACTCTACGCCACTCCATTCTATGCTAGCCCATTGCACACCACTTCACTCTATGGCAATCCACTATATAAACTTTCACTCTTCCCCACTCACTTGTACACTACTCCAGTCTACACCATTCCACTGTACACCACTCCACTCCACACTACTCTACGCTATTCCACTCCACAATATTTTACTCTACACCACTCCACTGTATTCCTCTCTATGCTATTCCACTGTATGCCACTCCATTCTGCTTTATTACACTGTACGTAGCTTCAGTCTTTGCCCCCCTATTACATGGTATGTCATTCTATCCCACTTCACTGTACTCCAGTCCACTGTATGCTATTATACTCTACCTCACCCCACCCCACAATACACTATTTCTGTCTAAACCACTTCACTGTATGCCACTCCACTGCACGCTACTACACTATATGCTATTACACTTTACGCCACTCCACTGTATGCTACTGCAATCAATGCTATAACACACTACACCACTCCACTGTACGCCACTCCAGTCTATGCTACTCCACTCTATGTTATTCCACTTTATTGTACTCCACTGCATGCTACTACACTCTACGCCACTCTAGTGTACTCTCCTCCACTATTTATAACTCCACTCTTCAAAACTCTACTACACTCTATGCCTCTCTACTAGACTCTGTTCCACCCTATCCTCAGACACTCCACTGTCCAAATTTGGCTCAACTCTATGCCCGTACACTCTATTGTCTAACACTCTACTCCATTCTACAACAGTTTCCAAAACTTTACAACATAGCACCCCACTTTACTGTATGAGACACCACTCCAGTTTATAACAGTTTCTTCAACTCTACGCCATGCCACTTCAGTGTATGTCACCCCATTCTATGCTAATCCACTGTACTCTACTCCCCTTATGCCATTCCACTGTACACCACTCAACGCTACACTATTCCACTCTATGCCACTATACTCTTCTACACTCCACTGTACAGTATTCCACTTTATTCCGCTGTATACACTGATTTACAGTAATCCATTCTACGCCACTCCAGTCTACACCACTCCCCTCTACACCACTCCATTGTATGACTCTCTCCCCCACTCTACAAAACTCCACTCTATAAAGGACTCCCCCACTTCATGACAATCTATGACATTCTACTCCACTCTATCCCCATACACCCCACTGTGCAACTCTACACTCCCCTCTTTTCCCGTACACTTCAATGTACAATACTATATTCCACTTTATGACACTTATATATACGACACAACACTCCACTCTACTGTACGAGACCCCACTCCAATTTATAAAAGTTACTACCTATGCTACACCCATACACGCCATTCCATGCTACTCTACTCTACAATACACCACTAGTCTATTGTTCTTTACTCCATATTATGTTACACCACTTCACTTGATTATACTCCACTGTACGAGACTCTCCCTCAGGATACGCTACTATACAACAATATGCTCTATGCAACTCCACTGTTTCACACACTACGGTACCCTATGCAACTCAACTCTCCAACACTACTACACTGTATGCCACTCTCCAACACTTTACTCCTGTCCATAGCCCTTCACTCAACTTTACAACATTGTATTATACTGTATGCCACTGTACATCATTCTACTCCACTCTACTCTACGATACTCTAGTATTCTACATCATACACAACTCTTTGTATGCCACTGCAACCCACTTTACTATACTCTACTCAGCGCTGGCACAGTACTCCACTGCTCTACTGTATGCCACTCCACGCCACTCAATGCCATTGTAATCTATAACACTGTATGCTAATCCACTCCACCACACTCTACAACACTGTACTGTTCACCACAACACTCTACAAAAATCAACTAGACTTTATGCCACTCTACTTTAGTGTACATTACTTTCCAGCACGGTACAACACTCCACTACACTTTATTGTACAAAACGGTACACCACTCAACTCTACTGCATGCCACACCACTATACTCTACCACACACCACTCTACTCTATGACACTTTACTCCAGTCTATACTAGCTCACTCCAGTGTATTCCACTCCACTATACCCCACTCTACTACATTTTATTCCAGTCTTATGTCACTGTACTATACTCCGCTCTACGCTGCTCCACTGTAACCAACTCCACCTGCAACACTGTACAACAATCTATGCCACTCTACTCCACTCCATGCCCATCCATTGTACGCCACTGTACTACACAGTATGACATTCAACAACACACTACTCAACTTCTCTCTACAATACCACACTCCTCTATATGACACATCATTCCACTCTACTACTCTCTCCTCCACTGTACTGTATAATACTCCACTTGATGATACTAAACTCTATGAGACTCTACTTCACTCTACTCTACTCTACTCCACTCTACTCCACCCTATGACTGTCTACTTCACCCTACTCAACTGTTCAACATGCCATTCCACTGTACAACTCGCTGTTTCATTCTACGATACTTAACTCCACTATATGAGACACCATGCTACTACACTATATAACACTTTACTACACTGTACGGTCCACTACTACACTCTACTCTATTCCACTCAATTCCAATCTACAATACTCTATGACAATACACTCCACAACAGTCTCCTCCACGGTATTGTACGACACTCCACATAACAACTCTCCACTTGTGACACTGGACCCTAGTATTTAAAACACATTTATATTAAAAATTGAAAAAAAACATTCAAATTCAAGAAAACAAAAACAAAGGGTAAAGCTTAGTTATAGTTAGGAAAACCTATTTTCCCTATATAAACCAAGTTTAAATTACACAAACTTAAAAAATTCTAAATGTATAGTTATAACTTTCATTTACAATGTATTCACAACCTTCAATAATTATAAGTAGTGCACCTCATTATACACTTTTTCAGGTCGCTAGCCAGACAATGACAAGACTACAAAAAAAATATGGCGGGCAGGGTAGGGATTCCATGCTCCGTAGAACTGGTGGAGTCACAGTATCCATACTCTGGCCCAGGAGAAGCCAAAAATGTTATTATTCATTTTCTTTTTTTTTGTGGTAGTGCAGATCTGCGGCACCAGTAAAAAAAAGGCAGGGTAGGCCAGCAATATGTATTTATAAGGGGAGAGGGGTGTGAGGCCCCTCCTGGAGCCATTTGGAGGCCCAGGGGGTGCCATTCCCCAAGGCTGATTTATTATTTATGGGGATAGAGGAGATGCAGCACACCTCCCTGAGTCTCAGATAGGCCACTTAGACCCCATGTCCTGGAGCCATTTCAATTGGGAAGTGTAGCATGCAGCCCCTATCCACAAGGTGTAGACTGCCCCAAGACCCCAAAGGCCCAATAAAAGCTGTGTCCCGGGAACCCCCATCTCCCAGGACACTGCTGTCCCCAGCTTGGGGG
Organism: Pleurodeles waltl; assembly: GCF_031143425.1. Taxonomy (NCBI): domain Eukaryota; kingdom Metazoa; phylum Chordata; class Amphibia; order Caudata; family Salamandridae; genus Pleurodeles; species Pleurodeles waltl. The sequence goes on along the minus strand of NC_090445.1, from coordinate 186,346,828 downwards.
AGTGCAGTAGGAGAAGGCAACTTTAATTCCCTCCCTGCACTTTCCCACAGAGGGAACACAGTTTTGCTTCTGTCCTGCATTAGCCCAAAAACAGCTGCTCCTGTCCAGGTGGGAGCAAAGGACAGGAGCCGACACCCACTGGCACCCAGGATGGTAGCAGGCTGGTGAGCCAGGAGGGGCCACAGGGGTCTTGGGACTCCTCAGCAGCCCTCAATGACTTCCCATATTGTGGGTACCCCAGTGTAAAAAAAAAATTGTTGGCTCTCACCCAGCACCATGTACGGGTGATGGCTGATGAGTCAGCAGGGGCCATGCAGACAACAACACTTTGCATGTTGTGGGTGTCCCGGAAGCCGGAGCCACTCATTTATTTCTCCCTGCTCCAAATGAGGAGATCCCCATAATAACCTGTGTAGGCTTTTAATTTATATTTTTGGATCTTGGTTGTGCCCCTAGAAGGGACAGGGGCACCACGAAGCATGTTTATTTAATGGGGAGGGCTTCTGGAAGAGCAGCAGCCCACCAGCACAATTAAAAAAAAACACAGTAGGTCTCCTGAGTCATTGAATCCATGACCCTAAGAGAGCTTACCATATTTTTTTCAAAGCACTCAAAGCCAGAGCTGTATGGGCCTCAGCTGGAGTGCAGGGACCACTTGTGTTTGGATCTATGGTTGAATGTTGTGGCCTGAAAAATGACTCTGAGGCAAGTTTAATGTTTTTTAAAATGATTTATTGAAAATATTATGATTAAACATTTCAATATGTGACTTTACAAAATATACATTTGATAATAATAATGGTGACTTTTTGACAAAGTGGACAGGTCTGCTTTATTTATGTTGATGTCCTGATCCCTTGATGAAGACAATATGCCCCCCTTCATATTGTTGCATAACATAGTCTTGTGCAGCCACACGGTGTTTGGGACATCAACTGCACTGAATGGCGGGCTACAGTAGGAGGCGTGTTGTCTGGAAGTGGGCTGAGGTTTAAAGCTGTCAGAAACTTGGCTGTAGGAGGGCCGCTATTGTGGCACAGTGACTGCAATCCCTGTGGGCTGAGGTGCCCCTCCATTACTCACCAAATGCCAGTATTGCCACAGGTTGGAACAGCATGGAGGTGGACAGGTCACATACTGTAGAAGCACGGAAAGCTGACAAGCACAGAGGAGCAGGGACCCAATTTGCCTGGTTAAGAAAAGGGCTGAACAGTGGAGAGAAAAGCCAAAGAAAGGGCCCAAACTGTTTCAAGGGTGCCCATACAGAGCAGCGAGACAGGACCCACATACACTCCAGTGACAAGCAGTCCCACCTGCAAACAGCACATGGAAGGCTGCTTACGACACAATGAAGCCCCCTTCCTCATTGCAAGAAACACAGGCGAGCAGTTGCTAATAACCTTAAGGCCATTTGACAGATCTCCACAAAACTTTCCTAAGCTCTTTTATGCTCAGCTCTCTCCTGGAAAGTTTTGGGGTGATCCGTCAAGCTGGGGCTGAGACAAAGGGGAGGGGCCTAAAACACAATTTCCCGATGCAATATCCATAGGGATTTTTGGAACGTGCTACAAGAAAGCAGCTGAACAAAATTACACCAGTTTTAGCAGGAAGCTGGATCTTGGGCCAGAAACTGCACTTCTTGTGATTTAGTGGAAATCCATCCAGTAGTTTTTGAGGAATTAAGGTTAAAAATAATTGCATAATTGGATTGTTGGGTTTGCAAGAATCTTGCAAGAGTTAAACAGTCACATGGATTTTAAAATTTAGCAATCTGATAGGTTGAGAGGGACCCCCCCCACAGGCCTGCAGATGGTCACGGGTCACTCTTTAATTTGATTGCTGCAACATGAAGAGAAATGTTACGGTGACTCATCCTTGTGTACCTGCCATGCACTGATAATTACCACACATATTACATCACTCATGACAATTTATGACATCATTGATAACATGACTGCAACATCTGAACTGACATTCTTGATGACAAGACTGTGCATGGGGGGGGCGCCAGTTACAATTACTTTAGGGCACGAGTTACTTGAGATAAGAATAACTAATGAATTTCAGTAGTTTTCTTCATTTATAACAGGAATGTGTTAACTGAAATTTGCTCCTAACTATAACAAATTTATGTAATACTGAGCCTAATGATACCATTACAGAAAATAGGTGGCCCCTGGTGAGGTCGCTGATGTTCGCTCCCGGTGATTTACTAGTTCCCATTAGATGTAGGGTTTTATGACAAAATTTAATTCTTATTCCACTCTTAATTATGTTTTTATCTGCTAATGGTTAATATCCTTAACTTATGTTTTTTATTCTTCTAGTTATTGTGTGGTCCAATTCTTCTTCTGTATTCTGTTTTACCTCTTGAATGTAAAATTTTAGATCTGTTTGATGTCAATAAGGTTGACTTGTTTAAAAGATATGTGATATTTGTACTTGTTGTTTTTCTGATTGTGTGTACTTTGATGGCATATACGCCCAATAAAGTATTTTAAGAAATAGGTAATATCAAGTAAAAGAATATTATGGGCAAACATATTGAAAATACATAATGAAGCATATATTTGGAAGTGTTTAACATTAAGATGGCCTTTAGAAACATATTTTAAATATATATACTACAAAAACCAGTACATAAGTAAGTTAATGAAATGTATTCTTTGAGTATTTACATTTATTTACAACCTTTTCCCCTTCTACAATTAAAGGTTGAATAACAGTATTATTCATGCCAATCAGTGAATAAAACATCATGACAATCAAAATCGTTATCAGATTTACAACCTTTTTAGTCTTTAAAACTATGGCTGAGGAGGCTTCAGTATTAAATCAAAGAGAAAGCAGACATCAGATCAGTCATTTTCCTTAGTCTTTGCAGTGCACCATCTATTATTTTTGTCTCATCACTGGATGTCTTTTCACGTCTAAATAGGTGTATTGCATACTTTGTGTTCTGCCTGGGCTAGTGGCGGTGTTGAACAAGTCACCACATGAAGATGATTAAATCTGGGCAGGCACTTACAAGAAACATATATTTAGAGGGGCGCCTGTTAATTGTGAATCTTCAGTCATTAGACACCACTCCACTGCTTTTTGACTAGTTTGTATTTTCCAATTTAATAGTATTTGTCAGAGCAGGCATTTCCTGAGTAAAAGTAGGTTTTGCAGACACAGAGAATAACGGGGCGGGACACTGTGGCAGGGTTTCCAAGCATGGACGCGTGGTCCGAATCACCATGAAGCCTGCCGTATAGATAGTCCCCCAGCAGGATCAACCCAAATCTTGTGCAAAATAAGGGCCTCATTACGAGTTTAGCAGTATGACCGTCAACGGGTTGGTGGTTGGACCACCAACGGGTTGGTGGTCAGACCACTGTATTATGAGCCATATTGGCCTATGAAGCAAAGACCCCTCAACAATAGACACTAAACACAGAAAGCCACATTATATGGGGCTCGGCCTACAGGCACCAAGTACACATCGTTGTGTCCCAGTTCGGAATCATACACAAAGAAGGACACCTTAACAGTTACAACATGACCCCTTTGGGCAGGTCACTCACACTGCACCACAACACTACACAAAAAACATGTCTACTCATCTCAGGCACAGGGACTGTGAAGTATACACAACATTGTCTCACACAACACCAACAACACTGCAACATCACATCGACAAATAGAACTCACACACTCACATTGCACACATATCATGGACTGTCGTCACATTCAACACATATATGTGTGGATATGGCATGGAACACAAACACCACTCCCATTACACAGCCCTGCATTGGGGACACACATATTACCCACATTGCAACAAAATGGAAGGACAATGGGATGCACAATAGACAGAAAGACAATCATACAACAATCCCTATGCAAATAGTACCTGCACAATAAGGATGGGGAAATCAGGAGCACTCAGGAATGGAGGCTGTAGTGGGACACATATCACTTTGCACATGCTCCGTAAACAACATTTGCATAAGAACTGGCCCTACATGTATCTCACGGACAAACAATACTATACCCAAATGACATGCCTATCTGCACAATGTGGAAGTGCAAGTCAAGAAAGCCCATACAAGCCCATACAACTCCAACTGCATGGGACATACATCTACATGAAGTAGCTGCAGGTACACTCAGCTAAATGGACACATGCACTGTCAAATGCAAACAAAGGTAGCACAATTGAATACGCTCCATGTCTGCACAAACAAAACTCAAGCTGCCACACGTCAGATGAATCTATAATACATATCAGTCTAACACCATACATGCTCACATTGGACCACACAAGATTAACACAATGCTATGACACCACAATTGCATTTGCACCAACATATGCATACAGTCTACATATACCCTTGTCTTGGAGAACACCAGTACTGCCCACAAAGTCAGATACTGCAAACAACAGCAAATGGAAGAGAAAGCAGGTTGAAATGCACACAGCTGTAGGCAGACAACTCAAGTTTCTCAGGAACAACATTAAGGTAGAAAAGGAATTGCAGGACAAATGCATACCCAAAACAAACAACTGTTTGGGTTTATTTTAAAACCATATTTCAATAGTCCAAGGCCATTGGCCAGTTCATACAGTAGTGTCCAGACACATCATTGTGCTCTCCATGACTCCTTTACTGCCAGGGAACCTCCACAGGAAGGGGCATCAAGTGGGCAGGCAGACACCTCAGGGATTATCCTTCGGGGGCGGATTTGGGGTTGGTGAGTTTGGATTTCGGAGGGGTGGACTGTTTCTTAGGAGGGGTGGGCTTCTTGGGGGGAGAGGTATGTGTGCTTGCAGAGGGGACAGGTGTGATAGGGGAGAACCTGGAGGTAGAAGGGATTGGTTGGGCGGTGGGTGGGGGCCTCTGGGGTCATCAGTAGGGGATGGGGTTTTGGAGGTCACAGAGAGTGTTTATCTACTGTGTCAGTGTGGATGTCTTGGATGTGTGCATGTGTGAGGTATTTTTGTGTTTGGGTGGTGTGTTGCATTTGTGAGCGTAGGCATTTGTGTGTATTGTGGGCCTGGGAGGTGGAGGTGCTGGGTGATGTGGGAGTGGGAGTGGTGGACGTCTGTGTGCCTGTTGGGGTGGTGTCTGCAGGCATGGTGGATGTGGTGGGTGTGTAACTGACTGTTGTGGTGGTGCCCCAGGGTATGCTTGATGTTGTGTGTGGTACGGTGGGGGTGGCGGGGGTATCTGGGGAAGTGGTGACTGCTGTTGTATGTGTGGGTGTCTGTTGAGTACTTGCATGCCGGTGTGTTTTGTGGTGTCTGTGTCTATGTGCGCTGCTCTTGTTTGTTGAGGTGGGTGCATGCAGATCAGTCTGTGTGCTTCAGGTGGGTAGGGGAATGGGGATTTGGATTGGGAAGAGGGAGGTAAAGGGGGGGGGTGGATGGTGTGACTGGCTGCCATCAGTGTGGAGGCCAGATACTGAAAAGATCTCTGTAGGCCAGACAATGCACTATGAATGCCTTCCAGGAATCCATTAGTCTGCTGCGGTTGGGTGGACATTCACAATGGCTGCCTGCCCAAAGTGATACTCCGCAGTTGGTCACTAGCCTCCCCACTGAGGGTAGTAGGGGTAACAGGCTGGAGTGGAGGTTTCTGCGGCAAAGGAGATGCCCACACTCTTAGGTGAGAAGGCACGGCCAACTGGGTGGAGAGCAACAGAGTGGGTGGTGATAGAACTGGGGGTGGCGGAAAAAGATGGTACAGGGGTACGTCCAGGCCACCACTAGGGGGTGGGCCACTGGAGGACGAATCATGATGATGAGGAGGATATAGATCCGGTCTCCTTCATGGCACTCCCCTCAGCCTCCGGGCCACTGGATTCCTCTGTGTCAGTGGTGTCTTGGCCCAAGGTCCCATGGCCAGATGCTTCCCCACTCGACTGTGCCCTGTCCACTTAACTTCCCTGTGCTGATGCTGCGAACACAATGAGAAATAGGGTCATCACATGTCCATGATCACACTTGAACAACAGCTGTGATTAGCAAACATTACCATGATGACAAATAGGCCCCAGCAACAAGCTCCACCTAACTGACCCATACATGTACCAAACCATATGCATGCATGCCATCTGAACTGTCAACAGTTGCCTACAGGAAACTCAGAATCTTAGATGACTACAATTGCATGGCTGAAGTTGTGCAATCACAGTAATCATTGTACAGGTAGGATGACAAGATGGCCGCCTAGGTGGAGCTGCATCAGTGAACTCCCAGGTGTAGGATAACATATCTAAAAATATCCCATTTTCGCCCTGCCATCCAACCCATATCCTTGTACCACCTTATACCAGACCTCGAAAAGAAACTCACAAAAAAACTTTTTTTTTTATATATATTTTTTTTTTTGATTGATTTTATCATATCAAATATATAAAAGTAGAACAACAGTCCCTGCAGAGCAGCATATCTAAAGAGCAATAGCCGCCCACTGCAATATTAACATACATTCCGTACAGGAGAAATCAGACAGGTACACATTGATCATTACAATCCAGTTTGTTCTTCTAAATTTCCCATCCATTAATTGGGGACAAGATCTGTACGGAATTACCACGGGGCAATTTCTGCCAGAGATGCAGTAGTGATAACATACAGTTGGATAAGGGATATCAACAGATATAAACAAAAGGGGCAGGTGGGGAATACAACCAGACAACAACAGCCAGTCACCTTCCTGACATAGATGCCAGCGTACAGAGGGGTCAGTAATTCGTCCGGGCTTCTTTGGTTATATCACTCACTCGTCTTGGGCCGCTAAGAAATTATTCAGTGGGGTCCAAATATCTTTGTGGCTAGACCCTTCAGGCATCAGGCTCCAGAACACTATAAACTGATCATGACAAAAAGCAGCATCTCTTAGCCATTCAGAGCGGCGCAGCGCTTTCGTCCCGCCCCAGCACATGGCCACTCTACGCTTGGCTAACAGCAATAGTAGGCCCACTAAGCGTCTGTGTGTTGCCCTGATGTCCTCCACGCACCCAAGCAGCGCGATTCTAGGAGTGGCAGGAATTTATAGTTTGACCATTTCAGAGATTGCATTGAAAACTGCCACCCAGAAGGCGTAAACATCCACACATTCCCACGCCAAATGTAAAAAACTAGCCTCCGGCGCCCGGCAGCGCGCACAGCGCGCATCTTCGCGCAACCCCAAGGAGTGCATCCGCACTGGGGTATAGTATAGTCTGTGCAAAAATTAAAAATGCAGCAATCTAAACCTGTAATTTGGCGTCAACGCTCTCATATGCGCACAGCAGGTACGCCACAGAGCCTCCGAGATGGGTTCTCCCAGATCCGCCTCCCACGCTAGTCTAGACGTCTCCCGGAGATTATTCCTCTGTTCCTGCAGACAGTTATATAATTTGGTGACCAGCCTATTAGGCGACCGCGCGCAGCAGTGAGACTCCAGAACGCGGAACTCAACCGGGGCCTCATCCGAACTCCACAAGCGGTTCCGCAAAAAAGAACGAACTCGGATCACATACATACGCTGAAGCGCCGTGCACTTGCGACCAGCCAGTATCTCAGATACATCAAGCAAGCGATCATCCATCATCCAATCTCTCAACTCAGTTAGGCCAGCATCTCGGAGAAACCCACGTACTCCACCGTCACGATACAACTGCTCGTCAGCTATCGCCATTACCGGTAAGGAAGGAGCGAACAGGACCGAAACCCCGGACCGCCGCATCAACATACCCCACGCCCGCATCGTACATGCCACCGTGTCAATCCCCCGCACCCGGGACGGTACACGTCCTCCAAATGCTCTCGCCAGGTCGTCCGGCCACACAGAGTCGCTCTCAGGCGCCAGGTGCGGCAGATAACGGATAGGATTCAGCCAGTAATACGCATAGTGCGCCTGAGCACATAGATAATACAGCTCCATATCCGGCGCAGCGAGCCCATCTAGTTCGAATGGCAACGTCAGCCTCTCCCATGAAATACGAGCGCGTCGGCCCGCCCATACCAGGCAGATCAATGCTGAGCGCAGACGCCTCAGGTAACTTCTCGGAAGCGGGAGAGGGAGATTCACAAATAGGTACAAAAATTTCGGTAGAACTACCATCTTTGCAATAGCAATACGTCCTATCAATGACAGCGGGAGGGTTCACCAGGACTCTACCTTCCCCTCCAGCCACGTCAGAGCAGTGCCATAGTTAGCCAGCCACAGCTCCTCCACATCACAACTCAGCTGTATACCCAAATACCGCACCGGTCCATCCACCCACACCAGAGGGTATCGAGAGTCATACCGCTGCACCCTGGGGGTCACAGGCAGCACCACTGATTTAGACCAATTAATATTAATACCTGAAAAGGTACCAAAATGCACGATCTCATCAAGTAGTGCATCCAGATTCTGGTCGGGATTCCGTACATATAATGCAATATCATCTGCATACAGAGATATCAATATTGGTCGCTGCCGGAATTGCAATCCTCTGTCATTATAATTCTGTCGGAGCCGGGCCGCCAGGGGCTCCATTGCCGCAGCAAAAAGGAGAGGGGATAGCGGGCAACCCTGGCGTGTGCCGCGCGCAACAGGGAACGGGGCAGATACATTCCCATTAAGGCGCAATCTAGCAGTGGGCAATGTATACAGCAATCTAATCCAGCGGAGGAAGCGCGCACTAATTCCCACCCGACCCAACAGAGCGAACATATAGCCCCATGTCAAGGAATCAAATGCTTTAGCTGCGTCCAGGAAAACAGCTGCCGCATTGTCATCTTCTACCAGTGTTCCCGCTACCACGAAAAAGGTGTGCAAATTGTGGCCCGTAGACCTTCCCGGTACAAAACCCGACTGATCCGGGAGCACCAAACTGGGGAGAAGAGGCTGTAGCCTCGCCGCAATCATCTTCGCTAGGATTTTGTTGTCAATATTTATCATGGAAAGCGGGCGGTACGAGTCGCATTGGGTCGGATCCCTTCCAGGCTTCAGGATTGTCACTATCAGTGCCTCCCGGAGCGAGGTCGGGAGCGACCCAGTCTTCAGGGCTTCTGCATAGACCTCCAATAGTCGAGGGGCTAATATATCCACATACTCTTTATAAAACGCAGAGGTTAGGCCATCCAGTCCAGGTGACTTCTCTCCAGGTAAGCCGCGTATGGCCGCAGTCACCTCCTCCACTGTGAATGGTTCATCTAAGTATTTCCTATGCACCTCATCAAACCATATTAACGCAATATCCTCAAAGGGCATCTGTGCATCAGTCACACCAGCTCCCATCGGAGCTGCATAGAGCCCAGCGTAAAACTCAGTGAACACCTGCATAATTCCTCCTGATCCCGACACACTCTCACCCCCTCCATCCATGACCTCAGAGACATAGTCATTGGCCCAAGGTTTATGAAGTAAAGCTGCCAATGTACGTCCAGCCCTTTCACCCTCCCCATACTGACGTGCGCGAGCCTCCCTCCAGAGGAAGCAAATTTCCCTAAGAGAAACCTCCTCATACAGCGATGTCTCTTGGCGGATCTCCGCAAGGACTTCATTAGACCAGTTAGATTCCAGTCGTCTTTCCAGCTCAGCAAGCCGTGACTCAATTTCAGCCATCTCTAGTCTCAGTGTTTTAACTATACCGTGTTGTTTCAAGATACAAACCCCTCTGATAACAACTTTAAATGCCTCCCAAAGGGTTCCTGGGGACTCCACCGATCCCTGATTCTCTGCAAAGTACATTTTAATCACCTCCGGCAGTTCCTCACGGAAGGCCGCATCGCGAAGCGCCCCCCTAGGCAGCCGCCACATAATAGATCTACCTAGTTCAGTCGGTATCTCCAATTCCAGACACACCGGCGAGTGATCTGACAGCGTACGAGGAAGATGTTCAACCGCTCTAGTCCAGGCCAGCATGTCCCTGGAACCCAGCCAGCGGTCAATACGAGACCAGCTACCATGCACATAATTCAGACATGTACCCTCTCTCGCCACTCCAGGCCGCTGCCGCCACAAGTCAACTAGCGCACCATCACGCATCACGGCCTCCAAGGCCCTAGCCGCCGCAACATGTTGCATCCTGGCCTTACTCTCCCTGTCCAGCTTGGCATCAAGTACGACATTAAAATCTCCCCCCCAAAGCACCGCACCCGGCCCCAACGACTCCACCAGGCCCCACAGCTCCATGAAGAAACCTGGATCATCAACATTCGGCCCATATACAGCGACTAGGCGGCATGGCTTGTCCAGTAACACACCACTCATCAGTACATATCTGCCATTGGGATCTACCAGAACTTTTTTCGTTCGCCACTGCAGACCCTTGCGAATAAGGACTGCGACTCCACGGGAGTAACCCGAGTATGTCGAGCAATGCATCTCACCTACCCACCCAGATTTTAGTCTGTGTGTTGTGGACTTCACTAAGTGTGTCTCCTGAAGCATATATACATCAATTGCATGTCTCTTAACATATGCAGCCACAAGGCGAGCATTCCTACTATCATTAAGCCCTCTTACATTCCAAGTCAAACATCTGATCCCAGATACTTCCTCACCTCTGGGCCCCATCCACAGTCAGCCAGTCTTGCACGCAAAGGCCAATCCCCACCTGCCATAAAGTTCGCAAGGAAACAAATAGAACATTCATACATAAATGAAGGGACAATACCCCACTAACATGTGAGAAACCCCCCACCCCCCACCCACTCAGGCCCCCCAATCGGACCCAACTAATTACCCACCCATCTTGGCCCCCAAAACCCTCCTCGAAAACAAGAACAGTGAATAATAGGACTCATCCCAAGGGCTATGACCGGCCTAGTATCTCTCCACCCAGATGGCATCGGGAGAGAGGGCCCATGGGCCAATCACCAGTCACTTAGCAGCCGGGACCAGGCAAGGAGCAGCCGGCGCGCCCCAGCAGTTCCAACAATAGGTGTCAGGTCGATCGGAGCATATTAGTCATTGTCACTTAGGGCAGCGCCGTCACTGCCGCAGCCACAGTGCTCTGTGGTCTCCCGCTCCCTCGTCAGCTGTCGAGCAAACTTGGTCGCTTGTTTCAAGTCTGTGAAATAGTGCATCTTACCCTCATGTCGCACCCTCAGCTTGGCAGGATATAACAGGGCAAAGCTCACACCCGCCTGAGATAGCAGTCGCTTAACTGGCAGAAAGGCACATCTCTGGGACTGCACACCAAGTGTATAGTCTGGGAAGAAATTTATTTTGGAGTTCTTATAAAGTAACGGACGTCTCTCCCTTGCCAGACGGAGTACAGCGTCACGATCGCGGTAGTTTAATAGATGTGCAATAATTGGACGTGGGGGAGTCCCCGGAGGGGGTCGGGGTCCCAAAGATCTGTGAGCTCTCTCAACCACCAGCATCCGAGAGAGCTCACCGGCGAACAACTCAGACAACATCTGTTCAATAAAGTCTTCCATTCGCCCCATATCGGTCGCCTCCGGCAGTCCCACAATTCGAATGTTATTGCGGCGTGATCTTGATTCCAAGTCCTCTTTCTTGTTACGTATGACCTCAAGGATTCGGTCCATACGTGCGATCTGTTCCCTGTCACCACGGCGTGCATCCTCTATCTCAGATGTACGTGACTCCAAGGCCTCAAGCCTGGTGTCGTGATCGTCTACGCGCGCCCTAATGCGGTCAAGCCGTTCGGTGACATGATCCAGTTTGGTGTCAATACCCGCCAGGCTGGCCTTAAGTTCCAAAAACATGGACTTCACCGATACCTCAGGGTTATCCTCTCCGTTCGGCTCCTCACAGGGCTGGGAGCTAGCAGCAGCGTTCTTTTTTTTCCCCCCTTCGAAGGTAAGTTTGGCCTGACGTTGATCAGCCTTACCCATAGTTCCACCCTGCTTCAACACCTCCGACCAGGTCCAGGTGAGTAGAGCCAAGCAAAGGGAGGCCCAGACCCCAGCAACCTCTCCAGTTAACGCAGAGCTCACCGCGGGCTCCTGCTTCAGCAGCTGGGCTTGTCAAGTAATGGGATCTCAGAACATTGGCTTATCCTCACAGGCCCAATCAGCCCGCACTGCTCATCCGGGTAGTCGCCACTCGTACACCCTCCTTTGGGCCACCGCAGTCACAGCCTTCACCGCCCTCCGCCGGGCCTCACTTCGTATCCCTGAGTTAGCGGCCCGAGGGGCCCGCCCGAATGATCAGTCCGTTTTCCCAGATACCAAGTAAATGAAGCTACAAACCTCGAGGGCCCCCTCAAGGCTTTGCCTCGACGGCTTGTCTCCTTACGGGCCTCCTCCTCGCCCGTTTAAGCTGCCGGGCCCAGAGATAGCTTCAGGGCCCGTCAGAGCCTCTTCCGCATTAGCACCACCAGGGCCAAGCTTATTGCAGGGCCGCGACGCGAACACGTCGCCGAATGGCCCCCAGGCGCAGACTCGCGCCCGATCACATACCTCCGGGAGCAGTCGCGGGCCTCAAGTCCACCCGCACGCTATGCACCTTGCGTAGCTCCACACACGGCCACACTCCTCAGAAGCTGCCGTGGGCCTCCACGCTCGTCCGCTCGCACCACGTTCTATCCGCGCGAGTGCGGCCGTCAGCAGGCCTGCCCGCGTTCCTTCACCGCTGCTCCTGAGCCGCCGAAGGCAGCCCAGGGGCTTCTCTGAGCAGAGCGCGCCAGGCTCACGCCCGCCAGCACCGTCGGACATGATAATAGTCGGATAAACGGCCCCGGGCCAGGCAGAGCCTCACAAAGTGATGGCCATCTTGCCCGGCGGTCAGGCCACGCCCCCCACAAAACAAACTTGATACATGCACAATGGCTGATCTCTCTCCTCTTTTTCCACACTGAGTAGTAAGAAAATCTCTCCCCGCACTACATTGGAGACATCGAAGACTGCTGCATCTGAGGAATAACCTTCCTACTCAGAGGATGAGATGAGTACTATGCCAGCTCTCAACATGTCCCACTGATGCTGACTGTAGTGGACTACGGACTCTACCGGCGACTGTGAAGGCCACCTCCGATGACCTGGAAACGCCTCAGCTACAGACTCTACATGCAACTCTGAAGGTCACATTTGATGACCTGGACACGCCTCGACTGCCTCGCTGAGGACGGAAGCCTGTGACCATGCTCGCCATTTATTGGTGATTTTCCTTAACTCAGCGGCTGACAAGTTCCTCAAGCAGGGTCAGGAGTTGGCTGGGACCATGCAGTCTCTGGTTAAGGGTCTTATTCCCTCCCTACATGCCTGATACGTGGGAGGAGCTGGTTCAAACATTCTCTGCACCCATAAAGGATTACTGCCTCCACCCCACCCCACGGTTCCCTGGCACTTACTTTGGCGTACCTGATTCCACATCTGCTTGCTCCAGGGCAGTGCCCTGATACGCTCTGGTGGTGTGGGTCAGGGCAGTTCATGGCTGCCTCTAATTGCTGTGGCCAAATATATGACTGCTGTTCACTCTGCCCCTGGATTCGTCCCACCGGTTCTTGGGTCAATCGCCCCTTTTGTTGACCCTTGAATCTTCCAGATTTTTATTTGCCAGCCCTCCATTTTGTGGTCAATCATACCCAGGATAATCAAAGCCGAAATAGGACTTAAGGAACACTGAACATCAAAAGGAAAGAAGGACTACAATATGCATCAATAGTTTCCCTGAACATAGAAAGGAAAGAAGGACTACATCTTACACCTGAACATAGAATGTCATAGGTGACAACAATAGTATCCCTAATGTGGCGGCCATATAAAACAGGCTAGAGGAATCACTACTAACTCCATTCTAAAGGTCCTAGTCTAGATAATGTCAATCCTACCTCAATTACAACTGATCCTAGCTAATTGAAGTAACTGGGTCGCAATGTTAAAACATTTTAAGCATCTTTCCTCTGTGTATTATAGCTCTGAAGTCTGCGTAGCTACTTCCTTCACACCCAGATTTTCCCTCAGTTTACATTCTAACATATGCCTCTACCCCTTAACTTATTCATCAACTCAGCTTTCACTAATGCTTTCAGTAAATATATCCTAAACTCTTAGACTACTAACCGAAGTCTTAAGGATAGCATACTTGCACAGACTGGCTACAATGCTTTAAATATCAACTACCCCCCAACCTATCCAAAAGCATTGCTAAAAGTTTCAAACATAATCTACTCAAATGCAATTCTCAAACGGTCATATCTGATTCCTACCTTTGCCCTAAAAAACATATCCTTGTTAATTACCTAATCTTGTACACCAACCAAAGAGCTCAATGGAGGAGAGCTGTAACCTATTTGCTCCGAGTCAACTCATACAAGAAAACACCCTACGGCTTACGTATCACCATTATCCTTTCACCGATATTCAAGGCCGAAATAACCATCTCTCTTTACAAAAACAGAAACATACTCATCCAATGTTCGAATAGAAATCTAGAGCGATTCAATGAAATCTTTTTGAGGATTAAAAACTTGGGCCCATATTTATACTTTTTGACGCAAAACTGCGCCGGCGCAGTTTTGCGTCAAAAATATCACCGCCGGCTAACGCCATTTTGGTGCACCGTGCGGGCGTCATATTTATACTTTGACGCACGGCGGCGCAAACAACAGGTGGGAGTCATTAATTCTGACACACACCGCGGCGTCAAGTCGTAAAGGAAAACGACGTTAACCCGGTGGAAATGACTGTGGGTCGCTTTACGACACCGCAAACCGGATATGCGCCGTTTTTTTTAACGCAATAGCATTAAAAAAAACAGCAAACACTGCCATTTCACCAGAGGAGAGCCAAAATGGATCTCAGATGCCACTACAGACCCCAGGAAGATGACAGCAGACCAGGAACCTGCCAGGATGTCCCACACAAGAACCAGGACACTTTTAAGAAGAAAAGAAAGTGTTGCTTTAGTGCAGAGGAGCAGGAAATTCTAGTGAAAGAGGTGACGGAACACCAGCACCAACTGTTTGTCGCATCACAGTTGTCAATCAGTAGGAGAGAGGCTACATGGCAACAAATTGTCGACAAGATTAACAGTGTGGCTGAAGTACGCAGAACAGTCATCGAGTGCAAGAAACGCTTGCATGACTGCAAGTGCAGGACCAAGGAAAAGATGGCCAGGAACAGGAAGGCAGCACTGCAGACTGGAGGGGGGAGTCCAGCACACCAGGAGGCCCTGGACCACATGGAGGAGATGGTCGCAGCCGTCATCCCTGAGGAGATCGTCACAGGGATTCAAGTACCGGACAGCGCAGACTACCAGGAGACAACGCACATGCAGGGTAAGTCGCATGGGGAATTAAAATGCAATAATGTCAACTGTGAGCGGGGGGGATACCGACCACTAAATGCATGGAAGTCATCTAATACTTGGAGTGGCATGGGTAAAGGGGCACAGCAGGGGGGCATGGCCCGTTCTGAGAAGACCTGAGGCACACCATTACACAACACCTACAACAGTCCCATGGGGGCATGCTGTCATGCCAACGATGGAGCAAAGAGAAAGCCACGCAAGGAGGGAAGGCCACTACGTCAAACTGACATCCCGGCACACGTCAGCCGACATACCCCCTACATTAACTAGGGCCCTATTAACAACCTCTAGCCATACCGACAACTGGAATTTAACTGTGACAACAGTTGCCACTACCACCTCTGCTCTGTGGGCAGCTCAAGTAGCCAATGGCAGTAACCTCCCCATGGATCATACACACCTAAATTAGGGGGTGAGGATGACAACTGCAACAATCCCCAGAAACAAGACAAAGGCCCCAGTACTCTCAAATGTCAATGCCCATAGTTGTCGCAAACATCAGCCAATGTAAACAACAATATGAGCTACACAGCACTAAGGACACACCCATGCTGCATATGTCAGGGTCCATCCTGTGCCTGGGTAACAATGCAGCATCCCAAATGTCATACTGCTCAGACAACAGCATTGATGAGGGGACACATGTAACTGGTCACTGAAATACACCTGCACAGTCAGAGGAGGAAATAGGACACTGATACGATTATCAGGGCAATCCAATGTAACACACATTCCCCAACATCAGCAGGACACATTACCAATGTCAACATCCATATCGGATCATAACATTGCCATGCATAGGATATGCCACATGTCAATTACATTTAAGTGGATGTGAAAGATCAGAGATTGGGGTAGGTCCAGATTTTTAAGTGTGCTGCCAGGACCATCAGAACACCCACAGCCAGTGAAAGGTCACACCATGAGAATGGATGTACACAGAGGGAAGAGTAGGAAAAGAAGGTGGCAATTCTCTATTTGGCATAAACCAACATCTAGAGGCAATGAGGCTGACAAGTCTGATAACTCAATAACATACATGTGACACACATGTGGGCCATAGGCCTGGAAGAATGCCCATCTGAAGGACTGGAGAAATTTACACAAAACAAGATCACAAAGTGAATTCATCAAAAGGCAGGCACGTCACATCAAAATTGCCACAACACAGACACACTAATTGTACCCTGTTTCATTGCAGAGGAAGATGGATCTCCTGCCGATATGCCTGTCCCAGATTTCCCTGATGACCTGGATGACGAGTTGATAAACATTCCCCAGGAGCCTATCCAAAAGGTCCTTGACACCCTCCAGACCCCACCTTCAGTCACAAGGAGGAGCACAGAACAAGCAGCCATCGCAGAGGATCCACCCACCACCCCAATTGTAAGACCTGCCAGCTCCAATACAGCTGAGGACTCAGACGACACTGGCACCAGCTTTGAGAGAACTGTAGTTGGAGTACAGCGGGAGGTGGCCTAGGAGGTGCGGGTGGGGATGCAAACTATCGCAGCCAGCCTTGAGGGGATGCGTTCGTGCATGATGTCATCTGCAGATCAGGCAGCAGCTATGGAAGCCCTAACATCAATGCGGCAAGGACTACAAGAAACTGTCAAGGAATTCACCACTGCAGTAAGGGAGTTGCCACAACACCTCGCACCCCAAACCTTCCACTGCATGCACGAATGCAATCATGACTCCCTCAAGCCCGACCTGGCTGCCTACCATCGTGATGTGGCTGCTATTCTCAAGAACCAGCAGGCCCTCCTTGCTGCAGTACTGCCCTTAAGACCTTCACCGGGAGCAGCGACCGGGATGTCTGACTTCACGTCTTCTAACACTGAGATGTGTGTTGCCCCTTCACAACCAACAACAACAAGGACAAAGCAGGCAACACACACATCAGAAGAAGAAGACATGGAACAGATCACATTCACAAGGAAAATGACCCGGAAGCACTAGTCCCTGCCACATGGCCCACATTTACCAAGGTCCTGCGCTTTGTAACTTGCCAGTCTTGCAACAACTTTACTCGAGCACTGTTCTGCGAACCACTGTATATCTTGTCACCCAGCCCAGTGATTGTCTCTCTCCTACTCATTGCCAAATCCTGTCCCTCTGCACCGTCTGAAACATCAACCCCAGCATGTCAAAAGCATTTCCGTAACCCCTTGTGTTGGATCACAATTTAAGATGTCACTATAATGGACTCACAATCATGGACAATGTACAGATAGCACTACAGCACGTTTCAATAAATAGCACTTACACAACAAATCTGTCTCTGGGTAATGTGACATATCAACTGTGAAGTAGATAACTGAAATGTGCCTACCGTCAAATTACGTAGCTTGTCAATACAACCGTCCTGATAATATGTAGTCAGAGAATTCTGCACAGTACCCATGATTGCATCATACTCTGCCCATCCTGAGGGACACATCTGATGAAGTGAGAAACCATACACCACCATGCTGTGTTGGACAGAAGAATGCTTCCTCAGGGGATAACTAAGTCATCAAATAGTGGCCTCAAAATGTTGTAAACATGCAAAAATAACACAATAAACATGCCACACTAATCTAAGTAAACACTAAAAAAACTGCATAAATGAAGGTGTCTGAGTTAACATACAAATAGGTAATCATGCCGAACTGTGTCACAAATGATGTATGAGGGTCATGAAGACAAGAATACAAGATTGCCAATGATAACTCATCTTATAAGGGTGTGCATGATCATCACAATGCAGTCAGACCTAAAACTGTTTCCCCAATACCAAGTCTGGAAGCACTGTTTGTGACTTTGAAAACACACTTATCAACAGAAACACATTGGGATCCATATTAACTGTGATTGGTGGTTGCAACGAAGGGTCGACACTGTGCAAGGCAGCTCTGGGCTAGCTGCCAATCGTACAGCTCAGTTGGGATTTGTTTGTAGCATAGGACACAGATGTTATAGTACCAAATTGATGTACACTGAATCCCAACCCACGATCAAGTACCATTCAACACATACAATTAACGGTTAACCAAATATTTATTAAATGCTAATCACAGATGAGGAAACTGAGGGAAAAATCTTACCTACCCTAATCTACCCTGACTACTCATTACCCACAACTGTCCCTAACTAACCTAAGCTACACTTACTTATCACATGTAACAAAATGTTCTAAACATCTACCCCCCACCCCCAATGAGACGGGACACATGGAGTACAACACATACTAACCTAAACACATACTATACTATCCTATACAAATATATATATATATATATATTTTTTTTTAACACACAAAAACCCCAAAATAGCCACACACATGTAATAAGTAAAAATAGAAACAAGCAGGCCCCCCCACCCCACACCCACTAACACTAACTAAACTAACAGCCTATACTAACCTAACACTAAGCCCCCTAAGCCCACTAACTATAAGAACAAGGAAAGAGGAGGGAGGGGAGGGAATCATGTCCATCAAAAAATGTCTAGAGGTTGGCCCTCCGGAGGGTCCTCTTAATGGACTTAACCCGCCGGTTAATGTGCTGCACATCCCGGCTCAGGTGGCTCAACTTGCGCAGCACTTTGTCCATCTTATGATCCATTTGGTTGAAGGCTGCAGGGTCAACAGATGGAGCAGTGGCAGTCTGGGTACCGGTGGAGGAGGTCTGTGTGGGTGTGGTGTCAGGCCTAGTGGGCTGTCCTGCACCGGTGGCAATGCTGGGGCCTGGAAGTCCAGCAGATGTCGGACCAACAGTGGCAGCTGTGGGTGGGGCCACCTGGCTCGTATTGGTGGTTGTGCTGGTTGTGGCTGTGGTGGGCAAAGTAGGCCCACCCTGTGGGAAGGCTCTCCATGCTCCGGAGGCCCGTTCATGGCGATATCGCCAGGCCATCCTCCGGAACCCCGACTCCACCAGCAGGATGTGCTGATATCGCATGGCCCGGCGGTGAAATTCACGGACCTGGTCTGGAGTCATGTTAGCAGCTGTGAAGACAAATGCAGATATTCTACATTAGTAACTGCATTGTGTGAAATGGCACAGCAAGTTTATCAGACATTACATCTACTGTACTTGTAACAGCTCTAATCACAATATAGATCATTGAATGTCCCCGAGGAAGTACATGGCAGGCCAGACTACAAAGATCACATCACACAAAGCACATCCATAACCTACAAGATGGGTAACAACTGGCTTTGACTTGCAATCTGAGTTCTGACAGTTATCAGCTAAGAATCATGCTGCATATCCTCCGCCAAGACCTGGGCCACAAATGTCAGTGTACAGAAAGCAAAACTAAAGCCACATGGTCTGCAAGTTGTAACTGGACTTGCCAGTATAGTGCCAAGTGCCAAACCTGAGTGTGTTTACTAGTTTGCAACCAAACCGTCACTTATTCACATGTATGTGTAACAGACTGGTAGCATCAGTACTAGGTACCCCATTCACAAACCCATGGCAGTGTTTGAGGGGGGGGGTGGATACACAACTATAATTTGCCAACAACATGTATACCGAGGAGTGTATAGGAAACTCCACACATGTTTGTCTCTACAGACACACCACAGGTAAGGTCTATCTACTATTAGGAGTCAGCAAACCCTAGAGCACTCATAGGGTAAGACATGTCAGGAAATGCAGAACTTGGTACACAACATATACTTCCAGTGAGGCCTGACTTACATCAGACACAGAGTTGCTATAACACCCATGATCATGAATTGCATGCACACCTAGGCCATTGCACTCAGGTTCCACAGACTTGTAGCACTACATGTGGAAGTACATGCTGCTAGGAGGTTCTACCTACTGTTTCAAAATAACGTAGGTAAATAGGGAAGCAAATGTCTATTGGAAAGCTATTTGCTGTACCAATCTTAGAGAATGTGGGTCTGACAGGCTGACTAAATTGGGGCTTCCATTGCGACTCTTGGTGATACAAGTGTCATACACATGACTAACCCCTGTACTCACAGTGGGGCCTACAGGGATGTCCTACAATCCCTTCATGATACCATTGGATACGCATTGGCCAACTCAAAACATGTGAGAACTGCATTCCCACTCATGGAACAAGAGAAAAGCTTGCCCAACGCATCACACATTGCTATGTGTCCAACTCACACAAGTCCATAACCAGCAAACACAACACATAACAGACATATCAACACTTACTGGAGTGGTCGGGGTCCTCAAATGTCACCACCTCTCCCACAGTGTAGGGTGCCGGTCCACCTGTAAGGTATGGAAGGAAGAAATGTGCTCAAAATCTGTGCAACATTTTCATAAACATATACAATGTGTAGGCTGAATAAGGAAATGGCAGCCATTCAGACATGATGGTACTGCATCTGATATATCACGGCCAACTTGTATATAGCATGGGTCTCCTGTGACAGTTACACACATATCTGCACACATACATTGGCCCTAACTATCATGTGGTTGCAAATATGCCCCGTAATTGGTGAGCAGTAAAATATGGAGTGTAATCGTCTCATCATGTGCATCCAAGAGAGACATCCAAAGCCTGGTTACTTGAGGACTGCATTACCAGTCAAACATGCATTGTGGCCATGACACATTTATTGCACATAGGTCCAATGTACAGAGGGAGGTGCAGGGACTTTTGTAGGCCATCCTGTTGTTACAGTTTATTCAATTGATGTGGTCCAGCTATGATGATTTGCACCAACCATGGAGATGTGAGGCCATGTGCATACACTTGGACTGCCATCCATATTTGGATTGTGGCTCAACTAATTCCAACAAAAATCTTAAGATGTTAGCTGAGGGCACCTCACACCTTTTCACAATGTTTTCAAATCAAGAACTGACATGTATCAAAAAAGATCAAGGAACACAATAATCCCACACATTCATAGTACTTCTGTGAACGCTTTCCTTCCACACTCACCAGACTCACATGAGACATATGTCAGAGCCACTTTGCTATTATCAATTGACGTGAAGGCAGCACTCATTTTCTGCATCATGTAGTGATTCTAAAGTCAGTCTAGCAATTGCGTCAACAAAGTTGGCCTAAATGTTGGTACATCTGTACTCCTCTGTCAATAGTACCCTATATAGACATGATTGGCTCATATTTTTTTTGCTTTTCTGACAAAAAGGCCGCACCAATTTCCTTCATGGAAAAGTAACCTGTAAGTTTGCTGAGCACGTGTTACCTGACAGCTAGCAATTGTGATCCTTGCCATAGTGCATCAATGATCCCTTTATATTTCTCCAGCATTACACTCAGTCAGCAAGTTAGCTGGCAGACATTGTACTAATCTCCTGATGTCACTACGGAGCATTTAATAGTGCACATTAACATAATTCGTACTCACCAACAGTGCCACCAATCATGATTCCCAGGTGGTCCAAGAGATCCTGCTCCCTTGTGATGAGGTCAGCCCACCGGTGTTTCAGCTGGTGGTCACTCCTCTGGCTGGCACACACACGCTGCAGGTGATGCAGCACCTTTCCCCACCGGATTCTGCGTGCCTCTGTTGGATACCCCTGTATCACTCTGCCCCCTGCCTGGATCATGAGCGGCAAGAAATGCGTCACAAGCCGGATGAACCCCCCCAACTCTTCTTCCCCCATCCTGCCAAGACGTGGCCTACCAGACATACTTAGAAGTGAAATGGAATAGGGGTAAAAGAAATAGAAAGGGGAAAAGGGGGAAAGTAGGGGTACAAAGACAGAAAAAAAGTAAACCTAAACACTAAAAGAGCCCAACTATCCCCAAACTAACACTACCCACAACAGACTCCCACAAACAACAAAAACACAAGATAAATGGACAAATGTAGACAAAACACAGTAGTACAGTATACACCAACAATATTTATTTCACAAGTTGACAATACAGATAGCACACAGGACAAAAACAGCACAAAATCGCAGGACAACACTCTCTACACAGCCACACAGTCTAGAAGGATCATAGACTGCAAAATGAAAGTGAAAGTACACCCACTGTACATGATCTGTAAACAGGATATCCTATTACATCACTTCCTGTATGAAAAGTCCCGCCTTTTTCGCGTTATGCGTAATTTTTTGTATACCAAAACTGTACTTGCGTCATTTTTTTTGACACACAGATGTTAAAATTAACCCGCATCCACATAATAGGACATGGACTGTACAAATATCTGGATGTGGGCTAAATTTCACTCCTGTGCGTCAAAAAAAATGACACAAATACTGTTTTGGTAGTCAAAAAATGACGCATAACGCTAGGGACGTCAAAATTACAGTGCATTAACTGGTTTGGGGCATTTTTACTTGTTTTTTGGTTATGTTACATTTGGGACACATCAGAGATTGGCTAATTGAAGACAGTATGGTGTTGATGGTGTATGTTCACATGTGTGACATCATACTGCAGCGGAACATGATCCACTACTCCCTTCACAGTATTTTTACAGTTGGCTGATGCAATAGATGGTCATAAGTGTGGCCTACATATATGTGTTGCACAAATTGGGCATGTTTGGCATAAGGAGAGGATAGCAATGTGACGCACATATGTACAATACCTAAATGCCTTTGACTCAAATTGTGTGCTTTGGCAACTAATGTGTTTGTTGACCAAGTGTGTGTGTATCACATGAAGCATAATTGTACATATGGTTGTATGTATGTGACGTCCATGTGTCCAATCCTTAGATGCAAGTCATATTGGAAATGAGCGAGGGCATGTGTTAGTCATACATGTAACAACACCCGTAAGGTGTACTTCCAGGTTTTAGGGTCACGTAGACACCACATGTGACATAGCATGCACCAGATGGATGGCAGACGCTTGTTCATGTGAATGGTCCACATTTTCTACATCCTATGTCCTACAGTATTGGTAAGAGCTTCCTAGGCACTACTTGCAGAATCCCACAGTGAGTCATACACATGAATTGAGGAAGTGGGTACCATGTTGTTTGCACAGACAGACAAGGGTGAATCTCAAATGTATGATGACACCACAGTTGAGGCCATAGAAGTGAGCCCCAACTATCAAGTGGCTGTGGTGGACCAGCATACAAGACAGCACATGTCCACTTATTTCCAGTGATCAATTGCACATAGGTGTCTTGTTCATGTGTGTTGTCCAATGATGATCCTGTATATTTTGGGGGTGTAATTTGTCACAGTTCGGTCCAGGACTCATCATGAGTCAGTGGCAGCTATTCCTGTGTCTACTGAGTATCCTTGGTTGATCAATGTGAGTAAAGTGGATGTGGTCATGTGAACCTACATGTGGATGGTCCCACCCTGTCACTAAACACGTGTAATGAGACAGTCAACAGGACAACCTTGGTGTGCTGAGTGAGATAATGTCTTAGGTGTCATGTTCCAGCAGGTGTCATTACAACATTTGTACACAGGTTGGCCTCTGCACTTCCCACTGCATCTGGGAACATCATAGCCTCTGTGCTGATTATTCTCGCCACTATTCACCACACATGGCCCATCACTATGTTGTGCGCACTGTGATGCTGTGTGTGAACTGTCATGGTCCTGACATTTGTGTATTATTCATGGACATTATCAGAGGTTCTTGGTTGTGCTGAAAGCCCCGTACCCAATCCCTGCCTACGGCCCTGGGACACTGTCACACTTTGTCATTCATGCATAAATGCAACCCAGACAAGGGATGGGCCATGAATTTTGTTTTTCCAAGAGGATGTAACTCAAATGGTACAGTTAAAAGGCAGATGATGCTATACAATGTATTTTTGTATGCATGGAAGAAGCCCATGCCCAATGCCCCCTGATGAATGGAAGGTTTGCTAATGCAAGTGTGGTACATATGTAGACACAGGGATACTTTAGTGTGACGCACAGACAGTTGCCAGTCAGGCTGACAGAATGCAAGGTGATTCAGGATCCAGCTACTTGACAAGTTACGTAATCAGTGGTCTGATTGAGACTGTTTGGAGGACAAACTAGACATGTCAAACTGTGTATGTCCTGTGTTTTTGAAGGTGACAAATGAACCCAGTGGCTGTGTAACACAGCTTAATTAGTATCAATGCTTAACGGTGTATTTGACATAATGGCAACTCCTATGCTGTTCCAGGCATCATCAGGGGCAGTGCTTTTAGAAATGGGTGGTGTGCATGGAGGTGATCACAGGTGTGGGCTGCATCTGTTTCTCACCAATCCTGTAGGTGAGACTTGCATTCTAAGGGCCAACAGACATTTTCACAGGGGAAGCAATCTACAGGTGCTAACAGGGCTTTGAAACTAGAAGACAGTGTATAAATTGACCTGACGTCCTTGCAGTCAGATGTTCTATGACAATGGCATACCATAGGAAAGGATGTAGCACACTGGTTTGCTAATGTTGGTCTGTGTGTGTAGAGGAGGGAATATCAGGGTACACATCTTAGTATTCCAGGGACCTCTTCCGACAGGTGGGTTGTGACCAGGTGCATGGGTGTGTCAGGAGTTAGGAAATGGGCTGACATGTACATGGAATGTCATGTGTGCAATGCTGCTCATATGTGTGGCACTTGTGCTGTCTCTGTTCTGCTTCTATGGGACTCTGGTCACAGATATTCCTTGCAAATATTGGATGCAGTTGGACTTACTGCTGTCAAGGGTCTGGTCAGGCATTCCTGTTACTGATGCCAAAGCACATTGACTGCCTAATGAATGAGGCTTGTTTTCCCCTTATAGAGTGATGGTGTCTTAGTTGTGTGCCATATGCTGCGTTGGACCTTGATTTCAATATGTATGTGTGAAATAGTTGTGGTCCTCTGCTATTGGCCTTCAAAGGAGAAATGTACATGATATATGTCATTAAGAGTGTGTGTGTATGTGGCCATTGTATGTTAGGCATCACATTAGCTCTGGGATGTTCTGTGTCCTACTCAGTATCTCAGCAATGCTCCATGAGGCAACACTCTTATTCTGATAGTAGAGATGAAGGTGTGCAAAAATGAATAGCCAGACCACGATATGGTGATTGTTATAGGTGTTTTTTAAATTAGTTAACTAAAGTGGTGAAGGTGATCATATTCAAAAGAAATTGTTGACGATCTGTTGCCGCCTGCGTATACCAGCAGCCGTGTTCTGTAGTTCCCCCTCCTGTTGCAGGCCAGCATCCTCCTCTTCCTCCTCTTCAGGCATGTGTGGCTCTGGTTCCAGGAGGGGAATGTTTCTTTTGATACAAATGTTGTGCAATATTGCACATGTGAGGATGATCCTACAGACCATCTCCGGGGAATATAGGAGGCTACCACCAGTGATGTCGAGGCACCGGAACCTTGACTTGAGGATGCCGAAGGTCCTCTCGACAATGCTGCGTGTCCTCCTATGGGCGTCGTTGTAGGCACGCTCTGCAGCAGTACTTGGGTTGCCAAATGGTGTCATGATCCATGGCTGGATGCCATACCCCTGATCAGCTGCAAGAGAAAATTATTGGGATCATGTTGATGTAGCTGGCACCATTGAAATGACCTTTCATGGCAGTAGTTATCTTGTGTTGTCTGTGGCTCTTTTGTGTAATAATATCGCATCCTATGCTTGTAGGATGTACCATCTGTATTGTGTTGTTTCCTTGGCAGAACGAGTGTTTGTCTGCTAACAGTTTGTCAGCAGTATGTTTTGGGATTTGCAGTACAGTGTTCCCTCCCTAGCACTGTGACTTGTGATACAGGTGTCCGTGTGTCTTCACTGGGGGTGAGATAATAGTTCCATGCACAGTTAAAATTGACAGTGTTGTTAAAACGTTCATATCAATGTACCCTGGACATTCCATACCTTTAGACTTAGGCAATGGATTAATGTAAAGGTCATTGGGACACTTACAATTTGCAAGGTGACATTTAGGCAACCACACTCATTGACGTCTTAACATTAGGCTGTACAGTAATTTCCGATGTGTGACAGGTTCAATGGTGACCTAAGAAACATGGCTAGCGATGTCACGACCTCAGTGTGTTCCTGTTCACATGTTGCTGTTGTGGTGTATGTGTTGTGTGTCCTAGAGGGTTGCTGTGCAGTGTGTATATAAGTAGGTTTTTGTACTTACCAACAAGTAGTCCATTGCCATACCGTCCATCCTGGAAGTGTTCATTGATGGTGCAGTGACGGAAGATGTATGAGTCATGTACACTCCCAGGATATTTAGCTAGGATGTTGGTGATCAATCCCTGGTGATCGACTATGGCCTGCACGTTGATGGAATGTGTGTGCTTCCTGTTGCGGTAGAGGTGTTCAGTTGCAACAGGTGGCACAAGGCGTACATGTGTGCAGTCGATTGCACCAAGGATGTGTGGGAAGCCACTGATGAGGTAGAACCCCTGTTTTGTTTCCTGCTGCTTCTGTAGTGTGTTAGGGAAGCAGATGTGGCGGGGTGTCAGTCGAATGATGGCATCCAGTACTTTGGGCAAAAAGGCGGAGAATGATGGTTGTGATATTCCGCCAACCAGGGCACCAGTTGTTTGGAAAGAGCCACTTGCCAGCATATGAAGTACGGCAAGCAGCTTTGTTTCTTTTGGGATGGTGTGGGGTGTCACCAAAGTGGGGGCCAACTGCTGTTCAATGTTGCGCAGCAGCTGCTGAATGGCCTGCCAGTTCAACCGGTACCTTTGGATGATGTCGTGTTCCCTGAGGCCCTGAAGTGTGGTTCTTGGGCGGAATATCCTCTCCTGCCTTCTGCGCGGCCTTTGGGGTCCCTGCTGGTGTTGTTGTAGCTGCTGTTGTTGCTGCTGGGCTCTGCGTCTGCGTGCACACTGGATTAGTATCACCTCCATGGCTCCCTGTTGCTGCTCTGCTGCTCTGCTGTTTGTTCTGTGTGTTCTGATTAAATACAGGTGTGTTTGCCCCATTTTAACGCCTGCCCTGACCCAGGCGTTAATTTTTGACGCAAATCGGGCTGTGCGTCATTTTCTGGCTCCGCCTCCCGGCCGTCCGTCATTTTTACCAGAAAGCATAATTACGACGCACGGCCGTTTAAGCCATTTTTTGGACGGGAACGCCTACATTGCATATAATTAATGCAAGGTGGGTTGCCGCATCCAAAAAATGACGCACACGGTGGAATTTTGTCGTCCGCAGGCTCGGGCGTCAAAGTTTAAATATGGGGCAACGTTTGCGCTGATTGTGCGTCAAAGTTTTTGACGCACAATCGGCACAGACGGAGTATAAATATGCCCCTTGGTTTCGAACAATTCCCCCTCTACCTCCAGAAGATCTCCCTCACGCTCTAGGAATGAAACGATAGCATCACCCAATCCCACCACTTCCATATCTACCACACCTCGGATTGACCATTCTTATTTTGCACATAACACCAGAACAAATGCTATTAGGTCAGCTGTGCCTAAAGATGATTCTTACCATTCCCCCCACCACATTTATCTGGCCTGCTCCCTCCACTAGTTCATAATTGGACTATAACTAATAGACCTTTCTCTGGATATGTCAACAGCCTCAACCCAAAGACACTCAGAAACTCTAATCGCCCTCCATCACTCAAGGAGTTCCCTTACCTCACACCATCTACTACCCAAAACGCAACTTACTCGGCTACGGCATCTAACAGGATCGCAAAGACCCCCCAACAACACATAGACAGTCTTAGGAGACTCATCCCTACCTCACTTCCCTTCCTCACTCCTACTTCACCCAATTATCCTCATCCGCCTATCACATCTCCTATTCCTTCCCTCTACTCCCATGACTCATCTAATTCACACACCACTCTGATCACTCAGCAGGAACCTCTCATGTCCTCTGTACTGAATCCAAGATATACTGCTTACTGTGTTTCTGACCTCTTGACTTTTGAGAACAATCTAGATTATCTCAAAAGAGATCTCGAGAAAAGATGACGTCCAGAACCTTATACTCACCACATCAAAACTTGAAAAACTTTGGAACCCCAACCAGACCACCAAATTCAACAGAAACCCACACCTTAATCTATACACCCCATCTAAAG
The DNA here is from genome assembly GCF_031143425.1 of Pleurodeles waltl. Taxonomy (NCBI): domain Eukaryota; kingdom Metazoa; phylum Chordata; class Amphibia; order Caudata; family Salamandridae; genus Pleurodeles; species Pleurodeles waltl. The sequence continues at coordinate 186,318,608 of NC_090445.1, read as the reverse complement.
GGAGAAAAATGATCTACTCCTGGGATGAGACTCCAATGCTCTCACACTCAACAACCAATAGTTGGAGATCTAAACCTACCCTGATCCCTCAACCAGACCCATGAGAATCACTGACCATCTATCTGAGGACGACGTTCACTCCCTTCTACTATCATATAACGCTACACCTGAGAACTCGTCTCTATCTTAACTTGCCAGCCAGACCATATCATCCAGTCCTCTTAGAAAACCTAGTCGCAACCACAGAGCCTTAAACAAGTGCAACCTGCTTCCAGTCCCCATAGCATACACAGAGACTCTAGCAACTAAATCTCACATCAAGTCCATGCTTATCAATTTCAGATCAGCTGTAAAACACACTGCGATCATAGCTGATGTTATCCTTGCGCACAACCTTGACCTCCTTGTCCTAACAGAAACCTGGCTAAATGATACCTCATCACCCATTCTGGACATACTTATCCCACACAACTATGATATCTTTAGATTAGACAGATCTGGAAAAATTGGGGGAGGCATAGCTTGCATCTATCGCTCCCCTCTCATCTTAAAAAATGCACAAACATCCCCATTGTCTTCTTGTGAGCACCTAGGTTTTCATATGTGGAACAATTAAAAGATTGTGTGCATTCTCCACCCCCCCCACTGGGCAAAAACACACTTTCATTGAATAACCAGCAAGATTTTTCTTTGTAATTTCAACATTCACTGAAACAATGCTCATGACCCTTTCTGAACTCATTTGAGACCTTCATTTCGGACCTTAACTTGACGTAATCATGCAATGGCCCTATGCATAATAGAGGTTCTACGCTTGATCTTATCATCGCCAAAGTCAATGTTATACAGCTAGAATCCATATCCCACTGTGACTGGTTAGAGCATTACCTAACCTCCTTCCTCATATTAGAAAATCTACAGATTAGACAGGGCCAACCACTTGAACCCAAACAATGGTCCAGAGACCTTCAAAAAATCAATCTAACTGCTCTAACCTCTATGAGCAACAACATACTTCCTCCCCCCTCTGACTTGAAAAATGTCAATGATCTCATTGATCATTACTCTCAATCAATGTCTGACATACTTACTACTATTGCTATGAAACAACTAAAAAGAATTCCCAATAGACACTCCAAACCGTAGTTCAATAGTAACCTTAATGAAGAAAGGCATAACTTAAAACTTGCTGAAAGATCTTGGAGAATGTCTCCCTCCTTAGCACACCTCAAACATCTAAGCGCAACTAGAAGTACCTACAAACACATCAGAAGATCCAAAGCAGATTACTTTAGGACACAACTTGATAACGCCAAAAACAGACCCAAAACAATATTTAAACTAATCAAACAACAATCGTCTCACAACTCCAGTCCCTCTTCGGTAGTCAATGGATCTTTACCAAATGGAATCCATTTTGCCGTATATTTCATGGAAAAGACCACGAAGATCGACTCAGAACTACAACTTGCCTCCCAGCATCTTTTAAACTACTCCCAATCCAGTCACCTCCCAGGGCCTCAATTTATGTGATCCCCTCAAACCAACCTCTCTACAAAAAATAATGCTACTTGGAATACCTTCAACGTTCCAGATAAAGCAGACATACTTTAATTAATAAAAACACTAAAACCATCTAACCACCTCAACTATCCTTTACCTGCAAAACTTGTCAAGGAACTTAGGGCCTCATTACGACCCTGGCGGTCATAGACCGCCAGGGTGGAGGCCGGAGGTAGCACCGCCAACAGGCTGGCGGTGCTACATCAGATATTCCGACCGCGGCTGTGAAGCCGCGGTCGCCCAGCCGGGTCCGGCGTTTTTCCGCCGGATTTCCCCCGGCTGGGGGAATCCTCCATGGCGGCGCTGCATGCAGCGCCGCCATGGGGATTCCGACCCCCTTCCCGCCAGCCTGTTCCTGGCGGTAAGAGGCTGGCGGGAACGGGTGTCGTGGGGCCCCTGGGGGCCCCTGCACTGCCCATGACGCTGACATGGGCAGTGCCCGGGCCCCCTAACAGGGCCCCATTAAGATTTTCAGTGTCTGCTTGGCAGACACTGAAAATTGCGACGGGTGCAACTGCACCCGTCGCACCCCAGCAAATCCGCCGGCTCCATTCGGAGCCGGCTTCATCTTTGCTGGGGCTTTCCCGCTGGGCCGGCGGGCGATCTTTTGAAGATCGCCCGCCGGCCCAGCGGGAAAGTTAGAATGGTCCCCGCGGTCATTTGACCGTGGGGCGGTGTTTGGGCGGTTTCCGCCCGCCGCCCGCCGGGGTCCGAATGACCCCCTTAGTTCTTTCATTCTCCCACTCTGGACCATGATTATCAATGCATCTCTCTCTAAGGGCATTTTCACTGCCCCAAAGAAGCCAAATGCCGACCAGTCTGATCTCAATAATTACTGTCCCATTACCACCTCCCAACACTCATTAAGGTCCTAGAAGAATGTGTACACCTCCAACTCTGCTACCTCATTGAACAATTTCACCTCCTCTACCACTTCTAATCTGGCTTTAGAACGGGATATAGCACTGAAACAGCTCTAACTCATTGGGTAGATGACGCCTTTATGTTACTTGATCAGAACGAACCATGTCTGCTTATGCTTATTGATCTATCGTCTGCGTTTGACATGGTTAAACATGAACGCTTAATCAACCTCCTAGAACCAAAAATGGGTCTATCTGGGCCTGTCTTCAACTGGTTTACCTCATTCCTGCACAACAGAGCTCAAACGATCAAAGTCAATAAAAACCTCTCTGACACCACTCTAGTCTCAAATGGAGTCCCACAAGGTTCAACACCCTCACCCAGCCAATTCTATTTGTTCATGGAACCGCTAACTTAAATTCTAAAACATTCAAACATTCATTACCACATATACACTGATGATACACAATTATACAAGAAAATCTCATCTCCTGAGGACAGCAACACTCTCAACCGCACCCTGCTCGAAACCCAACAATGGCTAACCTGCAACCATCTCATGCTCAACATACTCAAAACAGGATTCATCCTGATCGCCCCCATAATCACTCTGCCCCCATTGAAGACTGGCTCAAACAACTCACAGCTCTCAATTGTGACCCGCACAGCATTGACTCTACTAAATCTCTTGGCATAACATTGGACAAACACCTGAACATGCAAGCTCATATCAGCGCATCCACCAGGGGAGCCAACCACTAACTAAACATTTTAAGGAGAATCAAACCTTTCTTACCACGGGATGACTTTCAACAGGCTGTGCAATCCCTTGTCATTTCACGACTAGACTGTGGGAACACTACCATTGCAGGTCTACCCAAAGCATGGTTGGCTCTGGATAGGGCCATGCTGAACAGAGCCGACCTTAAACTACTAAATTGGCTCTCTGTTGAAGCAAGAATCCAACTGAAGATAGCCCGCATGACGCACAAGGCTCTCCACCATAACACTCCCGACTACCTGGCCAATAAATTGGAACTGTCTGGTGGCATGTACAGCTTAAGAAGCACTGACTCTCTACCCTTGAAACTACAGAAGCTAAAAAAAAAAAGAAAACTTATAACCGTTCCTTCTCTGGACTAGCTCCTAGAATTTGGAACGCTCTACCAGAGGTAATGAGGCCAAACCCCTCAACTACCTCATGCAAAAAAGAAGTGGAAACGCTTTTGATAAACAAATCACTTTAGTAATTTCCCCGGAAGCCCTCAGTGGACTTATGCCCTTTGAAGCACCACCAGAATGCGAATCCACTTAACCTTCGTTCACAGTACAGTTGTTTTGAGACTCATTTTGATTGCTTTCTTACTTTTCATGTATGGCCTGTATGCTATCTGTACAGCATGCACTCTGATATCCATATGGGTCATGTTCATCGTATATAAAACTCCTTCAATAAATAAATAAATAAATAGGAGACCTCATCACCTAAATTTCTTTGCCCCATGGAGCATACCTCAGGTACCTGTTGTCATACAATGGTAGGAAAATGTCAAGTTCATTCCCACAGATCCCACACAAGGACATGCACATATCTATTTGTCACATACATAATGACCAACAATGATAAATGATGTTCCCAGAAAATGCCATGTTGTGGCCAACAGTGCAATAGCCTGGAGAAGGCAACATGGAAATCCTCATGTCACACTGGAAGCAGTTCACAATGCATACTTCACCAAGTGATATTTGTCCCAGTGGAGTCATGGAAGTAGTACCAATGTTGCTCAGATATGCTACACATTTAGCATGGAAATGGACACTGTAGACATTGTGTGCATTATTTCAGAGAGATATGTTTCTAAAATCCACAAAACAATGAATCAGCAAGCCCCAGGTAAATCATCACTAATGTCTGGCACCCTTTAAAAATTACATACTATGAGTGCAACAGTAGATGCCATTAGTCCCTTGGATGTTGGAGAAGCCCAGAGATTTTCAAGTAGTTGTTGAAGGCCCTAAACATGTTGCCCACTTGGAAGCTACATCGTTGTCTCAAATTTGGTCATGCAAACCCAGCTGTTTGTGGATGAATGATTGTACCCAAACTTTATATGTGCACATAATTTGACATCAATGGCATGGAAATTCACATTGTGGTTAAAAACTCTAGGCCTACCAGTCGTATTCCTCATCACTACTGCAGCTGTACATTCCAAATTACACGATATGATGGGTGAGGGTATGTGTCAGTCAATAATCAATGGTGACACACTGCTGTCTGTGGCATGACATGAAATGTACCTTATTGTAAATGTATTATTCAACACACAGGTTGGCATGCACATGTATGTGAGGGAATACAGAAATTATCCCATTAACACAGGTAGACCATGCATGAAAAAGCAGCATCCACCACAGAGAACATATTCCACCCCTCACAAACCCTTTGCAACACGCTCTCGGACTTCTTTCACCACAAGATCACCAACATCTACAGCAACTTTGAACCTAGCCCACCGACCTCGACCACTTCCGCACCCCAATCCAATATTCCCCACCCCACCAGATCTCCAAATGGAAACAGCTCTCCTAAGACACTATCACCATCATGACCTCCATACAACGCAGATCACCCACCAACGCATGTCCTCACTGCTTCTACAACCTAGGAAGAGAAGTAATCAGAGTCTCCCTCATAGAAATCCTCAACTCTTCCATCTCCACAGCCATTGTCCCCAATGCCTGGAAGCACACCTAGGTCATGCCCCTCCTGAAGAAACCCTCAGTTGACCCTAATGAACTCAAGAACATCCGCCCTACCTCCCTCCTCCCCTTCCCTGCCAAAGTCTTAGAAAAAGCCATCAGACGCCAGCTCATGGACTTCCTGGAAGACAACTGCCTGCCCAACCCATCCCAATGCGGCTTCCAGCCCAACCATGGTACGGAGACCACCATGATCTCAGCAACCGATGATATCAGACACTTCCTTGATCTAGGAGGAACAGCAGCCCTCATCCTCCTCGACCTTTCTGCGGCCTTCGATAATGTCTCCCACCATACCCTCATCACCATACCCCACAACATTGACATCCAAGACAACGCACTCCGCTGAATCACCTCCTTCCTCTCTGGCCGTAGGCAGAGGATCCTCCTCCCCCCTATCTTTGCACCCAAAGACATCATCTGTGGCGCTCCCCAGGGCTCCTCCCTTAGCCTCAACACCTACATGACTCCACTGGTTGACATCGCATGCACCCATGGCTTGAACATCATCTCCTATGCCAATGACACCCAGTTCATCCTATCCCTCACCGATGACTCCTCTGCCACACAAAGGTACTTCCAAAACACCATGACAGAGATCGCCAGCTGGATGAGAACCAACTGCCTCAAACTAGACTCTGACAAGACCAAAATCCTCATCTTTGGGAACAAGCCCTCCCCCTGGTATGACACGTGGGGGCCCACTGCTCTAGAACCCCCTCCCACCTCTTTTAACCAAGCATGCAATCTCGGCTTTATCCTGAACATCCAACTCACCGTGAAACAACAGATCAACTCCCTATCCTCCTCCTTCTTCCACATCCTCCGCATGCTCTGCAAAATCTTCCAATGGATCCCCATCGCAACCAGGAAGTCAGGCGCACAGGCCCTCCTCTCCAGCTGCCTCGAATACAGCAACGATCTCTATGCTGGAACCACGAAGCAGCTCCTTAACAGCCTTCAGACCATCCAGAATGCAGCAGTGAGACTTATCCTCGGCCTCCCCAGAAGAACCAATATCTCTCCCCACCTCTGGGCCCTCCCTGGCTCCCCGTCCAGCAAAGGGGCCACTTCAAGCTCCTTACCCACACTTACAAAGCCCTCGACGACTTTGGAACTGCTTTTAGCAACAAACACATCACATTCCATTGACCCACCAGACACGTCTGCTCTGCCAACCTCGCCCTGGCCTACGTCCCCACAACCATTGTGACCGCCTCATGGCCATTCCTTCTCTCACCTTGCCGCCAAGTCCTGGAATGACCTCCCCCTTCAACTGTGCACCTCCCCACCTCTGGAAGACTTCAAAAGACGGCTAAAGACATGTTTTTTCAACTGCCACCTCCAGCCGACCAAGGCTCACAGACCCCCCCAACACCTAGAGATCCCCCAGAGTGACAAGTTTGTGTTCTATAAATCTCCATAATTGATTGGTTGACAAATGTTTTGCTAAAGAGAAACGGACACATGCTGACATGTAGGCACAAGGAATGTTTGCAACAGTGATGGCTCATAAATAATGTCAATGGACATTCCCCACTTACCAAGGGAATGTATTGATCTGTAGCTACGCTCAAAGAAAAATGTATACTCTGTCACATGTATAATAGCCACCTTCACATTACAGACAGTAGTGAGGCACCAGCACTCTTCATACGCTGAAGACAACAAGTCTCAGGGTGGCAGATGCCAAAGTTCTTATTTCACCAGACACACGGCTAAGGACAATGAATCATCACTTCCTTACCATTGGCCTGTAACACTGAGGAGTAGAATTTATACCCAATTGGCAAGACGTATCAGTATACAACATTTGGCATGTCTACACAAACAATCACTCATCTACTGTGTTATACATGGCTCATCCCTAATCATCAGGGGGAGCTGTCAGAACCTAACACATTCACTTGGCAATGTGACCGGCAGGACTATGCTCTGTACTCACCCCCTTGTGGCTGCTGTTCTATCCTCAAACACCCATCAAGGTCTGGGTAGGCCACCGCGAGAATGCGGGCCGTTAGGGGAGTCATGGTCTGACGGGCGCCCCACCCACGTTGGGAGGACAACCCCAGCTGGACCTCTGAGATCTACCGGGCCCAGCATCTCAGGTCTTCCCACCTCTTCTGACAGTGGACCCTAGGGTCCGCACCTTCTTGGTGATGGCGCTCCATAGCTCCTTTTTCTGATTGGTGATGACCTGCATAGATGCAAAAGACAAATCAATAGATTAAAATCACAAGTTTTGTCACAATTGGTTGAGTCACATACATGTCAGAAACACCAAGCCAGAACTCTTCAAGTTGTTAACACTCCTCACATGTGAAACACACAATCCAGTAAGTACAGGGACATGACTAGTATGTATTTGCATCTGCAGAATAACCCACTACCCTGCTCATTGCCTATAATGACTAAGCAAGCTGAATGACATCAGGTAGCCCATGTACAAGCACCATGTATTGTTATGTGAACAACAATGAAACACTACACACCTATGTGGTTTCTGAAGGGTACACTACTTAGGCATGAATGGAGCAACACATTCACACTCTGTGAGAATGACTCACTGCATACAATCCCTACAGGCAACTGCCATACTCCAGACTTCACCATTACACATGAGTAACAATCAAGGGGCTGGCATGGTGGGTATAGAAAGTGACTTCCTTGTCCATGTGTGGATATGTAGAATAACCAATGCAGACTCATGCCACTTCAGGGGGTGGGTTCTGTGGTATGTACCTGTACCACAGAATACTCCTTTGGACATATGTGCCTATCCTACAGAGATGGCATCCAACATACAAAGACATGCATTGTATAGTTTATGCTATGTGATCAAACTACTGACTCTGTACCAGTTCCTAATGGAATGAGGCATTCAGGGCAGGTTTTGCCACTAGAGCATCATATTGGCCACATGCCAGGATCTGGCGGGGTACAGGGAGTAGGCACAGTGCTACAGTTGCATAGCCTTAGTGACTCTCTCAAAGCCTAGACTAGGCCCAATACTGAGGGATACATTTGACAGGCCCTGATCTCTGCAGGCTGGGAAAACAGAACCTACATGACCCTTCATTCCAATCACCTCCATGCATGACAATTTGGTATGTGGTGTGTGAGGCAACCTGAAGGGCATAGTGAGTCATGATATGCCTTCCACACAACAGTTTAGCGAGGCCAGATGTGGTTTGAAAGATCTGTGGCACTATATACATTGCTCATATGATTCTCAAATGACTCATATAACATGCATACACAGCTCATGCTGTCATGCACATACATGTTGTCTGACATTTATAACAATCATGAGGAAAGAAATGGCAGTGGATGGCAGTAATGTCTCCTTACCTAGTTATGTGCATCCAACACAAGGATGATCTAGGACCCCAAAAACCTCACACAACACAATATGACTGTACTTAACAGATGGCACTGGTCAGCAATACCTGCACATTGCTTATCCCATTGATGCCACACAGACTGCAACAAACGGCACACAAGAAGTCTAACTGGCACACAGGGGCACATTCTAGCCTTTGCGGAGGGAAAGGAGGGTGAAGTACAGAGAAAAATGTGCACATGAGGTGTTTACCTGCTCCTCTGGTGATCCATAGAGCTGTTTATACAGGGGTAGTACCTCATCAACTGGCTCTCTGGAGAGAAGGCAGGGGCTCTATCACTTGCTGGAGGTTGCATGGTTGCTCCCAGAGGCGGCACACAGCACCTCAGGTCATGGAGGTGTTGCAGGCAGCAGTGTCAAGAGTCAAGTGAATGAATCTGCAGAAAATGGCGGTCATGTCCGTTGTTGTCACCGCCAGCGGACACACCCATTGGGCCGCGACCACAACTGGCAGAAACGTTAACCTATGGCTGTGTCTGCCACAGTTGCAACCGCCTACCGCCATGAAAATTTCCAACAACAGTCGCAGGCAGTTCTTAATGTCCAGTGGATTGCGTCATGCATCTGCCATTTTGGCAGACTGAAATGCTGTATTGGGCTTTATAACCTGCATCACACATACAAAAAAGGCGTATTATAAAGTATTACTGCCTGGATAGGCAAACAATAGTGAACTTATGTCATCAGCTGGAGCCAGATTTGATGACAGCTATTAGGTATCCAATAAGCATACCACACTTTGTACAAGTCAGGTTAGTATTGTACTTCCTAGCCACAGGGTGCTTCCAATATAGAGTTGCCCTATCTGCTGGTATATCCCAACCTATGTTTAGTCTGGTGTTGAAGGATGTCCTCTCAGCAATGATAAAACACCTTGACAACTACATCCGGTTTCCCAGACATGAGGATTTAGCACATGTGGAGGCTGACTTTTATGGTTTTGCACACATCCCACATGTGGTGGGGGCCACTGGTGGAACACATGTTGGCTTGGTCTCACCGCAAGCCAATGAACAAGTTTATTGTAAAAGAAAGAGCTTCTATTTCATAAATTTGCAAGTTGCCTGTTTGTCGGAGCGCTACATTTTACATGGGTGTGCCAGGTTATCTGGGTTCAGCCCATGATTCCTTCTTAATGCAGAACAGCACCATACACCAGCTGATGTCACAACTGTACCCAGAGAGGGCCTGGCTGCTTGGTAAATCACATCTGTCCTGATTGTGTGTGTGCAATGTCAGGTGCTACAATTATGAACTGAGTGACTCACTGCTGAACATATGTCCCATTCCTTAACAGGAGACTCAGCAAACCCAAACGGTCCTTGGTTGTTGACGCCACTAAGGAATCCAACCACGCCAGGGGAAGTCGATTTCAATGAGGCTAATGGAAGAACACAGCGGGTAGTGGAGTGGGCTTTTGGGCTCATGAAGGCCATATTTAGGTGTCTGGACAGGACCGGTGGAGCCCTCCTCTACCCTCTCAAAAAGTGTGTCAGATCACAGTGGCATGCTGCATGCTCCAGAACATTGCCCTGTGGAGGGAATATCCCGTACATTGCAGAGGAGTGGGAGCCTGCAGTGCCGGCTGGTGAGAATCCTGAAATGCCAAAGGAGGATGACAGTGCTGAACAGGAAGCAGCTGACTTGCGGGAAGATCTCATCAATAGGTATTTTTCATGAGTGCAAGTATGTCATGTGATGCCATGACTGTTACTGTACAATGAACTGTATTTGTTAGAATGTGTGGAGTTGAGTGTTTTAGAAACAACTAGGGAGATGATACTCTGCAATATTCAGCCAAAAGCTGCTTGAAGAATTAGCTTTTGACATATCCCCACCTTAATGATGTTGCTTTGTGTCAGTTTCGTTGCTATGTAATTTAATTTCTAGATGCCTGCTATGTGATATGTGTAATAGGTATGTTTTCAAGCCTGTACTCCTTGCTTTGTCTTTGTACATGTATCTTCACCATGACATCCTCAATTGGCCATTTTAAAGTTGTGACATTGGCAGGTATCTGATGATGTTCTGACATAGTCATTGGATTATGATGTGCGTGTGATAAGGGATTGTTGTACTGCCATTTGTCTGTATCATGTGTATCATGGATGATGTGATGTTGGATTACTTTTGTGTGGTGTGTGATAAGGCTCCAGCTGGTGACACCACCCACTTTAATGTTTGCCCATTCTACAGGACATTGTCTGACAAGTCCCTCCCTTCTGTGCTCTTGGGGGCTGTACCTTGGAATATGTCCTTTGACTCAGTATGAGTCACCCATTCTTGTTTCAAAAAGTCAAGACATATGGACAGTCTATTTGCTGTACACTAGAATAAAATGTTTGGTGTAACCTGACACTTGTACCTATGTGTTTGTGTGTAATGGTTGTAATCCTGAGCAGGGCACCTATAACATACCCCTCCTTGTACAAGTAGGTTATGTCTTCATCATATGGTTCACATGGTCTTACATCTCTACATAGCAGAATGTTGAAATTAAGCAAGCAGACAATGGGTTTGTGATGGGTGAATTTAGTACAATGCTGATGCAGAAAATAACATTTGGACATCGAAGAACAAAAAAGTAAAGTGAAGGTGACAGTCAAGGTGAATGGAAACATTGGGGCAGATGCCACACCACTGGGAGACCAAATTACAGAGTACTTCTCCCATTGGAACTAGTAGGTGGTTGAGGATCAGTCAACAGAGTGAATATGTGGCACACAAAGGAGTTCCTTTAGGAAGAGGTCACTTGCTGGCAGTGGTGGGTGTTTTGCCATCCGCACATTCTGGATTCTTTGGTGAACATCCCCGCTTGCGTAGGGGGGCAAGGCGATCTGCTGCTACAGAGGCAGGGGTGTCTGGTGTGGGTTCTTCCACTGGCAGGGCCTTACTTCCAGTGGCTGGCACCTATGTAGATGTGCCTGGTGTTGATGAGCCAAAGGAAAGGTAAGATTGGTTTTGAAAAGCCCTGTTTTGAACTGTGTTAATGTCCCTCATCACTGCAGTTAGGGATGCTATGTTGGTATTGTGGGCTCCCCATATATTCTCATATATCCCTATGCATATCCGCCTGTAGCTGTTTGATTTCCAGGAGTTTGTTCAAGACCTGGCCCACCACACCATGGCACTCCTGATAGACCCCCAAGACATGGCTGATGGTGTCCTTGCCAGGAGCTGCCCCAGTGGCCCAACCCCGCTGGCCCATAGCATCTCTCCCACGCACCCTACCTCTATATCTTTGTGTCCTTGCACAGGTTGCCCTGTCCCACTGGGTCCTGGACCCTCATTGTCCGAAGTGTTGCACTGCAGCTCATGATCCAGGACTAGGTGGCACAACATGGTAGACACTGTGCTCGGTACACAGCTTGGGGGGGCAAATGGTTGCCTGTGATGTTGAGGCAACCGGGCTGGGAGGTGTTGATGTGCCAACAGTGAGTCTCACTGTTGGTGTCTGACTAGGTTGTCCTGATGGGACACAACCATCCTCTATGTCCAGACATACAGGAGTGTCTTCTTCACTGACGGCTTCATCCGAGGGGTAGTGCCTGTCTCTTCTGTGGCCTCTGTGTGCCTAGTGACTTATCGACCTGTTGATGTAAAAGACACAATGTTACTGGTTGTATTGTGACATCTACCACCAACAGTTTAGTGTTACATTAAGCATAGACCTTGTACAATGTTAAGTTGCAATTAATCCTATTGTGGCAAGTACCCATGGTATTGGTTGTACTGACATGACATTTGTGAAGTATGCCAATTACATTTAAGTCAAGCAGCTGCTGAAATGCGCAGATCATTAGCACTTGGGAGGATGGCCTGCAAAAGCCATCTTTCCATCAGTGCAGGCAAAACAGTGGCTAGGCAAGATATGTCTTTGACCATTTTGAGGCTTAGTTGATTGTGATGCAGGCAGACTTAGGAGTCTGTTGTATGTGTGACTGAAGTAATCATGTGGTCAGTGCAGTATGAGTGTGTCTCCTGCCAATGCCATTCTGGTTATGCATCTTGAAGCCTTTGGAATCCTTGTTTTGCAAACTTGGTAAGGCATCATTCCTGTCCTCAATAGTTTCATATTGGATTAGCAGGTCAAGATGGAGCTAGTTAACCAGACACATCTCACAGTTGAGCATGATTTGTATCATGGTCACTCCCAGGTGAGTAAACTTCAATTGAGTTAGCAGTGACCACTGGTCTGGTGTTTGAAGTTATAGAAACAGTGCCTCCTGGGAGTTGCAGTCATTTTACTCTCCATACTACACACACATGAAAAGCGTTATCCTCCCAGGTGAGTAAACTTCATTCGAGAGTTTGCAACTAGATGGATTTGGGCAAGTGAACACTGGTTTTGTGGTTGGAGTTAGAGAAACAGGGCCTATTTGGCTTTGCATTCCAGACACTCCCTCTACTTCTCACCACCATAAAATGGTGTCCTCCCAGGTGAGTAAACTTCATTTGAGAATTAACAGACATGGGGATTTGGGCATGTGTATACTGGGCTTGTGTTTGGAGTTATAGAGACAGTGCCTGCTGGGAGTTGCAGTCATGTCAGTCCCTGTACTACACACACACTATACAAATGTCATCTCTCCAGGTGAGTAAACTTCAATTATGAGTTGCCAAATAGAGGTTTTAGGACAGGTAAAAACTGGGCTGGTTAGTGGAGAGACAGTAAAAGTGGCAAAAGATGAGCTGTGAGCATGCCTGACATAGCATTTTGGTGAAATATTTTGAGTTATGAATTACCAGACTCCCCACTCCCCCAGGTATTCCTGTCAAGCCCTCAGGATGCAGGATGAACAAAACCTTCTTTTCCCAGGCAAAGAGGTGTAATGGGGCACTGGGAGGGCCACAGCCAGTCTTTTTGGCCTGCAGCTGGTGCCTGGAGACCAGGGAATCGACCTTGCCCCTTAGGTCATTCCACCTCTTCCTAATGTCCTCCTTAGTGTGCAGAGTGGTGTCCACAGCATTCACTCTGCCGAATATCCTGTCCCACATTTCCATTTTCCTACTGAGAGGAGTGTGCTGGACTTGTGCTTCAAGCAATTGTGGCTCTACTCCTATGATTTCATCCACCATGACTCATAACTCATCTTTAGAAAAATGGGGATTTTTGGAACGTGACACGGTGGAACAAAAAAAACGGGTGACAGTGACTTACTAAACAGGGGAAGTGTAATTGGGTGTGAATGGACAAAAGTGTGTGCAGGGTGTTCAATGGGATGGTGAAAAAAAGGGTGCCTAATCTATGTATTCTACAAAAAAAGATGTTCGGGCTTTGTTTTCTTGGAGTGTAAATGCTAAAGATTGTAGTTTTGTCAGGTGTGGCAATATGTGACAGCTGTGTTGTTTTCCACTTCATACAATGTGTTGCTGTGTATTATTTTGGTGACCACGGACCACTATGATTTCGACCACCATTGACTGACTGCCACGAGGGTCAGCCACGGCAACCGTGTGCTTGTAATAAGGTCAGTGGTTGTTCGCTGTGTTGTCGGAGCTGGAGGCCAGACCGTCTATTTCCAGGCCTCGGCGCTGCTGGTGGTCTGTATTTTTTGGTTGACTGTCGGCAGACATGCCTGTAAAACTTGTAATAGGGCGGTCTGAAAGACTGCCAAAATGCCGGTCTGGTGGCCCGACCTCCAAACTTGTAATGAGGCCCTAACTCTCTTCTGTTTTAAGGACAGTGAGTAGTAGGGCCAGGTAGTCTTGGGTGCTTAGTGGGTCATACAAGGTAGACACCATCCCTGTATAAGCTTTTTTTCTGAAGTGGTCTATGTTTACTTTTATGGACAGAAGTTTGGCTTGTTCTTTTTTCTACTCTAGTTAATTGCTTTGCTGGTAGTCTCTTTTCAAACATTTCCATGAAATAGAGGTAATTTGGGGCTGATGAAAGGTAGCTGTTCCATGGGGTATTTCCTTGTGATAGCACTTATAGGTCTTTAAGAGATTTCGACAGGGCACGTCTCAGTTTCAGACAATAAACCACACAGTTCGCATGGAGCATGAGGTTTGTTTTAATGAATGAAACTCCGAAGGCAAAGATTGTGCTTTTCTGTCAGGCATATGCAAAAGTATCCTGTTGGCTTGGCACAGAGTCATATTTAGCTATTCTGGTAGTTTCCCGAGGTATGTTTTTATCTTGTTGGTGAGAGTTGGCATCAAGTTGCAGGACACTATCTCGAGTAGGGCATCGACGTTTGGGCCTTAGAGATTGTTCAGTACATGTACGAAGGAGATGTTTAATGCATGGGCCATGTTCTTCAGAGCAGAAAGTTATACTGTTGAAACCCCGCGCTCCTCTAGCCAGACTGATGCATCTATAACTTCTGCTTCATTCGGTTTTTTTGCCGTCTAATTGTAGACTGCCATTTTAGTGGATCTTTTGCCCGAATATAGCAATCATATGTTTTACTTTATATATCATGAGATTGGTGCTCTTGCAATAATCATTCAGTGCATTTAGAGACCTTGATGGTTTGTATTTTGTGTGACATGGTCCATTGTGGTGTTAATTTCAGTCTAACCCAAGTGTCAGTATAGAGCATGGGTACTCGCAAACATTTTCCCAGGGGCCAAAAAGTTTGGTCTGTGATGTGCCCGAGGGCCGCATAAATGCCACCGGAATTGTGGTCGGGCGAGTGGGTTGGGAGGACTGGCGTTTAAATATTGCTAGGCGAAGCAAAGGATATACATCTAGTGGCTGAACTGAGCAATATGAAACTAGAAAACCTGGGATTAATCTTGGCGTCCCTACTTTTACAAATTGTGTAATCCTGGGCAATTGCTTAATTTTAGGTTCAGGGTCTGCATCATACAAATCTGCTCCTGTGTTTGATTTAATAAACTATAATGTTGTTCATCTATAATAGGAACCCAGATCACTCAAAATGTGCACATAACATCTGACCTGCTTGTTTAATTCACTATTGGCGTATTTGTCAGTGTAGAGATGAAAATTTATGTTTCTAAATTCTTGTTTAAAAACACAGTTAAATGAATACTTCTCACTGTACGGATACAATAATTTATACTTAGGTGAAATGGACTTCTTGTTAATTTAATAAACTTCTTGAATTTTGAAGTGACTGTTATATTTTTACACTTTTGCTGCAAGGTGTCTTTAAAAGTGAACTTGCTTCTAAAGTGAAGCTCAGGACTCCCTGGTCACTTCCTTTCCTTTCACCAGTTAACCTTGAAATAAACGATTGCCTCTCACTTGGGCTAGGGCTGTACACCTCTAGCACAGGGAGCCGCATGTAAAGGTCAAGGGGGACGAATGCGGCCCCCAGGCCGTACTTTGAGTATCCATGGTATAGAGTCTTATAATTGACACTAGCAAGGTTGGATTAATGCCCCATGTTTTTAGTTTGTCCTATATCCTCCCTCTTTCAATATTATCAAATACAGTGGCCATATCGAAGGGGGTGCATAGAGTGAGAGACCTTTCGTTGTCGTTGCTTGATCTATTAAGTTTGTAATAGTTCATCTTCTATACTGGAGCCTTTTTGAAAGCCCTTTTGAAAGTAAGGGGAAAGACTTTCTGTCAAGGCCCAGTGTTCCAGCTCTTTATTAAGTATTTTTGCGGAACGTTTTCCTTCGGTGTCCAGTAATGCAATTAGGTGATAGTTTTCAGGTGGATTAGATGACCTCTTTTTATGGATGGGTACCAAAGAGAGCCCTTCCAACTTTCCGATGTTATGTTTGAGGCAATGCAGATTTTGGAGAGTGGGTGCGATGTCCTGGCCCGTGGTGATTGATTTGCTTTGAACACTACAGCCAGGATTCCATTGAGGCCTGGGGCTCCATTACTACGGATACATTTGAGAATCAGCTAACTTGTCAGTGAGCTTTAATTTGCTTTCCGGCAAATTCCATGTTGAATCTTCTTTCATCAACTTGTGGGTGGACATTGTTTGTGTCTCTGGCTTTATTTTTAAGTCTGGTTTAGTAGATTCCAGAATTTTTAGACATCTTTTGACTTGGTGGTTTAATGCAATTTAACCCACTATTTGTCCTCCCTGGTTCTTATATCTTCACAAAGTTTATTCCTATACTTATCTACTTTTTTACTTTGACATCTGAATTTTTGCATATCAATGATCTCATCGATTTATTTAAATTATTTTTGAGATCCGTACTTTCTATATTTCTATATTGTGTTTTTTTGTTGTGGTGAATATTTGAGATATTATTGACGGGGATACTTAGTTAAACTAAGAGCTTTTGAATAAATTAATGCCATGACCATGCAGTAACTTTGCAGTCATTTGGTGGGAGCCAGAGTGCCTGGGTCCAAGATGTACACACACATCTGTGAGGCTCCTTGTGCTGGCTGTATAATCTGCATCTATCCAGGCAGTAGAGGCATTTAGAGAAGCCATCCCGTCCTCCCTAGAAGCCTGCCATGCAGTGAGGTGCAGATTTTGACCGCTCCGGGACATTAAGATGCTAAACTAAGTTGGTGATGAGAGGTGGACCTATCATTGTGGCTGGTTTGTGGTGCTGTGCTGAGCCCTGGGTCATGTGTCTGGGCTAGCAGCAGAGACCAAGATCAGTTGGCTTGTGTAGTGTCCTGCTGGACACATTCTAGTGTTTCTACCAGCTACTCTGGTGAGGGCTACCTTCTACACTCATCCATCACAGGCGTCACCACTCAAGTGACCTTGCCAATAAAAAGGGTGAGGGCACATGTGCCCTGGTCCAGTTGATCAACCTACAAAGTGGTGTCTGTGTTATTTTTCCTTACAGCATGTGGGGCTAGGGCCCACAACATAACAATGGCGACAAGTGGGTCTGACCCCACATGCATGCTGGCAACTACTTTGCTGTTCCTCGTGGGGGAAGAGTAGCCTCCATATAAGGCACATCACTACCCACTGCTGGCACATCAGCAAACGGTGCAGGGCAAGAAGAAAGTCGCCCAGTGCGGACAGCGGTGTCCCCCAGTGAGGCCTTTGCAGCCGCCCGCATGCTGATGCCTGGCAGCTGTAATGCTCACCAGCCCTGTGGTGTGAGGTTAGTGCACACTACAATGAGGGGGGAGCATCACGGCTACCGTCACACTTCTCACCCTCCTTTAGGAAGCAAGTGGCCTCCCCCATCTGGCAGTGCACACACAGGTAGAAAAGACTGTGCGATCAAGGAAGCGGGTGAAGGGCCTGTAAAGGAGAATAGTGCCTGGGTCCAAGATGTACACACACATCTGTGAGGCTCCTTGTGCTGGCTGTATAATCTGCATCTATCCCGGCAGTAGAGACATTTAGAGAAGCCATACCGTCCTCTCTAGAAGCCCGCCATGCAGTGAGGTGCAGATTTTGACCGCTCCGGGCCATTGAGATGCTAAACTAAGTTGGGGATGAGAGGTGGACCTACCATTGTGGCTGGTTTGTGGTGCTGTGCTGAGCCCTGGGTCATGTGTCTGGGCCAGCAGCAAAGACCAAGATGAGTTGGCTTGTGTAGTGTCCTGCTGGACACATTCTAGTGTTTTTACCAGCTAATCTGGTGAGGGCTACCTTCTACACTCATCCATCACAGGCGTCACCTCTCAAGTGACCTTGCCAATAAAAAGGGTGAGGCGCATGTGCCCTGGTCCAGTTGATCAACCTACAAAGTGGTGTCTGTGTTATTCTTCATTACAGCATGTGGGGCTGGGCCCACAACATAACAATGGCGACAAGTGGGTCTGACCCCACATGCGTGCTGGCAACTACTTTGCTGTTCCTCGTGGGGGAAGAGTAGCCTCCATAGAAGGCACAGTACTACCCACTGCTGGCACATCAGCAAACGGTGCAGGGCAAGAAGAAAGTCACCCAGTACGGACAGCGGTGTCCCCCAGTGAGGCCTTTGCAGCCGCCTGCATGCTGATGCCTGGCAGCTGTAATGTTCACCAGCCCTGCGGTGTGAGGTTAGTGCACACTACAATGAGTGGGGAGCGTCACGGCTACCGTCACACTTCTGACCCTCCTTTAGGAAGCAAGTGGCCTCCCCCATCTGGCAGTGCACACACAGGTAGAAAAGACTGTGCGATCAATTAAGCGGGCGAAGGGCCTGCAAAGGAGAAGTGCAAGCTGCCCCTGCAGCCTACCAGGCCAAATGCGGTGCAGCAACCCATGTGACATGTGCAGTCTGCCAACCAACAAACACTGTACCATGCCTGAACTGTACCGTACCAATGTAGAAGAGCCCCTGTTCAAGTCTGCACACATGGAGAAAAAGAAAAGGAAGGTCAATCGCTGAATGCTGCGCACTCCCATAGGCACGTTGGCTGTCATTGCAGGAAATGAAAGTGAGTGTTTGCCTCCTGCAGCAACATTAAAGCACGCAGGCCACCCAGCAACAGGATCCCCTTCCCGGCATGAAAGGTGTGAAATTCGCCACCTGACCCCAGTGTCAGTCCGCTACTTAAATACCACTTACCCCCAAGCCGGGTGATGAAAGAGGCCATTTCTGAGGGACAGTGTTTATCCCGCATTATCTCCCGTGACACCCTCCTGAGCAAGACGACCTGCAGCATCGGGGAAGCTGCAGTGGCTCCTTGAAAGGGTCCGGCAGCTCCTGCATTAGCTTTCTATGGTGCGAGGCAGTCGAGGAGGCGAGGAGAGCATTGTATGCACCCTGGCAGTCATGTGCCTGCTGGTGCCGCAGGGAGAGGTTGAGACCTCCTTCGCCAGCCCTGACACCTTTGGACAGGGCCCAAGAACGGGCAGATGAAACCCTGCCTCACCTGCCCACGAGAAGAGCAAGGCCCTGCAGGGTGACTAAGGCTGCAGTGCTTCCTAGTGGCCATTGGTGGCTACTACACCCGTCGACGTGATAAAGTGTGCATTGGCCGAAGAAACAGCCCGCAGAGTTAGGAAGGCTGCTGTGGCCGATAAATCAATCAATCAATCAAAGAGATTTGTAAAGCGCGCTACTCACCCATGAGGGTCTCAAGGCGCTGGGGGGACGGGAAGGGGGAAAGGGCTGGGAGGATCACTGTTCGAACAGCCAGGTCTTGAGGCTCTTCCTGAAAAGAAGTAGGTTTTGGGTCTTGCGGAGGTGGGTTGGAAGGGAGTTCCAGGCTTTGGGTGCAAGGTAGGAGAAGGATCTGCCCCCGGTGGTGGTGTGTTTGATGCGGGGGACAGAGGCGAGAGAGAGGTCGGCTGAGTGGACGAGGCGTGTGGGCGTGTGGAAGGTGACTCTTTCGTTGAGTTAGGCAGGGCCTGTGTTGTGGAGTGATTTGTGTGCGAGGATGAGGATCTTAAAGGTGATCCTTTTGTCTATGGGGAGGCAGTGGAGGGATTTGAGGTGTGGTGAGATGTGTTCGTGTCAGGGGAGGTCGAGGATGAGTCGTGCTGCTGAGTTCTGGATGCGCTGTAGCTTGCGCTTGAGTTTTAGTGTGGTGTCAGCGTAGAGGGCATTTCCGTAATCAAGTCTGCTGCTGATGAGTGCGTGAGTGACAGTCTTTCTGGTCTCTGTGGGGATCCACTTGAATGTTTTTTCAGTATGCGGAGTGTGTTGAAGCATGAGGAGGTGAGAGCATTGATTTGTTGGGTCATCGAGAGGGAGGAGTCCAGGATGATGCCGAGGTTGCATGCCTGGTTGGAGGGGGTGGGTGCGGGGCCTAGCGTGGTGGGCCACCACAAGGGGTCCCAAGTGTTTTTGTGTGGGCCAAAGAGGATTATTTCGGTTTTGCTTGAGTTGAGTTTCAGGTGGTTGGCTGTCATCCATGTGGCGGTGTCGAGGAGTGCGTTGTGTAGGTTGGATTTGGCAGTGTTGGGGTTGCGGGTGAGGGAGAGGATGAGTTGAGTGTCATCGGCGTATGAGAGGATGGTGATTCCGTGGGGTTTGATGATGTTGGCTAGTGGGGTCATGTATATGTTAAATAGTGTGGGGCTGAGGGAGGAGCCTTGGGGGACTCCGCAGGTGATTTTGGTGCCGGGCGATTGGAAGGGGGGGAGTCAGACTTTTTGGGTTCTGTTGGTGAGGAAGGAGGTGAGCCAGTCCAGGGCTTTGTGTCTTATCCCTGCGTTGTGAAGGCGTGTGCTGAGTGTCTGGTGGCAGACAGTGTCAAAGGCTGCAGAGAGATCCAGGAGTATGAGTGCTACGGTTTTGCCCATGTCGACTCTGGATCTGATTTCGTCGGTGCATGCTAAGAGAGCGGTTTCTGTGCTGTGGTTCTTGCGGAACCCAGATTGGGAAGGGTCAAGTGTGTTGTTTGTCTCGAGGAAGTGGGATAGGCGGGAGTTGACTATTTTTTCCGTAACCTTGGCTGGGAAAGGGAGGAGGGAGATGGGGCGGTAGTTGGAGAGGTCGTCTGGGTTGGCTTTGGTTTTTTTTAGGAGCGCAGTGACTTCTGCATGTTTCCAAAGGTCTGGGAAGGTGGCGGTTTCGAAGGAGCTGTTGATTGTTGCTCGGAGTATGGGGGCGATGGAGGGGCTGGCTCTGTTGTATATACGGTGGGGGCATGGGTCAGAGGGGGAGCCAGAGTGAATGGAGTTCATAGTGGTTTCAATTTCTTCGTCGGTGGTGGGGGCCCAGGTGTTGATTAGGTTGTGGGGTGTGTATGGTGGGTTTGTGTGTGGGGGATGAGTGGTGTGAGAAGGGGACGTGTGTGGTGCGAAGCTGTTATGTATGTCTAGTATTTTGCGGTGGAAGTGATCTGAGAGGGAGTCGCAGAGGGTTTGTGTGTGCGTGGAGTCTAGGTTGCTGGCCTTGGGTTTGGAGAGCTCTTTGATGATGGTAAAGAGTTCCTTGCTGCTATGTGAGTTGTTGTCAATGCGTTCCTTGTAGTGTGCTCTTTTTGGCGGTGCGTATGAGTTGGTGGTGGATGCGTGTGGTGGTTTTGAGGGTGGTGATAAATGAAGTGGTGGCAGCACCCACTGACAGTTGACTGCCAAGTAAAGAAACTCTGTGCTTCCCCCAGTCCCAACACAGGCAAAACCAACCAAGGTCTCTGCAGAAGGAGTAGAAAAGATGTGAGCAACACCTGCACAAAGCAGAGAGAGAAAGACAACCCACCAAGAAAGACGTACGCAGAGCGTGCAACCCCCAGTGACAGTCGAATGTCAGCACAAGTGAGGGATAGCACCACATGCCCCCAGCGGTGAAGGAAACCACCGCAAGCCAGGAGAACCAGCATGCCAAGTGCCAGCAAAGGGTGCCCAAGGAGAAGAGAGACTATCAGAAGTGCGGAGATGGCCGCAGCTGGCAATCGCACAGCAAGGGCAACAGCCCTGGAGAGGGAGAGCTCTCCGAAAGGAAGAAGCACAGAGAGCGCAAAGACAGAGGTGTGCAGAGGGACACACCAGCGAACCTGACAAGACTGGCAGGAGCCTGAGGAAAGAAGGAGCCCTCCAAGAGTGAGAAGCAATGTTGAGTGAACGAAGTCGCACCAGCCGGTCGCCTGTGGCACCGGATGGCCACCGTTGCCCCATCATTGAGTATGTCATGAGGAGTGACCGACCCTGCCAAGCAAACCAGACCAGAGGCTAAAGTAAGCACCACAACGGTGCAGTCTTGAGGCACAAGTGCTGTGCCCTTGAGTGAAGACAGGAAGAAGGAAAAGGGGACTCTCTAGTCAGGGAGCGGACCACTAAGAAGATGCCAGAGGAAGGGACAGGACCTGTGAGAGGTCCACGAAAAGAAGGAATCAAGTCCTAGTGACAGGTCTAAGCCTGCAAGGGGCCGCAACGGAAAGCATTGAATAGTCCGAGGTGCAGCACACCACTAGCACGAAGTCCATGTGGCGCAACATGCGACCCACGGCGCAATGCTACCCCACAAAAGAAAAGGAAAGAAGAGAGAAGATCGTGTGACAATATTTTTCACACTGGAACACCTGATGACCATAAAAGTACAAGAGTGGAAGATCACTGGATGAAGAGATGGCGGACTTGTCCCACCAGAGAAGAGTGCACCTACAGACAAGCCAGCCACAGGGGTGCAGCAGTGTCACTGGAGACAGCTCAGCAGAAGTACTGAACATAAGCCACTTTCATGCGCAAACTGCCTACTTGTCCCATGCTTCACAATGCGACCGTCCATCCACCTGTTACAGGCTGCTTGAAGCTGATGTCATCACTGCCAGTCAACCACACATTGCTGTAGGAGAAGAACTGCACCGAGGTGATAAGTCACATGGTTTCAAAGCCCCTCAACTCCCATCATTCCAGCAACATCAATACCTGTCATCCAGGTCACCTAACGGTAAACACCATCATTACCAGGTGCATCACCAGAACCACCTGAGGAGTATCGCACCATCAGAGTGGAGCCATATGTCTACAAAACAACTGGAGGTTAACAAGGCATCCCTGGTACCATGGGAAGCTGACCACCCAAAAACCTGCTGTGAGCCCTGCGGACCTGAGGCCTGCTGAAGAGAGCATACTCGAACATTGGATCATCCATCCTTGGGGTTGCACGAGGCTTGGATATGGCCCTTTTGGGAGTTCCGCAGTGACCCCTTGGCCCGGCCTATGAGAGGCCTGCACAGCCGTGCAGTGCAGTGGCAATCCAGGTGCAAGGGGCTCAAGGGAATTCCAGTGAGAGGGAATTCCAACAAGAGAGATGTGTCGGAAGCACCTCCACAACATGGACAAGGAAGCACAAGGGGCCACATGTACAAAGATCTGGTATTGCGACTCGCAAACTGAGAGTCTTAGCGACTCGCAATTTGCGAGTCGCAAAACCAGATGTACAACAGTGTACTTTGCACTGTTTGTGATTCCCAATGGGGTCACAAATAACCTACCTGATGAATACTCATGAGGTAGGTCGCAATTTGCGACCCCATTGGGAATAGCCGCCCTCACAGGGATGGTGGCCTGCTGGAGACAGCAGACCACCATGTCTCTGACTGCTTTTTAATAAAGCAGGTTTTTAGGGTCGAGCCTGCGTCGCATACGCTAGCGCATGCGTATCGCTAGCGAGACGCTTAAGGTATTAGGAAAGGGCTCGGAGCCCCGTCGACGTCATGTCAGTGTCTTTCATTGGCAAGTTGGCTTGCCTGTTAGAATCTGCTTCTTTTTATTAGTGGAAGGCACGCATACGTCATGCCTTTTCCGTGGTTAGCCCTCCTCGAGCGCAGCAACCAAGTACGAAAACATGCGAGGCTCGCTGGGGTTGTGGACTACTTTTTCTCTGTTTTCGGAGCGCGATCTCGCTGGGCAGAAGTTGAATGCTTCGTTAATGCACTTTTGCAGGTAAACTGTACAGCGCGATCGCGCTGTTTTTTTCTTTTAATGCAGGGAAAATCCGGTTGGGAGTTTACAACTGTGAACAAATGCGAGACCCTAGTGCATTGCAAATGCTTGTTTTTTAATTGCAGCCCGTTTTCCTTAAAGGGAAATGAGATGCATTTCAAAATCAAAAATGAAAGGGTTTCTTTTCATTTTTTTATAGCAGGAAGAGGTCCGTGGGACCACTGTCTGCTCTGAAAAAATAATTTTGCTGCCATTCACAAAGGGGAAGGGGTACCATGGGGACCCCTTCCTGTTTTGGAATGGGTTAGCACCAGTTTGAAACTGGTGCTAAGTATGATTGTTTTGCGACCACATTTGCATACATACCATTTGGATTCGGTATTAGGAAGGGATGCCCTTGACACGCCCCTTCCTAATACCGAATAGCAAAACCCAAACTGCGATTAGGTAACAAGTTACCGAATTGCAGTTTAGGCATTGTACCTCCCAAAAAGCATTTTTCAAGTTGCAAACTTTGTGAATCGGCCCGTTTGTGACTTGAAAAATGCTTCGTACATCTGGCCCTAGGTCACAAATGGAGACTGGCCACCCAAAGACTATCAAATCAAGGCCCGTGCACCCGAGTAGTGATGGACAGAGCACACAGACCCTGAGACAACCACCCTTTGTGGCTACATGAGCAACTTGGATATGGTCCTCATGGCAGTTCCTCAGTAACGCCTTTGCTCGGCCTACAAGAGGCCCTGCACAGTCCACAGAGTCCTGTGGCAGGCCGGCAGAAAGGGTCTCAAGGAGATTCATGTGAGAGGAGAGTACTGGCATGAGAGGGAAGTCTGAAGTCACTCTACCATCGGGCACGGGGAAGCCTCATGGCCTTCAAGGAAGACTCCCATTCATCAATGTCATCCTCAATCCTTGCAAGTTTGCCGTCCATGGAGCCTGAGCACCTTCAAAGAGATCTGTGCAGTGGACTTTCCTACTGCTCCTGATGCACATGCGTTGAACTATGTAAGTAGACTCCACCACTGCTCAGGATGCATATCACAGGGGACTTTGGGCCATATGTACGAAAGCTTTTTCCCATAGACACAGAATGGGTAAAATCCTTTGGTACATCTGGCCCTTTGTGAATAAACTTCAATACTGTGAGATCAAGCGGGACAGGACCAGCAGTGCCCAGATGGACTGTAATGTCATGGTCTGGCAATTGAGAGATCCGGACATCATAAACGCTACCATTCGTGCCCAGAGCAGTTTGATTAAACTGCAGAGGCATGCCGTGATGCTGGGTGCTCCTAGCTGCACCTGTCCCTGCATCCTGTCTTGCAAACAACCTGAAGAGACTCAGGGGGTCATTCTGACCCTGGCGGTCATGGACCGTCAGGGCCAACGACCGCGGAAGCACCGCCAACAGGCTGGCGGTGCTTCCTGGCCAATTCTGACCGAGGCGGTAAAGCCGCGGTCAGAAAAGGGAAACCGGCGGTTTCCCGCCAGTTTTCCCCTGGCCATAGGAATCCTCCATGGCGGCGCTGCAAGCAGCGCCGCCATGGGGATTCTGACCCCCTTCCCGCCATCCTGTTCCTGGCGGTTCTTACTGCCAGGAACAGGATGGCGGGAACGGGTGTCGTGGGGCCCCTGGGGGCCCCTTCACTGCCCATGCCACAGGCATGGGCAGTGCAGGGGCCCCCTAACAGGGCCCCATAATGATTTTCAGTGTCTGCTTAGCAGACACTGAAAATCGCGACGGGTGCCACTGCACCCGTCGCACCCCAGCAACTCTGCCGGCTCCATTCGGAGCCGGCTTCATCGTTGCAGGGTCTATCCCGCTGGGCGGGCGGCCTTTTGGCGGTCGCCCGCCCGCCCGCCCAGCGGGAAAGTCAGAATGACCGCTGCGGTCATTTGACCGCGGTGCGGTCTTCTGGCGGGGGAACTTTGGCGGGCGGCCTCCGCCGCCCGCTGAAGTTGGAATGACCCCCTCAGTGGTGTTTTGTTAATTTATTTTGTTCTCTCCCGCAGGTTGTACTCGTTTGTCCATTTTCAATAAAGTATGGGAGGGATGTAGTGTCCTGCTGGACACATTCTAATGTTTCTACCAGCCGCTCTGGTGAGGGCTGGCTTCCACACTCACCCCACATTCATTCATCACAGGCGTCACCAGTCAGGTGATCCTACCAGTAAACGGAACCAGGCGCACATACCCTGGGCAAGTTGAGTAACCTAGAAAGTGGGTGCCTGTGTCATTCTTCCTTGCAGCATGTGGTCCTAGGGCACACAACATAACAGCTTGGAGGAGATGGAGTAAGCTGTAGAGAAGGGAGACTGGCTCGGCCTGCTTGGGTACCCCAGCTGGGGCCATCGCTGCTGACATAGGTGGGTCCCGATGCACAGAGTAACTCCAGCAGATAGGGGATGGGTACCTGTATGTGCTATACGGTGCAGCAGGCTGGCCTGGGGAAGCAGGGATGAAATGGATGACGAAACGCCAACTCTGAAACTGATTTTCTGCTGGTGCAAAGGCCTAAGATCTGGAGATCTACCTCCCACCGGGCGGCAGGCCCGCTGCATTGCTGGACATGCTTACCCTAAGGCCCTCCTAATGGAGCCAATCACTCGAGCCCATTGTGGTGTGCACAGTGCAGACGGGGGGGTCAGTCCCTAGTAACATACTGCGAGGGGAGGGCCTGCCCATGCCATACAGAAGTGTGGACTCACCAGGGGGGGGTCAAGATCCTCTTCCTGCTGACCGTGCAATACTGCTGCTTGGCCTAGTGACTGATGGGGGTTGGGCTGTGTGAAAGCCCCCAGAAATTAAAAATTCACACCTTGGGGCCCTGGCTGGTGGGACTCATCCTCTGGTGAAATTGGGGTGCCTGGAATGCTGACTTCCGTAAAGCAGCAGAATTCTGGCCCTTGCCCCCATTGAGCTATTGTGCTCCACTGTCTGGTATATAGCTATTAACAGTCATGGGCAAATCAGAGGTGAGGCAGGTAAAGCTTTCATTCAGGGCCAGAAAGCAAACAGGGTTCACTCCGCAGAAAGGCTGTCTCAGGCACAGGTTCCCTCATTGAACGTGGATGAGATTGATAGGAAAATGGTACTGCTTCATATACAAAAAAGACCCACCTCAATAGGCTCCCAAACTAACATCTTACAACACTCATGGACAAGCTCACTACTGCTTTAGACAAACAAGAAAAGCACACTGCTGCTGCTGAGGGGCATATCTCCCAGCTGAAGGATGATGTATTTGGGGGCAACAAAAAGCTGCTGGACATGATTAAAGTACCTATCCTAATCAAAACAAAAAATGATGCCAGGTCGAGGTGAACGACCTGTGCACAGTGGGCATCCCTGACACAATAGACATAAGCAATGTGACAGACTCTTAAAGAGTCTCCTAAAAGGGGAGCACTTCTCACCACTCTATGGTGGAGATGGTGCATAGATCAATAGAACCCTCCAGCCCCCTAAAGCACTCCCCCACCCTCAGGAGTGCCCACATGCCCCATCATTGCCAGGTTATTCAACTTTCCAGACAGGAACACTGCCTTCCACTTGGCTCGAGAGAAGCAAACACTTGCATGCGAAAGTTCTGCACAATCCCTATATCTGAAATTTACACTAGTGGTCCAGGAGGCCCGCAGCGAATACCTGACTCTCAAACAAAAACTGTGCCAGGCAGGAGTGTGCTCTAATCATGGCGCCTCAAAATAATGCACAGAAATCAAACTCAAGCCTTCCTATCACCTCAGTCAGCCAAGCCCTTTGTGAAGAGACTCATCAAAGTGATGTGGATTACATTCTCTGTATCTGACCTGAAGCACGTGAGATGCACACTCCTCTGTTGGACTGGCTGGCCTTAGACATAGAGAGCACTTGTGAAGTTTGCAACTTGACCTCGCCACTAGCACTGGGGGACTGTGTGCACTCCATATTTTCACTTATGAAGATGCCAATATTTGACCTGACTGGCAAGGGCCCCTAAAGGAGAGGTGTTGGAAAGCCAGCACTCAGGACTGCCCTTAGAGGGGGAACCATGTTTAGACATGTTCAGTTTTTTTAAATCTTTGTCTATTTTCCTTTTTTATGTTGTCATGGGGGGGGGGGGGGTCTGTTGTTAAATTCGGGTAGCTTCACTAGCTTGTTGGGGAGGCTGGTGTAGGAGGGGTGGTTTACATGGCAGGCTATGTGTTAGCATATGTAAGCGTTAGGAGTTCAGTACAGAAGACGTGCCCATGATAATGCAACCCATTACTAGCCCTGTTTGTGTGAGATGGAGAATATTTCTACTGTCAGCGTGCCTATATTGCTTACCATATACTGATGACCAGGTGGGATGAAGCTGACCTCATTCATCTATTCAGCTGGAATGTGCGAGGGCTTAACAACCTTTACAATGAGACAGGTATTAGCCTACTTAGACAGGTACCAAATAGATATCACCCTATCACAGGGAAATGCACATTGCAGCCCATGCTTGTTCTGCCATAGCCTCTAAATGAAGCAGTCACCTCTCATTCTCCAATTACTCTGTGTATGCTAGCAAAACTACACCACTAATAAGGTGTGACAGGTCTTTCACTTGCTGCATGAAAAAAATGACATGAAGGCAGATACAACAACCTTTAACTGCTAATCGGAGGCAAGCATGTTAGGCTATTGAATTCAAATGGTCCCAACACAGACGAACCTGACTTTAGTAGACATTTATAGAACAAATATTGCATTCTTGCCCAGCAAACAATACTGTGGGAAGAGACATCAACTTAGTCTTGAATAAATACACTGATTGTTCGAATGCTGGGACATGCACTCACCAATTGACCAGAGCTGCATTGGTCAATGTAGTTGCCACTCACGGCCTGGAAGACATCTGGAGAATGCAAGATGCGGGAGGACATGCTTATCTCCACGGCACATGGATCGTGGGCAAGATTGGACTACCAGACATATATGGGTGGACAGTGGAAATTGTGCACCCCCTGCACACGCCCTCTGACCATTCAGTGATCAAGATATCACAACCCCTGCCCCGAAGCCTAACATATTCACATGGCAGCTGCTACCCCAATCCATTCTGGTCACTGAATTTGCAGAAGATCTGAAACACGAAAGAGGTCATTATTCCCAAACCAATGATGGGTCTGTATAGTCACTTGGCACATTATGGAAGGCCTGAAGATTACAAAACAGTAATCTGCATTGCCAAGCAGCACAGAATATGCACGACTGTGTGCACCTTGCGCAGCTTGAGGGACAACTCAAGACCCTAAATGGCAGATGCATGGTAGACCCATCGTCCGACATCGTCTCCGAGATACAGACTAAATATTCAGATTATAACAAAACAGCAGTGCTAGAGATCACACATGCTTATAAATATGCCAGGGCCAGTGCACAGGCTGAGGCAGAGCGGCCAAGCAGGACTCTTCCTGCAGTGACCCGCCCAGATACAACTGTGCTGCTCAGATGTAATAGTAACTGAACTAGCACATTAATATTCTAGGCTGTACACATTGGAAGGGTCTCGAGACCCTGAAGAGATCACAGGTTACTTTCAGCGTATCGCTCTGCCTTGAATTCAGGGAATGCGGCAGCGGGTCCTGGAAGACCTCTCCTGATTGACAAAGTGAGGGCCACAATAGCAGGGCTTCCCCCATGCAAAGAATCCTGGGGGATGGGCTCCCTGCAGAATTGTATAAAATGCATGCGGAGACACTCACCCCTCGGTTTTACAACGGGGAATTCTTCCCTCCATGTTGCAAGAACCTATAGTTGTCACTGTATTTAAATGGAGCATTCAACCCAAATACCCAGGCTCCCATCAACCGTTATATTTAATAAACACTGATGCCAAAATACTGGCAAAAATGCTAGTCAACACACTAAGGGTCAGATTTATGAAAAGTGGCACTACATTACATGTAGTGCCACTTTTCTTGCGGCCTCTTGCACCCGCCTACTGAAACCATGTGTGCTCCCGCAGTCTGGGACAGTTTGAAGGCTAGTGACACCGTTTCTTTAGCATCAATAAGTAAGTTGTGGAATGGCTTTGGACAGATTGATGATATTGCCCCTATTCAAAAGACCATCTCCATTTCGAGACTGAAATTGGGGTTACAGAATAAATCTCGTTTTATAACCACCTAGTCCAAATTGTGTATTTTTCATTTGGGGCTGAATATACTTCTTTCTATCTTTGGCTCTTTGTTCACCTAATGAATTTACTACTAGAGCTGGTGGTCCTGCGTTTATTTCTGCAAGGTTTTTGGAAGCTGTAAGTGTTGTTTCTTGAGTCTGTCTCCTTGGAAAACCATATTTGTTGGGTAATTCCTTTTCATCCTTTCTGACCATTTACGTGGCCGTATCTATCTCTTTTCACACCCAACAGGAGTGGCCTTGTTATCTTTTGTGTTTGATGTTGCTGAGGACATAATTCCAACCTCATTTTCAAGGCCTTCTAAATGATGCAATTGTGTCTCTCTTGATATCTGGAGCTCTTGGTCTTAGTTCTCGCCAGATCCTCCCTTGGGTTCTCCTTTGTGGATGTTGCCTCTTTAATGGAATAGCTGTGCCACTTGTCGTTTTTTGCAAGGTCTCTCTTAGATTTTTGCTTTGTGTTGCTGAACACGTTGGCATTAACCCTCTATAAGGCAGTTTTAAGAAAGGTGGCACTGCACCCAGTGCAGAGCCACTTTTCTTGCACCTCTTAGTGCCTCCCTCACACCACCATGTGTGTACCATATTTAAAATACAGTGCACCATGGCGCAGGGTAGGGGCAATAGTGTCAAACGTTTTGGTGATATCGATGTACTGTTTAGGGTTAGTGCCAAAATGTTGGCGCTAACCGTGAACAGTACACAGGGGCCCATCATAAATAATGGTGTGCCCCCTTTTAAACCCTGCTCTGAGCAGGCATTATTAAGGCCGCAAAAAATGGTGCAAAGAAATCTTTTAGATTTGGTTGCGCCATTTTTTTGTCCCCCTAACAGGGGAATTCCCCCTTTGCATACATTTTGCTTGGCGCGGGCATAATGTGACTCAAGGGGTTACAAAGTATTTGTGCCACATTGTAAACCTGACGTGGCAATTTTGACATAATATCGTCACATTAGCATAAAACAAAATGATGCTAATGTGGCAATATTATGGCTCAAGGGCCTCTTAAATCTGCCCCTGTTTGCTTGAACAATTGCTAATTAGTGCCAAAGACTACCAGAGTAGGGGATGCCCACAAAAGTGGGAGAAAATCTGGGGAGGGTGGGATACATATAGGTGTTAGGAGTGATTCTCTGAATGGGAGCACACGGGTGGTTGGGGGGCTCCAGACTTTAAACACCAAAATCTTTCACCAGGGTGGTTTTTGATCGCAATGCTACACCTCTGTTGGCTTGACACCCACTATAACTTGTCTCTGAGATGTAGACGCATGCTGTGTTCCTTATTGCCGTATGTTATATTGTGCAATAGTTGTTTTTGTTGCTTAATAGGATTTTTTTAAACATAAAAATAGTGCCAAAGAACTTGTGCTTTATCTCTAAAACATGGTAAAATTGCCCTACACATAACTGCAAACAGGCCTGTTCGCACCAAGACTCTGCCGCCATTGATGATCGCAAGCAAGAAGTTCCAGTGAACCTGACTCTTCATGCTACAGTAACCGCCAGTGACAACACGAGATTTGCACGTCGATCTAAATCATTGACAGTCTGTGGTGACCGCCAATGTGGAGTGCCAGCAACAACCATCTGCGAAGCCCGACCAGATTTTTGCACTCCATCATCAACCATCTGTGACGCACACCCGGAGATTACATCGCTGTCAATGTGAAGTGTTACAGAAAGGAAAATGATGAGTACATCACAGGGGAAAGATACATAATAGATCATGGAGAAATTAAGAAAAACTACATTACACACTGTATCACTTCACAAGAAAACAAACTTGCATGTTAATCACCATGTAAGAATGCAGAAGAGCACCTATCCAAACTGGTCATGGCAACCCAGAACATACAGGCCCATATTTATACTTTTTTAGCGCCGCATTTGCGTCATTTTTTGACGCAAAAGCGGTGCAAACTTGCAAAATACAATTGTATTTTGGAGGTTTGCACCGTTTTTGCATCAAAAAGTGGCGCAAATGCGGCGCTAAAAAAGTATAAATATGGGCCACAGTGTTCCACACAGGGGAATGTAGGTGTCTTTTAATGCAATTCATAATATGCTAAATGTTGTGGTTACCTCTTGTGACAGAAACAACTGTGGACCGCACCACCGTGCACCCCTCCTGGAATGGTCGTACCCTCACCCCCTGGGAATGAGCTGTTTTTGTCAGAATCCTTAAATCCACAGACGATGACCCCTCCAAGGTGGTTGCACCCTCCTGCTGGGAATTGTGTCCACTATACTCTTCCAATTTTCACATGCTCCATACATCACCATCATTCAGGACAACTACATTCCTCTTCACCTGGACTTTACATTTTGGTCACTGAATTTGGATCTACCTTTGGATGACCCAAATGTTTTTTTTACATAAACCATATCACCCGTTTTCAACCTATGGTCAAATGTCCTGTGTTTCTCATCAAATCTCCTTTTGTACTTTTCCTGATGTTGTTTCACTACCCCTTTCTTAGTCCTCAACCATGCAGGATTAAGTTTCGCCCTATCCAGTCTACACCTCAAACACTGAAATGGTTATACACCAGTCACAGAGTCTGGCGCATTCCTATGTGCTCATAATTTTTCCCTTAAGACACCTCTAACAGATATACCATTCTCAGAGGCATGCACCAACGGATTCATACTCTCAACGAGGCCATTAGCCTATGCTGAATAGAGTGCTGTGCGAAGACAAGTAATAACTAAGTCATTAAGAAACTCCTTCATCTCATTTGATGTGAACTGGATCTCACTGTAATGATATATTGGGCAACCATTTCGATGCAAAGATATCTTTCAGAAATTCCATCCCCCTCTTGGTAATTACCGAGCTCACACAAAGATCCGAGATCCATTTAGAGGTATAGTTAACTACAACCAGGACAAACCATTCCACCCCCGACAACAATTCAAAGGTCCCACAATGTCTAACCTCAGCTTCACCCGGGGCTCTTCAGGGACCTCCACTGGAGAGAGTGGGACCATCCTCACAGACCTACTCTTTTCATTGGCTGTACACTGGATGCACTTCTTCACCACACTCTACACTTGTCTCTCCAATCAAGGCCACCAGTAGGAGTCTCTTACTCCGGACTTTTTTGAGCTCCTCCCTAAGTGTCCTTCATGCACCACATTAATAATCTTTCCTCAGAGGTCCTCAGGAAGACCAACCGCTCACACCGGTGCAGTTCACCATTTTCAATACTCAATTCATCTTTGACACTCCAGAAACGTCTGGCTTCCTTCCTGACCTCTTTGAGATTTGGCCAACCTGCTACCACATAGCGTTCTACTGTTTTCATCACATCGTCCTAAGCAAATTCAACCTCCCATTCCTTTTTGCGAATACCTGTCTCCTTCACCCAACAGACTGTGATATCAGGTACAGCTCATGCTGGCATGCACAGGCAACCTAGATAAGCAGTCCCCAGGGACATTGCTTGATCTGGGAAGGTAATGAACTTGATAATTAAATTCCATTAGTTCCTTCACCTATCTCTTGATGCGTGGAGGCGTGCTCTCTTGGTCTGGACCGCTTGCAGAGTTCTGCTACATGGAATTTCAGAGTGACTAAACAATTCCACAAGAACTACGCCTCTCTCCACAAATAGGTGAAGTTGTGCTCAGCCACCTGTCCGCACTGTTTAGTGCGAATAGCTCATTCTGTGTTGCGAAGCGAGTGTATCCCATGCACACGCAGTCATTTTGTTTTTCCTGTTCTGTGCATGGTGCTGGGCCTCATTTTCCATCTAGTCTCTGTCATTTTAATCCTTCTCTTAAACCACGTATCCACCCCTGTTTTATCTTTGCTACTTTAGGGTGTGTATTTGTGTTTGAGTATTTTACTTTCCTTTATTTGTTTTCCCTAAACTTCCTCATTTCTTCCTTTCTATTCCTTCTGTTTCCTATTTCTTTTTTTTCTTTTCACCCATCGCCATGGCAGAGTGTAAGTAGGGGGTGCTGTTAACTGCACACCTTGTGGTCGCTGGCTCCGCCAAGGGGTGCAGCCCTGTGCCATTTTCACAGAGGTGGCCACACTAGCTTTTTTTGTGCAGTGCCATCTCCCCGCAATGATGGCAGCAGGAGTGGGTACCACCTACAGGAGCGTCAGCTGCTGTGGGAGAGGGTGTGCCAGTTTGTGCATAGACATACTGGAGTTCGGTGCCCCCAGCAGCAGTTAATGTACTGCTAGGCCGACATCCTCGACCAGGAGCAGGACATGATCAAACTACTGTGCATCCAGGTTGCGGGGCTTGGTCAGTACTAATTATTTGTTGTGTCCTACAATGGTCATTCTTTTTTTCAAATAGCATGCTGTTCACACTGAGGGGTAAGTTAAGTTCACATAACGCTACAAATATTATGTGATCTAATCTGAGCAATCTAGGAGCTCGGTGCTACCTAGTTGGGATTGTTTCTGTTGGCGCTCGCTTGGGCTGATTACTTAAGAAGTCATGCAGACTCCTGTGGCCTGTTACTAAGATACTGGTAGTGTGGTAGTAGTAATACCAGTGAGTTAGTATTCTCTGGGCCATATTTATACTTTTTGACGCAAAACTGCGCCAACGCAGTTTTGCGTCAAAAGGTTTAACACCTGCTAATGCCCTTTTTTTGCATCGCTCGGGCGTCAAATTTATACTTTGACGCTCAGTGGCACAAACCACTGGTGTGAGTCACGTTTTTTTACTCAAACCAGTGCATCACATCGTAAAGAAAAACGACGTTAATGTGGCAAAAATACCTTTGATCCGGTTTACGACGTCGCAAACTGGATACGCACCTTTTTTGCCGCAATTGCGTCACAAAACGGCGCAAACACAGCAAAATGTGCAAAGGAGAGCCAAAATGGATCTCAGAAGCTTTGAGAGACCTCAGGAAGATGACAACAGACCAGGAACCAGCCAGGAGGACCCACACATGACCCAGGAGAGGGAGAAGAAGAAAAGGAAGTGTCGGTTCAGTGCAGAGGAGCTGGAAATAGTGGCGAAAGAGGTGACGGAACATCAGCACCAACTTTTTGTCACCTCTAAATTGCCAATTAGTAGAAGAGAGGCAATGTGGCAACAAATTGTTGACAAGATAAACAGTGTGGCAGAAGTACGGAGAACAGTCATTGAGTGCAAGAAAAGCTGGCATGACTGCAAGCGCAGGACCAAGGAAAAGATGGCCAGGAACATGAAGGCAGCACTGCAGACTGGAGGTGGGAGTCCTGCACCGCAGGAGGCCCTGGACCACATGGAGGAGATGGAGGCAGCCGTCATCCCTGAGGAGATCGTCACAGGGATTCAAGGACAGGACAATGCAGACTACCAGGAGACAACACAGATGCAGGGTAAGTCGCATGGGGAACTAAAATGCCCAAATGTTAACTGTAAGCAGCATTACTACACAATGCATGTAAGTCATGATATTCAGGGAGTGGAATGGGTAAAGGGGCACGACACGGGGGCATGGGCTGTTCAGAGGAAACCTGGGGCACAGTACTACACTACACCAACAACCTTTGCTTTGGGGTATGCTGCCATGCCAAGGATGTTGGAAAGGTAAAGCCAGTCCAGGAGGGTAGGGTACAACGTAAAAATGGCCTGCTTTCACACGACAGCTGGTATTCTCCCTACATGAACTAGAGCTCAATTAACAATCTCAGGTCATATCCGCAAGTGGAATGTAACATTGACAACAGTTGCCACTACCACCTCTGCTGCGTGTGCAGGTAAGATAGCTAATGGTAGTTACTTGCCCATGGATCAAACACACCCAAATTAGAGGGTTCAGGGTGACAACTTTATCAGTCCCCTGTAATCAATACAAATGTGCTAATCCTGTCAAATGTGAATGTCCATAGTTGCTACAAACATCAGCCATTGTCATAAACATTTAGAGGTACACAGCACTAATGTCATACCCATGCTGCATATGTCAGGGTCCACCCTGTGCCTGGGTCACAATAGCTGCAATGACACCATGCAACATCCCAACTGTCATACTGCTCAGACAACAGCATTGAGGGGGAGGACATATGTCACCAGCTAGTGAAATACACTTGCGCAGTCAGAAGAGGAAATGGAACACTGCTAGGACCATCAGTGCAATCCTATGTAGCACACATTCCCCAACATCAACATTACACACTATCAGTGCTGACATATGTAGTGTACCATGCCAATGCTATACATAGTATATGCAACATATAGCTGGATGTGAAATATCAGAGACTGGGGCAGTTCCAGATTGTTAAGTGTCGTGCAAGTGCCATCAGAACACCCACAGCCAGTGCAAGGCCACAACATGAGAATGGAAGAAGAGGGAGGGTTGAGTAGTACAATAACGTGGCAACATACAATTTGGGCAGTACCTACACCTAGAGGATGTGACGCTGACAAGCCCCCAAACTGCCCACAATACATGTGACATGCAGGTGGGGCATAGGCCTGGGAGAATGCTGATATTAAAGACAGGAACAATGAACAGGAACCAATATCACAGTGTGCAACTAATAGGTAGTCAGGCACGTCACATTACAAATGCCACAACACAGACACACGAATTGTACAATATCTCATTGCAGAGGACGATGGCTTTCCTGGGGATATGCCTGTCCTGGACTACCCTGATGACATGGATGACGAGCTGACAAACATCAGCCAGCAGACCCTCCAAGATGTCCTTGGAACCCTCCAGGCCCCACCTTCAGTTGCAAGGAGGAGCACAGATACAGCAGTCATCACAGAGGACCCACCCACCACCCCCCACTGGCACCAGCTTGAGAGGACTGTAGTTGGAGTAGAGCGGGAGCTGTCCAAGGAGGTACGGTGGGGTTGGAAAATATGGCAGCCAGCCTAGAGGGGGTGCGTTTGTGCATGATGTCAACTGCAAAACAGGCAGCAGCCATGCAAGGGTGAACATCAATCTTGCAAGAACTTGAAAGAAGTGTAAAGGAAATCAGCACCGCAGTAAGAGAGTTGACACAACACCTCCAACAACAAACCTTTCAACCCGTGCACAAATGCAATATTAACCCCCTCAGGGCCGACCTGGCTGCCTACCACAGTGATGTAGCTGCTATCCTTAAGAACCAGCAGCTTCTCCTTGCTGCAGTACTTCCCCTAATAGCCCCACAGTTGTCAGCTAACGGGATTTCTGAATTCACATCTTTAAACATTTAAGTGTGTGTTGCCCCTTCACACCCACCGCCACCAAGGGCAGAGGAGACAACACACACATCAGAAGATGAAGACGTGGAACAGATCACCTTCACCTGTAAGAGTACCCGGTAGAACTAGTCCCTGCCACATGGCCACTTATAACCAAGGTCCTGTGCTTTGTAACATGCCAGTCTTGCAACAGCTGCTCTACAAGCACTGTTTTCCAGCCCACTGTTTACCTTGTCACTATGCCCTCTCACTACCTCATTGGCAATTCATGTCCCTCTGCACTGTATGACACTTCACCCCAGCATGTCCAATGACATGTCCTTTTGCACTTGTGTAGGATCACAATGGAAGGTGTCACACTAATGAACTCACAATCCTGGACTATGTAAAAATAGCACTACAGCACTTTAAAATAAATAGCACTTACACAACCACTTTGTCTCTGTGTAATGTGACACATTAACCGTAAGGGAGATTAGTTATGTTTGCCTCATGTCAATGCCCATACAATGTCAATACAACTGCCTTGAAAGATTGTGGGCTGATAACTATCCACTGGGGTTAGGATTGTACCATCATTTGCCCTTCCTGAGGGATAATTCTGAGGTAAATAGAAACTATAGAGTCTAATACTGTGGCAGACAGAATAAGTCTTCTTCAAGGGATGTCTAAGCAGAAAAATATTGTCTTCTAATTTTAATTCCAGACAATCTTTACGTATGTGACATTTGACTCAAATTTTTCCTCACACACACCAAAAAGCAGGAATGGATGTGTATGAGTGTACGTACAAATAAGTAACCTGGCTGTACAATGTAACAAATGATATGTGTGAGTCATGTATACTATAATACATGAGATTATACCACCACTCACCTTATCAGGGTTCACATGAACATCAGGCTGCAGGCAGACATAACACAGTGTCCTCAATACTAAATCTGGTCTCAAAGTATGTAAGATTGAAAACATACATCCAAACCTAACAACACATTGGGATCCATAGAAACCGTGAGTGGTGGGTGCAATGGATGGCAGATGCATAGCGAAGTAGCTTTGGTGTAGCTGCCAATGTGACAGCTCAATTTGGTTTTGGATGCAGGATGAAACACAAATGCAAATACTAAATTGACACTGTTCACCCATGCCAAGGCCCTGATCCCCAAGCATATGACACATACTGTAAGGGAGAACCTAAATATTTATTTAGCAGTAAAAAAGGATATGAAAACTATGGGAAACACCTTAAGTAACCTAACCTATCCTAACTACACATTACCCACAACTGGCCCTAACTACCCTAACTTAAACCTAAACTTACTTATCACATTTAACTAAACACTCTAAACATCAATGCCCCACCCCCCTTATATGATGGGATACATGGAGGACAGCATATGTGAACCTAAACACATACTATCTTATACTAAACAAATATATATTTTTGGGGATTTATTTTACATATATGTTTTTTTATACACAAAATCCCCAATATCATCCCCCACCCACATAAAAAACATGTAGAAAGATCATACCCTCCATCCCCCAACCCACTACTACTAACTAAACTAACAGCCTATTCTAACCTAACGCTAAGCCCCCTAAACCCACTAATTAAAAGAACCAGGAAAGAGGAGGGAGGGGAGGGAATCATGGGTGAAGGTATTATAGTCACAAGTTCGCCCTCCGCAGGGTCTTCTTAATGGCACGCACCCTCTTATTTATTTGCAACACCGCCTGCTGCAGCCTGTCCAGTCTGCACAACATCCATTGCATGTCACTTTGCATAGAACGAAAATCACCAGTGTTAATGACTGCAGCAGGGGTGGTCTGAGTGCCAGTTTTTGTGGGTTGTCCAGTTGGTGGTGCCATGCTTGGAGGGGGAGGTGCAGGTGCTGCTGTCAGTGGTCCTGGAGCTGAGGAAGTTGAAGGTCCTGCAGCGGTTGCTGGCATCCTTGGTGCCACCTGCGTCGTAGTGGTGGTGCTGGTGGTGGTGGCTGTTGTAGACACAGAAGGGCCCCCTTGGGCAAATGCCCTCCACATCCCTGAGGCTCTTTCATGGCGATAACGCCGTGCCATGTGGTGGAACCCAGACTCCACATCCAGAATGTGGTAATAACGCATCGCCCGCCGCTGAAATTCATGGATCTGGCTGGCATCCATGTTGGCTGCTGTTAAAAAAGATAAAGCCAAACATTAGGTACATCATTGTGTGATACAGCTACTAATGAGAATCAGACAATACATCTAATGTAGCTGAAACAGGCCATATCACCATACAGATCACAGATTCTCCCTGAGGAAGTACATGCCAACGCAGCCTACACATGTCCTAGCTAACATCACAGCAATGCTCTAAAAGATGTGTATTAACTTAAATGATCTAAGCATCATTGTTCAGCCATAAGTCACGTAACAAATGCTACAAGTCCTCCACATGTGACAGGGCAACTAATGACTATCTTTTGGATGACAATCAAGGGCCATAAGATCTGTGATTTGTAAATGGAATTGGCAGGATGGTATGCAGTTGCAAATCGAGAGTGGGTATCCTAGGTTTGGACAAGTGATTTACAGAATTACATGTCTGTGTACTACACTTGGATCATCACACCTAGGTACACATTTCATAACCCTAAGCCTGTGCCTCAGGGGGGGATGAACAAGCAACACATACTTTCAAGCATCAAGGACACCCAGGAAGCTTTGGACAGTTGTCCATGGGTTTAGTCAGTCCACCACAGGTAAGGAGGGTGTCCAACTAGGATAGACACAAGCCTTGGGCAATCCCATTCCCATTTATGTTAGTAATTGCAGGCAATTTTCAACATCATTTGATACCACCAATACGTCTCCTACAACAACAAGATAGATGCAACCACACATCTGGGCAGGAGCTGCATGTACACCTATGACATTGTACTCAAGTGCCACATACACATAGCACAACATGTGTAGCTAGATGCTGCTAGGAAGTCAAACATACAGTCAAACATGTTAATTACTGAACAGGGAGGCTCAAGTCTATGGGTAAGACTTTGGCATCCCTATTCTGTGAGATTCAGGGTCTGACTTGCTGCCTAAATCATGAATATGGCCCTCTGCTAAATTTTCTTTACTATAAATTTAACAACAAATGTCACCCTATTTACATGGCCATGCCTACAGGGCTGCACTACAATCCCAAAATATGAATATACGCCACTGATTGTCCAACTCAAATATGGAAAAAAATGTTAAACTCAAGTCAAGTTACATATCCGATCATGTGCCAGCACATCATACCTTGCAATGTGTCCAACACACAGGAGTCAATCACACAACAGCTGCAAACACAACACAGAACAGAAATATCAACACTTACTGGATATGTCTGGGTCTGCAAATCGAGCCACTTCGCCAATTGTGTAAGGGGCAGGTCCACCTGTAAAGCATGGAAGGGTGAAATGTGCTCAATGTCTGTGCACTGTACAACGCTTTCAAATAAAATAACTGTGTGTTACATAATATCTGAAAGTCCAGCCTCTCAGGCATGATGATACTCCAACATACACAGCACTGCAAAAATGTATAGACCCTGTCACTCCAGTGAGTGATACACACACATATGCACACATGCAGTGGCCTTAACTGTCATGTGGTGACAAACATGATCCATCAATTGGTTGCAGACTCATTTATGGAGTATACTCCTTTCATCATTTGTAGTAATGAGAGACATGCAAAGCCACATTCCTGGAGCACTGCAATACCAGTCACTCAGGTATTGTGGCTTGTGCATCAAGGGACAATCAGTTACTGTGTGATGCTCCTGTGGGTTGATTGAAGGTCATGATTTATTATGCTTTCTATGGTCCCTTACATGTAGGGCCTGTGTTGTGTGTAGGTTACATATGCTACATTAACAGTGTACCCTGAGCCACATATGCCCCCTATGACGCCATAATTGTAGGGATTCTGTGCGTTACTTGGTGACAATTTGAGGCAAAACATGGATTGGCCATTTTTAAAATCTTGATACAACAATGAAATATATGCTGACAGTGTATATTGTGGTCATCCATGACAGAATGTATGGGCACAGGTGTAGTGATTGCACCTGAAATGTGTCACTCATTGCCCTGTGTACCCATAATGGGTTTTGGAAATCACAGTTAGCCACATTCATAATCTTACATTTGCCAGGTTGGGAGATCAGCGGGCATACAGCAAACTGACACTGTCACATTATTGAAACATGATTTAGTAAATGTACTACTGTGTCAATCATGATGATGTAGGTTCCAAATTGTATGTACCTTCAGAATGGCAGCAGTCACAGGAATGCCGGTCGTCTGATCTTAGCATACACCCATGTCTGTGATAGCCTCCATACTGGGAAGTTAGCTATTGCACATATGCTGCACTAGATCAGCAGGGGTGTACCAAACGTAAACTAGCAAAGTATTAGGGAACTTTATATGTATGATGAAATTGGTCAGGGGTCCCTTGCACGACATCATGCATGTAATACATTGTGACCATGCATTCCCCAACATCAGGTATCCCATGATGACCCCATAACTTATGAGAAGTGCATGGCTATAGAGTAGCACAGATGGGAAATGCATTAGCTCTGTTCCAGCTATTGTGCCCAAGACCAATTTAAAACACACAGGTACAATGAATACAGGGCCAGGGATAGTTGTTATCCCTCAATTTGTATAATTTGCTTCATGTTATATGCTATAGCCATGGAAAGTAGCACCAAACATTTTGATATGAACCCGTGTGCGTTACTTTGGCATCCATTCAAAATTTAATTGCGGCAAAACCAAGACAAACTATAAGCCTAAGATATTACCGGAGGTTAGAAAGAAATTGGTACGTATGGGCCAGAATACAGTTCAGACGTATTCAAAATAATTGGGGAACACCTTAAGTCTTTGAATTAGCTTGTGAAAAACATCTCTTTCCTGGTACACTCACAGACCATGGATAAAACATATGTTTGAGCCGCATTAGCATCATCTATTGACATGAAGGCAGCACTAATTTACAAGATCCAGTTGTATTTTGTAAGTTAGTGCAGCTGTTGCGTCAACAAATGACGGTAATGTGTAGCAATTATTGTATAACTCAGGGCCACTGTATGTTTAACTTGCATTCCACATGTCCAAAAACATTGCCTGCAACATATCATAAAATCTGCTACTGTCACTACGGCGCATTTAAATGTGCACATTACTCTGAATTGTACTCACCAACAGAGCCACCAATCACAATACCCAGGTGGTCCAGCAGGTCTTGCTCCCTGGCATCAAGGTCAGCCCAGCGGTGCTTCAGTTGGTGGTCATTGCACGGTGTGTTGAAGATGCGTCGCAGATGGTACAACACCTTTGACCACCGGAGCCTCCTTGCCTCTGTGTGATACCCCTGTATCACCCTGCCACCTGCTTCTATCATCAAGGGGAGGAAGTGGCACACCAACCAAATGAATGCCCCAGCTCCTCCTCACCCATTCTCCCCAGACAAGGCCTACCCAACATAACAGAAATAATATGATGAAAAAAAGGGTACAGAGGAGAATAAAGGGAATGGAGGGAGGAAAATGAAAGAAAAGTAACCCTAAAACAGCCCAACTATCTCCAAAATAACAATACCCACAACAGACTCCCAACAGTACAAAGACAAAATTAGACAACAAATATGACAAATAAACTCTTACAATGAACAACTGAGACAATTACAAATAAAACAGATGACAAATAGGATGGCACACAGGAGACAAAAGCACAATTGGGACAGACAAAACTCTAAGCACAGCCACACCATTTAGAAAAATCACAGACTGCAAATTGAGAGTGAAAGTACACCCACTGTACCAATTCTGTAAACAGGATATCCTATTACATCACTTCCTGTCTCAAATGCGGTGCGTTTTTATTTTGATAAGTCAAAATATTATGACACTTACAGTCTGTGTGCCAATTTTATTTGACACAAATGCTTAAAAATTACCCCGCATCCATAGTTCAAAATATTTCGCATTGGTAATCAATTTCATGGGGTACAGTGTAGGAATTACAGCTCGGGCCAATGGATGTATCATGGCTGTGGGCGTCATTTTTCAATGCATATGCGGCGATATTTGACGCATATGCGTCTATTTTGACGCGCTTGCATCAAAATGTAAGTCTTTTACTGGGTTTGGGTCATTTCTCACATTTTATAGTACATGACAGCTGTAACTGTACAGAGATAGGCTGTTTGCACCTGCATTGTGCATTCCAGTGTTTGGGCACACGTGGCAGATCACACTACTGTGGATCATGATACTCCAGTTGTTGTTCCGGATGAGCACTCGTCACTGACGCAATAGATACCCAAACATTTGGAATACAAATTAGTATTACCCAGTTTGAGAAGGTTGTGCGTCACTATAGGATAGCAAGGCTACGCA
Organism: Pleurodeles waltl; assembly: GCF_031143425.1. Taxonomy (NCBI): domain Eukaryota; kingdom Metazoa; phylum Chordata; class Amphibia; order Caudata; family Salamandridae; genus Pleurodeles; species Pleurodeles waltl. The sequence continues at coordinate 186,275,062 of NC_090445.1, read as the reverse complement.
ACTTAATACATTAACTCATTGCCTATGTGTCAATGTCTGTGAATTGGCTATTTTAATTTTAGTTGGGCCTCTATGTGAACAGCACAAGATGTGTTTTAAAAAATGTGCTTGTATGCATGTGTTGTAAATGTGGATAACCATCAGATGCTATTCAGTGTGGAAATGAGTCAGGAAATGTGTTTGTCATACAAGTAGATACTAATGCTGTGTGAACCTCCCAGACTTTTGGGACAAAAGCATCTCCCATGACAAACTATACACAGGATAGATAGAGGATGGTTGATAATGGCAATGTTACTAGAGTAATCCATCACATGTACTGGAATGTTGGATACCACTTCCTGGTCACTTGTTTGTATACTACCCATGAGTCAGGCATTTGAAAATGCTATGTAGGTACAGTGTTTGTGACAGAGAGTTCCAATACCAATCCAAAAATGTTATGTCACTCCACAGTTTGAGTCATATAAATGACCTATGTTTCTCTTGTGGCAGGGGAGGACCAGCAGACCAAGCAGCATGTGTTCACATATTTCCAGTGGTTAATAGCACAAAGGTGTCCAGTTCAAGTGTGTGGCCATGTGTACCCTGTGTCATTATTGGGCTCAATGTTGTCACAGTTACCTGCAGGTCTAGTCGTGAGTCTGTGGAGCCATTACCTGCATTAACAGAGTATCCTTCAAAGCAGAATTGACCGAAAGCCAAAGAGGAATCGACAACACACATGGGGATAGTCCAGCTGTGGCACTGCAGAAGTTTTATGAGACTGACAACAGGGCAACCTTGGTGTGCTCACAAACTTAATGGATCAGTAAATAGAGACCGGCAGGTTTCACCAGAACATTTGTACACAGGGTGGCCTCTAAAATTCCCACTGCAACAGGGAACATCAGTAACTCTGTGCTGATTAATCTCACAGCTAGTCACCACACAAGCACCATCATTGGGTTGCAGCCAATGTGAATCTGTGTGGACTGTCAGGGCACAAACATGTTTTGTCCTTTCATGCACACTAGCAAATGTTGTTTGTTGTGCTGGAGGCACCATACCCAACCCATGCATACAGCCATGGTACACTGCCACTGTTTGTCACTCATGCAGACATGAAACCCAGACAAGGTATAGGGCCGGGATTAGGCTATTTGAAGACATGTCCCAGACCATGATACGATAAGTAAACTGATTACGCTATACAATCTATTTGAGGATTCATTGTCGACCTACCAGACACAATACCCCAGGAGGAAGTGAGGGCATGGAAAGCAACTATGAGACAAATATTGCCACAGGGAACCTTTATGGTAACACAAAGACAGGAACCAATCAGGCTAACAGGATGGAGGCTCTGTTAGGAACTAACATGAACAAGGCAAATACACACTGAGCAGACTGACTGAAACAAGCTGGCACAACACTGTGGAAAATGAAAACTGTATTTGTTCTGTGGGCTGCAACATTACACAATAACCCAAAGGCTGTGTTACACAAGTGATTTATAGGGCAATGCACAACAAGGAAATACATAAAATGGCAGCTTCTAAGCCGTTCCAGACAGCAGCAAGGGCAGTGCAGGTTCAAATGGCTGGTCTGCGTGGAAGTGCTCAGAGGTGTGTGCACCTTCAGTCTCTCACAAGTCATGTAGGTGAGAATCAAGTTCAAAGGGCCAACAGTACCTTTCACATGAGAAGCAATGGACAGGTGATTACAGGTCCTACAGACTACCAGGCAGGGCATTATTGAACCTGACGTCCATGCATACAGATGAGCTATGACTATTGCATGCCATACTAAAGAGGGAAGCACACTGGAGTCAGAATGTGAGTCTGGGTGTGTAGATGAATGATTATCAGGGTATAAATAGTCAATTTACAGGGCCCCCTAAAGAAGGGTGGGGAGAGACTGAAAACATGGCAGTGGCAGGACTTATAACCTGGGATGGCATGCGCAGGGCATGTCTTGTGAGCAATGCTTGTCATACCTGGGGCACTCGTGTTATCTATTAGCAGCTTACATGGACTTCTTGTCACACATACTCCTTGCAAAGATAGCTGATGTCACACTTACTACTGTCAAGGGTCTGGTCATACATTCCTGTTACCAATGCAATAGCACATCCACTGCCTCATGTATGAAGCAGTTTTTTTCTTTATGATTGATGGTGCCTTACTTGTGTGCCATATGCTGCAATGAACCTTGTTGCCAACATGGATGTGTGCCATAGCTGTGGTCCTCTGATATTGCCCTTCAAATGTGAAATGGACAGGATATATGTCATTTACAATGTGTGTGACGTTAGGTGTACATTCATACCCATCAAATGTGATGCGGCTTTTTCAGTATCCTAATCTGTATATCTTTAAAGCTCCATGAGGCTAAACTCTGAATATGATTCATAGGGATCATGTGATGCATAAATAATTACCCAGACCATGATTTAGTGATTAGATTAGGTGTTTAATGACATATGGTAAAACAGTGGTGATGGTGAGTAGAGTTAAAAGAAGTTTTGTACAATGTGTTGTCTCTGACGCAATCCTGCAGCAGTGTTTGGATGGTCCCCCTCATGTTGATGGATAACATCCTCCTCGTCCTCCTCTTCAGGCATTTGTGGGTATGGTTCATAGAGGGGAATGTTCCTCCTTACACAAATGTTATGCAGGATGGCACTGGTCAAAATGATCTTGCAGACCATTTCAGGTGAGTATAGGAGGCTGCCTCCGGTGATGTCGGGGCACCTGAGTCTTGACTTCAGGATGCCAAAGGTCCTCTCTACTATGGTGCATGTCCTCCGATATGCCTCATTATAGACAAGCTCTGATGCTGTGCTTGGGTTTGCAAATGGGGTCATGATCCATGGCTGGATCCCATACCAATGATCAGCTGAAAGAGAAAATGAATGGAAAATCTTGATGGAGCTTGCACCATGATTATCACTTTGCATGGCAGTTGTTCTCTTGTGTTGTCTGTGACTCATCTGTGTTTGTGTTATTGTGTAGAATCCTAGGCTTCTAGGATGTACCATCAGCATTGGGATGTTTCAATATCTGAACTGGGTGTTTGGCTGATTGACCTGATATCAGTGGTATTTTAGTAGACTTGCTGTACATTGTGTACTCCCATGCATTATGTCATGTGAAAGAGGTGTCCATGTGACTTAACTGGGGTGACATGATACTTCCATACACAGAATCAATTCCACAGTGGTGGTAACACGGTTGCATCTATATGGCCTGGAGATCCCATCCAATTTAACTTATGCAATAGAATTTGTTAAACATCAGTGAGGCCTTTTGATTTGGCTAGGTGACAATGGACAACACATCTCCATAAGTTGGCAGCACTGACGTGTTGACAATAGACAGTGCACAAATATCCCATGTGTGACAAGTTCTATGCAGACCTATTTATCTGCCCTCACCGAGTTGACTCATGTTCAAACGTGTACCTACACTACTGAACCTGGTCCAGTTAAGCTGGCTAACTTGGTTGTGGGGTTGAAGGTTTAAGTGTCAGAAGGCCCATATGCCTATACATATGTTGTATATATGTGTAATTGTCTCAATCCATATTTGTTGGAATGTGCACTTTGCAATATTGTCACATCAATATGTGTTCTTAGCACAGTCCACTTGCTTATTGGTAGTGGGCAACGTCAGACCAGGAGTGATGTGAGATGTTGGTACAGCCTCAATGATTCCATGTCCCATTCATTGGAGTCATCATCATCATGCTAGGTGTGCCATGGTGTTGGACCTGCAGCGAAACACATTGCATACCCCTTACACAATACATATTGTTTGGAAGGGTGTGTGATTGAGTGTTATTGATGTGATATTGTAAGATCCATCTTCCAATTTGTACTGCCAGTTAAGGCCATTTCATTGTCACTCTGTGGTTTTAAATTGTTCCCTTGTGTCCCTGGAGTGGCATCTGTTGTTATTTGCATCTGTCATTTGTCCCTAGGTGTGTATCCCATTGGGCCAGGATGTCAAACATGACTACCAGTGTCACAACCTCAGTGTCTTCCTGGCCACGTGTCAATGTAGTGGTGAATGTGTTGTATGTCCTAGAGAGTTGCTGTGCTGTGTGTTTATAACTGGGTTTCTGTACTTACCAACAAGTAGGCCATTGTCATATTGTCCATCCTGGAAGTGTTGATTGATGGTGCAGTGGCGTAAGATGAATGATTCATGTACACTTCCAGGATACTTTGCCACTATGTTGGTGATCAATCCCCGGTGATTGACAATGGCCTGCACATTGATGGAATATGTGTGCTTCCTGTTGCGGTATAGATGCTCCGTTGCAGCAGGTGGCACAATCCGTACTTGTGTGCAGTCAATGGCACCAAGCACGTGTGGGAAGCCGTTGATTTGGTAGAAGTCCTGTTTGGTCTCCTGCTGCTTCTGCTTTGTGTTGAGGAAGCTGATGTGGCAGGTGTGAGGGAGATGAAGGCATCCAATACCTTGGGTAGGAAGGCAGAGAATGAGGGCTGTGAGATCCCGGCAACAAGGGCACCAGTGGTTTGAAACAAGCTCCTTGCCAACATGTGGAGGACAGCTAGCAGCTTGGTCTCTGGTGGAATGGTATGGGGTGTCTGCAAGCTGGGTGCCAACTGTGGCTCAATGTGGCGCAGCAGCTGCTGAATGGCTTGCCAGTTGAGTCTGTACCTCTGGATGATGTCATGTTGCCTGAGTCCCAGAAGGGTTGTTCTGGCCCAGAATATCCCCTCCCGCCTTCTGCGTTGCCTTTGGGGTCCTTGCTGGTGTGGTGGAAGCTGCTGGTGTTGGTCCTGTGCTCTGCGTCTTCATGCATGCTGCAATGAATAGCAACTCGATGTCTTCCTTTTGGAGCTCTGATGTTGCTTCTGTGTGTTTTCCTTAAGTACTGGTATGTTTGCCCCATTTTAACTCCTGCCCTGACCCAGGTGTTATTTTTTTACGCAAATCGGGCTGTGCGCCATTTTCCGACTCCGCCTCCCAGCCGTGCGGGATTTTTTCGTGGTAGGATAAATATGGCGCACGGGTGATTAAGTCATTTTTTGGACGGGAACGCCTACCTTGCATGTCATTAATGCACGGCGGTTTCACGCATACAGAAAATGATGCACACTGCAGAATTTTGGCATCCGCTGGCTCTTGCGTCAAAGAATAAATATGGTCTAAGGTTTGCGCTTAATTTGCGTCAACATTTTTGACGAAAAATTGGCGCAGACAGAGTATAAATATGGGCCTCTGTGTCTTACGTTTTTGCTCATACAGCCCAAAGCAAAGTATGCATCTATGTATTGAGAAGAGAAACTGACTGAGCTAGCCCATCAAAGGGGGATGGGAAGCAAAGATCACTTATTGCAATTCATTAGTAGTTCCAAATGTAGTTTAGAAAATTTGGAATAGGGCTTAGGTAAGGTTTAGGAAATTAGGAATGGGTCAACTTGATACTAGTAATATAGGCAATCTGATTTGAAAATATACAATGTCAATATGTTACTGCATTTGTGGGAGATTAACTGTACAATTAATCTATTTTTGTTATCTTCTTAATTTCTTACATCAGCACCCAAGGGCATCAGAGGTTAAGGCTGAGGCTGCTACCACCAGTGCTGCAGCAAGTGGAAGCACCGTCCAACAACCAACGCCGCATCTGATGGCTCCCCTGGCCCCAGTACGTTCTCATAAAAATTATTTATTTCTCTAACTTTTACCTCTCCCAATTAGAATAATTTTTCTTTGTTTCTTTTTTACTGTGGATTTTTTTTCCAAATCCTCTTCGCTCTATTTAATGTTTGTTAATTCTTGCTATCCCTCAATGCATTATCCTTTTTTTCTAAATGTTCTGTAGCTGACTTCCTCCTGTCTGTACTAATATGTAGCTTTCTTCTGCTTGGTTATTAAGCTTTCCCTCTCCCTTAATTTATATACCATGTGGACTGGTACTGTAAGACTAACAGAATAGATTAGGTACTCTACTGTGAAGATTGCAGAGTCAAACAATGAGAGAGCTGCCACGGTTATGGTTGTAGTGGATCCTATTTAGTTTTAATGGGAATCAGGTGTTTAGCTTAGCCTTTTGGCTTTCAGGGCTGTGCCCCATCACCTAGTGACTTTTAACCTACTTAGCTTGCTCTGTTTTAGCACGTTTATTTAATTATTTCTTCCAAGATGCCTGCTATATTTATAGTTAGGAAGATGTTTATCAGTGCCACTCTGTAAAGGCGTCACTATCAGCATCGAAGATAAGTGATACATGCAGGTATTTACATCATGTAGTTTCCCACTTCGTGTGATAGTAACATAATGTACCTTTTCAGGGAATTGTTTATATAATTGCCACCCCAAGCATGTCTTCTTATCCATTGTTTGGGAACATATCTGCGTCAGGGGTCCTACAAGATGTGTATAATTACATCTCACACAGACAAGATTATCAGAGGGATTCCTACCAGATGCCACCAATGCCATCTATGCTACATATCGCCTTGATGCAGACCCAGCCTTCGTGTCACCACGGAGTCTGATCTAGAGACTTCATTCCAATGTAACGAGGGTTGGGGGGGCTCTTCTCATAGACATGGTACTGGGAGATTAGGTTTAACACACCTAGCTCTCTTTACGTTAGAGATTAGGTTCATCATTCTAGGGTATTAGAGTTTATTTCACACCTATTTTACATGTCATGTTATTGCAGGATGGTGGGGGTCTTTATAGTCATGACTAATTTTTACCATTCTGTTTCTTGCATTGTTCGTTATCCTAATCATTGCAGCCCATGCAATTTACAGTAGATTGCAGTCTTGTTAATAAAACCTTTTGAAAACTTCACTGCATCTCTTTCATTGCCTGTGTGTGACTGAGACTTGTTGCTCATGTGAGAAAAGGGTAATCTCTGTTTAACCATGACTCCCTTGAGATGTCGCACTCTTGAGTCCATGCGTAAAGGCTGCCACAAATCACCTTTTACTATTTGGGTTTTTGGTGTGGTACTGCTTGTGAGCTGGGAGGGTTGGCCGACAGTTGCGACTTGTAGGATTGGCATAGTCGCCTACAAACAAAAGTGCTGTCCTCTCAAAACCAGCAGTCTTACATAGAGCAAGAGTCCGACTACGACATGGTGATCCCCCCAATGTTGGTTTGTATGTATTATTCAGTATCCCAGCAGTTTTGATAGCAGTGCAGAATGGCAGGAGATTAGTAAGAGGATGTTCCCATTACATTTGACAACCACAACCATATGCCATTCATTGACCAATTTATTCTACCCCTTCATTGAGCTTCAAATGTCAAAGTCAAATGCAAAAACAACAGATGATGGACGGAATGCGGAGCAAATCAAACATTCACCCCCAGTCACAGATCTGGGTTTAATCCATCAGTTTTTTTGCTTGCCATGGCATTTCAGTTTCAACCTAGCCATATGCAAATCAGTCTTGACCTTGTTCCCCATGGGAACAGCCCAGCCCGAACTGCCAGGCCAGGTCTTCTCTGAACCAGAAACAAGCATCCTGGGACCGGTTTCAGGGTATCACCCTTCATCAGCCAGGCTAGCTTGAATCTGGTGGCATACCAAGCACGGGACCCACGTCTGGGTATACCCTTCCCACTTGGGGCGACAAATGCAAAAACAACAGATGATGGACGGAATGCAGAGCAAATCAAATATTCACCCCCAGTCACAGATCTGGGTTTAATCCATCAGTTTTTTTGCTTGCCATGCCATTTCAATTTCAACCCAGCCATATGCAAATCAGTCTTGACCTTGATCCCCGTGGGAACAGTCCAGCCCAAACTACCAGGCCAGGTCTTCTCTGAACCACAAACAAGCATTCTGGGACCGGTTTCAGGGTATCACCCTTCATCAGCCAGGCTAGCTTGAATCTGGTGGCATAGCAAGCACGGGACCTACGTCTGGGTATACCCTTCCCACTTGGGGCGACAAATGCAAAAACAACAGATGATGGACGGAATGCAGAGCAAATCAAACATGTACCCCCAGTCACAGATCTGGGTCTAATCCATCCGTTTTTTTGCTTGCCATGCCATTTCAGTTTCAACCCAGCCATATGCAAATCAGTCTTGACCTTGTTCCCCATGGGAACAGTCCAGCCGAACTGCCAGGCCAGGTCTTCTCTGAATCAGAAACAAGCATCCTGGGACCGGTTTCAGGGTATCACCCTTCATCAGCCAGGCTAGCTTGAATCTGGTGGCATAGCAAGCACGGGACCCACGTCTGGGTATAACCTTCCCACTTGGGGCGACAAATGCAAAAACAACAGATGATGGACGGAATGCAGAGCAAATCAAACATTCACCCCCAGTCACAGATCTGGGTTTAATCCATCAGTTTTTTTGCTTGCCATGCCATTTCAGTTTCAACCCAGCCATATGCAAATCAGTCTTGACCTTGTTCCCCATGGGAACAGTCCAGCCCAAACTGCCAGGCCAGGTCTTCTCTGAACCAGAAACAAGCATCTTGGGACCGGTTTCAGGGTATCACCCTTCATCAGCCAGGCTAGATTGAATCTGGTGGCATAGCAAGCACGGGACCCACGTCCCAGGATGCTTGTTTCTGGTCCAGGGAGGACCTGACCTGGCAGTTCGGGTTGGACTGTTCCCATGGGGAACAGGGTCAAGACTAATTTACATATGGCTGGGTCCAAAATGGAATGGCATGGTGAGCAAAAAAACTGATGGATTAAACTCAGATCTTTGACTGGGGGTGAATGTTTGATTTGGTCTACATTCCGTCCATCAACTGTTGTTTTTGCAACAATCAAATGTCAAAGTCATCATCATATCTTTGTCCCTCCATTATGAAAAGTTTTCGGTTGGCTTGACTAATAGGATTTAATAACATTGTCAACAAACAAAATCCAAAGTTATATTTTGGATGGAAGAGATGATGCTGCGAACCAAATTTTAGGCATGTATTGCATTTGTATTTTGTTAAAAAAAAATGGGGAGGTGTATCTGGCATCTAAAATGTGTAATGTTTTTTCTAGCCAGACATACCATCAGTGCAGGGGCCAGAACCAGTGCGCCATACAACACAAAGTTGAAGGGGAGTATCTGCAGGGACGGACAGTGGTAAGTCACATTGCTTGGTTATTGACAATTACTACTATACCCACTGTATTTGTTAAGCGAGGCAGATCTCATCCATCATAAACCATGACCTACCTGCCCATGGCATTTCACGACCAATGGACCATGACCCCACCTAAGTGCAGCATGGTTCAATTCGACACTGCAGTATTGGATGTGCAATGTGTGTCTGCTTCTGTTAATGCAGCATTTACAAATCTCTCAATGGATTGCAAACTGAAATGAAAACAAGGTGTCTTTCCCTTCCCTCCCAGTGCCCACTCAGGCACCTCCTAGTATTTGTTCCTAGGTTCTGTCCCAACCTGCCCAAAAAATTGAAAAAAACATTCTTGGCATGTGCTACAAGTTAGTAGTTCGTATATTTATTTGGTGGCTTCCATAATGGATTAGTGCTTGTTCAATTTTTCCCTTTTGACTTTCATTAACTTTGAGTTTCAACTACAGTGAATGACTGAGCCTAAGCTTAGGCCCATGATGATCAATGACACCCCCCTATTCTATAGAAAACCTCTACCGTACCTACCCGGCTTGTTCCCTGTATCTTGCCCGGTAGCAGAGTAAGTTACATTTCTTCCCCTACTGCCTAGCAAATGTGTTTGATTGAAATAATGTGTGCTTGAGGGCAAGGCCAGAAGTAAAATGGGATTAACTGCCTGTGAGTTTGTGTTTTGCGGAGGGCTATTCGGTGATGAACCTGTACAATAAAATCTATATATCCTGTTCCTTCACCTGTACTGCAGTCCATCATTTTTCACACTGTCAACTTACAGCCGACAGGATATCTATTATATACATGTTATAGATGACATGTGAAACATATATTACTATGCTTCTTGGAGTCAGGGTAGAATTGAAAGGCATTTCGAGAAGAGCAGGGCCATTGGAATCAAAGTAATATAATTGTCCATTGCAGCTGTCCCACCTGCAGACTGCAGAGTAACAAATTTATACCCGATACGCTGGCTAACTCGCCTCCATTCATTTAGTACAAGAATAGAATAATTGTACTTCATAGTGGATGATGTTTTACTCATTAATCAGAGTTCTTTTTCTTTTATCCAGCCATAGGCCGTCATTATGACATTGGCGGTAAGTCCCGCATACGGCCATGCCGACTGCTGCAAACATACCACCAGCGCGGTGGAATACTGCTACCCGTATTATGACACACACATAGCAATCCGTCACTATACAGCCACGCACAGAAGTCCGCCAGTCCAAAGGTCAGTGATAAACTGGCGGTAGCAAAACCCACACTGTTATGCCAACAGTACTACGCCCACAGCATTATGACCCACGAATCACTGCGGCGGACATTCAACCACGGTAAACGATTGGCGGTACATAACGCTGCGCTCAAAATACACACAACCAATCAAAACAACACTACATTGGGCAATTTGAATAACACACACCTGACACCCATAAACACTACACCCACACCACTATAAAACACCCACCCACACTACCCACAACCCCTTACGACCCAAAAATATTTCCAACTGAGAGAGACAGACCAAGAGCACCCACAGAACCAGAGCCACAAAACACCATCACCCATACACCATCCACGCACCTTACAGCACACAGCCCAAAATATCACCCCACACACCCTCAAACACTTACACTACACCCATGGCACCACAAAGGCACCCCAGGTTCTCAGAGGAGGATCATGGTGAAGGAAATCATCAGGGTAGAGCCACAACTGTTCGGATCAGAGGTGCAGCAGACATCCATCGCTAGGAAGAGTGATCTATGGCGGAGGATCGTGGACAGGGTCAACGCTGTTGGACAGCACCCCAAAACAAGGGATGAAATCAGAAAGAGGTGGAACGACCTATGGGGGAAGGTGCGTTCCGTGGCAGCAAGACATCAGATAGCAGTACAGAGGACTGGCAGTGGACCCCCACCTCCTTCCCCACAACATGGGAGGAGCAAGTCTTGGCCATCATGCATCCTGAGGGCCTGGCAGGAGTAGCAGGGGGACTGGACTCTGGTAAGTCAAATTTTTAATACTTTCATCCCCCTACCTGCATGCCATCACATACCTCCACCCTCACCCTCATTCACTCCGCCACCTCCCACACACCCTACCCTCACAACCCACCCCTCCCAAAAACAAGCCCTGCATGCAACACCAATGCATGGATACCCCTCAGAGACCTGCATGGACAACTATCACTAAAGCATGCACACTAGAGACCATCACCTAGCCCACCAAATCACTACTCACACAAGGCAAAGCTGCCAGGGTAATAACAACCATAGAGGGCAACACACCCATGGACAAGATGTCACACGCTGAAACTATAACACTGCTATTATATCCCCACAGGTCCCCCATCCAATGCCACCGTAGAGGAGGTGCCCGCAACATCCAGTCCCCCCCCAGAAGAGGCCCACAGTGATGACAGCAGCTCTGGACGCCTGTATCTGGATAACCAACCTGGCCCATCAGGGACCTCCGGACAGTAGGTTTCCGAGGCACAGTCCCATACCACTACAGAGCTTCCCCCCTCAGGAAATACCACCACAGCACCCACCCAGCGGGCCCATACCTCTGTCCCTAGGACACATCAATCAGCAGTGTGTCCACCACTACAGGGACCCCTGGACACCCCACAAACACAGGGCTATCAGGGACCTGGGGTCAGTGGCAGTGGGCACATGGTTCAGGGGACAGAGGCACAGGACAACGGGGAAGCTGGGAGGACTGCTGTGTGACAGGGGGAGGACAAGCCCAGGGAACCGACTCTCCACGAGGCACTCACCAACATCCTGGAAGCATACCACCATTCACAGGAGACAATGGGCCAGATACTGGCCAAGTTGCAGGGGACCCAGCAGCTGCAGGAGGGACAGTGCCTGGGGATTAGGAAGGGCCTGAGGGACATCCTCACCATCCTGGTCACCATTGCAGTGGTGCTGGCAGACCTGGCCAACACCATGAGGGAGGCAGTGGCACACCAACGGGCCCCTGAAACTAGCCACACCGATGAACAGCCCTCCACCTCCGCTGCCGCTAGTGGACAAGAGGCACCACCATAGGAACAACAGGTCACCAGCACCCCTCCCCCTGCAGAAGGAGAACCACCCCGCAAATGGTCCCTGCGATCCAGGCACAAGCCAGACAACATTGTCAAGACTCACGCTTGGAAATAAGACTCTCCTGAATGTCACCCTTGTGTCCCACTTTGTCACCCTGTGCACTATGAACTGCCATTGCTCCACTTTCTATGCCCCCTTGGACAATGCACCTGTGAAACATATAGACTGGACTCTACCCTGGACTATCCTCCATCAGCAATCCAGCCCATTGCACATCCCCCTCCACTTATTAGCACCTAAATAAACACCCTTTGAAAAAATACAAGTATGAAGTCTGTCAATTGATTGAACTATGTATTCGTTTAACAAGCTGTAAACATTGCAATTCAACTGTACAGTAATGTATACATAGGTATGACCTGTAGTTGGTTGCAGTCAACACACCAGGAGCCAGAGTGGGGCACAGATATTTGCAAATAGAGATGCCAAAGGGTTCAGTAAGTGGCCATAGTAGTGTGAAAAACAGCCTGCCATGTACAATGTCCAACACAAAACTGTCAATGGAAGGTGAAGTTACAGTGTCCTACCTGTGTGTCACTGGAAGTACTGTCGAATTATTGCTGTTCTTTTGTCCTCATCCTCATCCTCTGCCTCCTCTTCGTCACTGTCCACAGGGTCCACTGCTGCCACGCGCCCATCTCCAACCTCATCCTCCTGCAGAAAAGGCACCTGGCGTCTCAAGGCAAGATTGTGCAAAATACAGCATGCCACGATGATTTGGCAGACCTTCTTGGGTGAGTAGCACAGGGAACCACCTGTTAAATGGAGGCACCGAAACCTGGCCTTCAGGAGGCCGAAGGTCCTCTTGATTATTCTTCACCTGCAAATATCGAGGGCTACCTGTTATCCAAACACTAACCCTTAGGGCCCACACCATACACCAACATATACTAGGTGGGAACCATGGGCTCACCTATTAGCCAGAACTGGTGCCTCTGGTGTGGAGCCATCACATGAGGGATGCTGCTATTCCTCAGGATAAATGCATCATGCAGAGACCCAGGATACTTTGCATTGACATGGGAGATGTACTGGTCCGCCAGGCACACTATCTGCACATTCATAGAGTGAAAGCTATTTCGATTTCTGAACACCAGTTAATTTCTCCGGGGGGGAAAAAATGCAATATGTGTACCATCAATAGCCCCAATAATGTTGGGGATATGTCCCATTACATAGAAGTCGGCTTTCAGCGTGGCCAAATCCCCAACCTGGAGGAAAACAATGTAGCTGTGCATGTGTTTCATCAGGGCAGGCAACACTCTGGTCAGCACTTTTTAGAACATTGGCTGTGACATTCCTGCTGCCAAGCCCACTGTCACTTGGAAGGAGCCACTTGCCAAGAAATGGTGCACAGATAGGACTTGCACAAGAGGGGAGTTCCCAGTGGAGTGACGGATAGCAGATATCAGGTCTGGCTCCAATTGGGCACACAGCTCTGTGATTGTGGCACTGTCAAGTCTGTAGGTGAGGATAATGTGCCTGTCCTCCATTGTTGCCAAGTCCACCAGGGTCTGTAAATGGTGGGATGTCTCCATCTCCTATTCATCTGCAGCATTTGTAATCTAGGGGGCAAAAAGGAGAGCGGCTGGTCAGTATTTCACATTTCCAAACTGTACACTGGTTTGCATTTTGTGACTGAAATAGTATGTTGTTGGATAGGCCCAAATGGTGCCTATGTGTACTGTGACACAGTAAGGTGCCATGGCCTGCACGCCCCCCTGAAATGGCGTCCGCCTGTCCTGTGTGGATGGACAGGTGGAAATGATGTAATACCGCCGACTTTGTGCGCCTTTGCGGGAGGCGGTCGAGTACCGCCGTGCAACTCCTCATTGGTTGCCATTGGGCCCTATGGGTTACAGTGGCCAATGATGATGGTCGCTGGCAGTGATAGTACGCACCGCCGCGGACGTGAGCGCCATTTTCTATCTGTTCTCTCACTTGCTACCTGACCTTCAACAGGAAAGGACCTAGACTGCAAGTGCTGCTGTGACCTGTGTCTGGAACCGACCATGGCTCGACTCACTGGGGAAAGGGCCACTGCCTTCACCGCTGCAGAGCGGGAGAGGCTGGTGGATGGGGTCCTACCCCAGTACCGAATGCTGTATGGGCCTCCAGACCAACAGGTGAGTACACTGTGAGCACGATGCACGGGGCATGAATGCATGGAGTGCTGTGTGTGAGGGCCTCATTTAAGGGCGGTGGTGGTGGAAGGGTCATGTGCAGAGTGCTGCATGTATGATGGCCAATGTCTGTGCGTAAGGGGATGTGAGGGATATGGTGGGCCATGAGGTTAGCAAGCCGGACAGTATGGCTGATACCTTTTTCTATGTTTATTTGTCTGCAGGTCAGCTCCCATCAGAAAAAGGTTATATGGCTTGCCATCGCCAGGGACGTGTGGACCCTGGGGGTCTACGGCAGGTGGAGCACCCACTGTCGCAAACGGTGGGAGGACCTGAGACACTGGGCATGAAAGATGGCGGAGGCTCAGCTGAGGATGGCCTCCTAATGAGGAAGGGGTGCCCGTCGAACCCTGACCCTTCTGATGTTCCGCATACTAGCAGTGGCCTATCTGGAGCTGGATGGGCGCTTGAGGGCATCGCAGCAGCGACAAGGGGGTGAGTACAGTTTCCCATTATACTACTTGCGCTTGGAGGGGTAGTCGCCGGGTGAGGGATGTGGGCCTGTGGGTGCCCCTAGGCCAGGCCTTACATTGCAGGGTAGGTTCCATGTTGGGCAAGGGCTAATTAACCCCACCTCCTACAAAGCTAGTAGGCCTCCACTACTGGGCAGGGGCCTGTGGGTGTGAGGTATGCTGCTATTGGAGTTAGGTATTCCTGTCCTTGGGCTGGCGACTAGCATTGTGACTGGTAGTGCATTGCATAGTGCGTGCGTAGGCCTGTTCCTTGTGTGAGGGTGCTGTGTACACCAACAATGGTGTTGGGGCAGCCATTGACCAAGTGTATCCTTTGTCTCCCCCACTTTTTTTGTCACCCTCTCCTTCTGTGCATTAGCATCATCTGGCGGAGGGGCAGAGGCACTGGCGAGGGAGGGAGCTGCATCCCACATGGCCCATGAGGGTGAATCCACTGAGGGTGAAAGCACCAGTGGGACGGAGGGTGAGGGGAGCTCCACGACAGGGACAGGAGGGGATACCAGTGACAGTGACTCCTCCTCTGATGGAAGCTCCCTGGCGGTGGCGGACACCTCTGTGCCCACCCCAACAACAAGTACAGCCACCACCCCCATACCAGCACCGCCTTCCCAGCAGCCCCTCAGCTTGTTTCCCGTGTCCGCTCACCCAGGAGGGTGGGCATCTTCTTCGCCTCAGGCACCTCAGGCCCTTCCCCAGTTAGCATAGCTGCCCTGAGTGAGGAGGCTATTGACCTCCTGCGATCCATCTCTGTTGGGCAGTCAACCAAAGTGAATGCCATCCAGGGGCTGGCAGCCCAAATGCAACAGACAAATGCATTCCTGGAGGGCATTCACACTGGCATGGTGGCCCAAAAGAGATCAATCCAGGCTCTGGCCTCCTCTCTGATGGCAGCCTTTGTCCCTGTCTCTAGCCTCCCCCTCCAACTTCCTCTACCCAGTCCCATTCCCCTGAACCCCAACCTATCCCAAGCACACAGGTTGAGAGACTGTGGCTTTGCACTCCCCAGGACCAAGCAGTGGGCAACCCACCTACTTGAGAGACTTGCACTCCCCAGGACAGAGTGATGGGCATTTAGGGCCAGATGTAACAAGCAGTTTTTCCCATTCTGTGTCTATGGGAAAATGTGTTCGTACATACGGTCCTTAGCCCCCTCCAGGACCAGTGGTGTTGTACCATCTTCTGGCTGAGAGCCCCCCCTTTCCCGTCCCCTGAGGGGCCTGTGCATTTTTGATCTGATGCCCCTGCAGTGTTCTCTCTGTGTTGTTGCAGGAGTCAAGTGGGGCCTTGGCCTATGTGATGTGGCCCTGTGGCCCACCGACATTGTGGACTGGTCTGTGTCCCTACATTTGTATATATGTATATACTGTTTTGATTTTGATGTGCACATTTCTAGATTTTTATCTTATTACACTCACTTTAATCATTTTCTTTTGTCCTTGCATTATTCCTGAGGCGTACGGTGTACATATGTTTTCTTACTGCATCTGCTTGTGTCTCTGGGGTTGGGGGTGCTGCGTGTGTGTGTCACTCTCTTTTTCCTCCCTCCCTCCTTTGTGTGCTAGGCGGCTGTACTCACTGTGGTCGTCTTCACCGGCGTTGATGTTCATAGTGCAGAAGAAGATAGACGAGCATGGGGAACATCTGGAACTGGGGCTCCATGGCATCTTGGTTCTTCCTTGTTTCTCCAGAGGTGAGTTCATTGCCTTCTGTGTTCTGTTTCCACCGTGGTTTTGATGTCATTGGTACCGCCCCAGAAAAGGTGGCGGATAGGCCTGTTGTAATAGTGTGGGCGGTACATTGTCTTCAGACTGGCTGTTGGCGGTTATCACTGCGGTGCTTGTTGTTACCGCCATTGCGGTCGGTGTGTTAAAGTGGCTGTCTGTGTGGGCGGTTTCTGCTGTGGTCATATTTCCATTTTTGCTACCGCCGGCCTGTTGGCAGCATTACCGCTGCTTTATCACCGACCGCCAGGGTTGTAGATAGCAGCTTCCAGTCTGTGATCTGGTGGCTGGGGTGTCGTCTGGTGGTATCAGAAGGTGGTTGATGCTGGTGGGTTGGGGTTGAAAGTTGCTGTAGATGGCTGTGATTTTGTCATGGAAGTAGTCTGCTAGTGTGTTGCAAAGGGTCTGGGCAGGAGAACTCTGACGATTTGAAGAGTTCATTGGAGTGGTTGGTGCTTTTCTTGATGCGGCTGAGTATGGCATGCTTTTTTACTTCTCTGAAGCAGAGATTATATTGACTGCATGCTTCTTTGAAGGTGGGGCGGTCTGCTATGTCTCTGCTTGTGTGCCATTGTCTTTCTGGCCATTTGAATTCTCTCTTCAGTGTACGGAGTACGGGAGAGAACTAGCTGGTGGGCTTGCTGGATTCGCTGGTGTTCAAGTTTCTTGTGGGGGCGACCTTGTTGCCACAGAGGATGATCCACTTGGAGAAATTGTGGACATCTTGCTTATGGCTCTTGGAGGGGTTGGGTTTGTTGGAATTGAGGGAGGTAATCCATTGGGTCTCTGTGATTTTTTCTCCACCTGCAGTGAGGGGGGTGAGGGGTGTGGTGGAAGGTTCTGGTCCACTTGTCATGGTGTAGTGAACAATGTGGTGGTAGGTCCATGTTATCTCCGCTGTGTGGGAGAATTTAGTCCCGTCACTGGCTCTAAAAATGGGATCCAGGGAGTGTTCCATGCTGTGTGTAGGGATGGTAACTAGTTATTTGAGTCAGATATTGCTTAGTTTGTCCAGGATGTTGGTAGTTGTTGGGGTCGTCAAAATGGACACTGAGGTTTCCTAAGAAGATGTAGTCTCTGGAGTCAATGGCCAGGGGAGTGATGAATTCAGTGATAGCCTTGCAGAAGGTGGGGTGCAGTCCCAGGAGCCGGTACGTGGGGGATCTTCTGATGGTGGTTTTGGCATCAGTTCAGATTAGAAAGTTAAGGTGTTCCATGAAGTGAGACATTTATTTCTTGATGGTGGTGCATTGGAGGTTGTCCTTGTGTATGATGGTGATGCCTCCTCCATGCTTGTTGTGATGGTCTCTGTGAATCAGCTTGTAGCCTTGCGGGGTAAAGCGGGTGATATCAGGGGCAGATGCGGGTGTTAGCCAGGTCTATGTGATGAACATCAGGTCAGGGTTGAGGGTGTTATGGTGTCCCATATTTCCGTGGCATGTTTGCAGAGGGATCTTGCATTGAGCAGTAGGCAGTGGAGTTGTTTCTCAGGTTTGGAGTCTGGCGGTATGGGCCTGGTTGCAGTCTCGGTGTTGCAGGTGAAGTGGCATTGGAGACAGGCTAATGGTCTGCACGTCGTCCCGGGGGACATGTTGCAGCAGTTGCTGTCCCGATTATTGGGGGCCAGGTCCTGGAGTTCGGAGGGTGAGTATTGGGTTATAGTGGGATAACCAGAGTTTCTGTAGCTGGGCACAGTTCAGGCATAGACTGGCGCAGACAGGAGTGCCTTTAGCATGCCAGTGGCACGCCCGCTGTGCACCCTCTGCGCATGCCTGCTGTGCGGCCACACTGTGGTTTCCATTAAGTAAGTCCTGGTGTGGGAGGGGCGCAGGGTGGTGGAGGTCAGGCTGGTGGCAGGTGGGAACAAATGGCAGGAAAGGAGCAGGATAACGTGGAGGAGAGCGAAAAGCAGCTACAGGAGGACAAAAATACAGGGAGACAAAGCTGCTACTAATAGCTACAAAGAGGCAGCAGTGTGTGATCCATTTGGTGTAAATTAAGTCACACCTCAATAAATCACACAGCCCATGGGAAGAGGGTTAGGGGTTTGATGAATGGATAGGAAAGAGAATTTGGGGAAAGGTGTGACAAAGACAAACACAACACAGCAACAATATTCATCAGGGTAATGAGCAACACATCATCATCAATCTGTTGTGGAAGGAGTGAGTATGACACAGTTCAGTTAAATGCATTGCAAACAGTCCTACTGCCTCCAAAGATCCAAGTTATTACATAGCTAAATGAAATGTCATGTCATCTAGGTTTGAAAAAAATAAATCATGGAGTAGTGAATTGAACCCTCCCAGTTCTAAAAAATATGCTTGTTAAAAGAAAAATGATACTGGATTGCCAAATTTAGCAGTGCGTCTGCATTCTCCTCTGAATGTCTGTCACTCTTGGGTGCCTGGCTGAACCGGTCCAATAGCTAAGCAGGCGTGGTGAGTTCAGCTTTCGCCTTTCGTTCATGCAGGAGAGGAGATGGCCTGCAGATTATAAAACAGAAACTGTATTGCAGAGTCAAGGAGAAGGACAGTAGGAAGGAAAAAACCTTCATGAGGAATGTACCAAGAAGACTCAGAGACAGAGGAAAAACAAGAGGACTTTCATGTGTGCCAGCAGAGCAGCAGATACACTCAGCAGCATTTCCCAAATCAACGCACCTCTCCCCATTCCGCATAGCTGAGTGCTAGGCCTCAAAGTCCTCATCATCATGGTTTCCCTTTGAAGTCCATAACTTTGTTCTTCTAGCCGTTGAAGTAGTCCTGCCCTGAGTCCTTCTATTTTCCTCCTGACTCCAAATAACTCCACCAAAGTCCTTACCCAAGCGAGATGGACCTGTAATGCACTGCTGTTGAAGAACAAGTAGAGAAACAGAACTGAAGTATTTTGTGTAGATTTGTGTTTGTTGAACAAGTGACTGTCTGGTCTCTGAAGAACCAGAAAACAAGGATTGCACCCTGCAGGCAAATTGTCACTAAGTTTGAAATGGTCATACAACTTCAGGAAAAAATTATCACCCATTAGGCCCCAAACATTGCAATTCATTGAAATCAAGTTTACAAATTAGTTGAATATCCTCCCTCACTATCTGCCACCACCTAAATCAAAAATCATCCCTCACAATCACTCAATAGTATATCATCATTCATTGGTGCATCATTTTAGTTACCTCTTCCAATCCAAGAATGAGATACAATCTTATCTCCTTTTGGATGCAAGCAAAACATTGGAATTTGGCATTGGCAGTCTTGTAAACCAATGATCTGCTGGGTGATGCAAAAAAGGATAGGTATGTGAGGAAGGCAGGCATTGTCTCCAGTGTCCAGAATGGACATTTGTGGAGGCTTCTACACTGCGCACTGGTCCAATTCCAATCCGGCAATACATCTGACTAAAAAAATGATTGGGGAGTATAACTCAGAGACAAACAATGTTTCACTAGCTATTTTTTTCCACAAAGAATGAAATAAGTTCAACAAGAACTGGTGGCATACCCAGAGAAGTAGAGTTCTCTCTCAACCTCACCCAGAAGATGGTCAGCTAACACACTTCATTCTGACCAATACTCCTCCTTTTCTCCTCCTGTGCTGTTTCAGGAACAGTGTAATCTTGTGGTATGAAATGTCAGAAAAATTTGATTATGGAAAATCCATGTTTGTTTTGAGGGGAAAGACTGGTCCTTCTCACTGTGACAACTGTACCAGTTGCACTGAACACACACTCAGCAGACAGACTGGCTACAGGACAAGCCAGAAATGTTATTGCCAGCCTGCTGAGCACTGGCCATTGGCACATTTTCCCATACCAATACACCAATAGGTTTTGATTCGCATAGACCTCTATTGGGTCATCCAGACACTCCTGGAACATCCTCTCAATTGTCATTGGTACTGCCACTTGCTCAACCTCTTTTACCTTTGCCTCTGCACTAGACTTAAGACCTGCCACTTGAAACCAAGCCAATGCAGAGGTTGGGGCCAATTCTTCCATTCTGGAAGTTGAAGGCAGGAACCCAGAACTTCTACCTGTTCTTCTTCCAGGTCTCTGGCTTGCTCAACAATGCACCTCTTGTATTTTGAAACATCCCTTACAGAAAAAGGAATAAAGATGGCTAGAATACTTTTGTACCATGGATCAAGTAGTTTGGCACAGATGTACTCTCTGGACAACATCAGGTCATTTTGCAGCCTTGCATTACAAGCCAAGCAAGGGATTAAGCTCACAAACAAGGCATGGACTTCTGCGTTCCGTTCACACCTGCGACTGCAAACCTTTCAGATACCATCTTTACCTGGTCCTGTAGCAGATGAAACAAGGGGTTAACTTGGCCCATCGTACTGTCCTCCTTGCTAACTTCCCATGTGAAAACCTCAAAAGGGAGTAGCATCTGTGTCAGGCATTTGACTAGGCCCCATTTTTCCACATCCATGGTTATAGCTTTCCCAATTGCATACCCACAATTTTCACCTGGACGAGCTCACAGACCCCAACTCTCTTGACCTCCTGGAACATATGGATAACAGCAGATTCATGCAGTTGGTCTCAGACCCCATGCACAGAGCTGGACACACGTCACATCCGACAACAAAATCAGATACAGTCACACCACAGAACTTACCTGGTCCAATCATTCAATCATACACTTTACCATTACCGTTCCCCAGGCATCCCCCCAACCACCACAGCACCCCTTTCCGCAGCAAGACCAAGGTCACCCAACACCTGTGGACAGACACACTCCTCCTCTCCCAGCCCAATATTTTCACCAACCACAATCAAACAAAAGAGAACTCCTGGATTACCTGCACCACTGACTGAGTTGCTCCCACCAAACTAGCCAGAACAAATGGACCCACCAACCGAGCCAGTTGGTACACCCCAGAACTCAGCGCAGCTAAACACAGATGCAAACAACTGGAAAGAAAATGTCGCCCCAGTAGAAACAACAGCGATCGAACCACCTTCAAGTCTGCTCTCAACAACTACCACCAGCTGTAAAAAAGAAGGCCCTGACACACTGCATTGAGGCCTGCACCAACCAGACCAAGGGACTCTTCGCCACAGTCCGAGAGTTCACCTGCCCATCAGCCACAGAAAACACAATCCCTTCCTCACAAGAACTCTGCAATGCTCTCTCAGATCACTTCCATAACAAGATAGCTAACATTCACTTAAATGTCAAGCCCCAAGCCACCGACCTCTTAAGCATCCCCACCTCTGCTGAAACAGCTACCGACCACCCACTTACCACATGGGAACAGCTCAACACAGTGAACACCAAAGCCCTAATGAACTCCGTCCACTCAGGAGCACCCACCGACCCTTACCCCCATTGACTCTTCAACCTCAGAAGTAGATCAGACACCAGCTCACCACCATACTCAACACATCTATCGCCACAGACACCTTCCCCGATGCCTGGAAACACACAGAGGTCTGATCCCTCTGCAACAAACCCTCCACAGACCCCCGACAACCTACAGAACTTTAGCCCCAACTTGCTGCTCCCATTTCCTGCCAAGGTCCTAGAGAAGTACATCAACTGCCAACACGCCAAATACTTGGAGAGATACAACCTGTTACATTCCTCCCAATCAGAATTTAGAGCCAACCACAGCACTAAAACAGCCCTGATCGCTGTGATAGATGACATACGCACCCTACTCGACAGAGGAGAATCAGCCGCCTGATCCTTCTCGACCTCTCCGCTGCCTTCAACACCATCTCCCACCACACACTCATCAACTGACTGCATCAGTGAGGAATCAAAGACAACGCTATTAAATGGATGGCATTCTTCTCTCGGGGTGCACACTGAAGATCTGTCTTCCTCCATGTACCTCTTAGCCAAAGCACACCATCTGTGGCATCCCACAAAGCTCGTCCATCAATTCCACCGTCTTTAACATCTACATGATACCACTAGCGAACATCATCAGAGTCCACAACATTAACATAATCTCCTACACTGATTACACCCAGCTCGTCCTCTCACACTCAGCGGACCCTACTACAACGAAAACTACAACGAAAATGTTCACAACTACATGAGGAACATCACAGCCTGGATGAAAGACAAATGCCTGAAGCCCAACATGGACAAAACTAAAGAACTAATCCACACACTCCGCAAGCTCTGCAGAATTCTCAAATGGCTTCACTCCGGCACCAAAAAATCATTGATGCAGGCAATCATCATCAGCCATCTGGACTATGGCAATGAACAATGTGCAGGTATCACTGGTGAACTCATGAGAAGACTCCAGATGATCCAAAACACCACAGCCAGACTGATCCTCATCTTGCTCAAAAGAATCCACATCTCCCTCCACATGAGAGACTTTCACTGGCTCCCCATCAAGAAGAGATGCCATTTCAAGCGTCTAACCCATGCCTACAAAGCTCTGCATGACCAGCCTACATGAACCACCGCCTAAAACTCCACCTGCCACCCAGAAACCCCCGCTCTGCTCCCCTCGCCATGCACAGACACCTCACTTCTGCAGTTGCCACCCCAGAGGCCGATCCTTCTCCCACCTGGCTGCCAAATCCTGGAGCGCCAATCCACCTTCGTACATCACCTTCACTGGCAGACTTCATGAAAGGACTCAAGAACTGACTGTGCCCCTCAACCCTCAGTGCCTGGCTACCCTCACTGGTGATAAGTTGCGTTATATAAGAACAGGTTGATTGATTGATTGATCCCCTCATCTTTGAATGACATAGGGGGTCATTCTGACCCTGGCGGTCGGTGATAAAGCGGCGGCGAATCCGCCAACAGGCTGGCGGTTCAAAAAATGGAATTCTGACCCTGGCGGGAACCGCCAACACAGCCCGCCACTTTACCACTCCGACCGCCACGGCGGGACAGACAAACAGCGCAGCGGTCACCGCCAACAGGCAGGCGGCAGACAAAGTACCGCCCACCCTATCACAACTCACCAATCCGCCACCTCATCCGGGGCGGGAGCCCCGCCGATAAAAACACGGCGGAAACAGACTACGAACGGGAAAACGCTCACCTCTATACACTCCACGAGGACGGAGGACAGCATGGAGCCCGAATTACACATCCTACCCGCTCTCGTCTACCTGCTCATCTAACACGAGTACGAACTCCGGCGCAGACGACAACGGTGAGTACCGCACCTACGACACAGGGGAGGGGGGGAGGAGGAAGGGTTACGGGCACACACATACGCATCACACCCACCCCCCAACTATCTACACACCAATGCAGAGCACCAAGTCAAAGTTACCCCACCCAAACCCCCGGAATAACGAAAAGATATGATACAAGTGAGAAACAACATTTATGTACAAAATAGGTTCATTGAAGACATGGCAAAATAGGAAAATGATGGAAATATTATCTAATGTAAACATTGCGTGACCGAGAAATAGAGGCAGAAAGTCCCGCACAGTCACAGAAAATGCAAATGTCTGTGGGCCGAAGTGTATCACCACATGGGCAAAGCCCACAAACGAGACCTGAGTCCGTTGGAGAGAACACTGCAGGGGCATCACATGACAAAACTACAGGCACCTCAGGGGGAAGGGAAAGGGGGGCACCACAGCCACATGAGTCCACGACGCCAGATCCAAGAAGGGGCCACCATGCCCACCGTCCAATCCTGGGGAGTGCAAAGCCACAGTCTCTCAAGTCTCTACAGTGGGTGGCTTGCCCACTGTCATATCTTGGGGAGTGCAAAGCCACAGTCTCTCAAGTCTCTACAGTGGGTGGCTTGCCCACTGTCATATCCTGGGGAGTGCAAAGCCACAGTCTCTCAAGTCTCACAAGTGGGTGGCTTGCCCACTGTCATATCCTGGGGAGTGCAAAGCCACAGTCTCTCAAGTCTCTACAGTGGGTGGCTTGCCCACTGTCATATCCTGGGGAGTGCAAAGCCACAGTCTCTCAAGTCTCACAAGTGGGTGGCTTGCCCACTGTCATATCCTGGGGAGTGCAAAGCCACAGTCTCTCAAGTCTCTACAGTGGGTGGCTTGCCCACTGTCATATCCTGGGGAGTGCAAAGCCACAGTCTCTCAAGTCTCACAAGTGGGTGGCTTGACCACTGTCATATCCTGGGGAGTGCAAAGTCACAGTCCATCAAGTGGATAACAGTCTCCACAGGCAATGGAGGAGGCAGGATGGGCCGAGTGCAGCGTGAACATTAGCACGACACAGAACCGGCACAGTCATTGGCCCAGCGGTGCATGAGACGGCGGGGCCCAGCGGAGCGGTGCCTGAGATGAAGGGCCCAGCGGAGCGGTGCTTGACAGGAAGGGCCCAGCGGAGCGGTGCCTGAGATGAAGGGCCCAGCGGAGCGGTGCTTGAGATGAAGGGCCCAGCGGAGCGGTGCTTGAGATGAAGGGCCCAGCGGAGCGGTGCTTGAGACGGCGGGGCCCAGCGGAGCGGTGCCTGAGATGAAGGGCCCAGCAGAGCGGTGCTTGACAGGAAGGGCCCAGCGGAGCGGTGCTTGAGACGGTGGGGCCCAGCGGAGCGGTGCCTGAGATGAAGGGCCCAGCGGAGCGGTGCTTGAGATGAAGGGCCCAGCGGAGCGGTGCTTGACAGGAAGGGCCCAGCGGAGCGGTGCTTGACAGGAAGGGCCCAGCGGAGCGGTGCTTGAAATGAAGGGCCCAGCGGAGCGGTGCTTGAGACGGCGGGGCCCAGCGGAGCGGTGCCTGAGATGAAGGGCCCAGCGGAGCGGTGCTTGACAGGAAGGGCCCAGCGGAGCGGTGCTTGAGACGGCGGGGCCCAGCGGAGCGGTGCCTGAGATGAAGGGCCCAGCGGAGCGGTGCTTGAGACGGCGGGGCCCAGCGGAGCGGGGCCTGTCTTGGCGGGGCCCTCTTCAGCGGTGCCTTTCAGGACGGCGGGACCCTCTTCAGCGGTGCCTTTCAGGGCGGCGGGGCCCTCTTCAGCGGTGCCTTTCAGGACGGCGGGGCCCTCTTCAGCGGTGCCTTTCAGGACGGCGGGGCCCTCTTCAGCGGTGCCTTTCAGGACGGCAGGGCCCTCTTCAGCGGTGCCTTTCAGGACGGCGGGGCCCTCTTCAGCGGTGCCTTCTTGCACAGCGGGGCCCTCTTCAGCGGTGCCTTTCAGGACGGCGGGGCCCTCTTCAGCGGTGCCTTTCAGGACGGCGGGGCCCTCTTCAGCGGTGCCTTCCTGCACGGCGGGGCCCTCTTCAGCGGTGCCTTCCTGCACGGCGGGCCCTCTTCAGCGGTGCCTTCCTGCACGGCGGGGCCCTCTTCAGCAGTGCCTTCCTGCACGGCGGGGCCCTCTTCAGCGGTGCCTTTCAGGACGGCGGGGCCCTCTTCAGCGGTGCCTTCCTGCACGGTGGGGCCCTCTTCAGCGGTGCCTTTCTGGACGGCGGGGCCCTCTTCAGCGGTGTTTGGCCTGTAATTCCAGGGAGTCTGACCTGGCCAGGCCTCCCTGCTCAGTCGCCCTCCGACCGTGCAGTTGCTGGACCCTTCGGTGACGGTGTCCTGAGCCCTTGGGTGTCCTCCCTCACACCCGGGATGGGGCTTGTGGGGCCCTCCTGGTCCGCGCTCCTGCTGCCTGACTTCTCCGCCCTGCTGCCCTTGCCCTCCATCGCTGTGGCTCTCTGGGCCTTGCCTCCCCTGGATGTTGTGGCAGGTGAAGTGTCCGAACTTTGGTCCTTGGGGGCAGCCGTGGCACTCCTCCCGCGGCGGCCCCTCACTTTCCGGGTCCTCTTTCCAGGGGGGGGGGGGCTGGCTGTCCCCTTGCTGCTGACCGATGTCTCACTGCTGGCAAAGGGAGGACTCCAAAATCCATGGACGACGCTGACATGTGAACCCGGGCTGGTGGTGGCTGAGGTGCTCTTGGGACTCTTAGCAGATGGAGGGGGTGGGTCAGGTGAGGGAAAGAGGTCAAGATTGGAGAGGTAACACTTTTTAGGACCAAGGTAAAAGGTAGGTGCAGTAGTTATGGGAGTGGAGGAAGAGGAGGTGGGTGTAGGAGAGTCAGGTGTGCTGTCCTTGGGTGAAGGTGCATGGACTGGAGGCTGTCGTGAGGTGGTTGGCTGTTGGGTGGGTGGCTGCCTGCATTTGTGTGTCTTGGAAGAGGGGGTGACAGACACAGTGGGAGAGGACACAGGGGACGTGTAAACGGCAGTGGGGGTGGTGACTGCACTTGTGCGGACTGTACTGGAGGGTGTGCTGGTGATGGGTGTACTGGCTGTTGGTGGTGTGCATGCAGGTGTGAGTGGCGACGTCACAGGGAGGGAGGAGGGAGACGAGGAGGTGGGGGACACAGAGGTGGTAGTGGCTGTTGGCATGTCTGCATCTGGGTGTTGCTTGGGTGAATGTTTGTGTGATCTGTGGTGCTTATGTCTGGAAGAGCAGCCCTTGGGTGTTGAGGTGTGTGCAGGCTGGTCTGATGGTGTGGGTGGGATAGGCAGAGGAACAAGAGACAGAGACAGGGTGGAGGCAGTTAGAAAAGGGAGGCTGGAAACAGGGACAATGGCTGCCGTCAGTGCTGAGGCCAGAGAATTGAACGATCGTTGATGGGCAGACTGACCCGAATGAATGCCCTCCAGGTATGCATTGCTACGATGCACCTCACTCTCTACCCCCTGGATGGCATTCAAAAGGGTAGTCTGCCCAACAATGATGGTCCTCAGGAGGTCAATGACCTCCTCACTGAGGGCAGCAGGGGTAACAGTGGCAGGGCCTGAGGTGCCTGGGGCGAAGGAGACGCCCGCCTTCTTGGGCGAGCGGGCACGGAGCGTAGGCTGCGGGCTGCTGGGAGGGTGGAGCTGGTGCGCTGGGTGGCGGCTGTACCTGTAGAGGCGGGGGGCACGGATGTTGCCACCACCGCTAGGGAGCTCCCTTCCGAGGACGTGTCGGTGTCGCTGGTTTCACCACGGCTCCCCGTTGTGAAGCTCCCCTCGCCCTCCGTATCACTGGTGGCCTTGGTGTCTGTGCCATGGCCCACCGGGGCCTTGTGAGTCGCAGCTCCCTCGTGCTCCGGTGCCAAGTCTCCTCCGCCTGATGATGCTGAAGCACACATGCACAAGAAGACAAAGTAAAAGGGTGGGGGGAGACATAATAAAAGGTTGAGTACATGCATTGTCAACACCGTTGGCGGAGAGGACAGACACAGGAGCCTCATGCACTAAGCCGCGCAATCGGGGTACACTACTGAGTACTTGTGACTGGGCCAACAGGTCTAGGGACAACAAACACGCACATGGGTGATGCAGGACCATGGCTAGCTGTACCTGGCACCGTACAGGAGGTTGGGGGCGGGGGCACAGGGCCATGCCTAAAGGAGGGGACTACACTACAGAAAGCGCCCTGGCCTAATGTCACCCACAGCCCTCCTCCCCCACCCAGACACCTCCACTGCGTGTAAAGATAGCTGAATGTGCTGGTACTCACCCCCTTGTGTCTGCTGTGATGTCGTCACGCACCCATCCAAATCGGGGTAGGCCTCCGCCAGGATCCGGGACATCAGGGGGGTCAGGGTACGGCTGGCACCCCTCCTAGGTTGGGAGGCCATCCCCAGCAGTGACTCGGCGGTCTTCCTGGTCCCGCGGCGGATATCCTCCCACCTCTTGCGGCAGTGGGTGCCCCGTCTGTTGTGGACCCCCAGGGTCCGGACTTCCTTGGCGATGGCACGCCAAATGTCGATCTTCTGATGGGCGCTGACCTATTTGACATGTACAGGGTGGAAATTGAAATATCATCAATTTTCCGCATGATAGATGCGATTGGCCCCCCCTCCCCAACCTTGCCATGTGGCACATGCTCTCATCTGTCGTGCCTTGCACTCCTCATTCGCTCCCCACCCCACCATCTTACATCCACCATACACAACCCAGGCATAGCCCATGCAACGTGCACATAGTGTACTTACCTGTTGGTCTGGAGGACCGTAGAGTCGCGCATACTGGGGCAGGACCCCATCCACAAGTTTCTCCAATTCTTCTGTCGTGAAGGCAGGGGCCCTTTCCCCAGTCGCAGCAGCCATTGTATCTCCCAGACCGAGGTCACAGCAGCACTTGCAGTATAGGTCCTCTCCTGTGGATGATCAGGTCTCAAGTGATTAATCAGATAGAAAATGGCGGTCACGCCCGCGGCGGCGCGTACCGCGACCGCCGGCGCAGCTAGTCATTGGCCCGTGAAACCCATAGTGTTCGATGTTAACCAATGCGGCTTTGCGCCGCGGTCTTCGACCGCCTACTGCCACGGTGTGTCACGCCAGCGCATTGACCTCACATCCCATTGTCACACTTCTCAGGTCAGGCAGCCGCCATTACAAGGGGCCACAGGGCTTAATTACTACTGCGTCACACAGGCCTAGGCCTTGCATTGCCACTCATACAAGCCATTCAATGCATTGACAATCGTGTACTGTGCAAGCTGTAGTTACGTACCTGTGGGTTGTTTGACTCTGTGCTCCATGTTGTCCTTCCTAGGCACCGTCCGCTGGGACTTGCGAGGAGAAGGATGAATCCTTCCGTGTACCGACCGCTGGTGGACCTGTCGACAATGGAGGAACGTCATATAATACTTCGATACCGACTTGACTGAGCCACTATACATGAACTGTGTGCCCAGCTGGAGCCAGCACTGATGTCCCCCATCCGCCAACCCACAGGAATTCCCCCTCTGGTGCAGGTTCTGTCAGTCCTCCATTTCTTGGCAAGTGGGTCTTTTCAGACAACAGTGGCCATGTCATCAGGGATGTCTCAGCCTATGTTTTCTAAGATTTTGTCCAGAGTGTTGTCTGCCCTGACGAAATACATGCGGAGCTACATAATTTTCCCTGAGGAGGGTGATTTGGCCACTGTGAAGGCTGACTTCTATGCCCTTGGACATATCCCCAACATCATTGGCGCCATTGATGGGACCCATGAGGCCTTAGTACCCCCAAAAGACGATGAGCAGGTGTATAGAAACAGGAAAAGTTACCATTCTATGAATGTCCAGGTGGTCTGTTTGGCTGACCAGTACATCTCCCATGTAAATGCCAAGTTCCCTGGGTCAGTGCATGACGCGTATGTTATGCGAAATAGCAGCATCCCCTATGTGATGGAACAGCTACAGAGACACCGTGTGTGGCTAATTGGTGACTCTGGTTACCCCAACCTGCCGTGGCTACTGACCCCAGTGAGGAATCCCCGGACCAGGGCAGAGGAACGGTACTATGATGCCCATGGGCGATCTAGGAGGATCATAGAAAGGACCTTCGGCCTCCTGAAGGCCAGGTTTAGGTGCCTGCATATGACAGGGGGATCCCTCATGTACTCACCAAAGAAGGTGTGCCAGATCATCGTGGCCTGCTGTATGCTTCACAATCTTGCATTGCGGCGCCAGGTGCCTTTTCTGTATGAGGATGGTCCAGATGGTGGTGTTGTAGCAGCTGTGGAGCCTGTGGAGAGTGAAGAGGAGGAAGACGACGGGGACGACACGGACAACAGGGACACGGTCATACAACAGTATTTTCAGTAGCACCCAGGTAAGAATCCCCCACTTCATTTTACATTTCCTTCTGGCCTCCTGCATCTCTACCTTCTGTGATTCCCCCAGTTCCTTTCAACTGAATTGTGACTTTCCCTTGGCTTTTCAGAGCTGTATGACCCACTGCGTGACATCTGGTTTGTTCGGCAATGGAGTAAAGCAAATTGACATTGGTATGTTGTCATCACAAAGTAACTGCACGTTTTTGACCCGTTATGCATAATACATTTGTTAAGAATACAAGCAGACTCCTGAGTGTTTTATGTGCAATAAGTGATTTATTTAAAGTGCTACATATAGGTCCATGATAGTAAAACGGTGATGGGTGGGGGTGGAGTGATGTCCATGGCAGAGTCCAGTTCTCGCTCGCACAGGTGCATTGTCCATATGCCTGTGGAAGGATGGAGCAGGGGCAGTTCAAGGTTGGACAGGGTGACGATGTGGGACAGTGGAATGACATCCGGGGGGATCTTAGGCTGGCGGGGGTCTTGGCATCCTACTCTGTCTTCCTTTGTGATCTCAGGCTCCTCTTGCGGGGTGGTTGATCTTCAGCAGGAGGTGGGGTTCTGGTGGCCCGTCGTTGTGTGGGGGCCTCCTGTCCACAAGCGCCGGCGGAGGTGGTAGGCTGTTCCTGGTCCGGGCTGGGGACAGGGGCCCTTTGGGGTGCCACATGGTCCCGCAATGTGGTGACTATTAGGTTCAGGGCCTGGACGATGTTCTTGAGCTCCTCTCTGTACCCCATGTACCGTTCCTCCTGCTGTGCCTGGATCTCCTGGAACCTGGCCATTACCGTCGCCATCGTCTCCTGGGAGCGGTGGTATGCTCCCATGATGGTGGTGAGGGCCTCTTGGAGAGTCGGTTCCCTGGGCCTGTCCTCCCCCCCCGTTGCACTGCAGCCCTCCCAGTTGCCCTGTTTCCCCGGGCCTCTGTCCCCTGGACGGTGTGCCCGCTACCACTGCCCCCAGGT
Organism: Pleurodeles waltl; assembly: GCF_031143425.1. NCBI lineage: Eukaryota > Metazoa > Chordata > Amphibia > Caudata > Salamandridae > Pleurodeles > Pleurodeles waltl. The sequence goes on along the minus strand of NC_090445.1, from coordinate 186,244,021 downwards.
CCCTGTTGTTGTTGGGGTGTTGGGCCAGCCTGGGTGCCCTGTAGTGGCGGACACACCGCTGATTGACCTGTCCTGGAGACAGAGGCATGGGCCCGCTGGGTGGGAGCGGTGCTGATATTCCCAGAGGGGGTTAGGTCTGCTGTGGCCTGTGTCTGTGTGTGGGGAACCGACTGTCCAGAGGTCCCCGATGGTCCGGGCTGGTCATCAGGTTCCAGGTCGACAGAGCTGCTGTCCTCACTGCGGGCCTGTTCTGGGGGTGGGATGGACATATCTGGACCCTCCTGGCCGGTGTGTTGGCGTTCGGGCCCTGCAGGGGTGAAAGAGTATGGTTATTGCTTCTGTGTGTTCCATGGTGTGCGATTTGTGGGTGCCCTTGTCCCCCAGTGCTGGCATCCCCTTGTGGCAGGAGTTGTGAGGGTGGTTTGTGGGGGGGATGGGTATGTGCAGTGGTCATGCATAGGTGATGGGTGTCCATGGTTTGTGTTGGCATTCAGGGTTTGGTTTTGGGTTGGGTGGGTTGTGCTGGTGAGACATTGGCAGGGAGGCTGTGTGCTGGGGGGTTGGGGGTGAGGGTGGGGGTGTGGGTTGGCATGCTGGTGGTTGGGGGGGGGAGTAGTTGAGACTAGACTTACCAGAGTCCATTCCTCCGCCTACTCCAGCGAGGCCCGCAGGATGCAGGATGTTGAAGACCTCTTGCTCCCATGCTGTGAATTCGGGAGGGGTGGGTGGTGGTCCGCCGCCAGTCCTCTGCACAGCGATGTTGTGTCTGGAGACCATCGACCGTACCTTCCCCCGTAGGTTGTTCCAGCGCTTTCTGATGTCTTCCCGGTTTCTGGGATGCTGTCCCACCGCGTTGACCCTGTCGACAATCCTCTGCCATAGCTCCGCCTTCCTGGCTATTGTGGTGTGTTGCACCTGTGTGCCGAAGAGCTGGGGCTCTACCCTTATGATTTCCTCCACCATGACCCGGAGTTCTTGGTCAGAAAACCTGGGGTGTCTTTGGGGTGCCATGGGGTGGTGTGGATGAGGTGTGGGGTGGTGTTTGCGGTGATGTGAGTGGTGGTGTGTGGTGATGTGTGCGTAGATGTGGTGTGGTTGATGTTGTTGGGTTCCTGTGTGTGTTGGGGTTTTAGATTGATGTTCTCTCTCTCTCTCTCTCTCTCTCTCTCTCTCTCTCTCTCTCTCTCTCTCTCTCGCCTTCTCTCCGATTTCCAACTAGTGGGGGTTTGTGGGTGATGTGGGTGTGTGTTTTATAGTTGCTTGGATGTGTGGGAGTGGTGTTTGTATGTGTATCAGGTGTGTGTATTTCAAATTGTCCAATGTGGCTGGGTTTTGGAGCCTGGGTGTGTATTTTGACCGCGGCGGTGTGTACCGCCAATGGAATACCGCGGCTGAAAGACCGCCGCGTGGATTGGTGGGTCGTAATGGCATGGGCGTGTTTGTGTTGGCGTGGCGGTGGAGATTTGGTCATCTACAGTTTATCGCTGCCCGCTGATGAGGCGGCCTTCCGTGGATGTCGGGTTTTTGGCGGCTTGGCAGTTGTTGGTCATAATGACCGTGGCGGCTTTCCGCGGCCGCGGCGGTAGAATGGCGGTCTTCTGACCGGCGGTAGGAGCCTTTTACCGCCGAGGTCAGAATGACCCCCATAGTCATTGATCTGATATGGTTCTCAGGCAGGTCGCTCCCCTCACCGCCACGCAGCCTCCAGTGTGACCGCTCTCGCTCCTGTGCCCTGTGCTCCTGTGCCCTGACTGCCTTTTCCCGCCTCCAGTGACCTAGCGCCAGCGTCCTCTTCGTTTTGTGCCGAGTGCCTGTGTCCGTTCTTTCTTCTGTACCCCGAGTGCCTGTGCCCCTGGTATTGTTCCACTGTACATTTTACCTTTTTGCCCTTACTTTGTTCTTTTTTCTTCCAGCCTCGACGCGTCACCCCATCGCCGCCCGTTTTTTTCCCGCCGCTCCACTCCGGTAGCTCTGCCCCCTTGCTCCCCATTGGCCGCCCCGCTCCCACCTCCCAGCTGCTCCTCCCTCCCTCTTCCCCTCATATGGAGGCCGCGCAGCGGGCGCGCGCAGCGGGTGCGCCGCTGGCACGCCGCTGGCGCGCCAAAGGCGGGCCAAAGGCAAGCCCGTCTGCGCCCGTCCGCGCCTGGACCGCGCCCACCGGACCTACGAAGCCGCCACCCTCATCGCACTCAACACCGGCCGGATCCCCGGGTGCTGCCGAGCCGCCCCAACACGCGTCCACGGACCCTTCACCTACCAATCCTGCAAGTTCTCCTGCATCCAAACCCGCACCGCACCCGCCAAACCAAGCACCAGCAGCAACCATCTGAAGTGCATCCTGCTCAACACCCGCTCCGTCCACAGACACGCCGTGGAACTCTGGAACCTGCTCGACACCACATCTCCAGACGTCGCCTTCCTCACAGAAACCTGGATGAACGCCTCCTCAGCGCCCGACATCGCCATCGCCATCCCGGACGGATACAAGATCACCCGGAGGGACCGCGTCAACCAAACAGGAGGAGGCATCGCCATCGTCCACAAGAACACCATCCGCATCACGACCAACTCCGACGACACCCTCACAGCCGCCGAACACCTTCACTTCCAGATACACACCGACCCCAAGACCACACTCAGAGGCACCCTCATCTACAGACCCCCAGGACCCCGCACACAATTCAGTGAAGACCTCGCAGACTTCATCAGCACACACGCCCTCCTCTCCGCTGACTACATCCTCCTAGGGGACCTCAACTTCCACCTGGAGAACAACAACGACAACAACACCACCACCCTGCTGGACAACCTCGCCAACCTCGGACTCAAGCAACTGGTGAACACCCCCACCCACTACGCCGGACACACGCTGGACCCAGTCCTCACATCCAGCAAGTACATCTCCTTCAGCCACTCCACCGGACTCAACTGGACAGACCACAGCTGTGTCCACTTCAGCTTCAGAAGAACCACGACTCACCACCACCCACAACAGGCCCCCCGCAGGAACTGGAACAAGATCACCACCAACCAGCTCTCCACATCACTGAGCCTGAACCCCCCCCGGCAGCTCAACGGACCCCAACCAAGCAGCCAACAACCTCACACAGTGGATCACCAACTGCGCCGACCACCTTGCACCGCTGAAAAGCCATCCCACCAGACCCAACAACAAGAAAGCCCCCTGGTTCAACAGCGACCTCAAGAACTCCAAGAAGAACTGCTGCACCCTCGAGAAAACCTGGCGAAAAAACCCAACTACAGACAACATGACCGCCCTCAAGCACGCCTCCCGCAAACACCACCAGCTGATCCGCACCACCAAGAATACAGCATTCAAAGAACGACTAGACAACAACGCACACAACAGCAAGGAACTCTTCAACATCGTCAAAGAGCTCTCCAACCCCAGCGCCGGAAACAACGACATCACGCCCTCACAAGACCTCTGCGACTCACTTGCCTCGTTATTTCACCGCAAGATAGCCGACATCCACAACAGCTAAGGCGCACAGACCACGCACCCAACCACCAAACCAACGCCCCCCAACACCACCCTCCGCGCCTGGACCCCGGTCAGCACCGAAGACACTATCCACACGATGAACACCATCCATTCCGGATCTCCGACCGACCCATGCCCCCACCACGTCTTCAACAAGGCCGACTGCATCATCGCACCCCATCTCCGGGACATCATTAACTGCTCCTTCAACACCGCCACCTTCCCGGAGAGCTGGAAGCATGCCGAACTCAGCGCCCTCCTGAAGAAACCCGCAGCCGACCCCACCGACCTCAAGAACTACCGCCCCATCTCGCTCCTCCCGTTCCCTGCCAAAGTCATCGAGAAGACCGTCAACAGACAGCTAGCCGCCTTCCTCGAGACTAACGGATCCCTCGACCACTCGCAGTCCGGCTTCCGTGCCAACCACAGCACCGAGACCGCCCTCATCGCAGCCACTGACGACATCCGAGCCCTGCTCGACAACGGGGAAACAGCGGCACTCATCCTCCTTGACCTCTCCGCAGCGTTCGACACTGTCTGCCACCACACCCTAGTGCAACGTCTCAGCAACATCGGAATCCAAGAGAAGGCACTAGAGTGGATCATCTCGTTCCTCACCGGAAGAACCCAGAGAGTCCGCCTCCCCCCGTTCAGTTCCGAGGCCACCAAAGTCATCTGCGGCGTACCGCAAGGATCGTCACTCAGCCCCACCCTATTCAACGTCTACATGAGCCCCCTCGCAGCCATCACACGCCAACACAACCTCAACATCATCTCCTACGCCGACGACACCCAGCTGATCCTCTCCCTCACCAACGACCCAGCCACCGCCAGAACCAATCTGCACGAAGGGATGAAAGACGTACCCGAGTGGATGATGAATAGCCGCCTGAAGCTGAACGCAGACAAGACGCAAGTCCTCATCCTGGGATCATCACCCTCTGCCTGGGACGACTCCTGGTGGCCCCCTGCACTGGGCAGCGCACCCAAACCAACGGACCACGCACGCAACCTGGGCTTCATCCTGGACTCCTCCCTCTCGATGACCAGACATGTCAACGCTGTTTCATCATCATGCTTCAACATCCTACGCATGCTCCGAAAGATCTTCCGATGGATCCCCACCGAAACCAGGAAGACGGTCACCCAGGCACTCGTCACCAGTCGACTGGACTACGGAAACACCCTTTACACCGGAACCACGGCCAAACTACAGAAAAGACTCCAACGCATCCAGAACGCCTCCGCACGCCTCATCCTCAACATCCCTCGACACAGCCACATCTCCGGACACCTGAGAGACCTGCACTGGCTCCCCGTCAGCAAGAGAATCACGTTCCGTCTCCTCACCCATGCACACAAGGCCCTCCACGACATGGGCCCCAGGTACCTCAACAACCGCCTGACCTTCTACACTCCCACCCGCCAGCTAAGATCGATCAGCCGCGCCCTCACCGCCGTTCCACGCATCAGGAAAGCCACCGCGGGAGGAAGATCCTTCTCCTACCTGGCAGCCAAGACTTGGAACTCCCTCCCCATCCACCTCCGTCTGACCCAAGACCACCTCTCCTTCAGGAAGCAACTCAAGACCTGGCTGTTCGAGCAGTAGCGGTCCCTCCCTCCCCCAGCGCCTTGAGACCCTCTGGGTGAGTAGCGCGCTTTACAAATGACTGATTGATTGATTGATTGATCTGTCTGTGCTGCTCAAACAGACATTGCAACATGTAATAGGTCGAGTTCCAATGTGTTGGCACCTACTGTATAAGGGCTTTAACTGGTACTCTATTAACAAGCTGAATAATCCTCAACTGTTCCCCGGCTTTAAAAGAATGGCTGAAATTAGTGCAGATTCTTCCTCAGGTGGTCAGTATGTTGCTGACTATGGAGTCTACAGAATCAAAGAAATACTGGAGCACACCATAATTGACTATGTAACAAATATAGTTCAAAACAATCAAATCCTATAGGAAAAAAAAGAAATCCCCTTTTTTTTTGTTGAAAACAATTGACATGGGTGATATGGGTGTATATTCTCCTTTCCAAATATACATCGCAACAATTATATACAAAACTTAATTTATTCATAAATATATACACAAACTAAATGCACAACTCAATATAAACATGTAACAACATTTTTTTCCAAGCAATACATATACACAAAGACAATACAATCAAATTACATGAACCAACAAAACACTGTATGTAAGAATATTCTCAGATGATCCGACTTAGAGACGAATGGGCCAAAAGATGTAAACTTCGGCCCATCTGCTAGGGCTTCAGCCGACATGTGTTTTGTCATAGTACAGATTTTTTCAAGGCTTATTCACAAATATTGACATCAGTTCCAAAACTTCAAAGACTTATAAAGTATATCCACTACTATTGTATTGGAGTATTCACAACTGGCCAAATCAAGCTTCAAAAGTCCTTGTAATCGAATCTTCGGAATCTTGATAAAAAGCCTGGTATATAATAATGTCAGCATTGACCTCATGGACAGACACAGCAACCAAGGAACCCCTTCTACATCTGTATATTCCGGCCTCCCTCTGCGATCCAAAGTCGTAAGTTATTGTACACCTTTGCAAACAAGGGTAACATACGACAAACGCATTTAAATAGAGTCACGTTCTATTGGTGCAACCTCAGCTCAGCCAATGGTGCAGCCAGATATTGTCGATCGTATATTACATGCATGAAAAACTAGAGGAATGTACATCCGCTTGATAGTCAGTGTTGTCTTCTTTATTGTGTTGTGTTGCTGACTATGGGCCTGATTTAGAACTCTGCGGACAGGTTACCCTGTCTGCCAAAATCTAAATCCCATAGGATATAATGGGATTTAGATTTTAGTGGAAGGATATTAGCTACATAATGGTAACTCCGAACCTGGGCATGTTTGGTATCAAACATGTTGGAATCATTCCCCAATACTGTTGTCAGTATTGGTTGTATGATTCCATGCACTCTGGTGGCTCCTTGGAGGACCCCCAGCATTGCTCCGACTAGTCTTCTGGGGTTTTCCGGGAAGGCCGTGTTGATGCCACCCCTCAGACAGGTTTCTGCCCTCCTGCTGCTTCACCAGCTCAGGCAGAGGAAGGCACGATTTATTGTGGGAGAAATTCCAACTTACTGTCGAGCAGGCTCCTCCCAGTGCTTAGCCCATCTCCTGGTCACATTTCTTTTCGATTTGGAGGTGGAAGGATCACTCTCTTTGCCTGCAGAGTTGATCAGGAGCACCCCATTTCCAATACCGGTGCTTTGATTGCTCCCAGTTGGCACACAAACGAGGGGACCTGGTCTGTACCAAGAGACCATCCACTGGTGGGAGTTCCACAAGAGTGACCATTCTGGCCATAGGGGAAGATGGTCCCCAGGAGCAGTGAGTAGACAATGCCCTGGTATTCCTTTGCAGAGAAGTTGATTCCAATGGAAACTCCTGACCCCTGAGGGTGGGAGTCATCACTTCCATCAGGTAAGTTTGAATGGGATTCCTGTCACTGCCTTAGGGATACCTGTGCCAGTCAGACCATGGTAGTGGAAGGCCTGGTTTCCCCAGTGCTCTCTGAGAAGGTGTGAAGACTGGACCTGCTCCCTTTATCCCAGGCTAACCTGTGTGACTCCAAGGGTAAGTTGGCTGACCTCCTGTCAGATCTACAGGGACACAACAAGCTCCAGAGGCTTTTCTGCAAACGTCCAGATGAATTGCTACAGTGTACCTGTCTGGACCTGCCTCATCCCTGCTAGCCTCTGCTGCAGTGAGTTCCTGATCCCCAGGTCCCTTAGCTGGCATCAGCTGAGATCCCCCTGTGAAGAAAGGTAAAATCCTGCAGTTCTGGGTTATTAGTGACCATGAAAAGGCCGGTCATGCTAAGGCTCTGCTGAGAGGACCACCAATGTAAAGCTCCCAGTGACCTCCACTCTTCACATCAACCACCAGTGATGACTGGCAATGTAAGATCTGCACTTCGAGGTACAGCAACATCAGTGTAAGGCGACTGTCAAATTGAACCTGCAGCAATGACCGTCTGTAACACCCAACTGGATCATCACACTGCAGCAAAGACCATCTGCTATGCCCGACTAGATCTTCGCCATACAGCGATGACCTTCTGCTATGCCTGACTGGATCTTTGCCCTCCAGCGATGACCATCTAAGATGCAGGCCTGCTCTTCGCACTATAGCGATGGCCATCTGCAGTGCTCTCCCTGTTCCTTGCTACCCCATCCACCATTAAATGAACTCTTCATGGCAGCCGTTGAGAACTTTTTCAGCAGGACTAGTCTGGTGCTGTATCTGGCCTGTATTCCAACGTGGTCGACCTTAATTTGTGACTTTCTCACGGCACGACAAGATGACCGCAAGTGGCATTTTGTGCTTTTAGTTTCTATATCTACCTAAAATATTGCTACTGGGATTTTTCTTATGTTGTGTTTTCACTTTATTAATGCTTGTGGACTGCATATATACTTCACAATTTATCCAACCCTGGGTAGCTGTGACTGTGAGCAGTAAGGCTTAGTAAATGGACAATGTGTAAAACATTTAACAGCACCAAACAAAAATAAATAAGTCACAGGACGAAAAAGAAACAAGACACCAAGTGATAAAAATGGATTACATTTTTATGAATTTTTATAGAAGTTAAGCATCAAAATCCACCAGAGCTTTCCGGAGAAACAGATTGTTAAAGCAATAAGGCATCAACCGCAAACAAGCATCGGTCAACAAAAAGTTTGGAAACTTTTGGAGTTTGTAAAATTTATTTTGACAACTCTGGCCTGAGTTTGGAACCAAGTCCGGCAGGACAGAGGTCTAGGGGGCCAGAAAGGATACCTTGGACAGCTACCTGCCAACCAGAGCATTAATAGAGCAAGATCCAAACTTTACAGAACGACAACCATGGACGCCTACAGGGTTGTCCCGATGCTGAGGGACACAGACTCAAAGATGCTAAAGGATGTTCCTGATGTTGTGCGGTCACCAGGGGTGAAGTCTTATCAAGTTCTCAGTCCACAAGTGAGTGGGGGTTACACTGGCCATGGATCTTAGGGTCTCACAAAGTCATTGGTGCAGGGTTCCAAGGGCTGCAGACATCCTTGGAACCCTGGCACGCCGGCAATCCTTTAGTGGGGGCTAGTGTCTTTCTTGGTCGATGAATCCAATCACAACCAACACCGAGTCCAGCAGACACAGGAGTATCTTGTAGCTATTTCTGAACTGTCCTTTGGGGTAACCGGCATCCAGTAGTGGCAAAATGTCTGCAGTAACTACCAGAGAGGCATCTTGGGCTCTTTCAGTTTTTATCTCCCTAGTGCCAATCTGGGAGGTCAGCCAACAGTCCCTTGGAGCCTCTGCTTTGGACTGGGGCTGAGAATCAGATTTTCCCCAAGCCAGGCACGCAGAACAGGGTCCAAACTCCACTAGCAAAAGCGCAGCAGGTGCTGTTGTTCTGGTGTTGCAGTCTCTCTTTGTGTGCCTACAATGGGTGTAAAGTGGTCTTCTTCTCATCCTCTTTCCAAGCCCAGCAAGTACTGAAGGTCAAGGCACCAGGATTGCCATATTTATCCCATGAAAGTTCCCTGAGGGTATCACGTGGTCACTAGCCAGTGGGCTACTGGGTCCCCCTCCTACCTAATGGAGAAGTTCCTGTGATGTGTGGCATCTGGCTATTCCAGGATGCCACATTTTGGTCCCCTTGAGGATGGCACAACACTTCCTCAGTCATCAGGAGCAACATAGCTCACCCTAGATATGTGGCTAGCTGAGGGCAACATGCCCACAGTAAAACCAGTTTGTGGCAAATTTTCCCTTTCTGGCCCTGTCTCCAGGCTGCTTATAGGAACTGAAGACATCCTGCTTAGGAGTGATGGGCTGGGCAGCCCATCAAAGGCAGATTCCCCATTGAAGCACACCTCTGGGCTAGCCCCAAGTGGCCATCCTTGCAGAGGAGTTGACATCTTGTTGCTGCAGCGGTGCCTTTGTTCCTGAGCCTGGGAGTTGTGAACCCAGCTCGTCATAAAGCCATGTGTGTATACCTTTGTGAGTCTGCTGGACGAGAGACACACAGAGTGGCAATGTTCTAAAAGCTGCCTACCTTTAGTAGTGACATTAATTTCGAACTAGGCAACAGGTCACATTTAACGCCACTGTTGGAAATGGGGTCTCTAGCTGGGAGTCAGTTTATACCCTGTCCAAGTAGGAACCCTCACTCTACTCAGGGTAAGGGAGTCACACACCTAAGATAACCCCTGCTCACCCCCTTGGTAGCTTGGCACAAGCAGTCAGGCTTATTTCAGAGGCATTGTGTAAAATATTTGTATAACCACACACAGTGACAAGGTGAAAAAAGGACTCCACACCAGTTTAGAAAAATATACAATATTTATCTAAATCAAACAAGACCACAATGACAAAAATCCAACATACACAAGAAAAGATATTACTTTTTAAAGTAAAAAGAGCCTTATTGAATAAGAATCAATGGATGCATTGTTTTAGCACAAAGTACCTGATATGCATCAGAAATAAAGCTGCAGAGACGAGGGTGCATCAGAAAAGCACGCAATGCGTACATTTCTTACTCGTAACTGAGGCCGTGTGTCGATTTTTTTCTCACCGGGTAAGCAATGCATTGATTCTTTCCTCACAGAAAAGGAATGCATCAATTTCCAGGCAAGCAGCCTCGGGTCCGCATGGGGATGTTGAAGATTTGACGCCTAGGAAATATGTGTGAAAAATCCGTACACATGGAAACACTGAATTTGTGCTGAGCTGGCGATGCGTTGATTTTACCAGTGTTGCGTCAATTTTTCAGCTGTGGTGCAGGTGCAGCATCGATGTTTCTGCCGTTCAGCTCTGGGGCGTAGATTTTGTCTCAGGTTTTACCAGCTTCTCCTTCCAAGGGCCCAAGGACTGGATGGCAAGTCAGGGGTTTCAGCAAGAAAGCCCAGGTGATGGTAGATGAAGTCTTTGATGTCCCTGAGACTTCTAACAGGAGGAAAGCTCAGTGCAAGCCCTTGGAGAAACTTCACAAGCAGGATTCACAGCAAAGTCCAGTCTTTGTCCTCTCTAAGGCAGAAGCAGCAACTGCAGGTCAACCAAGTAAAGCACACAGAGCAAAAGGGCAGTACTCCTCCTCACAGCTCTTCAGCTCTTTTCCTTGGAAGGGCTTCCTCTTGATCTAGAAGTGTTCTAAAAGTCGGGGGTTTGGGGTCTACTACTTATACTCATTTCTGCCTTTGAAGCAGGCAAACATCAAAGGAAATTATTTCTAGTACATAAGACCCTGCCTCTTCCTTGCCCTACCCCAACCACACTCTAGGGGATTGGAGACTGTATTATGAGGGGTCATCGACAGCCCTTTCAAGTGCAGGTGTCAGCTCCTCCCACCCTCTCTATCACAGGAAGGCTCATCAGGTTATGCTGGACACACCTCAGCTCCCTTTGTTTCACTGTCTAGAGTGAATTCACAAACAGCCCAACTGTCAGTCTGACCCCCAAGGGGATTCAGCAGCCAATCAGAGGCACAGAATGGTTAAGCAAGAAAATGCCCACTTTGTAAAAGTGGCGTTTTCAAACAGACAATCTAAAACCCAACTTTACGAACAAATGTAGTTTTAAATTGTGAGTTCAGAGACCCCAAACTCCACATCTCCTTCAGCTCCCATTGGGAAACTGCACTTAAAAGATATTTCAAGGCATTCCCATGTTATCCAATGGGAGAGATGGGCCTTAAAATGGTGAAAACTTAATTTAGCAGTAGTTCACCATCAGGACATGTAAAACACACTACTACATGTCCTATCTTTTAAATACACTGCACCCTGCCCATAGGGCTGCCTTGGGCCTACCTTAGGGGTGATTTACATGTAGTAAAAGGAATGGTTTGGGCATGGCAAGTGTGTACACTTGCCAGGTCGAACTGTCAGTGCAAAACTGAACACACAGACAATGCAGTGGCAGGTCTGAGACATGTTTACAGTGCTACTCATGTGGGTGGCAGAATCAGTGTTGTAGGCCCACTAGTATCATTTGAGTTACAGGCCCTGGACACACATAGTGCACTTTACCAAGGACTAACTAGTAGATCAAATATGCCGATCGTGGATAAACCAATCACCAAGGCAATTTAGACAGAGAGCATATGCACTTTAGCACTAGTTAGCAGGGGTAAAGTGCAGAGAATCTAAAGCCAACAAAAACAGGTCAGAAAAAAAGGAGGAAGGAGGCAGAAAGTTTGGGGATGACCCTACAAAAAGGGCCAGGTCCAATACAACCCCCTACCAGTCTAAAGTCAGGGAAGACCAATCAATACCTTGTTGGGCTTCCCTGATTGGGGCAATAGAACATGGACCCTGGCCCGCAACAGCAGGGGCACGTTCCCATTCTATGCCTTCCTGAACCCAGCTGGCCCCCTCTGTTCATAATTTCAGGGCCCACTAAGCTGACCCATGGGGAATCCTTCTCCTCACCTGTGGATCCCATCTGTGCAGCACCTAACCTTACTTGGCTCACAGATGTATCCCAGTAGGCAGACAGTACAGCCATGGCCAACATAGTGGTGTGGCGTATTCCACCCTCAGGGTATGACTCCTGTTCTCAACCCAAAGGCATCTCTGTACACCAGGACAGCAAACCACAGTGGCTACTGACAGCTGTCATTGACGGGAGCCAGGCCCTAGGCCTGTTAGGGCTCTCTCACCACAGTGACTTTCAAGAGTGGGGGGTGGGTAGTAGCCCCAACTGCCTCACACCCTTTGTCCGCTCTCCCTTCCACAGGGTCAGGGATGGCAGACTGACACTGGTCCTCCCGTCTGGGGCCTTGTACCCTCCCCCAAAGAGGGGCACCTTCAGAGTCCAGAATTGTCAGGGTGCTTGTGGAAGCAGTCCTGACAATTCTCCCACCAGTGCAGGGATGTTAACGTGCAACAGGCATTCCAACCTAGGGTCTGTACCCTCATGTTGGACCGGGGTAAGGGGCAAGGCTCCCTTCCCCCTCCCCCTCCTTCTGGGGTTCCACACTCCCTCACAGGAGTGCCCCCCCCCCACAATCCAGAATTGTCAGGATGCTTGTGGAAGCATCTTGCACAATTCTCCCACCATTGCAGGGATGTTAACCTGCAACAGGTCTTCCAACCCTCAGGTTGGACCTGGGTCAAGGGCAGGGCTTCACTCCCCTTACCCCTCCTTCTGGGGTTCTGCACCCCCCCACCACGAGTGGATCCCCCAAGAATCCAGAATTGTCAGTGTGATTGTGTAATCAATCCTGCACAATTCCCCCACCAGTGTAGGGATGTTAACCTGCAACTGGTCTTCCAACCTAGGGTCTGTACCCTAAGGTTGGACCGGGGCCAGGGGCAAGACTTCCTTCCCCCTAACCCCCCTTCCAGAGTTCTGCACGACCCCCCCATCAAGGAGGGCACCCCCAGAAGTCACACAGGTGGAGACAATTGGGGTAACTGACCTCACCAGGTTACGGGTCACTCCCTGAACCTGCCTATCTAGCCTGGGGTCTGTACCCTCAGACTGGACCTGTGCCTGGCAAGCCAGGACTTCCTGGGGAGTATTCTTAGCCCCCAGGGAAACACCTTCTGCAGGTGTTGTGTAAGAGTCTGTCTGACGCTGGCCTCCCGACCCCTGCCCACCTGCCAGGGCATTAAGCCCCCCCTAGACCAGAAGTGGTGTCACCAGGATCATTCCTGGGTGGCTCTGACCTCAGAGCTGGCCCCTGACCCTACAGGTTCTACAATGGGAACTGCCACCCCCTCTTACTCCTCCATTTGGCCTCCCAGACCCTCGCACCAAGGAGAGTAGACACCAGGACTGGCAGAATGCTGGTGACAGCTGCCCCCCCACCACATCTTCCTGACACTATGGGGTCCCCTCAGCAGATGGCCTCCCGGTACAGGCTACGCTCGCCCGGTGTTTTCTCATGGAACCCTTCAGGCTCTGGGACTGGGTCTCAGGCAACCTGGGCCTTGGCCCACCCCACTCCTTCTCTTCAGAGACAGGATATGGGAGCCCTAACCCATCCCACTACACTGGGACCTATATGGTTCACTTCAAACATCCACCAATTACCTTGGTTGGGGAAAACCTGAGCCATTCCCTTCGTGAGCAACCCCAAATGCCTCTTCAGACTCTCTGGTACTCACCCACAGGTCTGCCTCCAGTGCAGGCTCCCTGGGGTCAGAGAACTCACACTCCACCTGGTGTTGGCGTAACTCTGGAAAACAAAGACTAAACATATGGTCTCCAGCAATCACATCACACAGCCCCTCACATGTGTTATCCAAACTACCTTCCACCTGACCATCCAGTGCCAGGAAAAAGTACCCCACATCACTCTCCTGAGATTGGTGAGACAGTATCTGAGTGGCCCTGACACTGAACCCATACTCTTCTGGAGTGTCCCCATACTTCACTACCAGGACTTCTACCAGGGGGGAACCCCTCTCCCTGTCACTATCACGTAGAGCCAGTAGAGTGTCCCTCCCACCACTAGGAATAGACTCCCCATGCCAGATCCCCCAATCCACCTCAGGGACCTTGTGCACCACTGGAGCTACCTCATAAACCTGAACCCTGAACCTCCTGGTGTATGTCATCCCCCTCATTCAAGTTGAGCACCAAGGTCCTTATTATGAGTCTGGCGGTCATGAGACCGCCAGACTCACGGTGGCGGTCAGACCACCGCGGTCGTTGCGGTTCCACAGACCATGTGATCTGTGGCAGAGCCACCACAGTCAGACCGCTGACACCGCCAGGTTGCCACCAGCTGGCAGCCTGGTGGTCCCAGTGGTTAAAATCCGATAGGGCAGTGCTGCAAGCTGCTCTGCCCTCTGGATCACGAGTCCTCATACCACCAGCCTTTTCATGTCAGTTCCACTGCCATGGAAAGGGTGGCGGAATGGGGGCATCGGGGGCCCCATGGGGGCCCAGGCACTGCCCATGCGCTTGGCATGGGCAGTGCAGGGCCCCTATGCACAGTCCTGTCGCGCATTCCACTGCCTGAATTACGGGCAGCGGAATGTGCGACGGGTGCTGCTACACCAGCTGCACCGCCACATTGCCTCCGGCTCGATTACGAGCCGGCTGCAATGTTAAGGCCCTGTTCACCGCAGTGCTGGCCCGCCGGCCCTACGGTAAACTCCAAATAGGGCCGGTGGTGCTTGGACAGCACAGGCAGTCCCTCGGGGTTTGAGTTTGGCGGGCAGTCTCCGCCACTTGCCAAACTCATAATGAGGGCCCTAGTCTCTGGGCATGTGCACTTCTCCCACAGTACTGGATGTAACACTTTTGCTGCCACAATCTGAACTGGACTCAGACCTCATGGCTTCCAGCTACAGCTCTCCAAGCCTCAGTTCCTGAGCTAAAAACATTTATTTTTCCTTGGCTAAGGCTCTCCAAACCTCAGCTCTCTCGAGCTCCTCATCCAGCTTTCTCAGCCTCTGCTCACAAGATAGAAGCGATCCCTCTTTCTCTGTCTCCCTCTCAGGGCCACTGCCCTCCACTTCAGAGCAGCCCTTGTGCTCAGAATCATCTGGCAGTGTTGTTTCCCAGCATTTTATCTCATAACAAAGCAGGATTGCCTCAAGATCTTCCCTTGTAGACCTTCTCTTCACGGCCAGCCCCCCTTCCTTACAAAAAACGTTTAGCTCCCTTATTGTATAGATGTACAGGTGCCAGAAGTTGATTTCTATTCTGCCAAGGCCTCACAGGTGTAACCACTAAAACCACTAACCAGAGTCCCAAGTATCAACAATACATCCAGTAGGACACCAGACAACATAAAAGCGAAAAACAGTATGTGGTTGCGTAAGGGTCAGCTCTTAAACAGTAGTGTACAGTAATCATTGTATGTCAAGTACAAATACAAGTCCAGTCCTCACCACTGATCACCAATGTTAGAAATGGGGTTTCTGGTTGGTAGTCACTTTACACACTGTCGAAGTAGGGACCCTCACTCTAGTCAAGTTAAGGGAGTCACACACCTAATAAAACCTCTGCTCACCCCCTCAGTTACTTGGCACAAGCAATCAGGCTTATCACAGAGGCAATGTGTAAAGTATTTGTACAACCACACATAGTGACACAGTGAAAACACCACAAAAGGACTTCACACCAGTTTAGAAAAATAGCCAATATTTATCTTAATCAAACAAGACCAAAACGGAAATAATCCAACATACATAACGAAATATATTACTTCTTAAAGTAGAAACAGTCTTAATCCATTAGAGTCAATGGATGTGTGGTTTTAGCACAAAGTTTCTGGTATGCTTAAAAAAAAAGCCATAGGGGTGAGGATGCGTCAGAAAAGCAAGCAATGTGTTGATTCCTTACTAGCAAGTGAGGTAGTGCTTCAATTCTTTCCTTCGTGGCAGAGGTTCCTTTTGATCCAGAAGTGTTCTAAAAGTCTGGGGTTTGGGGTCCACTGCTTATACGCATTTCTGCCTTTGAAGTAGGCAAAGTTCAAAGGAAAGTCTTTGTAGTGCACAAAACCCTGTCTCTTCCTTGCCCTGCCCCAGCCACACTCTAGTGGGTTGGAGAATGTATTGTGAGGGGTCAGGCACAGCCTTTTCAATTGCAGGTATCAGCTCCTCCCTCCCACGCTAGTCAAGGAAGACTCATCAAAATATGCAGGCTCCCTTTGTCTCATTTTCTAGAGTGAATTCACAAATAGCCCAATTGTCAGTCTGACTTAAACGTGGACTAAGCAGAGGCACAGAATGGTTAAACAAGAAAATGTCCACTTTGTAAAAGTGGCATTTTGAAACAGACAATCTAAAAACCAACTTTACCAACAGATGTATTTTTAACTTGCGAGTTCAGAGTACCCAAACTCCACATCTCTTTCTGCTCCCAATTGCAAACTGCACTTAAAAGACATGGGCCCTCATTACAACCCTGGCAATAAATCCCGCTTACCGCTGTGCAGAAGAGCACCAACACGCCGCTGCGGCGGCGGAATACTGCTACAGCTATTATCGGAATCCGCCAAAATCCAGACAACCACACAAGTCCGCCACACCAAAGGTCAGTGATAAACTGGCGATAACAAAACCTCTACCGTCACGCCAACAGGAATACGGCCACACTATCACGAAACACGAATCCACGCGGCGGTCTTCCAACTGCAGTATTCCATTGGCGGTACACACCGCCGCGCTCAAAATACACACACATTTACAAAACACAACCACATTGGGCAATTTGAAATACACACACCTGATCCACATACACACACCACTCCCACACACCCAATCCAATATAAAACACACACCCACAAACCCTTACGACTAGAATTGCGATAGAAGGCCAGAGAGAGACACCATCAGAAACAACACTAGCATTCACAGGCACAAAACATCATCCCTCACACAACATCCATGCGCCTCAGATAACACACACAAACACATCCCCTCACACATCACAACCGACACCACCTCACACATCACCCACACCACATCATGGCACCCCAATGACACCCCAGGTTCTCTGAGGAGGAGCTCAGGGTCATGGTGGAGGAAATCGTCCGGGTAGAGCCACAGCTATTCGGAACACAGGTGCAGCACACCTCCTTTGCTAGGAAGATGGAGCTATAGCGCAGAATTGTTGACAGGGTCAACGCAGTGGGGCAGCACCCCAGAACACGGGACATCAGGAAGAGGTGGAATGACCTACGGGGGAAGGTGCGTTCTGTGGTCTCAAGACACCAGAATGCAGTACAGAGGACTGGCGGTCGACCCCCACCTCCTCCCCCACAAATAACAACATGGGAGGAGCAAGTCTTGGCAATACTGCATCCTGAGGGCCTCGCAGGAGTAGCAGGAGGAATGGACTCTGGTAAGGCAACTCGTAACTATAATACACCCCACCCTACCTGCATGCCCTCACATACACCCACCCTCACTCTCACCCCCATCACTCCAAAACCTCACATATGTCCTACTATCATAACCCACACATCCCAATACCAAGCCGCCCTGTATGCAACACCAAAGCATGGACACCCATCACCCAAGCATGTCCACAACAGATACCCACACAGACCCCAAACCAAATATCACACAAGGACCTAGACAAGAATGCAACTACTGGAGTACAGGGTCACTCACCCATTGCACATGATGGCACACACAGATGCAATGATCATGCCTTTACACCCCTGCAGGACCCCTACCCAACGTCACCGGACGGGAGGTTCCAGACATGTCCAGTCCCCCCACAGAAGAGGCCCACGGTGATGACATCATCTCTGCACAACTGGATCAAGATGACCAGCCCGGCCCATCTGGGACCTCGGGACAGTCGGTTCCCCTGCCACTGGCACAAGCCACCACAGAGCCTCCCCCCTCAGGAAACACCAGCACAGCACACACCCAGCGGGCCCATCCCTCTGTCCCCAGGACACGTCAATCAGCAGTGTGTCCACCACTACACGGAACCCAGGCAAACCCACCACCCTAAGAAAATCAGGGACCTGTGGGCAGTGGCAGTGGGCACACGGTTCAGGGGACAGAGGAACAGGAAAACAGGGGAACTGGGAGGACTGCTGTGCGACAGGGGGAGGACAGGCCCAGGGAACCCACTCTCCAGGAGGCCCTCTCCAACATCATGGGACCATACCATCATTCCCAGGAGACGATGGCAACGGTACTGGCCAAGTTTCAGGAAACCCAGCGGTTGCTGGAGGAACACTATCTGGGGATCAGGGAGGAACTCAAGTCCATCAACACCACCCTGGTCACCATTGTAGAGGTGCTGCAGGACCTTGTCAACACCAGGAGGGACACTGTGGCACAACAAGGGGCCCCTGACACTAGCCTGGATTATGAAGAGCCCACCACCTCTGCCGGCGCTAGTGGACAGGAGGCACCACCACAGGACCACAACACCAGTACTCCACCCCCTGCAGATGGAGAGCCACCCCGCAAACGGTCCCTGAGATCCAGGAACAAGACAAAGAGCATTGCCAAGACCCCCGCCAGGAAATGAGACCCCCCCTGAATGTCATCCTTCTGTCCCACTTTGTCACCCTGTCCATCCTTCAACTGTCCTTGCTCCACTTCCTATGCCCCTTTGGACAATGCACCTGTGAAACAAATAGACTGGGCTCTGCCATGGACATTCCTCCACCATCAACCCTGACCATTTTACAACCCCTTCACTTATTTGCACAAAAATAAACACACATCAATCACAAAACATTCTGGAGTCAGTCGGTGCTTTCACAAATGTGTAATTGCAATAACTATGGAATATTGCAATGTCAATTTAAATGTCAACATACCAATGTAACACAGCTCTAGTCCATGAGGAAATATATCAGAGGTCACAAAGTGGGACCCACATCTGTTAAATGGAAAGGCAAAGTGACAAGTCAGGGTCCATACACTGGGTGAAAATGACAGACTAATGATAGGTCAAACTATTGTTTGTATGAGTTGTGGGAGGCTGTGATATCTTCTTACCTGTGTCTCACTGGAAGTATTGCTGGATAACGTTGTTTCTGTTGTCAATATCCTCTTCTTCTGCCTCCTCTTCTTCACTGTCCACAGGCTCCGCAGCTGCCACAAGACCTCCAGCTGGACCATCCCCCTGTAGAAAAGGCACCTGTAGTCGCAAAGCCAGGTTGTGCAACATACAGCAGGCCACAATGATCTGGCACACCTTCTTTGGTGAGTAGTAGAGAGAACCACCTGTCATATGGAGGCACCGGAACCTGGCCTTCAGGAGGCCGAAGGTTCTTTCTATAATCCTCCTAGTTCGCCCATGGGCCTCATTGTAGCTTTCCTCTGCCCTTGTCCTGGGATTTCTCACTGGGGTCAGTAGCCATGACAGGTTTGGGTAACCAGAGTCACCTGAAAATATTGAGGGACAACTGTTAGACACACACTAACCCGTAGGGACAACCCCAGACAACTATTCACAGGGTATAGGGTCCTTGTCCTCACCTATTAGCTACACACAGTGCCTCTGGAGTTGCCCCATCACATAAGGGATGCTGCTATTCCTCAGAATGTAAGCGTCATGCACTGAGCCTGGAAACTTGGCATTCACATGGGAGATGTACTGGTCGGCCAAACACACCATCTGCACATTCATCGAATGGTAGCTCTTCCGGTTTCTGTACACCTGTTCACTCCTGCGGGGGGTACCAAGGCCACATGTGTCCCATCAATGGCACCTATGATGTTGGGGATATGTCCCAGGGCATAGAAGTCACCTTTCACTGTAGGCAAATCCTCCACCTGAGGGAAAACGATGTAGCTGCACATGTGTTTCAGCAGGGCAGACAACACTCTGGACAACACATTAGAGAACTTTGGCTGGGACATCCCTGATGCAATGGCCACTGTTGTTTGAAAATACACACTTGCCAGGAAATGGAGTACTGACAGGACCTGCACTAGAGGGGGGAACCCTGTGGGATGGCGGATAGCTGACATCAGGTCTGGCTCCAACAGGGCACACAGTTCATGGATTGTTGCACGATCAAGTCTGTAGGTGACTATTACGTGTCTCTCTTCCATTGTCGACAGGTCCACCAGCGGTCTGTACACCGGAGGACGCCGCCATCTCATCACCTGCCCCAGCGGACATGGCCTATGGATGAGAACAGCGAGAAGAGAGTCAGCCAACACTGAGGTATCACAAAATGTCATTTGCACACATTTATTAATCCGCAATGTGCCTGTTACTGTGTGTATGCAAGGCCTAGATAGGTGTGACACAGTTATTATTAATGCCATGTGGCACCCTGAAATGGCGGCTGCCTGACCTGTAAGGTGGGCCAAGGGGATATGAGGTAACTGCGCTGGCGTTTAACACCGTCGCGGTAGGCGGTCGAAGACCGCTGCCCAATCCTGCATTGGTTAACATTGGACCCTTGGGTCCCAGGAGCCAATGACGATGTACGCCGACAGTGACGGTAAGCACCACTGCGGACATGACCACCATTTTCTGTCTGTTCACTCACTTGATACCTGACCTTCAACAGGAGAGGACCTACACTGCAAGTGCTGCTGTGACCTGGGTCTGGAAGCGACAATGGCTCATGTTTCTGGGGAAAGGGCCCCTGTCTTCACTTCGGAGGAGTTGGAGAAGTTAGTGGATGGGGTCCTCCCCCAATACACGCTACTCTACGGTCCTCTAGACAAACAGGTGAGTACACTGTGAGCATGCTGCATGGGCAATGCCTGTTTGGAGTGGTGTGGATGGAAGATATATGGGGTGGGGGTGCTGAGGCCTGCATGAGTGGACGGTGAGTGTATGTGCGTCAGGGCAAGGGTGGGAACATGGGCCAATGAGTATGACGGTCCGGACGGGTAAAGATTATCCTTTTCCCCTGTACTATTCCTCTAGGTCAGCGCCCACCAGAAGAAGGATATTTGATGTGCCATCGCCAAGGACGTCCGGATCCTGGGGCTCCACCACAGATGGAGCACCCACTGGTGGAAAAGATGGGAGGACATTTGCCGCTGGAGCAAGAAGACGGCGGAGATCCAGCTGGGGATTGCCTCCCAACGTGGGAGGGATGCCCGTCGCACCATGATCCCCCTGATGTTCCGGATCCTGGCGGTGGCGTATCCGGAGTTGGATGGGCGCTTGAGGGCATCACAGCAGCCACAAGGGGGTGAGTACAGTCACAATCATCTGACTCTGCGTGCATTACGAGGTGTCTGGGTAGGGGAGGTGGCCAGTGGGTTCCCCTAGGCCAGGGCGAGCTTGGTGGGCAAGGTCCCTTGTGAGGCAGGCTCAGTGGCACCCCAACCCCACTAGTGGTTAGTGCCATCTACACCTAGTCAGGCTCCTGTGACTTCCATGTGTGCAGCAAGAGGGCATAGGCCTTGTACCCAATGGCTCTGTGAATAATCTAGGAACTATAAGTGCATGGCATAGTGCAGAGGTCTGCTGTGTCTGTAGTGCCCGCCAACAGTAGTGGTGTTGCATGCACTGAACATGTCTTTCTTCTGTCTTTCCCCCCCTTTTGTGGTCTCCATGTTCCTGTGTGCAGTAGCATAATCTGGCAGAGGAGCAGTGGCACCGGAGCAGGATTGCGCTGCATCCCACTTGGCCCTGGAGGGCGAAACAACGGAGTCTTAAGCCACCAGTGGGACGGAGGGCGAGGGGAGCTCCACGGCGGGGACAGGAGGTGATAGCAGTGACAGCGACTCCTCCTCTGATGGGAGCTCCCTTGCGGTGGCGGGCCCCTCTGTGCCCTCCTCATCAACAGGTACAGCCGCCACCCCCCCTACCAGTACCGCCCTCCCAGCAGCCCCTCAGTGTGTGTCCCGTGCCCGCTCACCCAGGCACCTCAGGCCCTGCCCCAGTCAGCCCTGCTGCCCTCAGTGAGGAGGCCATTGACCTCCTCAGGTCCCTCACTGTTGGGCAGTCTACCATTCTGAATGCCATCCAGGGTGTTGAGAGGCATTTGCAACAAACACATGCACACCTGGAGGACATTCATTCTGGCCAGGAAGCCCAACAGAGAGCATTTCAGGCTCTGGCCTCAGCACTGATGGCAGCCATAGTCCCTGTGTCCAGCCTCCCCCCTCCAACTACCTCCACCGAGACCCAATCCCCTGTACCTCAGCCTATCCCAAGCACACCATCAGACCAGCATGCACACACCTCAACACACAAGGATGGCTCAGGCAAACATAAGCACCACACATCCCACAGGCACTCACACAAGCACCATACCCATGCAGACATACCAACATCCACTGCCTCCAATGTGTCCCCCTCCTCCACGTCTCCCTCCTCCCTCCCAGTCTTGTCTCTACTCACAACTGCATGCACTACATCTTCAGTCACTACCTCCATCACCAGCACGCCCATCACCACACACCGCTCATGTGCACTCACCACCCCCACTACCATTCACACATCCTCTGTGTCCTCTACCACTCTGTCTGTGAGCCCAACTCCCAAACTACACAAAGCAGGCACACACACACCCAACAGCCATCCAACTCACAACAGCCTCCAGCCCATGCACCTTCACCCAAATTCAGCAGACGTACACCTCCTACAACTACTACCTCTTCCTCCACTCCCAAACCCCCTCCATCTTCCCGTCCCAGTGTGTCTAAAAAACCTTTTCTTGCTAATATTGACCTCTTCCCTACACCCCCGTCCGTCCGTCCCATAGGGCCAGGCTTTCCAGGTCCCAGCACCTCAGCCACCACATACCCAGGCACAGTGGTGCCAGCAACTGCGGGCTATTGAAGTGCGCCAACCATCAGGGCTGCCAGTGTGCCACGGAGCGAAGGCAAGGACATTCCTCCACCTGCAAAACTAAAAAAGTTGCCCACATCCCGGCGCTTGAGGGCATCACAGCAGCCACAAGGGGGTGAGTACAGTCACAATCATCTGACTCTGCGTGCATTACGAGGTGTCTGGGTAGGGGAGGTGGCCAGTGGGTTCCCCTAGGCCAGGGCGAGCTTGGTGGGCAAGGTCCCTTGTGAGGCAGGCTCAGTGGCACCCCAACCCCACTAGTGGTTAGTGCCATCTACACCTAGTCAGGCTCCTGTGACTTCCATGTGTGCAGCAAGAGGGCATAGGCCTTGTACCCAATGGCTCTGTGAATAATCTAGGAACTATAAGTGCATGGCATAGTGCAGAGGTCTGCTGTGTCTGTAGTGCCCGCCAACAGTAGTGGTGTTGCATGCACTGAACATGTCTTTCTTCTGTCTTTCCCCCCCTTTTGTGGTCTCCATGTTCCTGTGTGCAGTAGCATAATCTGGCAGAGGAGCAGTGGCACCGGAGCAGGATTGCGCTGCATCCCACTTGGCCCTGGAGGGCGAAACAACGGAGTCTTAAGCCACCAGTGGGACGGAGGGCGAGGGGAGCTCCACGGCGGGGACAGGAGGTGACAGCAGTGACAGCGACTCCTCCTCTGATGGGAGCTCCCTTGCGGTGGCGGGCCCCTCTGTGCCCTCCTCATCAACAGGTACAGCCGCCACCCCCCCCTACCAGTACCGCCCTCCCAGCAGCCCCTCAGTGTGTGTCCCGTGCCCGCTCACCCAGGCACCTCAGGCCCTGCCCCAGTCAGCCCTGCTGCCCTCAGTGAGGAGGCCATTGACCTCCTCAGGTCCCTCACTGTTGGGCAGTCTACCATTCTGAATGCCATCCAGGGTGTTGAGAGGCATTTGCAACAAACACATGCACACCTGGAGGACATTCATTCTGGCCAGGAAGCCCAACAGAGAGCATTTCAGGCTCTGGCCTCAGCACTGATGGCAGCCATAGTCCCTGTGTCCAGCCTCCCCCCTCCAACTACCTCCACCGAGACCCAATCCCCTGTACCTCAGCCTATCCCAAGCACACCATCAGACCAGCATGCACACACCTCAACACACAAGGATGGCTCAGGCAAACATAAGCACCACACATCCCACAGGCACTCACACAAGCACCATACCCATGCAGACATACCAACATCCACTGCCTCCAATGTGTCCCCCTCCTCCACGTCTCCCTCCTCCCTCCCAGTCTTGTCTCTACTCACAACTGCATGCACTACATCTTCAGTCACTACCTCCATCACCAGCACGCCCATCACCACACACCGCTCATGTGCACTCACCACCCCCACTACCATTCACACATCCTCTGTGTCCTCTACCACTCTGTCTGTGAGCCCAACTCCCAAACTACACAAAGCAGGCACACACACACCCAACAGCCATCCAACTCACAACAGCCTCCAGCCCATGCACCTTCACCCAAATTCAGCAGACGTACACCTCCTACAACCACTACCTCTTCCTCCACTCCCAAACCCCCTCCATCTTCCCGTCCCAGTGTGTCTAAAAAACCTTTTCTTGCTAATATTGACCTCTTCCCTACACCCCCGTCCGTCCGTCCCATAGGGCCAGGCTTTCCAGGTCCCAGCACCTCAGCCACCACATACCCAGGCACAGTGGTGCCAGCAACTGCGGGCTATTGAAGTGCGCCAACCATCAGGGCTGCCAGTGTGCCACGGAGCGAAGGCAAGGACATTCCTCCACCTGCAAAACTAAAAAAGTTGCCCACATCCCGGAGAGAGAAGCAGAAAACACCTGCCACCGAGGGCTCAGGGAAAACTAAAGGCGATAGTGGCAAGACAGCTGCGCCACCATCCAGGGTGGGGAAGGGCCAGAAACTAAAGGGCTGGTCAGGAGAGGGCATGGTGGCACTGACTGAGGGGCCAGTGTCACACCTTCTGTCCGCGTCGATGCCAACCTGTATGGCGGAGAAGACTGCCAACTGCACCGCCACAGAGCCCGCCACCAGCACCACTGTCATTGAGCCCACCACCAGCACTGCCGCCACAGAGCCCGCCACCAACACCACTGTCATTGAGCCTGCCACCAGCACCGCCGCCACAGAGCCCGCCGCCAGCACCAGTGTCATTGAGCCCGCCACCAGCACCGCTGCCACAGAGCCTGCCACCAGCACCGCTGCCACACAGCCCGCAGCTAACACCACTGCCACAGTGCCCGCAGCCAGCACCGCTGCCACACAGCCCGCAGCTAGCACCACTGCCACAGTGCCCGCAGCCAGCACCGCCGCCACAGAGCCCGCAGCCAGCACCGCCGCCACAGAGCCCGCAGACAGAATTGCTGCCACAGAGCCCGCAGCCAGCACCGCCGCCACAGAGCACGCCACCAGCACCGCCGCGACTGATACCGCCACAAGCACCGCCGCGACTGACACTGCCGCAAGCACCGCCAGCAGCCCGTGACATCCTGAGCCAGTGGCACCACCGCAGATAGTGGTCATCCGTCCGATGAAGCACTCTGGGCACCAAGCCCCCTCCAGAACCAGTGGAGAAACACATCCACTACCTGTGTCCTTGGCAGGATGAAGCACTCTGGGCACAAAGCCCCCTCCAGAACCAGTGGAGAAACACATCCCCTACCTCTGTCCTTTGGAGGATGAAGCACTCTGGGCACAAAGCCCCCTCAAGAACCAGTGGAGAAACACACCCACTACCTCTGTCCTTGGCAGGATGAAACACTCTGGGCACAAGGCCCCCTCCAGAACCAGTGGAGAAACACATCCACTACCTCTGTCCTTGGCAGGATGAAGCACTCTAGGCACAAAGCCCACTCCAGAACCATTGGAGAAAGGCACCCACTTGTGATACTGTGGCTTTGCACTCACAAGGATAAAGCAGTGGGCAACCACCCACTGAAAAGACTTGAGAGACTGTGGCTTTGCACTCCCCAGGATAAAGCAGTGGGCAACCCACCCACTGCAGAGACTTGAGAGACTGTGGCTTAGCACTCCTCAGGATAAAGCAGTGGGCAACCCACCCACTGAGAAACTTGAGAGACTGTGGCTTTGCACTCCCCAGGATAAAGCAGTGGGCAGCCCACCCACTTGAGAGACTGTGGCTTTGCACTCCACAGGATGCAGCAGTGGGCAACCCACCCACTGGAGATACTTGAGAGACTGTGGCTTTGCACTCCCAAGGATGAAGCAGTGGGCAACCCACCCACTGAAAAGACTTGAGAGACTGTGGCTTTGCACTCACCAGAATACAGCAATGGGCATGGAGCCCCCTCGTGGAGCAGTGGCGTCGTGTGTTCATCAGGCTGAGGTGCTCCCCCTCCCCCTGAGGTGCCTGTTTATTTTTGATCTGATGCCCCTCCAGTGTTCTCTCCGTTTGGAGTCAGGTATCTAGTGTGAGCCTCGCCCTTGCATTTTTGGCCCAGTGGTCCACGGACAATGATTGGTGCAGCATCCGGACTTGTGTATTTGGTGTACATAATTGTATATACTGTATTTAGAGTTTTGAGTACTGGATTTTTATTGATTACAATTGTTCAAATCAATTCCTTTTGTCCTTGTGTTATTCAAGGGGGGTGGGGGTGTATATGTAATGTTGGAGCATGAATTTGTGTGTATGGTGTTGTGGGTGAGGGTGGGGGTGTTGCGTGTTGCATGTGTGTGTCACTCTCTTTTCCCTCCCCCACTCCCCTGTGTTGTAGGTGCAGTACTCACCATGGGCGTCGCCACCATTTCTGGAGCTCCTGATAGAGGAGCAGGAAGACCATCGCCGGCAGGATCTGCAGTTCTGGCTCCATGGCGTCCTGGTTCTTCGTGGGGTGTGGAGAGGTGAGTGATTTTTCCTTCTGTGTACTGTTTCTGCCGTGTTTTTGTTCGCGTTTGTTCCGCCCCGTAAAAGGTGGCGAATTGGCATCTTGTGATAGAGTGGGGGGTACATTGTCTTCCGCCTGTCTGTTGGCAGTTACCGCCTTGCTGTTTGTTTGTACCGCCGTGGCGGTCGGAGTGTTAAAGTGGCTGTCTATTTTTGGCAGTTTCCGCTGTGGTCATAATCCCAGGGTTGTAATGAGGGCCATTATCTCTGTGTTAGCCAGTGGGGCTACCAACTTTACCCACAGGAAAAACAACAATTTGGAAGTTTTGCTGTTAATACATATTGAAAAACCTATCTTTTACTTAACAAAATACAGCTCCCTGCCATAGGACTCCATAGGCCTTCCTCGGGTAGACATTTATAATGTTGAGGGATAGGATCACTTTGCCATTAGTTTAACAGGACAGGACCCATCCTAAACAAGACTTTAGCTAACTCTTAGTCCTTCCCATCCTTCTCTTTTACTTTGGGCAGGGAGACACTTATTCAGCTAGGGCAATACCTATCTTACCCAAAAAGGTTATCAAACATTGGAGTAACCCCACCATGACCAACAGGGTCAGGCGGCCTATCTTGCTTCCTATCATGGGATCAGACCACCATGCTAGGGACAGTGCTGTCATAAAGGTAAACACCCATCAGAGTGTACTGCCAGTGCCATCTTTGGGGTTATCTCTTACTGGGTTAGAATTCCCCTGGCTCACTGTCTCTCTTTCTAAGAGTTGCCTTCATTTCCTACCTTTTTTTTCTTTCCTTTCAACTATTCCTAACGTTAGGGACAGTACCTCGAGACTGCTTGGGTGAGTCAGTGCACTGGGTATCCACCTCCTTTCAGCTCTCTTTAGGACCAGAATGTTTTGAATCCACCACTGGTGTAACTTCTCTGAGGAGCAATTTGTCAAAATGTGTTCTTTAACTACTAAATTGTATAAGCCCTCATAGGTATCAACCCTGTTACCTTCAATCCACCCATCCAGTGACTTCAGAGAGACATCTAAAAAAATCAACCCATGATTGTGTTGCTCCCTTTTGTGTGTTTCTAAACGACCGTCTATACTCTTTAGGGGTTAGCAATATATCTCTCCCTACAGCTGGAATGAGCTCCCACAGTAAGGACCACCATTGCTGTATACCCACCCTTCTCATCCTAAGAGCTCTCATGGGATGCCAGCCACTTGCCTATGTCATCCGCCTCGGTACACTGTGGCACAATCCCACTGTGGTGCAATCCCTTTTGACAAACTTGGATCAAAGGCACCCTCAGCAGTTACTTCTTTCACTCTGCTGCTGCCACAATACTCCTGAGGCCTCATCCCCTGCTTGACCCTTCTCTCTTCCATGGCCAGGCTCTCTTTTTGTCCGGGGCCAGCTTCCTCTCCTGTAGCTCCAAGAGGCTAATTTGGGCCTCTAGGTCCTAAGACCTCCTCACAGATGTGAAGCTCCTTTTACTCCCAGACAGTTAGTCATGCCTTGGACGGCTTGTGTGGATCATACTCTCCAGGTCTCCTTCTTTGAATGGATCCACATTGTCATTCTCAGCCCCTCTCTCAAGCGTAATCACATCCCCAAACAGGGCCTTAGCTTTCCTTGCCTCTTCCCAGGCTTTGGGCACTCTTTCCAGGTCATCCTTCTTAGCTGAGACTATTAGAAGGAATTTTCTCTCTTTGCAGAAAGCCCTCATCTCATTTATTTTCAAAGTAGGTGAGGCAGCCAAGTCAATTCCTCTGCCAACCATCATTGAAGACTTTTTGTAGTAGCAGAAAAGGCTTTTTGCAACTCCTTGTGCTTTTAGTCCTTGGAAGCAAGTGCCTTTAGAATGTCAGAATTTGTCAAACATTTACTTCTCGACTTGCAAAAACTCTTTCGTCAGTTATAATTTAGTTGTATGGTACAGCCAAACACAAATTCTGGATCCAACTGCTAGGCACCATACAGCAGGGAAGAACACTTGCAAATTGTAGGAGACTAGCCTGGCTTATAGTGGGTACCTTGTGGTACTTACACCTTGTGCAAGATCCAGTTATCCCTTATTAGTAGAATAGAGGTGTTTCTAGTAGCTTAGGCTGATAGAGGTAGCTATGGCAAAGCAGCTTAGGCTGAACTAGGAGACATGCAAAGCTCCTACTATACAATTCAGGTCACATAGCACAATATCATAAGAAAACACAATACTCAGAGTTAATAAAAATAAAGGTACTTTATTTTAGTGACCATATGCCAAAAGTATCTCAGAGGATACCCTCACTTAGGAGGTAAGTAATATACACAAATTATATGTACACAAACCCAAAACAGGTAAGTAACAGTAAGAAAAGTAGTGCAAACAATGTAGAATCACAATAGGATGCAATAGGTAGACATAGGCCTAGGGGCAACACAAACTATATACTCCAAAAGTGGAATGCCAATCACGAATGGACCCCAGGATTATGGGAAGTTGTAGAGGGTCGCTGGGACTGTAAGGAAATAGTAAGGATGTCCAAAATACCCCACCCCAAGACCCTGAAAAGTAGGAGTAAAGTTACCCTACTACCCCAGAAAGACAGAACAGTCGTGATAGGAGATTCTGCAAGAACCACAAGCACCAGCAAAACACTGAAGACGAATTCCTGGACCTGAGGATGTGAAAAGGAAGGGGACCAAGTCCAAGAGTCATGAAAGTGTCCAGGGGGGGCAGGGGCCCACTAAACCCCGGATGAACGTGCAAAAGGGATGCCTCTGGGTGGAAGAAGCCAAAGATTCTGCAACAACTAAAGGAGCCAGGAACTTCCCCTTTGGTGAGAAGATGTCACACGGCGTGCTGGAGGTTGAAGAAGTGTTTCCACTCATAAATATCACAAACAAGCCTTGCTAGCTGCAAGAGTTGCGGTTGAGGATTTTGGGTGCTGCTGGGGACCAGGAAGGACCAGGATGTCCCCCCTTGGAGGAAGAGACAGAGGGGGCACTCAGCAATACAGAGAGCCCCCACAAAAGCAGGCAGCACCCACAGAAGTACCAGAACAGGCACTTAGAAGATCTGAGGACAGCGGTCAACTCAGAGTCACAAAGGAGGGTCCCACGACGTTGGAGTCCAACTCAGCGAGTTGGACAATGAAGGACAGAGTGCTGGGGACCCAGGCTAGGCTGTGCACAAAGGAATCCTTGGAGAAGTGCACAGAAGCCGGAGAAGCTGCAAATCACGCAGTACACAGGTTTGCTGTCTTGCGTGGGGAGGCAAGGACTTACCTCCATCAACTTTGGACAGAAGGGCCACTGGACTGTGGAAGACACTTGGAACCAGCCCCTGTGTTCCAGGGACCACGCTCGTCAGGATGAGAGGGGACCCAGAGGACCGGTGATGCAGACGTTTGGTGCCTGCGTTGGCAGGGGGAAGATTCCGTCGACCCACAGGAGATTTCTTCTTGGCTTCCAGTGCAGGGTGAAGGCAGACAGACCTCAGAGCATGCACCACCAGGAAACAGTCATGAAAGCCGGCAGGATGAGGCGCTACAATGTTGCTGGTAGTCGTCTTGCTACTTTGTTGTGGTTTTGCAGGCGTCCTGGAGCAGTCAGCGGTCGATCCTTGGCAGAAGTCGAAGAGGGAAGTGCAATGGAACTCTGGTGAGCTCTTGCATTTGTTATCTGAGGAATAGCCCAGAGGAGAGACCCTAAATAGCCCAAAAAGGAGGTTTGGCTACTGAGAAAGGAGGCTTGGTTACTAAGAGAGGTAAGCACCTATCAGGAGGGATCTCTGATGTCACCTGCTGGCACTGGCCTCTCAGAGCTGTCCTTTGTGCCCCAACACCTCTGAATCCAAGATGCCAGAGGTCTGGGACACACTGGAGGAGCTCTGGGCACCTCCTCTGAGAGTTGCTGGTCAGGGGAGTGGGCACTCCCCTTTCCTTTGTCCAATTTTGTGCCAGAGCAGGGCTGGGGGATCCCTGAACCGGTGTAGACTGGCTTATGCAGAGATGGGTACCATCTGTTCCCATCAAAGCATTTCCAGATGCTGGGGGAGGCTACTCCTCCCCAGCCCTTCACACCTATTTCCAAAGAGAGAGGGTGTAACACCCTCTCTCAGAGGAAATCCTTTGTTCTGCCTTCCTGGGACCAGGCTGCCCAGGCCCCAGGGGGGCAGAAACCTGTCTGAGGGGTTGGCAGCAGCAGCAGCTGCAGTGGAGACCCCAGAAAGGCAGTTTGGCAGTACCCGGGTTCTGTGCTAGAGACCCGGGGATGCATGGAATTGTCCCCCCAATACCAGAATGGTATTGGGGTGACAATTCCATGATCCTAGACATGTTACATGGCCATGTTCGGAGTTACCATTGTGACACTACATATAGGTATTGACCTATATGTAATGCACACGTGTAATGGTGTTTCCGCACTCACAAAGTCCGGTGAATTTGCCCTGAACAATGTGTGGGCACCTTGGCTAGTGCCAGGGTGCCCACACACTAAGGTACTTGGCACCTAACCTTCCCCAAGTGAGGGTTAGACATATAGGTGACTTATAAGTTACTTATGTGCAGTGAAAATGGCTGTGAAATAATGTGGACGTTATTTCACTCAGGCTGCAGTGGCAGTCCTGTGTAAGAATTGTCTGAGCTCCCTATAGGTGGCAAAAGAAATGCTGCAGCCCATAGGGATCTCCTGGAACCCCAATACCCTGGGTACCTAGGTGCCATATACAAGGGAATTATAAGGGTGTTGCAGTGAGCCAATGAGAATTAGTAAAATTAGTCACTAGCTTGCAGTGACAATTTTAAAGCAGAGAGAGCATAAACACTGAGGTTATGGTTAGCAGAGCCTTAGTGATACAGTTAGGCACCACACAGGGAACACATACAGGGCATATATTAGGAGCACTGGGGTCCCACCTGGCAGGATCCCAGTGACACATGGGCAAAAACAAACATACATACAGTGAAAATGGGGGTAACATGCCAGGCAAGATGGTACTTTCCTACACAACCCCCCCACAAACGAAGGACAATAAGGCTAACCTTGCCCAGATGAGTCTTCATTGTCTAAGTCGAAATATCTGGAGAGTCCATCTGCATTGGAGTGGGTACTCCCAGGTCTATGTTCCACTGTATAATCCATTCCCTGTAGGGATATGGACTACCTCAACAATTTAGGGGTTTCACCTTTTATTTGTTTTAGCCAAAGTAGAGGTTTGTGGTCTATCTGAACAATAAAGTGAGTACCAAACAGGTATGGTCTCAACTTTTCCAGTGCCCAGACCACAGCAAAGGCCTCCCTCTCTATGGCAGACCAACGCGTTTCTCTAGGGGTCAACCTTCTGCTAATAAAAGCAACAGGTTGATCCTGGCCCTCAGAATTCAGTTGTGATAGTACTGCCCCTACCACTAATTCAGATGTATCAGTTTGTACAATGAATTTCTTGGAGTAACAAGGGCTTTTTAGGACAGGTGCAGAGCACATTGCCTGTTTGAGCTCCTCAAAAGCGTTATGACAGCTCGCTGTCCACAATACCTTCTTAGGCATCTTCTTGCTAGTGAGATCATTCAGAGGGGCTGCTATGGAGCCATAATTCTTTATGAATCTCCTATCGTACCCTGTGAGGCCTAAAAAGGCTCTCACCTGGGTTTGAGTTGTAGGGGGAGCCCAATCCATGATAGTCTGGATCTTCCCCTGTAGTGGTGCAATCTGTTCTCCACCTACAAGGTGGCCCAGATAAACCACTTTACCCTGCCCTATCTGGCACTTTGAGGCCTTAAAAGTGAGACCTGCTTTTTGCAGGGCCTCCAAAACTTTCCATAGGTGGACTAGGTGATCATCCCAGGTTGAGCTAAAGACAGCAATATCATCTAGATATGCTGCACTAAAAGCTTCCAACCCTTGCAGGACTGTGTTCACCAACCTCTGATAAGTGGCAGGGGCATTTTTCAAACCAAAGGGCATTACTGTGAATTGGTGGTGCCCTCCAATGGTTGAAAATGCAGTCTTGGGTTTAACATCTTCTGATAACCTAATCTGCCAATACCCTGCAGTTAGATCAAAAGTGCTTAGATACTTGGCAGATGCCAGTGTATCTATGAGCTGATCTGCCCTAGGTATAGGGTGAGCAGCTGTCTTGGTTACTTGATTGAGTCCTCTATAATCTACACAAAACCTCATCTCTCTTTTTCCATCTTTGGTGTGAGGTTTTGGTACAAGCACAATTGGGCTAGCCAAGGGGCTTTGAGAAGGCTCAATCACCCCTAAGTCCAACTTTTTCTGCACCTCTTTTTTAATGCAGTCCCTGACATGGTCAGGATGCCTATAAATTTTACTTTTGACAGGCAGGCTGTGTCCAGCATCAATTGTATGTTCACACCAGGAATTAGTACCTGGTACAAGTGAAAAGAGTTCAGAAAACTTAGGAGATTGACACAGTTGTCTTTCTGTTCTGCAGTAAGACGATCTGCTAAGACCACTCCCTCCACTAAGCCATCAGCTTCAGTGGTGGAGAAGAGATCAGGGAGAGGGTCACTCTCTTCTTCCTGTCCCCCATCTGTTGCAATGAGCAGGGTGAGATCCGCCCTGTCATAGTAGGGTTTTAGGCGGTTGACATGAATCACCCTAAGGGGACTCCTGGCAGTGCCCAGGTCTACGAAATAGGTAACCTCACCCTTCTTTTCAACGATTAGATTGGGTCCACTCCATTTGTCCTGGAGTGCTCTTGGGGCCACAGGCTCCAATACCCACACCTTCTGTCCTGGGTGGTACTGGGTCAGGACAGCCTTCTGGTCATGCCATTGCTTTTGCAGCTCCTGGCTGGCCTGAAGGTTTTTACTGGCCTTTTTCCTATACGCAGCCATTCTGGATCTTAGGCTAAGTACATAGTCTACTATGTCCTGTTTAGGAGCTTTTAAAGGTTGTTCCCAACCCTCCTTCACAAGAGCAAGTGGATCTCTTACAGGGTGTCCAAAGAGGAATTCAAAGGGACTGAAGCCCACTCCTTTTTGGGGTACCTCCCTGTAAGCAAAAAGGAGGCAAGGTAACAGGACATCCCATCTCCTCCTGAGTTTTTCAGGGAGTCCCATCATCATACCTTTGAGAGTTTTATTAAACCTCTCAACCAGACCATTTGTTTGTGGATGGTAAGGGGTGGTGAACTTGTAGGTTACACCATACTCCTTCCACATTGCTTTTAGGTATGCAGACATGAAGTTGCTACCTCTGTCTGACACCACTTCCTTAGGAAAACCCACTCTGGAAAAGATTCCCAGGAGGGCCTTTGCCACTGTAGGAGCTGTAGTGGTCCTTAAGGGTATGGCTTCAGGATACCTAGTGGCATGGTCCACTACCACAAGGATGAATATATTGCCTGAAGCTGTTAGAGGGTCAAGGGGGCCAACTATGTCAACCCCTACCCTTTCAAAGGGCACCCCAACCACTGGAAGTGGAAGTAAGGGGGCCTTTGGAGTGCCACCAGTCTTGCCACTGGCTTGGCAGGTCACACAAGAGCGACAAAACTCTTTTGTGTCCTCTGACATATGAGGCCAGTGAAACAAGGGGACAAGTCTTTCCCAAGTTTTCGTCTGGCCCAAATGCCCAGCCAAAGGAATGTCATGTGCCAGGGTAAGAAGAAACTCTCTGTACTGCAAGGGAATGACCAATCTCCTGGCAGCTCCAGGTTTAGGGTCCCTTGACTCTGTGTACAAGAGGTTATCTTCCCAATACACCCTATGGCTATCACTTACATCCCCATTCTGCTCTTTGACAGCTTGCTGTCTTAAACCCTCTAATGTGGGACAGGTTTGCTGTGCCACACTCAGCTCTTCCCTGGCAGGCCCCCCTGCACCCAAAAGCTCAGCAGTGTCTGCTGCCAGCTCCTCTGGTGTAGGTTCTGCACAGGGAGAGGATTCCTCTTCCTCAAAAGGGGAATCGTCTGTAGAGGGAGGGATAGTAGGCAGGGATTTACCCTTTCTACCTCTAGTTTTTGGGAGCACTTGGTCCATTGTTCCAGGATCCAAGTTTCCCTGTCCTTTTTGCTTTTTGGCCTGAGCCCTTGTCAAAGCAAAAATATGCCCAGGAATGCCCAGCATTGCTGCATGAGCCTCCAACTCCACCTCTGCCCAAGCTGATGTATCCAAATCATTGCCCACTAAGCAATCTACAGGTAATTCAGTGGCTACCACAACTTTCTTTGGACCAGTAACCCCCCCACCCTAGTTGAGATTCACAACAGCCATGGGGTGGCTAAGAGTGTTGTTATGAGCATCAGTCACTTGGTACTGCTGACCAAGTAGGTGTTGATCAGGCTGGACCAGTTTTTCTATCACCATAGTTACACTGGCTCCTGTGTCCCTGTAGGCCTCAACCTCAACACCATTGATTAGGGGAAGTTGCTTGTACTTACCCATATTAAGGGGACAAGCAACCAAGGTGGCAAAGCCAATGCAACCATCAGAGACTAAAACAGCCTCTGTGGTCTCCCTAACAAGACCAACCCCAACTATACTGCCAATAGTGAGCCCAGCTACACCCTTGGATTGGCTATTAGTAGTAGATTTCCCACCACCACTGCTATTACTAGGGGCACTAGAGGTTGCAGTTGGGGTTGTGGTGGTGGGAGGTTTGGTGTTTTTCTTTGGAAAAATGGAATCACTTGCCCAATGGCCTTTTATTTAACATAAATAACACCAAGGCTTTTTCTGATGGTTAGAAGAGGATTTGGACCCACCACCCCCAGAGGATTTTTGTGGGCCTGATGAAGACTCAGAATGTTTACTTTTGTCCCCACCCTTGTCAGAAGACTTACCATCCTTCTTCTTGCCATCCTTGTCACCCCCTGTATGAACGTTTCTGTTCACTCTAGTTCTGACCCATTTGTCTGCCTTCTTTTCCAATTCTTGGGGAGAGGTCAGATCTGAGTCTACCAAGTACTGGTGCAACAAATCAGACACACAATTGTTAAGAATATGCTCTCTCAGGATAAGATTATACAGGCTTTCATAGTCAGAAATGTTGCTGCCATGTAACCAACCCTCCAAGGCCTTCACTGAACAGTCAACAAAATCTGTCCAGTCTTGAGAGGACTCTTTTCTGGTGTCTCTGAACTTAATCCTGTATTGTTCAGTGGTTAAGCCAAATCAATCCAAGAGTGCATCCTTCAAAACTTTGTAATTATTGGCATCACTTTCTCTGACAGTAAGGAGCCTATCCCTACCCTTTCCAGTGAAAGATAGCCACAAGATAGCAGCCCACTGCCTTTTAGGGACCAACTGTACCATACAGGCCCTCTCAAGTGCAGCAAACCACTTATTAATGTCATCCTCCTCCTTGTAAGGGGGGACTATATTATGCAGGTTTCTGGAATCTTGCTCTCTAACAGGATTGCTATCTGAAACACTGCTGCTGCCACCATGGGGACCTAACCCCATTCTCTGTCTTTCCCTCTCTACATCTATGGATTCCCTGTCTAAGGCCAGCTGCTGCTGTTTAAGCTTCAGTCTTTTCTCTTCCAACCTCAGCTTTCTGATTTCTCTTTCCATTAAGTTATCCTCAGGGTGGGAGGGTTGGGAATGTTTGGATGCAGAGGAGATTTGGGAATTGGCAGAGAGAGACCTGTCCCTAACTGGCTGGATCCTAGTAACCTGGCCTTTAGGAGTGAAAGATGCCCCACTAATGTGTGAATCTCTCCCACTACCTGTGTCACTAGGGCGGCCTGCTAGAGGGCAGGACTTTGTAAGAACCCTCCCCGGCATCTTCAGGGACCTCCCCTGAGTCTGACTGGGAAGCCTCCCCATTTTCCTCTCTTTCCTGAGATGGGCCTGACTGGTTCTGGTCATCCTGTAAGTGCAGGTTAAAGAGAAACTCTTTTGTTGGATTCTTACCTATGCTTAAACCTCTATCCAGGCAGAGACACCTCAAACTTTGGGAGTGACCTCTGCTGAAGACATGATAGAAAAGGTTTAAGACAGAGAGAGAAAAGGTTTTAGAACATTTGAAAAGTACAGAGAAAAACTTTTTCAAACTTTTTGAAAACTTTTAAAAGTTTTCAGAACTTTTCAGAAACTTAGTAAAAAGTTTTAGAGCAGAAAAGTAAACTGTTTTGGTTAAACGTACATATACTAAACTATTTGGTATAAGATTTTCATATGAAAAGCACCAAACGACAAAGTGGTAAAGCAGTTACAAGTACTTATCCCACCGCTGCACCACCAATGTAGGAGGCTGGCCTGGCTTATAGTGAGTACCTTGTGGTACTTACACCTTGTGCCAGGTCCAGTTATCCCTTATTAGTAGAATAGAGGTGTTTCTAGCAGCTTAGGCTGATAGAGGTAGCTATGGCAAAGCAGCTTAGGCTGAACTAGGAGACATGCAAAGCTCCTACTATACCACTTATATATCACAATATCAGAAGAAAACACAATACTCAGAGTTAATAAAAATAAAGGTACTTTATTTTATTGACAATATGCCAAAAGCATCTCAGAGGATACCCTCACTTAGGAGGTAAGTAATATACACAAATTATATGTACACAAACCCAAAACAGGTAAGTAACAGTAAGAAAAGTAGTGCAAACAATGTAGAATCACAATAGGATGCAATAGGTAGACATAGGCCTAGGGGCAACACAAACCATACACTCTAAAAGTGGAATGCGAATCACAAATGGACCCCAGGCCTATGGGAAGTTGTAGAGGGTCGCTGGAACTGTAAGAAAATAGTAAGGGTGTCCAAAATACCCCACCCCAAGACCCTGAAAAGTAGGAGTAAATCACCCTACTATCCCAGAAAGACAGAATAGTCGTGATAGGGGATTCTGCAAGAACACAAGCACCAGCAAAACACTGAAGACGGATTACTGGACCTGAGGACCTGTAAAGGAAGATGACCAAGTCCAAGAGTCACAAAAGTGTCCGGGGGCAGGGGCCCACTAAACCCCGGATGAAGGAGCAAAAGGGCTGCCAAAGATTCTGCAACAACGAAAGGAGCCAGGAACGTCCCCTTTGGTGAGAAGATGTCCCACGGTGTGCTGGAGGTTGCAGAAGTGTTTTCGTGCAGAAATACTGCAAACAAGCCTTGTTAGTGGCAAGAGTTGTGGTTGAGGATTTTGGGTGCTGCTGGGGACCAGGAAGGACCAGGATGTCGCCTCTTGAAGGAGGAGACAGAGGGGGTGCTCAGCAACTTAGAGAGCCCCCACAGAAGCAGGTAGCATCCGTAGAAGTACCAGAACAGGCACTTAGAAGATCTGAGGACAGTGGTCGACTCAGAGTCACAAAGCAGGGTCCCATGACATCGGAGTCCAACTCAGCGAGTTGGGGAATGCAGGACAGAGTGCTGGGGACCCAGGGTAGGCTGTGCACAAAGGAATCCTTGGAGAAGTGCACAGAAGCCGGAGCAGCTGCAAATCACGCAGTACACAGGTTTGCTGTCTGGCGTGGGGAGGCAATGACTTACCTCCACCAACTTTGGACAGAAGGGCCACTGGACTGTGGAAGACACTTGGACCCAGCTCCTGTGTTCCAGGGACCATGCACGTCAGGATGAGAGGGGACCCAGAGGACCGGTGATACAGAAGTTTGGTGCCTGCGTTGGCAGGGGGAAGATTCCGTCGACCCACAGGAGATTTCTTCTTGGCTTACAGTGCAGGGTGAAGGCAGACAGCCCTCAGAGCATGCACCACCAGGAAACAGTCGAGAAAGCTGGCAGGATGAGTTGCTACAATGTTGCTGGTAATCGTCTTGGTACTTTGTTGTGGTTTTGCAGGCGTCCTGGAGGTGTCAGTGGTCGATCCTTGGTAGAAGTCGAAGAGGGAAGTGCAGAGGAACTCTAGTGAGCTCTTGCATTCGTTATCTGAGGAATAGCCCAGAGGAGAGACCCTAAATAGCCCAAAAAAGAGGTTTGGCTACTGAGAAAGGAGGCTTGGCTACTAGGAGAGGTAAGCACCTATCAGGAGGGGTCTCTGACGTCACCTGCTGGCACTGGCCACTCAGAGCTGTTCATTGTGCCCCAATACCTCTGAATCCAAGATGGCAGAGGTCTGGGACACACTGGAGGAGCTCTGGGCACCTCCTCTGGGAGTTGCTGGTCAGGGGGGTGGTCACTCCCCTTTCCTTTGTCCAGTTTCGCGCCAGAGCAGGGCTGGGGGGTCCCTGAACCGGTGTAGACTGGCTTATGCAGAGATGGGCACCATCTGTGCCCATCAAAGCATTTCCAGAGGCTGGGTGAGGCTACTCCTCCCCAGCCCTTCACACCTATTTCCAAAGGGAGAGGGTGTAACACCCTCTCTCAGAGGAGATCCTTTGTTCTGCCTTCCTGGGACCAGGCTGCCCATGCCCCGGGGGCAGAAACCTGTCTGAGGGGTTGGCAGCAGAAGCAGCTGCAGTGGAGACCCCAGAAAGGCAGTTTGGCAGTACCTGGGTTCTGTGCTAGAGACCCGGGATGCATGGAATTGTTCCCCCAATACCAGAATGGTATTGAGGTGACAATTCCATGATCCTACACATGTTACATGGCCATGTTCGGAGTTACCATTGTGACGCTACATATAGATATTGACCTAGATGTAGTGCACACGTGTAATGGTGTCCCTGCACTCATTAAGTGCCTGGCAGGATCCCAGTGACACATGGGCAAAAACAAACATACATACAGTGAAAATGGGGGTAACATGCCAGGCAAGATGGTACTTTCCTACACAAATACCATCCTGGGTCAAATCAGGTGCATTTACTTAACTTTAAGCTCAACCCTGATTAGCTCTGACTGTGAGCAGTAAGGCTTAGCAAAGGAACAAAGTGTAAAGCATTTAACAGCACCAAACAACAGAATAATAAACTCACATGATACGAATGAAACAAGACACCAATTAGGATGTGATTAGATTGGTATGCAATTTTAAAAGATCTTAAACATCAAAATCCACTGGAGTGCTCCGGAGATACAGATTGTAAAGCAATAAATAACTTTAACATCAACCATAAACAAGCATTGCCCAACAAAAAGTTTGGAAACTTTTGGAAAGTTTGTAAAAGTTAGTTTGACAACTCTGAACCAAGTTGGGCAACCAAGTCCATCCGGACAGAGGTCTAGGGGGCTAGAAAGGATACTGTGGATGGTTACCTGGCCACCAGAGCATTCGTAGAGCAAGATACAAACTTTACAGGATGACTGCCTTAGATGACAATGGAGTGGTCCTGATGCTGAAGGATTCACGCTAACCAAGCGTGCTCCTGATGCTGTGCAGTTGACGGGGTGAAGTCCAGTTGAGTCCTCGGTCCACAGGTGAGTGGGGGTGACTCTGGCCATGGACCTTGGGATCCCACATATGTCCTTGGTGCAGAGTTCCAAGAGCTGCTAATGCAGACTTTTTGCAACACAGCAGTCACAGTGCAATCCTTTGGTGAGGGCTAGTGTCCCTCTTGATCAACGAATCGCATCACAACCAACACCCATGCGTCCAGCAGTCCTGGGTGTACCGTTTGGCTATCTCTGAATTGCCCTCTGGGGTTCCCCATATCCGGTAGCACCAAAACGTGTGCTGTGGCTACCAGAGAGGCATCTTGGGCTCTTTCAGCTTTAATATCAGGTCTGGTCTGGGAGGTCAGCCAACTGAACATTGGAGTCTCTGCTTTGGATGGGAGCAGGAATCAGCTTTTCCCCAAGCCAGGAACGCAGAACAGGGCCCAAGCTCTGCTAGTCCAAAGTGCAGTAGGTTCAGTCACTCTGGCATCGCAACCTCCTTTTGTGCACTTCCAACTGGTGCAAAGTGGTCTTCTTCTTGTTCTCCTTCCACATCCAGTGAGTATTGAGGGTCAGCGTGCTAGAGGTGCCATATTTATCTAAGGAAAGTGCTCTTAGGGGAACCACACAGTCACCAGCCAATGGGCTACTGGGTCCTCTCCTACCTAGCGATGAAGTCCCTGTAATGTGTGGAGTCTGGCTAACCCAAAATGTCACATGCCAAGGGCCTCCCTGCCCAGCACTGTTGGAATGCTAGCAGACAGTGTACTTTCTAAGGGTGCTGGAGGTCCACTCAGGTGATGGCATTGGCCTCGGTTCCATTAAGAGCCAAGACCAATGCCGCCACACTGTTTCCACTGGTCTGACCAGTGGAAACCGAGGTTTCCTCCCTCAGTCCAGTGGAAACCTTGTAATGGGGCCAGTGAGGAGACAGCCAGCTCCGCTCGGGCCTTCAGTCTTACATGCCCTTTGTTCCCTGGGTACCATACACTAGGGACTTATAATTCAATCCTTGCCAGTTGGGTGTTTCCAATTTGACACGTAATTTGGATATGGATAAAACACTAGTATTGAGGTCTGGTTCGCAGTCGTTAGTTAGTTAGCCAAAAAAACAGCAGCTAGCAGTCCAAACAGGGGAAAAAGTGGGGGGAAAATCTGCAAGAAGCATGTTTCCTTACAACAGGTTGATTTATTGACTTTTGTGGTTCATCCTGACAAGGATTGTGGTTGTTGCCTGAGTGGGGCTTCCACCACCCTTTAACCAGTAACTGGATTTCTTACAAGTGCTTTGTAGAATTGTCATTGGTGGTTCTTAGCTCTTGTACCATGATTACCCAGGAGTCCTTGCCAATCATCTGTCTTCGTTCTTGTTTGGGATTTAAATTTAACTGTATGTTACGTATGTCCACTGGGATTAGAATTTGTAGATTATTTATATGTTCGGGACCAACCGTGTCTGTCCTCAGTTGTGATTTCTACATCTTGTGAAAAGCAGTTATGCGTTTTGGTTTTATCAAAAATAGGAACAACTCTTGAATTTGTGGATAAAAGTATACCTTGTTTAATTGTTTTGAAATTTCGTCAATCTCTTCAATCTTTTTCTATTTTTCTTTGATAACTTATTTGCCTGAATGTCCGGTGGACAGAAATATGATGGCTTCTCACTAGTTGCTTTTATATGATCGGGGCTTGTGGAGCAATATTTTCAATGGCTCCTCAGGTTTGAGCTGAAGATCAATTCCTTGCCGATGGGGGCACTAAGTTGGGATTTTTTTTTTTTTTAATAGTAGTAGGGTGAGTCCTTGTTTTGTTTATTTTGATCTGCATGGGGGTTGTTTATTAATCTCACAGGTCGAAGCCACTTCATCTTTAAGTCTTGAATAAGTAATTGAGTTACTTCAGAGATGATGGTTAATTTGTCCAGTATTGCCACACACATACATTCATTTGTTTTTCCAACTGCATTCTTGGACCAATGTATTAAGTTGCATGTACAATTCAGAGCCTATGACCATTGTGTTTGAGGGCAGAGATTGCAGAACTGACATTTGGATTTTCATTCTATCTGCATTGTTGTATTGTTGAACGGCTGCACTGTCGTGTCCAGGGCCCTATCATTAGTCGCCCATCATGGTGAGTGCCCCCCCGGTGCTTTCAGATATTTTGTCACTGAGACTTCTTTAGTAAGGAGATAAGCTATTTTATTATTCTTCACTATTCTTCACTGCATACCTCTTTTTAACCATCTAATGATACCCTCCTCGCCCAGTCCTGATAGAGGGCACTGTCTCATTTTAGCCTGTGTCTAACTTTCATTGTTTTTATTTTTTTATACATGCTTAACTTGTGCCTTTTTGTTGGCTATGTTACTATTGGTCCTCTGCTCTCGATAAATGGTGAGGTCTGGCTTGGTAAGTCTTCCCCTTTGCTTGCCAATTAGTATTACCATTGTTTGTGGCCTGGGCTGATCAGCACTTCTTGAATAGTTTACTGTTGGTCTTATTCCATACATTATTTCTTTCTGCTGTATGTTTATCACAGTTGGAATAGGTGGAATGTTCGGGGTTAGAAGGATGTAAGTAGTACCTCGGGGAATGGCAGTTGCTGTTTTCCCGAGGAGCTTGATGGATGTGAATCTGCTTTGTTGGATTAAAGCTCCTTGTGAAACCCACCTGATGAGCGCTTCATCTTTCATTAGACTTCTCGTCTGCTGACTCAAAAAAGCAGCGTTTACTGTCTTCTTCGTTGTAATTAATTTGACATAATACCTATG
Organism: Pleurodeles waltl; assembly: GCF_031143425.1. NCBI lineage: Eukaryota > Metazoa > Chordata > Amphibia > Caudata > Salamandridae > Pleurodeles > Pleurodeles waltl. The sequence continues at coordinate 186,201,387 of NC_090445.1, read as the reverse complement.
AGGAACAGAAAGTCACACTCAAACGATTGTTCAAAATGGATGTCGCGAAAATAAAGCAATGTAAATTGCTTCCCAATGAAATGATGGAGGATAACAGGCAGGGGCATAGTGAGGCACTTCCTTACTTTCTCACATCAGATTTGGAACCTTGATCATCAAAAATGCTTCCGGAGTTCTATAGAGCTTCAAGGAAGGCCATCATCTTCTGCGGCGCCAAGATTAACCTCCTTTTAAAGTCTTAATATCACTTCCATTTGAGCTTCCAGTCAATTTACTGAATCTGCATTTGATAGAGACCACAGAATCAATTGGAAGGAATTTTTTTATTGAGACTGTGTTCGAAGTTTGAATCAGCTAATTTCTGCTGTTACTTATCATCACAGTCTCTGATGAGTTATAGAAAGGGACCAATTTGCTGACTGTATTGCTGATCATTTTCAGGGCACATAATTGCATAGTTGCATGGTGGCTCCCAGACCAGCCAAGGCACGCCACAGCAAGAGATGAGACCCTGAAGCCTGATCCACAAGAAACAAATGCCTGGGTCACGCCAAGGGAGCATCGCAAACAGTGTGCTGAATCCAACAGGAGTGAGATACAGCATCTGGTCGCTTCTAGTGTATCTTCTTTCACCTAGTAGTTGACAACATACGGCAGCTGGCTACCAGGGGTGGCCAACAACTTCTGAGAGTGGTGGGGCGGGTGCAAGGATGGGGTAAATAAAATAAAAAGAACTTACCTTACTTGCAAGGTGACGTTTTCCTCACTCCGGGGTCTGTTTTCTGTCGAGGCTCCAACTCCTTTAACCAATTCTGGTGCTACTCTCCTGCTGTTAATCAGCATGAGAAAAGTGCCAGGACTGCAGGGAGAGGCCTCTCTCGATGCTCCGGAGGGCTCTGAAGACCTGTGCTTGCTCTCAACCAGCTGTCTAAGACAGCTGGGTTGAGATGTTTGGTTGTCTAAGAGAGCTGAGTTGAGAGGTTTGGTTGTCTAAGAGAGATGGGTTGAGAGGTTTGGTAGCTGGGTTGAGATGTTTGGTTGTCTAAGACAGCTGTGTTGAGAGGTTCAAAGTGTGCATGGCTGGCTAGCCGTCACAAGACAGCCGGCCAAAGGGGCATGCACACTTTAGCCCCTTAGCGGCTGGGCCTCTTCCCCCCCCGAGGAGACCAAGAAATTAGCCGAAATAAAGATAAAATCGTTTTTTCAGAAAAATGGAAAAAAGGGCTGCAGAAGAAAGCATGTGGTTTATTCCCTGAAAGTGGCATCAACAAAGGGTTTGTGGTGCTAAAATCACCATCTTCTCTTCCCAGCTTTCAGGAACAGGAAGACTTGAATCAGAACACCACATTTTTCAACACAAGTTTGCCATTTTACTGGGACATACCCCATGTTTACTATTTTCTGTGCTTTTAGCCTCCTTCCAATTAGTGACAGAAATGGGTGTGAAACCAATGGTGAATCCTAAACAGCTAAACATGTCTGGAAAGCAGACAACATTCTGAATTCAGCAAAGGGTCATTTGTGTAGATCCTTCATGGTTTTCCTACAGAAAGTAACAGCTAAAATAAAAAAATATTGAAATTGAGGTGAAATAAAGAGCCATTTCTGTCCACGTTTTCTTCTATAACTTTTTCCAGCTATGGCAGATTTTTAAAAACAATATACCATTACATCTGCTGGACTATTCTGACTGCTGGGATATATAGGGCTTGTAGGTTCATCAAAAACCCTAGGTACCCAGAGCCAATAAATGAGTTGCACCGTGCAATGGGTTTTCATTGTATACAAGGAATACATCAATTTATTTGGTAAAATATAGTCAAAAATAAGAATCAAGGAAACTTATGAATTTCAAAAATGGGCACAAGATAAGGTGTTGAGAAGCAGTGGTTATTTGCACATCCTGAATTCGGTGGTCTCCATACTAGCATGTGAATTACAGGGCATTTCTCAAATACACTTCTTTATTACAAACTGTCCTACATTTGGAAGGAGAAAATGTAGAGAAAGACAATTGGTAGTAACTTTTGTTCTTCTATTCTGTGTTTCCCATCTCTCCCAATAAAAATGGTACCTCACTTGTGTGGGTAGACCTGGTGCCCGTGACAGGAAATGCCCCAAAACACAATGAGGACACATCACATTTTCCCAAAGAAAACTGACCTATTTTTTGCAAAGTGCCTAGCTGTGGATTTTGGCCTCTAGCTCAGCTGGCACTTTGGCAAACCTAGCAAACCTATACATTTTTGAAAAGTAGACACCTAGGGGGAATTTAGAATGGGGTGACTTGTGGGGCTCCCACCAGTTTACGTTACCCAGAATACTTTGCAAACCTCACAATTTGGCAAAAAAACACCTTTTCCTTACATTTTGGTGATAGAAAGTTCAGGAATCTGAGAGGAGCCACAAATTTCCATCCACCCAGCATTCCCCCAAGTCTCCTGATACAGATTGTACCTCACTTGTGAGGGTAGGCCTAGTGCCCGCAACAGGAAATGCCCCAAAACACAACATGGACACATCACATTTTCCCAAAGAAAACTGACCTGTTTTTTGCAAAGAGACTAGCTGTGGATTTTGGCCCCTAGCTCAGCCGGCACCTAGGGAAACCTAGCAAACCTATACATTTTGGAAAACTAGAGACCTAAGGGAATTCAGAATGGGGTGACTTGTGGGGCTCTCAACAGGTTCTGTCACCCAAAATCCTTTGCAAACTTCAAACTTTGGTAAAAAAAAACACCTTTTCCTCACTTTTCGGTGATGGAATGTTCTAGAATCTGAGGCAAGCCACAAACTTCCTTCCACCCAACATTCCCCCAAGTCTCCCGATATAATTGGTACCTCACTTGTGTGGGTAGGTTAGTGTCTGCAACAGGAATGTATCACACAAGGGTCAATGGTTGTCCTTGCATGAGGGCTATTGTTAACCCTGGAGTGATCCATTCCTGACGCAGGCACTAGGCACAGGCACACAAGTTGGGTTGTGTTTTTATCAGGACAAGTGGGGAAACACTGGGTGGTAGGAATTTTGTGGATCCCTGCACATTCCTGTAGTTTCTGTGATGAAAAAGCAAGGAAATTTAGGGGGTCATTCTGACCCTGGCAGTCGGTGATAAAGCGGCGGCCAACCCGCCAACAGGCTGGCGGTCCAAAAAATTGAATTCTGACCCTGGCGGGAACCGCCAACACAGCCCGCCACTTTACCACTCCGACCGCCACGGCGGGACAGACAAACAGCGCGGCGGTCACCGCCAACAGGCAGGCGGCAGACAATGTACCGCCCACAGTATCACAACTCACCAATCCGCCACCTTTTACGGGGCGGGAGCCCCGCCGATAAAAACACGGCGGAAACAGACTACGAACGGGAAAACGCTCACCTCTATACACTCCACGAGGACGGAGGACAGCATGGAACCCGAATTAAACATCCTACCAGCTCTTGTCTACCTGCTCATCTAACACGAGTACGAACTCCGGCGCAGAAGACAACGGTGAGTACTGCACCTACGACACAGGGGAGGGGGGCGGACGAAAGGTTACGGGCACACACATACGGCCCCCCCCCAACTATCAACATACCAATGCAGAGCAACAACTGAGTGACTCCCACCAACCCCCCCTAAAAAATGCAAAGACATAATAAAATTTTTAATTAAATTTATGTAAAATTAGGTTCATTGAAGTCATGGAAAATTATCGTAATGAAATATCAAAGCAAAAATCATGAACAGTGCGAAAGCTATGTACAAAGTCAATAAGTCCTGCTCAGTGTGTCAAATTTCCACAGTCCGTGGGCCAATGTGTACCAAACACATGGGCAAAGCCCACACAGGAGACCTGAGTCCGTTGGAGAGAACACTGCTGGGGCATCAGATGACAAAACTACAGGCACCTCAGGGGGAAGGGAAGGGGGGGCACCTCAGCCACAGGGGTCCACGACGCCAGAACCACGAAGGGGCCACCATGCCCACTGTCCCATCCTGGGGAGTGCAAAGCCACAGTCCATCAGGTGGATTACAGACTCCACTGGTCATGGAGGAGGCAGGGTGCCCCGAGTGCAGCGTGAACACTAGCTCGACACAGAACCGGCACTGTCAATGGGCCAGCGGTGCATGACAGGAAGGGCCCAGCGGAGCGGTGCTTGACAGGAAGGGCCCAGCGGAGCGGTGCTTGAGACGGCGGGGCCCAGCGGAGCGGTGCTTGACAGGAAGGGCCCAGCGGAGCGGTGCTTGACAGGAAGGGCCCAGCGGAGCGGTGCTTGACAGGAAGGGCCCAGCGGAGCGGTGCTTGAGACGGCGGGGCCCAGCGGAGCGGTGCTTGACAGGAAGGGCCCAGCGGAGCGGTGCTTGAGACGGCGGGGCCCAGCGGAGCGGTGCTTGACAGGAAGGGCCCAGCGGAGCGGTGCTTGACAGGAAGGGCCCAGCGGAGCGGTGCTTGAGACGGCGGGGCCCAGCGGAGCGGTGCTTGACAGGAAGGGCCCAGCGGAGCGGTGCTTGACAGGAAGGGCCCAGCGGAGCGGTGCTTGAGACGGCGGGGCCCAGCGGAGCGGTGCTTGACAGGAAGGGCCCAGCGGAGCGGTGCTTGAGACGGCGGGGCCCAGCGGAGCGGTGCTTGAGACGGCGGGCCCTGTTCAGCGGTGCCTGTCTTCACGGCGGGGCCCTCTTCAGCGGTGCCTTTCTTCACGGCGGGGCCCTCTTCAGCGGTGCCTTTCTTCACGGCGGGGCCCTGTTCAGCGGTGCCTTTCTTCTCGGCGGGGCCCTCTTCAGCGGTGCCTTTCTTCTCGGCGGGGCCCTCTTCAGCTGTGCCTTTCTTCTCGGCGGGGCCCTCTTCAGCGGTGCCTTTCTTCACGGCGGGGCCCTGTTCAGCGGTGCCTTTCTTCTCGGCGGGGCCCTCTTCAGCGGTGCCTTTCTTCTCGGCGGGGCCCTCTTCAGCGGTGCCTTTCTTCACGGCGGGGCCCTCTTCAGCGGTGCCTTTCTTCACGGCGGGCCCTCTTCAGCGGTGCCTTTCTTCTCGGCGGGGCCCTCTTCAGCGGTGCCTTTCTTCTCGGCGGGGCCCTCTTCAGCGGTGCCTTTCTTCTCGGCGGGGCCCTCTTCAGCGGTGCCTTTCTTCTCGGCGGGGCCCTCTTCAGCGGTGCCTTTCTTCACGGCGGGGCCCTCTTCAGCGGTGCCATTCTTCACGGCGGGGCCCTCTTCAGCGGTGCCTTTCTTCTCGGCGGGGCCCTCTTCAGCGGTGCCTTTCTTCTCGGCGGGGCCCTCTTCAGCGGTGCCTTTCTTCACGGCGAGGCCCTCTTCAGCGGTGCCTTTCTTCTCGGCGGGGCCCTCTTCAGCGTGCCTTTCTTCACGGCGGGGCCCTCTTCAGCGGTGCCTTTCTTCACGGCGGGGCCCTCTTCAGCGGTGCCTTTCTTCTCGGCGGGGCCCTCTTCAGCGGTGCCTTTCTTCACGGCGGGGCCCTCTTCAGCGGTGCCTTTCTGCACGGCGGGGCCCTCTTCAGCGGTGCTTGTCCAGTCATTCAAGGGAGCCAGACCTGGCCAGGACTCCCTGCTTAGTCGCCCTCCGACCGTGCATTTGCTGGACCCTTCGGTGACGGAGTCCTGGGCCCGTGGGTGTCCTCCCTCACACCCGGGATGGGGCTTGTGGGGCCCTCCTTGTCCGCGCCCCTGCTGGCTGACTTCTCCGCCCTGCTGCCCTTGCCCTCCTTCGATGAGGCTCTCTGGCCCTTGCCTCCCCTGGATGTTGTGGCAGGTGACGGCCCCGGACTTTGCTCCTTGGGGGCAGCCGTGTCAGTCTTCTCACGGCGGCCCTTGAATTTACAGGTCCTCTTTCCAGGGGGGGGGGCTGGCTGTCCCCTTGCTGCTGGCCGATGTATCAGTGCTGGGAAAGGGTGGACTCCAAAACCTGTGCACAATGGTGACACTTGAAGCAGGGCTGGTGGTGGCTGAGGTGCTCTTGGGACTCTTAGCAGATGGAGGGGGTGGGTCAGGTGGGGCAAAGAGGTTAAGTTTGGAGAGGTAAAGTTTTTTAGGACCAATGTAAAGGGTAGGTGTAGTGGGTATGGGAGTGGAGGAAGAGGATGTGGTTGTAGGAGAGTCAGGTGTGCTGTCTTTGGGTGCAGGTGCTTGTGACGTAGGCTGTCGTGAGGTGGTTGGCTGTTGGGTGGGTGGCTGCCTGCGTTTGTGTGTCTTGGAAGAGGGGGTGACAGACACAGTGGGAGAGGACACAGGGGACGTGTAAATGGCAGTGGGGGTGGTGACTGCACATGTGCGGACTGTACTGGAGGGTGTGCTGGTGATGGAAGTACTGGCTGATGGTGGTGTGCATGCAGGTGTGAGTGGAGACGTCACAGGGAGGGAGGAGGGAGACGAGGAGGAGGGGGACACAGAGGTGGTAGTGACTGTTGCCATGTCTGCATCTGGGTGTTGCTTGGGTGAATGCTTGTGTGATCTGTGGTGCTTATGTCTGGATGAGCTGCCCTTGGTTGTTGAGGTGTGTGCAGGCTGGTCTGATGGTGTGGATGGGATAGGCTGAGGAACAGGAGACAGAGACAGGGTGGAGGCAGTTAGAAGAGGGAGACTGGAAACAGGGACAATGGCTGCCGTCAGTGCTGAGGCCAGAGCATTGAACGATCGTTGATGGGCAGCCTGACCCGAATGAATGCCCTCCAGGTATGCATTGCTCCAATGCACCTCCCTCTCTACCCCCTGGATGGCATTCAGAAGGGTAGACTGCCCAACAATGATGGTCTGTAGGAGGTCAATGACCTCCTCACTGAGGGCAGCAGGGGTAACAGGGGCAGGGCCTGAGGTGCCTGGGGCGAAGGAGATGCCCGCCTTCTTGGGCGAGCGGGCACGGAGCGAAGGCTGAGGGGCTGCTGGGAGGGCAGAACTGGTGCGCTGGGTGGCGGCTGTACCTGTAGACGCGGGGGGCCCGGATGTTGCCGCCACCGCTCGGGAGCTTCCTTCCGAGGACGTGTCGGTGTCGCTGGTGTCACCACGGGTCCCCGTTGTGGTGCTCCCCTCGCCCTCCGTATCACTGGTGACCTCGGTGTCTGTACCATGGCCCACCGGGGCCTTGTGAGTTGCAGCTCCCTCGTGCTCCGATGCCAATTCTCCGCCTCCTGATGATGCTAATGCACACATGCACAAGAAGATAAAGAAAAAGGGTGGGGGGAGAAATAAAAACAGGTTGAGTGCATGCATTGTCAACACCGTTGGCGGAGAGGACAGACACAGGAGCCTCATGCACTACGCCGCGCAATCGGGGTACACTACTCAGTACTTGTGATTAGGCCAACAGGTCTATGGACAACAAATGCGCACATGGGTGATGCTGGACCATGGATTGCTGTACTTGGCACCCTACAGAGGTGGGGGGCGGGGGCACAGGGCCATGCCTAAAGGAGGGGACTACACTACAGAAAGCGCCCTGTCCTAATGTCACCCACAGCCCTCCTCCCCCACCCAGACGCCTCCACTGCGTGTAAAGATAGCAGAATGTGCTGGTACTCACCCCCTTGTGTCTGCTGTGATGTCCTCACGCGCCCATCCAAATCGGGGTAGGCCACCGCCAGGATCCGGGACATCAGGGGGGTCAAGGTACGACTGGCACCCCTCCTACGTTGGGAGGCCATCCCCAGCATTGACTCGGTGGTCTTCCTGGTCCCGCGGCGGATGTCCTCCCACCTCTTTCGGCAGTGGGTGCCCCGTCTGTTGTGGACCCCCAGGGCCCGGTCTTCCTTGGCGATGGCATGCCAAATGTCGACTTTCTGATGGGCGCTGACCTATTTGACATGTACAGGGTGGGAAAGGAATTTTCATAATTTTTCTGCATGTTAGATGTGATTGCCCCCCCCTCCCCAACCCTGCCATGTGGCACATGCTCTCATCTGTCGTGCCTTGCACTCCTCATTCGCTCCCCACCCCACCATCTTACATCCACCATAAACAACCCAGGCATAGCCCATTCAACGTGCACCCAGTGTACTTACCAGTTGGTCTGGAGAACCGTAGAGTAGCGCATACTGGGGCAGGACCCCATCCACAAGTTTCTCCAACTCTTCTGAAGTGAAGGCAGGGGCCCTTTCCCCAGTCGCAGCAGCCATTGTCTCTTCCAGACCGAGGTCACAGCAGCACTTGCAGTATAGGTCCTCTCCTGTGGATGGTCAGGTCTCGAGTGGTTAAGCAGATAGAAAATGGCGGTCACGCCCGCGGCGGTGCGTACCGCCGCGGTGCGTACCGCGACCGCCGGCGCACATCGTCATTGGCTCCTGAGACCCATAGGGTTCAATGTTAACCAATGTGCCTTCGCACTGCGGTCTTCGACCGCCTACCGCCACGGTGTGCCACGCCAGTGCGTTGACCTCATGTCCCACTGTCACACTTCTCAGGTCAGGCAGCCGCCATTACAAGGGCCCATATGGCTTAATTGCTACTGCGTCACACAGGCCTAGGCCTTGCATTGCCACTCATACAATCCTTTCAATGCATAGCGATTCGTGTACTGTGCAAGCTGGGTGAACGTACCTGTGGGTTGCTTGACTCTGTGCTCCATGTTGTCCTTCCTAGGCACCGTCCGCTGGGACTTGCGAGGAGAAGGATGAATCCTCCCGTATACCGACCGCTGGTGGACCTGTCGACAATGGAAGAACGACATATTATACTTCGATACCGACTTGACTGAGCCACTATACATGAACTGTGTGCCCAGCTGGAGCCTGACCTGATGTCCCCCATCCGCCAACCCACAGGGATTCCCCCTCTGGTGCAGGTTCTGTCAGTACTCCATTTTTTGGCAAGTGGGTCTTTTCAGACAACAGTGGCCATGTCATCAGGGATGTCTCAGCCTATGTTTTCTAAGGTTTTGTCCAGAGTGTTGTCTGCCCTGATGAAATACATGCGGAGATACATTGTTTTCCCTGAGGAGGGTGATTTGGCCACTGTGAAGGGTGATTTCTATGCCCTTGGACATATCCCCAACATCATTGGTGCCATTGATGGGACCCATGTGGCCTTAGTACCCCCAAAAGACGATGAGCAGGTGTACAGAAATAGAAAAAAATTACCATTCGATGAATGTCCAGGTGGTCTGTTTGGCTGACCAGTACATCTCCCATCTAAATGCCAAGTTCCCTGGATCAGTGCATGACGCGTATGTCATGCGAAATAGCAGCATCCCTTATGTGATGGAACAGCTACAGAGACACCGTGTGTGGCTAATAGGTGACTCTGGTTACCCCAACCTGCCTTGGCTATTGACCCCAGTGAGGAATCCACGGACCAGGGCAGAGGAACGCTACAATGAGGCATATGGGCGAACTAGGAGGATTATAGAACGGACCTTCGGGGTCCTGAGGCCAGGTTTAGGTGCCTGCATATGACAGGTGGATCCCTAATGTACTCACCAAAGAAGGTGTGTCATATCATCGTGGCCTGCTGTATGCTTCACAATCTTGCATTGCGACTCCAGGTGCCTTTCCTGCAGGAGGATGGTCCAGATGGTGGTGTTGTAGCAGCTGTGGAGCCTGTGGAGAGTGAAGAGGAGGAAGACGACGGGGACGACACGGACAACAGGGACACAGTTATACAACAGTATTTTCAGTAGCACACAGGTAAGAATCACCCACGCCTTTTTACATTTAATTCTGCCCTCCTGCATCTCTACTTTCTGTGTTTCCCCCCAGTTCCTTTTAACTGATTTTTGACTTTCCCTTCCCTTTTCAGAGCTGTATGACCCACAGCGTGACTGCTGCTTTGTTTGACCATGGACTAATGCTTATAGACATTGGTATGTTGTCATCACAATGTGACTGAACATTATTGCACCGTTATGTGTAATACATTTGTAAAGAATACAAGCAGACTCCTGATTTTTGAAGTGCAATTGTGATTTATTTTAAGTGCTGCATATGGGTCCATGATAGTAAAACGGTGATGGGTGGGGGTGGAGTAATGCCCATGGCAGAGTCCAGTTCTCAGTCGCACAGGTGCATTGTCCATATGCCTGTGGAAGGATTGGACAGGGTGACAATGTGGGACAGTGGGATGACATCAGGGGGTATCTTATGCTGGCGCGGGTCTTGGCATCCTACTCTGTCTTCTTGTGTGATCTCAGGTTCCGCTTGCGGGTGGTTGATCTTCAGCAGGAGGTGGGGTTCTGGTGGCCTGTCGTTGTGTGGGGGCCTCCTGTCCACTAGCGCCGGCGGAGGTGGGAGGCTGTTCGTGGTCCGGGCTAGTGACAGGGGCCCTTTGGGGTGCCACATGGTCCCGCAATGTGGTGACTATCTGGTTGAGGGCCAGGACGATGGTCCCCATTGCGGAACCGATGTTCCTGAGTTCGTCTCGGAACCCCATGTACCATTCCTCCTGCTGTGCCTGGATCTCCTGGAACCTGGCCAGTACCGTCTCCATCGTCTCCTGGGAGTGGTGGTATGCTCCCATGATGGTGGTGAGGGCCTCTTGGAGAGTGGGTTCCCTGGGCCGGTCCACCCCCTCTCGCACAGCAGCCCTCCCAGTTCCCCTGTTTCCCCGGGCCTCTGTCCCCTGGACGGTGTGCCCACTACCACTGCCCCCAGGTCCCTGTTGTTGTTGGGGTGGTGGGTCAGCCTGGGTGCCCTGTAGTGGCGGACACACCGCTGATTGACGCGTCCTGGAGACAGAGGCATGGGCCCGCTGGGTGGGAGCTGTGCTGGTATTCCCAGAGGGGGTTGGGTCTGCTGTGGCCTGTGTCTGTGTGTGGGGAACCGACTGTCCAGAGGTCCCCGATGGTCCGGGCTGGTCATCAGGTTCTAGGTCGACAGAGCTGCTGTCATCACCTCCTGGCCGGTGTGTGGCGTTCGGGCCCTGCAGGGGTAAAAGAGTATGGTTATTGCTTCTGTGTGTGCCATGGCGTGCGATTTGTGGGTGCCCTTGTCCCCCAGTGCTGGCATTCCCTTGTGGGAGGAGTTGTGAGGGTGGTTTGTGGGGGGGGATGGGTATGTGCAGTGGTCATGCTTAGGTGATGGGTGTCCATGGTTTGTGTTGGCATTCAGGGATTGGTGTTGTGTTGGGTGGGTTGTGCTGGTGAGACATTGGCAGGGAGGATGTGTGCTGGGGGGTTGGGGGTGAGGGTGGGGGTGTGGGTTGGCATGCTGGTGGTTGGGGGGGGTAAGGTAGTTGAGATTAGACTTACCAGAGTCCATTCCTCTGCCTACTCCAGCGAGGCCCTCAGGATGCAGGATGTTCAAGACCTCTTGCTCCCATGCTGTGAATTCGGGTGGAGTGGGTGGGGGTCCGCCGCCAGTCTTCTGCACAGCGATGTTGTATCTTGACACCATCGACTGCACCTTCCCCCGTAGGTCGTTCCAGCGCTTTCGGATGTCTTCCCGGTTTCTGGGATGCTGTCCCACAGCGTTGACCCTGTCGACGATCCTTTGCCATAGCTCCGCCTTCCTGGCAATGGTGGTGTGCTGCACCTGTGTGCCGAATAGCTGGGGCTCTACCCTAATTATTTCCTCCACCATGACCCTGAGTTCTTGGTCCGAGAACCTGGGGTGTCTTTGGGGTGCCATGGGGTGGTGTGGGGTGGTGTTTGTGGTGATGAGTGTGGTGTGTGTGGTGGTGTGTGGTGTTTTGTGCGTGGATGTAGTGTGGGTGATGATATTGTGTTCCTGTGTGTGTTGGGGTTTTCGATAGCTGTGCTCTCTCTCTCTCTCTCTCTCTCGCCTTCTCTCCGAATTTCTAGTAGTGGGGGTTTGTGGGTGATGTGGGTGTGTGTTTTATAGTTGATTGGATGTGTGGGAGTGGTGTATGTATGTGTATCAGGTGTGTGTATTTCAAATTGTCCTATGTGGCTGTGTTTTGGAGCTGGGTGTGTATTTTGACCGCGGCGGTGTGTACCGCCAATGGAATACCGCGGTTGAAAGACCGCCGCGTGGATTCGTGGGTTGTAATGGCATGGGCGTGTTTGTGTTGGCGTGACGGTGGAGGTTTGGTCATCTCCAGTTTATCGCTGACCGCTGATGAGGCGGCCTTCCGTGGATGTCGGGTTTTTGGCGGCTTGGCAGTTGTGGGTCAGAATGACCGTGGCGGTTTACCGCGGCGGTAGAATGGCGGTCTTCTGACCGGCGGTAAGAGCCTTTTACCGCCGAGGTCAGAATGACCCCCTCAGTGTTTTTAACCAACATTTCACTTTTGCAGGGTATTCTGGATAAGAAAACTTTGTGAAATCCAAACACCTCACACTTACGTGGACTGCCCCGGGAGTCTAGTTTTCAGAAATGTAGGGTGTGGTAGGTTTCCCTATATGGCCGCCGAGCCCAGGACCAAATACTGTCTGTCTTACAAAACCAGGCTGTTTTGTGGTAGTTCATTTTGATGTCTCCACAATCCATTTTGGGTACTTCCCTGTTGCGGTCACTTGCCCACCCACTAAAGTGTGGCAATGTTTTTCTCTGGAGACTTAGTGGAACACTGGGTGGTAGAAAATTTGTGGCTACCTGCAGATTCCAGGACTTCTCCTCACTGAAATGCAAGGCAAAAGTGTTTTTTAAGCAAAGTTTGTGATTTGAAGGGGATTCTGGGCGAAGGAAAACTGGTGAGAGCCATGCAAGTCGTGCACCCTTGGACTCCCCGGTACTAGTATGTTAAAGTTAATCCACCACTCACACCAGTTGGTTTTAGCACCTCCAGAAATTATGGTTTCAAAGCATGAATACTCATCAAAGCATCTGAATATTGAAATCAAGCCTTCTGAAGGTGGGCCATAAAGCTGTGTCCAGGCACCAACCTCTTTATGGTCCATTCACATGCCATTCACGCACAACAAACAACCCTTTCATACTGCCGGCCACGGGCCCAATCCAACCAATCAATGCACTCACATTTACTTACCGCTGCCAGACAAGGGCCCATCACATTCTTATGCCACAGGACGGTATAAGTTTGACTACATTTTACCACCTCTACATAGTAACCTCTTTCTTCTTCCCGAACATTAACGAAGGCATGCGTAACAATCCTTTACTAATGACTCCCATGACAGCCACCCGAGGCTCAGGAAGACATGTTTTTCATGCGCCTTTATCGCTCACTGTGCTAAATCCAACTCTTTCCAATTTGTGGATGCAAGTTGGGGTTTTCCGAGTATGCCGTACAAAGCTATTCTTCGAACTTAGTGAGCATATCTACCTTTGAAACTAAGGCAGACATGCTGGGGAATTCTCGCGATGTTCCCTAAAGAGAAGGTCATAGGCTATGAAAAAGGGTAGTGTTTGGCACACAGGGGAGTCTGTGAGAACATAGCATATGTCCCAGCCAACATTATGTGCAGTGCTATGACTGTAATGCACTTATCATACAGCTAATTGAACATCTACTAAGTTCTGATGGAGGATGAACATGAAAAGCAGGTCAAACACTGACCCATACGTGTCATTGTCCTTCAGTGCTGGGATGGCACCATTGGTTTTGAATCCTTAGGTGTAGATGATGTACATCTGTATTACCTTTTCTATCTACCTTCTACCTGTGCAATATCCCTGTGAAGGCACACCTACCATAGGGTTTCCTTACCCATTTATGTCTCTGTCCTCATCAGAGTCCTGACTAATCCTGTATAATTGCCAAGTGAACCTATTCTAGTTTGTGGGTGAAAGTTGTGGGTGTCCGAGTATGCCTTGGGAGGCATATTCCTTGAACTGATCGAGCATATCTAACGTTGAAACTAAGACAGACATGCTGGTGAAGAAATCCTAAGGTCTCTAAAGTACAAAGTCAAATAAATATCCTGTGGGACTCATTCAACAACACTTCTACTTTTGCTTTGAAAGTGAAGCTACAAATTGAGTTTGCACACTTTCAAACAAGTAGAAATGTTGGTGAATATGTACGACAGGACATTTGTTTGACTTATTACACTTACTCTGGTTCTCATTGGCAATCATGGTGGTCCTTGTGCAGCATACAAAAGTTCCCTAACAAGCACTTCAAAATTCAGTCATGCTTTAACATTTTGCCACACAGGGTACTCCGTGACAATGTGGCATATGATCTGTCCACTAGTATGTGCAGTATGGGGACTATAATGCACGTTCATTGAACAGAACACCTACCACGTTCTGACGATGGATATAGGTCTCAATCAGGCCATAATGAAGTCCAAGATTTCCTGAAGTAGATGAAGTAACATTCTGTGGCTGCTTGCCTAACGAAGCAGTGGCCCATGGACGTTCGGTATCCATGCACAGCCACTGAAAGGACTACCCAACGGCAGCTCCACCTCAGTCGATTTCCCAGAACTTTGCTTTAGTATGATACAACGTAAAGCAAGTAGGGACACAGAAGCCTGGTTGAGATGGGGACAGGGGACAGTAATACCGACTCTCCTGCCGCTTTCCATGCTTCAAGCACACTTTACAGCGACGACATGGATGATCCTTTTTGGGTGTTTTAGGAATGCAATCAGCAAAGTGTCACTCCTGCAGCCTTGCCACATCCTCCAGAACATGATGTGGAGGCTGCTGCTTCTTCTGTAACAGCACTGAGGAAAGTCATGAGTCTTCCTGTGGGTGTCTCACGGTAAACAACATATGCATTGCATGTTGCCATCTGGATCAGGTGGGTAAACAGTTTCTTGTACCAAGTGCAAGTTTGACGACACAAATTGTATGGTTGAAGAACCTGGTCGTTCTTGTCCACTCCGCCCATGTACTTATTGTAATCAAGTACACAGATGGGCTTGTGAGCTTCGGCCATCTGACCCCAAACCATGATGGGGAAAGTGCTCTCTTCATGAATTGTAGTGAGCACGTATACATCATGCCTATCCAAGAACTTGACTGCGAGCAGTTCGTTGGAACGCAATGCAGTACTCTGGGATTTCTGGAGATTCTTGCAAACAAGCTCCTGCGGGAATCCTTTGCGGTTACAACAAACTGTACTGCAGGCCACAGTGCCAGCTTTGTAGAGCTCTACTCCTGTATTGAAACTGTCCACATAAAGGTTATAACCTTTGTGAAGGAGTGGCTGGACAAGTTCCCATGCAATCCTACCTGTGACCCCTAACGCTGGAGGCCAACCTACAGGGTTTAGGGTGGAGTCCTTCCCTGTATACACTCTCAAGCTCTACACATAGCCAGAAGAGCTCTCACACAGCATGTACAGCTTTATGCCATAACAAGCTCTTTTGCTCACAATGTCCTGTCTGAACAGCAGCCGTCCTTTGTACAGGATCAAGGACTCATCGACTGCTTTATTCTTTCCAGGAGTATAGATCTCTGGAAACCTGGCAGACACATGTTCCACGACAAGCCGAATTTTGAACAACCTGTCATGGTCTGGATGGTCCCGGGCAATGCAGCAGAATTGTCATTGAAATGCAGCATGTGCTGAAGTAGAAAAAAACGATCTCTGCTTATGTATGGTGTGAAGATGGGGCTTACCCAAACCGTGCGAGTCGTCCAGTAGGACTGCAAGGTGGGTTTCTGCACTAACCCCATTTTGAGTGTAAGGCCCAAAAATATCTTCAACTTCACCAGCGAAGTGGGAGTCCACTGGCGTGCCCTAGAACAGGGCCCTAGAGTGCTTCCATGCTCCCTCATAAATTGGTCTGCACGCAAGTTTGTTTGCTGCACAATTTCCTGAAGGAAGTCAACATCCAAAAACGGATGAACGTAGTCGACTGGCAAAAAGTTGGCTGCGTCGACTTTAAATCCAGCGTCACCAGTAAAAGGCGGAATTTGGGGCTGAACTAAATCGGGGGGCTGCCAAGAGAGCACTCTCTCTGTGCTTGCGGCCACATGCACCTGCTCTCTGTGTTCAGCTAACCCGTTGTTGTCCCACTGCACAGACTTTGCTTATCAAGGGACAGCACGACTGTCTTCATCGTCTCCCTCAGAATCACTGGAAGAGGTGTCATCGGATGGGACACCGCCGACTGAAAAATCACTCCCAAATTCTGCCCCATTGTCCTCTCCCTCAAATGCTGTCTCAGTCTCCGATCCTGCCTCAGAGCTATCCTCCATAACCTGAGTTAGGGCTTGAGCAGCAGTCATCCAAGGAGACGCCGTCTCTGCTACTGGCAAAACTGTCCCTCTAAAGTACTAGCCTACGTAGAAGGCAGATAGAGTTACAAAATTACTTTTGGGTGTGTGTGATGTGTCCAATAGTAAATATTGTCACCTTACCTTCGCTTCTTCTCTGATTCAGCAGATTCTCTGAAAACACTGAAAAAAAGACACACTATTACTTCACCTTACCACATATCCATCATCACAGCCTTTAGCGCTGGTGGCACCCAGTGTGACAATCATTTTTGGTGCTCTGCCTTTAATTACCTCCTCTCAGTACCAAAAGTGCCCCTCATATCTCCGTAGCCCCCCTCCAAAAACATTTCATTTGTTTTAAAGAGCAGGCAACACCTGACTTTACTAATCCTCTCCGCTAAATACATGTATATCCTTTGCAGCAGGCATATAAACCATTTGAACTAATTTATGGCTTTAAAACTGCCACTAGACAAAAGACAGATCTATTTCTCCCTCTCTCTCGATATATATATATATATATATATATATATATATATATATATATATATATATATATATATATATATATATAGATATATATAAATAAATAAAACACTTTAATATATGTGTGGTTTCCCTGGGGGCCAATTGAGACTCCCAGAAAACAACACATATAAAAAACGGATATATATACATACATATACATATCTATAGAGAGATTTGTCTCTTGTTAAATATATATATATATCGCTATATATATATATATCTATATATATATATAGATATATATATATATATAGAGAGAGAGAGAAACCGACTCTCTACATCACTTCTCTTTTTGTTATACATGTGTGCTTTCCCTGGGGTCGATCGTGACCCCATGGCAAAGCCTGTGTAGGAAGGGCCGACCCCACCATTTTGGGTTTTAAAAATAAAATTAAAAAAAATATATATATTTCATAATCTTGGGGGTGCAATCGTCCCTCAGAAGAACCCCACCACATTTTCTTTTTAACTTTGTGATCCCGTGGGGTGTGGGCCGGCCCACTTACACAGGGACTGACTCCCCCAAACAAGATCCCTGGTGCCTAGGGGCATTTCCTGGCCATGGATCGCAGCCGTGCTGCAATCCATGGCCGGAAAACGGTGCCAGGAAGGCATCGATGCCTCCCTTGCATCTGGGGAGGCCGTTCTGTTTTTTTTGGCCGTTTTTCCCCACCAGAGTGGGGAGAGGACACTCACCTGCTCCTCGATCCTCCAGTGGGGAACAAATGTGACATCAGCGCTCCTTGCGACACGCTGATGTCACAGAGGGGCAGGTGGGGGGTCAGGGGGAGACGTGGAAGTTGTTGCGCGTCTCCTGGGGTAAAAATAATTTAAAAAATCCTATGGTGCATTGCACTGGAAGATTTTTAGAACCCCTCCCTGGCATCGGCCACTGGTCGTGACCCGCACGGGGAGGGTGTGCGAGCGTCGGTCAGTGGCCGACGCCTGCACCAATGGGGTTAAACAAGTGCACAGGCAGCCCACTACTCCTCCCTGATGCTGGCACTTAGGTAGCCCCGTCCTGACACTCTGTTCAGGAGGGAGGATGAAAAATAAAATGGTGATATAAAATGGTGATAAATTAACGTTATCACCAGTTTATTTTTCATCCATCCTCAGTGTCTTGGGGCATTTTTATTAGTGGAGCAACGCTCCTCCACTATAACGGAGGTGCCGTCCCTGCTGGCTACAGTTTCCAGACTCCACTACCGCAGGTAGACTATACAAAAGGGATACGAGGGTGATAGAGCGTTCCGTACTAATAATTTACCTGTATTTGGACGCTCTTTCGGCCGATGAATCTTTTGGCTAAGTGGGACTCTCTTCACCCGAGATCAGTCAATTTAATCAAATCAATAATCAATAACGAACGTAAGCAATGCCCTGATCAACATAACACTTAACAATTAATCCAGAATACATGTCGGCGAACCATGACCTTCCGGTCATGAATAACCACACCAGTTTATTCAAAGTTAATGAATTTATTTCCCTATATTAACAAAGCTAGCACAATATAGATGTGTCTCAACACCAAATGATAAACGTAAATGAACATTAATAGCTGTCCATAACGACGAAACAGGTGCAATCTATGCAGCATTTGAATAACAAGGCATTCGATGATAGCAATGCAAATCACTAAAACTATAATCTGTAATGAGCTAATTGCATACATTTAGTCAGCATAACAAGGTCTCAAATTGCATCGTGCAACAAAAGGAATCCTCATCTAACCTCAAATTAGCATCGGCATGTGGGACTTCATGCAAAAACAATTTAGCAACATTAATTTGGAAAACTCCTAACTAGGGCTCTTATCAAAAATCAGCAGTTGGTTACCTAAAAGAAACACAATGCAATTGTAAAATTTCCTTTCATATTTACCAATTACAATCAGCATTCAAGGAAGTCTTCGTCTCACAGGTACCGTTTCTCGATCAGCATGGGACGGGGCAAAGGGGCAGGGGTGGACGAGGCAGTTGCCTCACGGCGGCAAGATAAACTACTACTTCATGCAAAGGGACAAATCAAAGTTAAAGTCTCTAGGGTAAGAATCATTTAAAGTCTCTTTCTCTCGATTAGAGAAAGCATCAAAGTCTCTTTCAAAATGGCGTCGCAGCAAGGTGGGCCATATTAGCTGCAAAATGGCTCAATGGGTGTGATGTCGGGTAATAGCTCCTTTCTTCTCGTGCACCTGGTTTAAATAGACAACAGTTCAAATCCAGTAGGGTCTTCCATTGGAGGGTTCATAGGTTGGCTTCAAATTGTCCAATCAAAAACAACAGTTCTCAAGCTTTTACTTAAGCATACATTATCCTTGGAGACGGGTACGCAAGTTGCAACATTTTATACCAATTAACTCATTTTCAGAGCTTCCATTGTCCGCACCTGCAGATTGACCTTGGAGCAAAGAGAAAAATGCCAGGCTGGCACGAAACCTTAAGATAAGCATGTGAACGATCTCAGTGGAAAAGTACAGCTTCAAGCAGAAATACACGTTTATTAGCACATTGGAAAAATACGAGCATCTAAACCGTGAGACCAGGCAACTAGGCCGAAGCCTCCACTAAAGTTAGGCTAAGCTAAAGCATTTCAAACAAGCAAATCATAGCACACGTTTACGATTATGTCAGATTCGTGCAGTTCTAATACATCACGTTATATAAAGCACGCTTATAAATGTTGGCAAACTACTCTGAGGGCACATTTTGTCCCCGTACAATCTTTATTAGTTCGGTTAAAGTCACTCTTGATTATTGCAGCACTACGTTTAAGCGCTAATAAATGTAAAACCTTTATTTCTGCGTCATCAAGGGCAAGAGTATAAAAAAAGCGAACAAATCTAGGAGAACAAAGAGATCTAAAAAAATAACACTGCAGTGTGTCCATTGTCTGTGATTTCCTGATATTTTCAAAGGCATTTAGAAGCACTCTAGCGAGCGAAAATCTGACTGGTTTAATTCCACTAAATTATGCTCATCTAAAGTGTAGAATAGTCCTTTCAATGACTTTGCTCATTATGAGAAGTCCCACAACGGAGTGATTGCTGCTAGACTGTTTGGATTTAAGATATTTTTAATGGAGAGCTGAAATGGTATTCTTAAAGGAGTATTGTATAAGCTCCATTGGAAGTGAAGTTTTCAGATTTCTCCTAATACATTGCGCATGTCTTAATCATAGCATTCTTGCATTTCTTTTTTTTTTTGAGGAGTGCAGTGACCACCTCTGCTTTGGTAGTCTTACGGTAAACGTCAGAGCAGAGAAACGTGCCATATTTGAAAAATGCGGCGCATCTGTCCCAGCATATGGTGTAGCAATAGTAGTCACTTTGGTTCTTATGAAGGTCTTATTGCTTTTTAAAAATGGTGGCAGTATGCCGTTATGCTAGTGAACACAAAGGAGGCTGCTATGCTTGGGTGGGGGATAAGTAACGGGCAGCAGGCCTATTATTATAGGGGGGCATAGGGGCCATTATTGTCTATCGTATGCACTTTTTGACGGCCCCTGTCCTCGTGCTGACCAATTTATTTATAACAAAGGTACCATAATTGTAAATGAAGCAGCTAACGCGACTAATACCAATAGATGGCACTAGATGCTAGATCTGCTGTGTTTTCTCTTTCCCTTCAGGACATTTTTATTAAACTTTGTCCACTTCCTATAAATGTGACGGTTTCAGAGTGTAGACTGGGGCACTGCAACACATTCTGACATGTCTGGCAGACGGACTGATTGAAAAAAGCTTGTGTTTTTTATGCCTGCAGGGGATTCCAGCAACCGTCATACCTCTGTGATACACTTGTAGGATGTCAGTTGCACTCTTCCGGGGCAACCGATTTTATTATTACTGTGCAGTAAATCTGCACCAGTGCTATAATGTTAGGAGTAAAACATCATGCAATGGAGAATTACCATGTGGGTTTTTTCCAGGTTGTAAAACCAGCCGCAATTTTTCATTTGATGGGGTTTTAATGCATATATTTATAAATTGATCAGAACAGATGGTAAATGGATATGAAGACCTGTGGGTGGGACAGGGAGTGAGGGAGGTGGAGGAAGGAGTAGTAGGGAAGGAAAGGGGAAGATTTTTTTTCTGGCTAGGAAGCACTGAATATTCCTCTGTTGAAAAAACGGTGAATGAGGCTTGGCGGCTGCAGCCAAAGTCTCATGTGATTCTGCCAGAAAAGTCAGGTATTGCTCTCCAATACCCAGAAAAAAAATGGATATAGAAAAACCTACCCACTCTAAAGCAGGTGAAGTGAAATTCCATGCAGTAACTTTGCTCCACCTGACTCAGAATCAGAGGTTAGATCTCTTCCATATGTGTTTTGATTTTAACTATTTTTTCCGACATTTAGGGCCTCACTACAAGTTTGGCAGTCTCAGGACCGCCATGTTGGCGGTAGCGGTCGTACTGCCAACAGGCTGGTGGAGAAGAACGCCAAATTATGTCATTGGTTGCATTCAATACAGAACACAGCCAAAGCTCTGCCGGTACCGCCACTGCGGTCTGGCTGCCATGGACGACGGTAGCCACCTGCAGGCTGGCGGAGACCATGTTTCCGCTGGATAGTTTTCTGCTGCGGTCAGACCATCACACCAAAAGGAGACACACCTTAAGGAAAGCCATACTCGTCCAGAGCCACCATGGAACCTGAACTAGACGTCTTCCTGCTGCTCCTGCTCGCCCAGTGACTCCAGAATCAGCAACGATGACAGCAACCATAAGTACAGACACTTACCTGGTACTGTTGTAGATTGTTAATATTGTACACTCACACAACATACATTCGAGAAGGGATTGCGAAGGCGACACTCACAAGTAAGAGCACACAAACACGCACACACACATACAGCCACACATTCACTTGCATATACACAACAACCACGTTACGGCCAACACACATATACGTACACACACACACACACATACACACACACACACATCACAAACACTCACAGGTATGCACAGAAACACTGCACAGGCCCACACTTACACAGTACCCCACAACATGTCACAACCACAACACAACCGCACCATGTCCAATCTCATGGCAGGGACCCATAGGGGACACTACCCATGGATACAACACACATATATCACAACATAACATCAAGAGGCTAAAAATACACACAAATACACAACCATACTACTTATCGATCGACTTACACAGAACATTGTATCTAACAAACCATGCACAAATCAAGCAGACAGTCAAAGCACACAAAGCCACACATCACACCAACGAACACACCTCAACACAAACAACACTCAATCTCAACACAACAAAAATCATGAGCACACAATTGTCCATCACACAACACACACCCTAGCACTTTCAGACAAAAACACTGCACACAGCCTCACATACTGGCTAAACCACACAGGTAGCCAAAGCAGCACACACACACACACACACATACAGACACACAACTAATGTCAGTCAGGAACACCTCCATAATAGGGAAAGAAATGCACGACAAAGATTTAAACAGGAAACCAACAACAAGTTGGCCCTAATGATTATTAAATCCAATAAATTGGGAAAACAAAGGCCATAGGCCAGTCCATAAATAAAAGTGCTAATGCACACAGTGCACATATGTGTGCCCCGAACTTGACTCCTGACTGCCATGTAACCTTTACAGGTAGGGGCATCTATGGGCAGACAGGCACCTTGGGGTTATCAGGGGTGACAGAGGGGAGGGTTTGGGTTGGGGGGCCTTTGGAATCTGGTTTGAAGGGGCCTTGGCTTCATTTAGCTTTAGGGGAGGTTTGGGTTTTCTTAGGAGGGGAAGATGTCTTGTCAGGGGAGGGGCATGAGTACTTGAAGGTGGGGCAGGGGAGGTCTTGGAGGTGGTAGGGACGGACTTGGGGAGGGACACAGAACGTCTATGGGTATCACAGGGTGGGAGAGGAGTAGGGAAAAGGGCAAACTCTGAAAGGAAAGCTTTTTTATGCACACGGGGACGGTCAGAGCAAAAGGGTTTAGGAGTGGAGGGAGAGGGTGAGTGTAGAGATGATGTAGTAGGTAATACTAGAACTATAGGAGAAGGGAGATTCTAGAATGTGAGAGAGGAAGCTGGGAGCTGTGCCAGGGATGCTGCTCATGGCTGTGCTGGAGATGCTGTACATTGGATATGAAATAAAAGAAAGGTGGAACTAAACTTTGTTGAAGATTCATCTTTACATTGGCGACGAGGATCACGCCGTGCAGGAGACGGATTGTAATTAAATAGAGCATCTCCACTCCTGGAAACAAATTTAGAGTCTTAACCTATGAATTCAAAAAGAAAGATACGGAACAAGAAGGAAGGAAAAAGAAACTACTGATGGAAACTTCAAACATTCATTTTTTTTGAACTGGTGAACTGATGAGCAAGAAAAAATCATTATTTAAAACCTGACGGTTTATCCCTGAAAACCAATTGGTTTTATAGGAGGAAAATATTTAAAGGACCTCGTGAGAAAATTGAAGCGGAGGCTGAGCGGCTCTATAAGGGTAATTAACAAATCTTTTAAACCGTCTACGCCCGCGCGCCTGTATAAGGTTGTGTATATATATTTAAATATTCAACCGAAGCAAGCGCGTGCTCCTGCCAGCGCGTCTCTGCCAGCGTATGCACACAGCAGTCGGTATGGCGCTCGCGGCAGTACTCGCGGTCGGCATTTTCATAAACAAACACACCGCGAGCACTGCACGTGTTGCTGTCGGCGTTTCCTTAGCAACGGGCGCACACAGCTTTTGAATACAAGCATACTACGAGCGCAATTAATGCGAGTGGAAAACCTGCACAAATAAAATACGGATAATTAAACAAATAAAAGAAAAGAACTCACGTGCACACCTAATGTCTCTATCTTTCACTTAACCTTCATCTGGAAAAATTGAAATTGAAAAGGGACTTACTAAAAGAAATTGAAGAAAGACTTTACATAGGTTCTATATTGCTTTAAGAAAAGACTAAAAAAAAAAAAAAAAAAAGTGTATAGATTGAAATTATTAGTATAATTGACTAATATTTACAATATTTATCGATCTAAACAAATTATGGGTGATCAAAATATGTCTTCTCCACCACCCTTTTTGCCAACCCCTGGAGAGCCATCCATTCCATGGAAACAGTGGAAAAAGATGTTTTCTACCTACCTGCTAGCAATTGGAGGTGATCGTTACAGTCCAATCCGAAGACAAGCAATTCTTCTTCATCATTTAGGCATAGAGGGAAGAAGGATCTATGAGGATCTACCTGAGGTTTCCTTAGGTATGGGCGATGGTCAGCCTTCCAATCTATTTGAAATGTCCTTACAAATGCTAGATTTGCAGTTTACACCTAAAACTAACTTAGTCTTGGAACGTTATAAATTCTTTTCAAGGATGCAGAATGCTGATGAAGATGTAGCATCATATGTTGCAACCTTACGTGGTCTTGCATTGTCTTGCCGCTTCGAACAGTTATCTGATTCTTTGATAAGAGACCAGATTGTAAGGTGTGCCTACAACAAAAAGATAAGGGAGAAATTACTAATGAAAGATTCTAATTTGGACGAGGCAATACAAATTGCTAAGACTATGGAGCACACGGCTGTGTGGCTACTGGAAATGGATGGTTCAAATAAAGATGGGAAGCAGAATATTGTTAATGAAGTAAGAGATAAGAACAAATTCCCAGTTGAGGAAGTGAAGAAAAAAGTGACAAGAAATTGGGAGGACCTGAATCGTGGAAGATTTGCTGCAAGGGAAGTGAAATGTTATAGATGTGGAGCACCTGGGCACATTGCATCAAGCAAGATGTGTGCTGCAAAAACCGCTATATGTCGCAATTGTGGGAAAAGAGGGCATTTTGCCAAAGTCTGTAAATTCAAAAACAACGAAGGTGGCGGACGTGCAATTCAGGAAATACAGGACGTATGTGGAAATTTGGAAGAAATAATATTAACAGTGGAAGGAAATTTCATTGATGCAGCGTCTATGGTTATAACTGCTAGTGGAAAACATTTTATACACAATGTTGATCTGGAAAGTACAAGTATTTTGGAGAAACCTCATGCTCAAGTGTTATTGAATGACATACCAGTTAAATTGTTGGTAGATTCTGGGAGTCTGTTTACCCTCATTGCGAGAAAAACTTATGAGGAATTGTGGAATAATGAGGGTGAGGAGGAAATGCTGGAACCCGATATAAAAGCTATGGGATATGCAGGGAAAAGAATAGTGATGATAGGTATGATCTGGATGACGATCGTTTTCAAAGGAAGAGCAGTGAAAGGAAGAATATATATCACGGACTTTGGTACCAATCTATTGGGTTGGCGTCACCAGAAAGATTTGGGGATAGTCCTGAATCCCAATGCCAAAGAGCCTGTGATGTTAATGGAAAAAGGAAAAATTTGTGAAGTTAATGAAAATTCTCGTCATCCTTTGATTCAAAAGCATCCACAAGTTTTTTCTCTGAGATTGGGAGTCTTGAGAGGATTTTCTCATAGAATTGTATTAAAGAAAGGTGCAAAACCGGTTGTTCATAAAGTACGTGGCATACCTAACTTAATGAAAGACCCTTTAAAAAGTGAATTGGATAGATTGTTGCAGGATGGCATCATTGAACCTATTGAGTCTTCAGAATGGCTTGCTCCAATTGTAGTGGCACCCAAGGAAGGGGGGAGGATTCGTCTGTGCATCGACCTTAGAGATTTGAACAAAAATATTTGGGTGGACAGACAACCGTTGCCAAATATTTCTCAGATGTTGTCTGTAAAAGGTAAAGGGTGCATTTTTAGTGTGTTGGATATGTCTTCAGCATATCATCAGATAAACTTACATGAAGACTCTAGGCACTTGACTTCCTTTATCACGCCTCTGGGGGCATTTCGTTATAAGAGGATGCCTTTTGGATTAGCCTCTGCCTCAGCTGTTTTTCAAAGACTGATGGAGGAGATTTTTGGGGATTTGGAAAAAGTGTTATGCTTTCAGGATGACATTTTAATTGTGGGTAATGATGAAAGAGAGCATAACCACTTATTTGAGGAAGTGATGTCCAGATTGGAGAAGAGAGGCTTAACCATTAAGGAAGAGAAGTGCCAAATTGGGAAATCTGAAGTAACTTATCTGGGACACTCTATTAGTGGAAATGGTATTAGACCTAAGAAAAGTATTGTGGCTGCAATTGAGAAAGCACCTGAGCCAACTAATAAGGATGAATTGAGATCTTTTTTGGGTCTTGCAGAGTATTGTGCCAAATTTATAAGGAACTTCACGGAGATAGTAGAACCTTTAAGGAGATTGATGAAGAAAGGAGTAACATATGAGTGGTGTGAGGACTGTAGATGTGCGTTTCAGGATGTGAAAAAATATATTTTGAGTGCTCCTACTCTAGGCGTCTTTGATGTAACAGCAAAGACGTATGTAACCTCGGATGCGAGCAATGTAGGAGTGGGAGCGGTCTTAACGCAGGTAAAGGATGGTGATGAGTATGTTGTAGGTTTTGCTTCCAGACGTTTGCAGGGTGCAGAATTATCGTATTCTGTAATAGAGAGGGAGGCCCTGGCTTGTTGCTGGGGAATTAATCATTTCAAGTTTTACTTGTGGGGAGTGCCTTTTAAATTAAAGACGGACCATAAGCCCTTGATTTATATTTTTAAAGGGGGGCGAGGTTTAGAGGGGAATGTAACACCGCGAATTTCAAGATGGTTGTTATCTATAATGGAATATAATTTTGAAGTGGAGTTTGTAAAAGGTAAGAGGAATGTGGTGGCGGATTGCTTATCAAGAATGCCTGTGGAAGTGGATGAAATCGGAAGTGAGGTAGTGGAGAATTTTGTGGGAACTATCTTGGGTGAACTGGCCTTGAGTGAAAGTGAATGGGCCAATGCTAAGGCGAGCGATTTGGTTATGAATAAAGTGGAAAGTAAAATAATTAATGGGTGGACATATGAGGATGAACATGATGGTGATGTGTCTTCTTACTTTAGGATCAAGGATCAACTGAGTATATTGGAGGGTAGGTTGTATAGGAAGAGTCAAATGGTACCACCAGAGGGGGTAAGGAAGCACATTATTGACATAACACACCAGGGACATTTAGGACGAGGTGTGATGAAAAGGAAAATAAGACAATTGTTCTGGTGGCCAGGGATGGATAAACAAGTGGAAGAGACAGTGAAACATTGTGTGCCTTGTGGTAATAGTGACAAAACTAAGATTTTAAGGCAAGCACCTCTAGCTCCCATGACTTTTCCAAAAAGACCTTGGGAAAAACTAGCTGTTGATTTCATTGGTCCTGTTTTTAAGTTGGGTGCTAGGAGTAAGTTCATTATTGTACTTGTTGACTACCATTCAAAGTGGTTTGTAATCAAAATTGTTGACCAGGTGGATACTACAAGAGTCATAGAATTCTTTGAAGAAGTTTTTTTAGAAGAAGGAATTCCAAAAACTATTGTATCCGACAATGGGGTACAGTTTGTGTCACGTAGAATGGTGGAATATTTACGGAAAATGAGTATTAATCATGAAAGAGTTGCTCTATTTCGGCCACAGGCCAATGGTTTGGTTGAAAGGGTTAACAGACTGATAATGGATAGTATTCAATTATCCTTGGCTAATCATCTCTCTTGGAGAAGTGAATTATGTAAGATGATGTGGACATATCGCACAACTCCACATTCAGTCACTGGGGTGGCACCGTTTGTGTCTCTGAAAGGGAGAATGCCTGGTGTGAAAGAATGCCCGGTGTGGTTAAAGATTAAAAGGAATGTAAGAGTGTCCAGGGAAGCAATGGTAAAGAGAGTAGAGGAGATGCAAAGGAAAAGTATCCAACAATATAACAAAAGAATGTGTGTAAAATATGGCCACATAAATAAAGGAGATTGGGTAGTGACAAGGAGAAGTGGAATAGTTGTGAAGGGGGACAGCAAATACTCCACCCCTCAACGTGTGAAGGAGGTCAAAAGAAATGTAGTAGTTTTAGAAGATGGCTCTTCCTGGAGTATGGGAAGTGTGTGTAAAGTTCATCATTAAGTTGTTAAAATGCAAAGTTCTTAGTTATTTATAGAACTTATATTGTAGCTTGTGTCAATGTTATTGTCTTATTTCTATGTATATAATCTTATTTATGCTTTTCTTTATTTGTTAGGTGTGGTATATTATATAAGGGGGGGGAAGTGTAGAGATGATGTAGTAGGTAATACTAGAACTATAGGAGAAGGGAGATTCTAGAATGTGAGAGAGGAAGCTGGGAGCTGTGCCAGGGATGCTGCTCATGGCTGTGCTGGAGATGCTGTACATTGGATATGAAATAAAAGAAAGGTGGAACTAAACTTTGTTGAAGATTCATCTTTACAGTGTGGTTGTCTGAGGTGTTTTTGTGGATGTAATGGGTGCATGTTTGTGTGAGGCATGTTTGTGGGTGGTGGGTGTCTGTTGGGTGGGTGGGTGAGTGCGGACATTTGTGTGTCTTGGGATGAGGGGGTGGAGGTGCTGAGGGATGCTGTGGTGGGTGGGTGACTGTTGGGGTGGTGACTGCAGGTCTGGTGGATGTGCTGCATGTAGGTGTGTCAGTGGTTGTGGTGTCTGCGGGTGTGGTGACTGGGGTGGATGTCTGAGGGTCTGCTGTGGTGCTGTCTGTGGGTAGGATTGGTGTGGTGGCTAGATCAGTGAATGTTGGTGTAGTGTCTGCAGGTGTTTCAGGTGTGCTGTCAATGATGCTGGGGGTGTCAGGGCAGGTTGTGACTGTTGCTGTGTGTGCATCTGAATGTTGCTTGTGTGCATGCCGGTGGTGTGTCTTGTGGTGCTTGTGTTTGTCTGAGCTACCCTTGGATGTTGAGGTGGATGCATGCCTATCTGTGAGCTGGGTAGGGGTCGAGGTAGAGGGGCTTAGGATTGGGAACAGGAAGGTGGAGGGGGGATGGGAGATAAAGGGTGACTGGCTACCATCAGTGTGGAGGCCAGAGCCAGAAAGGATCTCTTTAGGCCAGCCAGTTCACTGTGTATGCCCTCAAGGAAAGCATTACTCTGTTGGATCTGAGTTGCTAGTCCCTGGATGGTATTCAAGATGGTCGACTGACCCACAGAGATGGACCTCAGGAGGTCAATAGCCTCCTCACTGAGGCAGCAGGGCTGACAGGGGCAGAGGTGTCTGCCGCAAAGGATACGCCCACCCTCATGAGGGAGCGGGCATGGCCAACTGGGTGGGGAGCTACAGGGAGGAGAGCGGTAGTAAGGGGGATGGTGGACTTAGATGGTGCTGGGGTGGTCCCAGATGGGTCCGCCACCGCCAGGCAGTGTCCACTAGAGGAGAATTCCAAAGATGAAGACATGGATCCTCTCTCTGCCATGGCACTCCACTCGCCCTCTGGGCCACTGGGTCCCTTGGTGTTGGTTGCATCAGCACTCCGGGTCCGTCGCCAGCAGCTTCCCCACTGGGCTGTGCACCATCTCCTTGCCGATGCTGATGCTGAGTAACAGAGAGAAAGGTAGGGTCATGATATTCTTTACATATACATTACACCATACACAACTGTAATATAACATCTACGTGTAAAACACCCCAGGTAGGAGCCATTTTGAGCCGACATCATGTCACAACAACATACTTCCCACAACCCTATATGACAGCAGTGTCACACCCAACATAAGCCTACAATCTGACCACTACATCACCATCTTATCAGTACAGCTACAACACAAACTATTTGTTCACAAGATGATTTGGCAACATAAAAAGCATGTCCCCATAAAGAACATCACTGTGAAACAACAACCCATCTATGGAAATCAGTGTTCACTTTGATTTCAAATACATACCTAATAATACCATATTCCAAATCTACACTTGCTGAGTCCATTGTCAGATGTCATGTTCTATGAAACTTACCTCATCACATTCCAATTACAACACAGCATGTTGCTTAGCTAACACATCTCTAAAATGTAACTGTGTCTAAAACATTCACAGTGGAAGATAACTCAGACGCGTCTACACCATTTGACACATACAATTTTGAAGTATAATAGACTCCCAAACCATTTCTCCAAAACATGTATTGACTGTGTTTTTTTAAAGGATTGCACAGACATTCAGGACCTACTCATCTTAGTCATTCTCAACAGAAAACAAAGTCATGTACATCAATAGGAGTCTACTTAGCACACAGGATACACCCACAGACAACCACAGGGAGCATATCAACTCCTTCAATACAATGGACACTTGTGTGC
Source organism: Pleurodeles waltl (assembly GCF_031143425.1). Classification (NCBI taxonomy): domain Eukaryota; kingdom Metazoa; phylum Chordata; class Amphibia; order Caudata; family Salamandridae; genus Pleurodeles; species Pleurodeles waltl. The sequence goes on along the minus strand of NC_090445.1, from coordinate 186,171,625 downwards.
ATAAAGGTCACATACAATTCCACTAATCACGCTGAGTAGTAAGATGACCAGATCAAATGACCAATGTCACTATCAACACTTCAGCCATGAGTCACCTTACATTGTTGGAGTACAGTTACACTGACATAAACAACTTCTAATGTAACCATGATTGACACATACACATTGTTGTAGATAGTACCACCAGGGCCAACACAGTGGTGTTGCCCACTCCACCTCCGGGGTGTGACTCTTGTCCCCCCCCAGGGGCAACTCTGTCCACTAGGACAGCAAGCCACAGTGGCCCGGAAAACTGTCAGGGATGAAAGCTCGACCGCAGGCCTCTCCAACCACTGGGGGGTGGTAGCCCCAGGTGCCTGGCACCCTTTGACCACTCTCTCTTCCACCAGGTAAGGGATGACAACCTGACCCTGGTCCACCCCTCTGGAGCTCTGTACCCTTCCTGCAGGAGCGGCACCCCCAGAGTCTAAAATTGTCAGGGTGCTTGTAGAAACAGTCCTGCACAATTCTTCCACCAGTACAGGGATATAAACCTGCAACTGGTCCTTCAACCTGGGGTCTGTACCTTCAGGATGGACCAGGGCCAGGGGTGAGGCTTCCCTCTCCTTGCCCTCCCTTCTGGGGTCCTGCACCCCCCAACAAGGAGTGGTCCTCCCAGAAGACAATATGGTAGGGGCACTGTAGCCCCTTCCTCCAGGTCAGGGGGGACACCCTGAACCTGGCCTTCCAATCCTGGGTCTGTACCCTTAGATTGCACTGGGGTCAGGGGTGAGTCTATCTCTCGCCCCTGCCCCTACTCTCAGGGTTCTGTACCCCCCCCTCAGGGAGAGTACCCCTTGAAATTACACCAGGGGGGGTGATTGGGCAAACCGCCCACCCCTTCAGGTCAGGGTTTACCCCCTTGCACGTGATCCTCCAGTCCAGGGTCTGTACCCATAGACCGGACCACTGCCTGGCAACCCAAGACTGAAAGATCACCAAACAAGTAGTATGTGGTCACATAGTGGTCTGAGATCAAAACAGTAGTGTACACTTAATCACTGTATGTCAAGTACAAATACAAGTACAAATCCCACCGCTGCAACCAGTGTTAGAAATGGGGTCTTTGGTTGACAGTCAGGTTATCCCCTGTTCAAGCAAGGACCCTCACTCTAGTCAGGGTAAAAGAGAATCACCCTCAGCTAACCCCTGCTTACCCCCTTGGTAGGTTGGCAGAGCAGTAGGCTTAACTTCAGAGTCCTAGGTGTAAAGTATTTGTACCAACACACACAGTACCTCAATGAAAACACTACAAAATGACACAACACCAGTTTAGAAAAATAGAAAATGTTTATCTAAACAAAACAAGACCTAAACGACAAAAATCCAACATACACAAGTCAAGTTATGAATTTTTAAAGATTAAACAAAAAAATAGCGCTTATAAACACCAAATGCTTCGATGAGGTATTAACACGGCGTCGTAACGGAGTTGTTCCCAACAATCCGACACTAGCGGCGGCGGACACGAGTCGCGTAGACCCCCAGGTACAGTACCTTTGGTGAAGAGTGAAAACAAGTTGATGCGCGAAGTCGGGGATCGCGGCGTCTGCACAAAACGTTGAACCCGCGCACTTCGAGCGGCGTCGGTCACGACATGGTGTGGAGACTTACACAGAGTCGCGGACTTCAGCGGGGCTGCAGCGGTGTCAGGCCTGCAAAGGTCGTCACGTTCCAGCGAAGATCACGGAGTCGGTTGCAGGCGGCGTCACCGGATTTAGCAGCGGCGTCGGTCCGAAGTCATCTGAAGTCGACTTCCTTGGCTTTCCACCAGCTTTCCTTTCAAGTGCCCAGGGACTGGATAGGGCACCACTTGTCAGAGCAGAAGTCTCTCCAGAGACTCCAGGTGCTGGCAGAGAGAAGTCTTTGCTGTCCCTGAGACTTCAAACAACAGGAGGCAAGCTCTAAATCAAGCCCTTGGAGATTTCCTCACAAGATGGAAGGTACACAAAGTCCAGTCTTTGCTCTCTTACTCTGGCAGAAGCAGCAACTGCAGGATAGGTCCACAAAGCACAGTCACAGGCAGGGCAGCACTTCTCCTCAGCTCTCCAGCTCTTCTCCAGGCAGATGTTCCTCTTGATGTCCAGAAGTGATCTAAAGTCTGTGGTTTTGGGTGCCCTTCTTATACCCAATTTCTCCTTTGAAGTAGGCGTACTTCAAAGTAAAGTCTCTTTTGAATGTGAAATCCTGCCTTTCCCAAGCCAGGCCCCAGACACTCACCAGGGGGTCGGAGACAGCATTGTGTGAGAACAGGCACGGCCCTTTCAGGTGTAAGTGACCACTTCTCCCCTCCCTCGTAGCACAGATGGCTCATCAGGAAATGCAGACTACACCCCAGCTCCCTTTGTGTCACTGTCTAGTGTGAGGTGCAACCACCCCAACTGTCAAACTGACCCAGACAGGGAATCCACAAACAGGCAATCACAGAAATGGTATAAGCAAGAACATTCTCACTTTCTAAAAGTGGCATTTTCAAACACACAGTCTTAAAATCAACTTTACTAAAAGATGTATTTTTCAATTGTGAGCTCAGAGACCCCAAACTCCACATGTCCATCCGCTCCCAAAGGGAATCTACACTTTCAGATTTAAAGGTAGCCCCCATGTTAACCTATGCGAGGGACAGGTCTGCCAACAGTGAAAAATGAATTTAGCAATATTTCACTGTCAGGACATATAAAACACATTACTATATGTCCTACCTTAACCATACACTGCACCCTGCCCTTGGGGCTACCGAGGGCCTACCTTTGGGGTGCCTTACATGTAAGAAAAGGGAAGGTTTGGGCCTGGCAAGTGGGTACACTTGCCAAGTCGAATTTACAGTTAAAACTGCACACATAGACACTGCAGTGGCAGGTCTGAGACATGATTACAGAGCTACTCATGTGGGTGGCACAACCAGTGCTGCAGGCCCACTAGTAGCATTTGATTAACAGGCCCTGGCACATCTAGTGCACTTTACTAGGGACTTACTAGTAAATCAAATATGCCAATCATGGGTAAACCAATCACATACAATTTACACAGAGAGCATATGCACTTTAGCACTGGTTAGCAGTGGTAAAGTGCTCAGAGTTCAAAAGCCAACAGCAACAGGTCAGAAAGAAATAGGAGGCAGGAGGCAAAATGATTGGGGATGACCCTCCATAAGCAAAAAAGTCCAACACACATAGACTCCAACAATTTGACTGACAACATATACCATTCCACCAACATGTAATTGTCAGCTACAACACCTGCAACACTATGGTGATCATTACAACCCTGGCGGACGGTGTTAAAGCGGTGTTAAGACCGCCAACAGGCCGTCGGTAAAAAATTTGCAATTACGACCGTGGCGGAAACCGCCAACAAAGACAGCCACTTTAACACTCTGACCGCCACAGCGGTAATAACAAACAGCGCGGCGGTCACCGACAACAGACAGGCGGGAGACAATGTACCGCCCACACTATTACAACCCACCAATCCGCCACCTTTTCCGGGGCGGATTCACCGCGGATAAAAACACGGCAGAAACAGGAATACCGAAGGGAAAACGCTCACCTCTACACACCCCACGAGGAACGAGGACACCATGGACCCGGAACTCCAAATTCTACCTGCAATAGTCTTCCTGCTCCTCTACCAGGAGCACGAACGCCGGCGGCGAAGACCACGGTGAGTACTGCACCGACACGGGGAGGGAAAAAACAGGGACACACACACACAACACCCCCACCCACTACAACACACACACTAATGCATATTGATACATCACAGTTACACCCCCCCCAAACCCCCCAAAAGAATGCAAAGACAATAGAAAATGAGTGTAACTATTGTAATATAGTAAAATCAAGTAGGCAAAAATATATATATACACCATTTACAAAATATATACCAAGCATAGTAGTCCAGGTAGTGCTCCAATTAAGTACGTGGAACACTGGGCCCACACGTAATGGGCGAGACCCACACAAGATCCTCGACCATGACGGAGAGAACGCTGCAGGGGCATCAGAGAGCAATAGAACAGGCACCTCAGGGGGAGGGAAAGGGGGGGCACCTCAGCCGGTTGAGTGCACAACGCCAAATCCACGAGGGGGCCACATGCCCACTGTTCAATCCTGGGGAGTGCAAAGCCACAGTCTTCCAAGTCTCTACAGTGGGTGGGTTGCCCACTGTTCCATCCTGGGGAGTGCAAAGCCACAGTCTCTCAAGTCTCTACAGTGGGTGGCTTGGCCACTGTTCCATCCTGGGGAGTGCAAAGCCACAGTCTCTCAAGTCTCTACAGTGGGTGGGTTGCCCACTGTTCCATCCTGGGGAGTGCAAACCCACAGTCTCTCAAGTCTCTACAGTGGGTGGCTTGCCCAATGTTCCATCCTGGGGAGTGCAAAGCCACAGTCTCTCAGGTGGATAACAGTCTCCACTGGTTCTGGAGGGGGCATGGTGCCCAGAGTGCTTCATCCTGCTAAGGATAGAGGTAGTGGATGGATCTCTCTACTGGTTCTGGAGGGGGCATGGTACCCAGAGTGCTTCATCCTGCTAAGGACAGAGGTAGTGGATGGATCTCTCCACTGGTTTTGGAGGGGGCATGGTGCCCAGAGTGCTTCATCCTGCTAAGGACAGAGGTAGTGGATGGATCTCTCCACTGGTTCTGGAGGGGGCATGGTGCCCTGAGTGCTTCATTCTGCCCGTGACGGACTCAGTAGCATCAGTGCCCTTGGCGCTCATGGGCCAGCGGTGCTTGAGGCGGCGGTGCCCTGTTCAGCGGTGAGTGAAACGGCGGTGCCCTGTTCAGCGGTGCTTGAGACGGCGGTGCCCTGTTCAGCGGTGCTTGAGACGGAGGTGCCCTGTTCAGTGGTGCTTGAGGCGGCGGTGCTCTGTTCAGCGGTGCTTGAGACGGCAGTGCCCTGTTCAGCGGTGCTTGAGACGGTGGTCTCCATTGCAGGGACTCAGCTGCTGGCGGACCTTCATGGCCCAGCGGGGCTTGTGCTGGGGGTCCTTCATGGCCCAGCGGGGCTTTTGCTGGCAGTCCTTCATGGCCCGGCGGGGCTTTTGTTGGCGGTCCTTCATGGCCCAATGGGGCTTTTGCTGGCAGTCCTTCATGGCCCAGCTGGGCTTGTGCTGGTGGTGGCCTCCTGGGCAGCTGGGCTGGTGCTGGCGGTGGCCTCCTGGGCAGCTGGGCTGGTTCTGGCCTCCTGGGAAGCTGGGCTTGTGCTGGCGGTGGCCTACTGGGCAGCTGGTCTGGTGCTGGCGGTGGCCTCCTGGGCAGCTGGGCTGGTGCTGGCAGTGGCCTCCTGGGCAGCTGGGCTTGTGCTGGCTGGTGGCATCCTGGGCAGCTGGGCTTGTGCTGGCAGTGGCCTCCTGGGCAGCAGGGAGGATAGCGGTCTTCTCCGCCGTGCTGCCCTTCCCAGACTTGCCGGTTTTCTTGTGGCCCTTCCCCACCTTGGAAGGTGTCACAGCTGACTCCACACTCCCACCAGAACCCCTGGGAGCGGCTTTGGTGGCTGGAGTCTTCCCCCTTTCCCGCCGGGCACTGGCCAACTTCTGATGCTTCACAGGTGGGGGGAATGGCTGTGCTGTGGCTCCGTGCCACACTGGCTGCCCTGGTGGCTGGTGCACTCCAGATTCCGGTGACTACAGGCACCACTGGTCCCGGTGATGTTGTGGCTGAGGTGCTAGTTCAGGACCTATGAGACAGATGAGGTCGGGGAGGTGTGGGAAAGAGGTCAAGGTTGGACAGGAAAAGTTTTTTTGACACAGTGGGACGGGTAGCTGAAGGGGGTTTGGGAGTGGAGGAAGAGGTTGTGGTTGTAGGAGGTGTTCGTTTGCTGACTTTGGGTGAAGGTGCATGCGCTGGAGGCTGTCGTGAGGTGGATGGCTGTTGGGTGGCTGTGTGCCTGCGTTTGTGTATCTTTGGAGACACACTGGGAGAGGACACAGGGGACGTGTGAATGGTAGTGGGGGTGGTGACTGCACGTGAGCGGGGTGTGGTGGTGGGTGTGCTGGAGAGGGACGTAGTGGCTGTAGAGTTAGTGCATGCAGGTGTGAGTGTAGACGAGAGAGGGAGGGAGGAGGGCGACAAGGAGGAGGGGGACAGAGTGGAGGCAGTGGATGTTGGTGTGTCTGCATGTGTGTGATGCTTTTGCCTGAGCTTCCCTTGTGTGTTGACGTGTGTGCATGCTGGTCTGATGGTGTGCTTGGGATAGGCTGAGGTACAGGGGATTGGGTCGGGGTGGAGGAAGTTGGAGGGGGGAGGCTAGACACAGGGACAATGGCTGCCATCAGTGCTGAGGCCAGAGTCTGAAAAGCTTGCTTAAGGGCCGCCTGACCAGAATGAATGCCCTCCAGGAATGCATTGGTTTGTTGCAACTGCCTTTCTACACCCTGGATGGCATTCAAAATGGTAGGCTGCCCAACAGTGAGGGACCTGAGGAGGTCAATGGCCTCCTCACTGAGGGCAGAAGGGGTGACTGGGGCAGGGCCTGAGGTGCCTGGGGCGAAGGTGATGCCCACCCTCCCGGGTGAGCGGGCAAGGGGCGAAGGCTGAGGGGCTGCTGGGAGGGCGGTGCTGGTAGGGGGGGTGGCGGCTGTACCTGTAGATAGGGTGGCACAGATGTTGCAGCCACCACAAGGGAGCTCCCATCAGAGGACGAGTCCGTGTCACTCGTCTCAGCTCCTGTCCCCGCCGTGGAGCTCCCCTTGCCCTCCGTCCCACTGGTGAAGTCCAATTCCATAGTGTGGCCCTCCATGGCCATGTGGGATGCAGCCTCCTAGTGCTCCGGTGCCACTGCTCCACCGCCTGATGATGCTAATGCACCCAAGAACAGCGAGACCACAAAAAGTTGGGGGACGACAGAAGAAAGACATGTTGAGTGCATGCATTACCGCTACCGTTGGCGGACACGACAGACACAGAAGCCCCCTGCACTACGCCGTGCTCTTGGGCTCCACTGTTCAATTCCTGGGAAATGGCCTACAAGGGTATGGATGACATCTTCACACATAGATGACACAGGGGCATGACTAGGTGTAGATGTCACTCTACAGAGGTGGGGTGGAGTGCTACATGGCCTGCCTTACTGAGGGACCTTGCCTATGGAACTTGCCCTGGCCTAGGGAAACCCACAGCCCACCTCCCCCACCCAGACCCCTCCACTGCGCGCAAAGTCAGCAGAATGAGAGTGTACTCACCCCCTTGTGGCTGCTGTGATGCCCTCAAGCACCCATCCAACTCCGGGTACGCCACCGCCAGGATCCTGAACATCAGGGGTGTCATGGTGCGACGGGCACCCCTCCCACTTTGGGAGGCCATCCCCAGCTGAGCCTCCGCCGTCTTCTTACTCCAGCGGCGAATGTCCTCAAATCTTTTCCGGCAGTGGGTGCTCCGTCTGTGGTAGACCCCACAGTCCGGACGTCCTTGGCGATGGCACGCCAAATATGTTTTTTCTGGTGGGCGCTGACCTACATGATTTGTGCAGGGGGAAGAGAAAGTTATTACCAACTGCACCGTCAAAGTGATTGGCCCCCATCCCTACCCTTGCCATGTGGCACATGCATTCACCGTAGTTTCATGCACGCCGCACTCTCCCCCCTTCCTTCTTACATCCACTCCTCGCCACACAGGCATAGCCCATACATCATGCTCCCAGTGTACTTACCTGTTTGTCTGGAGGACCGTAGAGTAGTGTGTACTGGGGGAGGACCCCGTCCACGAGTTTCTCCAACTCCTCCGATGTGAAGGCAGGGGCCCTTTCCCAGACACTTGAGCCATTGTCTCTTCCAGACCGAGGTCACAGCAGCACTTGCAGTTTAGGTCCTCTCCTATCGAAGAACAAGTATCGAGTGATTGAACAGATAGAAAATGGCGGTCACATCAGCGGTAGTGCGTACCGTCACCGCCGGCGTACATCGTCATTGGCTCCTGGGACCCATAGGGTCCAATGTTTACCAATGCAGCATTGCGCCGCGGTCTTCGACCGCCTACCGCGATGGTGTACAACGCCAGCGCAGTTACCTCACATCCCATTGTCCCACTTTACAGGTCAGGCAGCTGCCATTTCAGGGCCCCACATGGCTTCATTTTCAACTGCGTCACACATATCTAGGCCTAGACTCAACACACATACAGGCCACTTTTGGAGTATGAATGGTGTTCTGTGTAAGCTGTGGGTACGCACCTCTAAGTTGTTTGACTCTGTGCTCGCTGTTGTCCTTCATAGGCACCGTCCGCTGGGACATGTGAGGAGATGGCCGCATCCTCTGGTGTACCGACCGTTGGTGGACCTGTCGACAATGGAGGAAAGACATGTGATTATCACATACAGGCTTGACCGTGCAACAATCCAGGAACTGTGTACCCAGTTGGAGCCAGACCTGATGTCAGCTATCCGCCATCCCACAGGAATCCCCCCTCAAGTGCAGGTGCTGTCAGTGCTTCATTTCCTTGCAAGTGGGTCATTTCAAACAACTGTGGCCATTGCATCAGGGATGCCTATGTTTTCCATCGTGTTGTCCAGAGTGTTGTCTGCCCTGCTGAAACACATGCGGAGCTACATCGTTTTCCCTCAGGTGGAGGATTTGCCTACAGTGAAAGGTGATTTCTATGCCCTGGGACATATCCCCAACATCATAGGTGCCATTGATGGGACCCATAAGGCTTTGGTCCCCCCCCACAGGAGTGAACAGGTGTACAGAAACCGGAAGAGTTATCATTCGATGAATGTACATATGGTATGTTTGGCAGACCAGTACATCTCCCATGTGAATGCCATGTTCCCTGGCTCAGTGCATGACGCTTACATCCTGCGGAATAGCAGCATCCCTTATGTGAACTTCAGAGGCACCGTGTGTGGCTATTAGGTGAGCACCTGGAAGCTAGTCAGTGGGAATGGTTGTCTGGGTCTGGGGATATCCCTCCAGGTTAGTGTGTGTCTAACAGTTGTCCCTCGCCATTTGCAGGTGACTCTGGTTACCCCAACCTGTCATGGCTACTGACCCCAGTGAGGAATCTCAGGACAAGGGCAGAGGAACACTACAATGAGGCCCATGGGCGAACTAGGAGGGTGATCGAGCGGACCTTCGGTCTCCTGAAGGCCAGGTTCAGGTGCCTCCATATGACAGGTGGATCCCTATTCTACTCACCAAAGAAGGTGTGCCAGATCATCGTGGCCTGCTGTATGCTTCACAACTTGGCTTTGCGACGACAGGTGCCCTTTCTGCAGGAGGATGGTCCAGATGGCGGTGTTGTTGCAGCTGTGGAGCCTGTGGACAGTGAAGACGAGGAAGCAGAGGAAGAAGTCAGGGACAACAGGGACTCAGTGATCCAGCAATATTTCCAGTGAGACACAGGTAAGAATACAAACCTGCCTAATACATGTACTTAAACACTACTACCTCTCTACTGTCTGTCGTTTTCACCCAGTGTATGGTCACTGAGTTGTCACTTTCCCTTACGGTTTCACAGATGTGGGTCCCACTGTGTGACATCTGCTTTGATTCTTCATGGACTAGAGCTGTGTGACATAGGTATGTTAACATTACCAATGAAAAAGCTTTTTGCCACAGTTATTGCTAATACAGTATTCCGAAATCACAGACAGACTCCAGATTTGTTTGTGCTTTAAGGGTGTTTATTTAAGTGCTCAATATTGGAGGGGGTTGTAAAATGGTGAGGGGTGATGGCGGAGGAATGTCCATGGCAGAGTCCAGTCTATTAGTCTCACAGGTGCATTGCCCAAATGGGCATAGGAAATGGAGCTAGGGCTGTTTGAGGATGGACAGGGTGACAAAGTGGGACTGTAGGATGACTATCAGGGTGGTCTCATTTCTTGGCGGGGGTCTTGGCATCGTTCTCTGTCTTTGTCATGGATCTCAGGGATCGTTTGTGAGGTGGTTCTCCATCTGCAGGGGGTGGGGTGCTGGTGTGGTGGTCCTGTGGCGGTGCCTCCTGTCTCTAGCGCCGGCGGAGGTGGTGGGCAGTTCATCGTCCAGGCTAGTGTCAGGGGCCCTTTGTAGTGCCACAGTGTCCCTCCTGGTGTTGAGTACTTCCTTCAGCACCCCTACGATGGTGCCCAGGGTGGAACTGATGGTTCTGAGTTCCTCCCTGAAGCCCATATACTGTTCCTCCTGCAGGCACTGGGTCTCCTGAAACTTGGCCAGTACAGTTGCCATTGTCTCCTGGGAGTGGTGGTAGGCTCCCATGATGGAGGAGAGGGCCTCGTGGAGAGTGGGTTCCCTTGGCCTGTCCTCCCTCTGTCGCCCAGCAGTCCTCCCAGTTCCCCTGTGTTCCTGTGCCTAAGTCCCCTGGACCGTGTGCCCACTACCACTGCCCCAGGGTCCCTGTTGTTGTTGGGGTGGTGGGTTAGCCTGGGTTCCCTGTAGTGGTGGACACACAGCTGATTGACATGTCCTGGGGGCGGAGGTATGGGACTGCTGGGTGGGTGCTGTGCTGGTGTTTCCAGAGGGGGGAAGCTCTGTAGTGGCCTGTGACTGGGTGTGGGGAACCGACTGTCCCGAGGTCCCCGATGGGCCGGGCTGGTCATCTAGATCCAGTTGGACAGAGGTGCTGTCATCACTGTGGGCCTCTTATGTTGGTGGTGTGGACATGTGTGGACCCCCCTGTCCAGTGACGTTGGTTAGGGGTCCTGCAGGGGTATAAAAGCATGATTATTGCATCTGTGTGTGTCAAGGTGTGCAATGGGTGGGTGACCGTGTACCCCAGTGCTAGCATTCCTGTGTGGGACCTTGTGTGATGATGGTTTAGGGGGGTGTATGGGTATGTGCAGTGGGAATGCTTTAATGATGGGTGTCCATGCTTTGGTGTTGCATGCAGGGCTTGGTGTTGGGATGGGTGGTTTGTGATAGTGGGACATTTGTGAGGAGTAGGAGTGATGGGGGTGAGGGTGAACGTGGGGAAATGTGCTGGCATGCAGGTAGGGTGGGGGATGTAATAGTAAAGCTTTGACTTACCAGAGTCCATTCCTCCACCTACTCCTGCGAGGCCCTCAGGATACAGAATCGCCAAGACCTGCTCCTCCCATGTTGTTAGTTGTGGGGGAGGAGGTGGGGGTCTGCCGCCAGTCCTCTGAACCGCCAGGTGGTGTCTGGAGGCCACGGAACGCACCTTCCCCCGTAGGTCGTTCCACCTCTTCCTGATGTCCTCCCGATTTCTTGGGTGTTGTCCCACTGCGTTGACCCTGTCCACTATTCTTCGCCATAGCTCCATCTTCCTTGCAATGGAGGTGTGCTGCACCTGTGCTCCGAATAGCTGTGGCTCTACCCGGACGATTTCCTCCACCATGACCCTGAGCTCCTCTGGGGTGTCTTTGCCGTGCCATGGGGTGGTGTAGGTGATGTGTGGGGTGGTGTGTGGGGTGATAAGTGTGCTGATATGTAGTGGTGTGTTGTGTGAGGTGCGTGGAAGTTATGTGGGTGATGGTGTTGAGTGCCTGTGGATGCTAGTGTTGGTGGTGTCTATCTCTGGCTTTCTTTCGTGATTTGTGGTCGTAAGGGTTTGTGGGTGATGTGGGTGTGTGTTTTATATTGTATTGAGTGTGTGGGAGTGGTGTGTGTATGTGTATCAGGTGTGTGTATTTTGAATTGTCCAATGTGGCTATGTTTTGGAGATGTGGGTGTATTTTGAGCGTGGCGGTGTGTACCGCCAATGGAATACCGCGGTTGAAAGACCGCCGCGTTGATTCATGGGTCGTGATAGTGTGGGCATATTTCTGTTGGCGTGACGGTGGAGGTTTTGTTATCGCCAGTTTATCACTGACCTTTGGTGTGGCGGACTTGTGTGGGTGTCTGAATTTTGGCGGATTCCGAACTGTGGGTTATAATAGCTGTGGCGGAATTCCGCTGCGGTGTGGTGGCGGTCTTCTGCACGGCGGTAAGCGGCTTTTACCACCAGTGTCATAATGAGGGCCAAAGTATTTATGGTTAAATGAGCTTATCCATACTAACATACCTCAAAACATATTCAGAATAGCAAAAGTAAGTATGCCAAACAAAAATCTTAAATCTTAAAAATGCCAGGAAGTAAACATGATGCTGGCAAAAACTATGGATGCTGTACTTATATATGAGATGTCCTGCCCTATGTAGCATGGGCAAAATAAATTGGCTAAGTGAATAGCAAGCTAGCTACTTACCTTCTCAATAACACGTACATGTTACAGATAGTCTGAACTCACATGTCTATGATATGTCTTGCACTAGGAATGTATCATTACAACCATGATTTTCATCATGTAGAATGTCCGCCCTGATCAAACATCACATTTGACAATGTACAGTCCACAATTAACAATGGGGACACCTCTTCACATCTCTGAGTAAGTGTAGCAGGTATGCCATGTGAAATATCTGAATGAGATAACACCCTCACATGAAGTTGACCTCTATGTCACGACTCAGGAATATTTGGCCTGTTTCTCACCTGTCAGACTCTATGTTGCACATAGAGCTAGATCCAGTGGAATAGGAATGGACTGAGACAAAAGAGCTGGACAACTTACCAAAAGGATATCTGGACTACGGATCAGTAGGTAGGAACGATGAAACAGTAGCTTATATATATGTATTGCTCTGTAGAGGTACACATATGACAGTCAAATGTGTATCACCGCATACTGTCATACAATAGGTTTAACATAGGTGAGTCATATTTCCCCATACAAAATACCATGTCCACACCTGTGCATCATTGGTACCAAGTGTACTTCTATGTGTTCCTAGGAGACCCTTTATCTTTAGCACTTACCACATTGTTACAGTTTAGATACTTACACATTAGACACAGAACTGGCAGAAGGGTTTAAATGTCAGTAGTCAGTACTTACTCCCTTGTGGCTGTTGTGCTGCCCTCAAGCGCCCATCCAACTTAGGGTAGGCCACCCCCAAAATGTGGGCTATTAGTGGAGGTCAAGATCTGCCTGGCACCCCTCTCTCGTTGGGAGTTCATCCCCAGCGGGGCCTCCTCACTCCTCCGGGCCCAGCATCTCAGGTCCTCCCACTGCTTCCTACAGTGGATGCTCTGCCAGCTGTGGACCCCCAGGGTCCGCACTTGCTTGGCGATGGCATGGCAGATTCCCTTTTATGATGGGTGTTGACCTGCATGGATGACAGAGACAAAAGGAGAAAGTCATGTCCACATGCACCATACCAACACAAGTGGTCAAAATACTTCAGTCACAGCAAGTAGGCAAAAATTCCCATCTTCTAAGTTCAAACACATTCACAATTTAGCATCTACAGGCAGCTCATGTGTGAAGTGGAGTGTCCCATACAACATGCATGATCAGTACCTGGTGTTGACTACACACATATGACCAGGCCACATGATTGTCTGATTGTCCATTACATGGAATGTCTACTAAATAATTTCTCACACCATCATTGTTGTCCATGCTGCAATCTATGCTGTGTGTGAAGCAAGTTACATTACACACTATAAACCATGTGACACTACTGTATTTCTGCCTATGCACATGTTCACATTCCCATACACCCAGAAATGAGTTGTGAAACCTTCACTAATTAGCATTTTTATGTACACAATCATACACTCCAACTTTCACACATTTCGTATAGCATTGGACTCATCTGCTCCTCTGGTACCCCATATAGCTGTTCATTCAGTGGTAGGACCTCCTCAACAAGCTTGTCAAGCTCTTCTGTAGTTAAGGCTCGGAACCTATGACCTGCAGGATGTGGAATGATAGCTCCCAGAGGCAGTACACCGCAGCTCAGGTAGCAGAGGTCTTGCTGGAAACAGTGTCAGGAGTCAAGTGAGCAATACTGCGGAAAATTACAGTCACGTCCACCACATACAGGACCATCACTGCCGACGGACATCGCCATTGACCCAAGTCCACCAATGGAAGCAACGTGTTCCAATGGAAATATCCACTGCAGTTGTAAGCGCCTACCACCATGACAACATCCGCCGGCGGAGTGAGTTTACTTCCTCATGTCCAGTACAGTAGGTCAGACAGCTGCCATTTTGATGCAATTATATGCATGGAAAAGAATAAGAATCTGCGTCATTAATGATTCTCTATATTGTGCGACATATTAGTGAGCGCTGCCTTCATGTTCAGTAGTCTAATTGTGCATGTGAGTAGAAAACGCTGTGTGACAGAGGGAATGGTGGAAATGGAAATCTACACCTATTCTCAGCATCCTATGTACGTCGGTAATGTATCATAGATGTTACAAATATATCTGACATGTACACTAACTTGGACTATCAAACACTGACAGTCACAGATAAGTATGCATGTATAGTATATAAGAGGATTCAGGGAATGTGAACCAAGGGGAGCTGCATAGGATGCATTGCAAGATGCTGTACTTCAGATGTCACATGTTGTCTCTGACATCGACAGCAGATATGTCTGACTTTTATATGAACATAATCATTATTTGTACTTTCTAAAAGTCACCTACAATCTATTTGTTTTTCCACATAGTTTCCCTGGCAAGACGAGACAAGACAACCACCAGTGTACTGCCCACTAGCAGACCTGTACACCATGGAGGACAGACATATTATACAGATCTATCGCCTGAATAGGTAGGCAATCATGGATCTTTGTGATCAGTTGGAGCTAGATCTGATGCCTGCCATTCGCAAACCCAACAGCATACCTCCTATTGTTCAAGTCATGTCTGTGTTACACTTCCTGGCCACTGGGTCCTTTCAGAGTAAAGTGGCCCTAACTGCAGGGATGTCTCAGTCCATGTTCAGTCTAGTTTTAAAGGAAGTACTGTGCGCATTGTTGAAACACCTGGACAGCTACATCAGGTTTCCCCAGCGTGCGGATTTGACCCATGTGAAGGCAAAGTTTTATCCAGTAGGACACATTCCACATGTGTTTGGAGCCATGAATGGCACCCAGGTTTCCTTGGTTCCTCCCAGTGCCAATGAACAGGTATGCAGGAAACCCTACCACCCCATCAACATCCAAGTGGTGTGTGTGGCAGACCAGTACATTTCACAAGTCTGTGGAAAGTATCCAGGATCAGTCCATGATTCCTTCATCATGCGCAACAGCAATATCCCACTACTGATTACATGACTCTACACAGAGAGGGCCTGGCTGGTTGGTAAATCACATTTGACATGTGTGTTTGCGACGTTTCTCTCTTTCTATCACATATGTGCATGTACCAGACATATGTTTGTGTTGTTATACTTATTCTTTACAGTGGACTCAGGCTATCCAAACCGTCCTTGGTTGTTGACATCAGTGAGGTATCCAATCAAGCCAGGGAAAGTCTGCTACAATGAGGCCTATGGAAGGACAAGGCGTATTGTTGACCAGCCTTTTGGGCTCCTGAAGGAAAGATTTTGCTGTCTGTATATAAACGAGGAGCCCTCCTCTATTCACCCAACAAAGTATGTCAAATAATTGTTGCCTGCTGCATGCTCCACAGCCTTATCCTGAGACGTCAGATACCATTCATACCAGATGAAGGGGAGGCAGCAGAATCTGTGGGTGGAAATGCAGATTCGCCAAGTGATGATGAGCCAGATTAAGATGAAGCTGGAGACTCCAGGGAAGATCTCATCAATCAGTCCTTCAACTGACTCAAGGTATGTCTTCTTAATGGTGAGATTTCATTCTGTTACATAGAATTGATGGCCGGCATGTCACCTCCTATTTACCATCATCAATGAGGTCTAAGGTAGCTCCAATGTCAATGAGTCAGTTGTGCATGCAGTTTGTAATTTGGTATTGTGTACAGATTAGAGTGGTATGCAGTGTCCTAATTTGTTACTGCACATGCAAAGTCACTCTTGTGAAAATGACTTGTCAGAATTGATGTATGTTTACAGCTATGCCCTTCCCTTATCTCTGTCAAGCACAGATTTACTGAGTTTTTGTTTGGCTCTTCAACATTGGCAAGTCGCAGACAGTGTCAGAAGCAGATGGGAATTACAGGCAGACATGAGAAGTGGACATAGCTGAAACCAGGTACTATTGGTCTTGATTATGTGGAGTGTAACAAACATTGTTAGACTCTCAGGACACTGGGGTGGTAATGTGTTTTCCCGTCAAGTTCACCTATAGGATGCAGGAGGTTGTCAAATGGTGTCATTTGTGTCTGGAAAATGTGTAAATGTAGGACCATAGCCTCTCCCATCACAATGGTTTCTGTTGAATGTAAAATACTGTGAGCCTAGCTGTCTCTGTGGACTGACATAGGTGTGTGGTAAACCTACAGGTAAGTGACCAATCTAAGTGAAAGGTCCCTGGACTGGGGACATCAGTAATGATCTCTGTCTTTATCATGGGGTATGATTATTAGGAAGAAAAGGTCTGGGTATGTGATAAGGCTTTACATGGTGTTACAAAGGACCAATCTGTATGCCTCCTGGCTTGTAGGAAGACTGACATGTACCTAACTTCTCTATCCTGTGGGTTAGTAGTGCATGACACCTAAGCTGACAATCATAAGTCACTAGAAGTACTATTCAATCTGTTGTTTTAAAATCTAGGAATACATGTGCGGGGATGTAGAATACAGCTGTATTGGCTTCTGTCTATGTTACAATCCCAATGAAACGAGTCTCCTGGTGATAGAGTACATGTATGATGTCCATAACAAAGGATGTTCAATACAGAAGGACATATTGACACTATAGTTGCCATTCATGACAGCGGTACATGGTTGATGAATGTCATTTACATAGGACCTGTGTTAAAGTGTTATTTATTGGGGAGTGCACAAGAATATGTGTGAATAGAAACCAAAAACAGCACAAAGTAAACAGTGAAGGGTTCAGTCATGGTGGCTGAAAACATCACGGTAGCTGCTACACCATTGGGAAACACAAGTTCAGTGTCCTTGCACAACAGGAACAAGGAGCTAGGTTTCAGAACAGTCAACAGGGTGTATCTGTGGGACACAAGGGGAACAAGTCAGGAGAGGTTTAGCTCCTGGCAGTGGATTTGATCTTGGCGTCTGTTCCTCCTGGATGTCTGGGAGGACGTCCACGTTCGTTTGTGGGGGTGGGCTCCTCTGCTACAGAGGGTGGGTTGTCAGAAGCATGTCCTTCCCCTGGCAGGGCCTCCATTCCACTAGCAGCCGCAGATAGAATTAATGTCCCTCAGCAACACAGCAATGGAAGCCAGGATGGCATTTTGTGCCTGCCACTGCTGCATGACTTTCTGGTGGTTGTCCCTCTGCAGCTGTTGGATTTCCTCCATCATGGTGACTACCTGGCCCTCCATGCTTTGGGAATTTTGATAGGCTCCCAAGACTTAGGGGATGGTTTCCTGATCTGTATTGTCCCTTGGAGCCCCCATCCCCTGGCCCCACACCATCCCTCCCACGCACTCTACCCCCATGTGCCTATGCTGCTGGCACAGCGTGCTCACTCCCAATGGTGGCAGGTCCATCATTGTCGGGGTGACAGGGTGACACTCGGGTACCTGTACTGGGGACACATAATGGATAAACAGTCCTTGGGACACAAGTTTGGGGGCAAATGGTTGCCTGTGATGTTGAGGCAACTGGGCTGGGAGGAGTCGCTGTGGACAGGGTGAGGCTGACAGTTGTTGACTGACCAAGTGTCCCTGAAGGGCCAGCTTCCTCCTCAATGTCCACACATCTAGGAGTGTTGTCCTCACTGGGGCCTTCATCCAGAGGGGTAATGACAATCTCTGGTGTGCTATCCATGGTGGAAATGGAAAGGTTACCTGTGGGAGAAGTGGAACACAGAGTTGCAGTAAGTGATACAAGTGAAGTTTCGTTTAGAGTATTAGTGATGTTGTGTGAGAAGCACACAGTGACTTAACATGATCCACATAAATGACAATGACAGCTGCTGTTAAATCTTACTTAGTACAACATGAGATTCTGTGAGTTCTATTCCATACACCATGCTTAAAGATTTGAAACTATGTTGGTAGTCATTAGACTGCTGATACCATCTTATGTTGTCTGACTATTGACATGGGTGTTCACCTTTGTTGCCTAGTGAAGTGTCTGGTATGATACACACCACAATAAAAGCTGGACACTGCACAATAGTGCTAGAGTAGGGACACAGTATGGGAGTAAGCAATAGACAATGCCTTCTATCTGGATGTACTGCATGTGCATCTAGATTTTCAGCCCAGGTAAGTATATTTCAATCTTAGGTATATTTGTTCTAAGGACATATGATGGGGCACTCAGCTGTAGCTGTGTTGTGCTTGTAATGATAGTGGGAGTGGGCATTTGCATTGCTGTCATTGCCATAACCTGTTTCACAGTTGGACATTCATGATGGGTTAGATTGATGGTTAGTTTCACATGCATGACAACTCACGTTTGGTGCACGGTTCAGGTTTTCAGAATGGTGGGATATTGCCTTCTGGGAGTTGTAGTGCTATTAGTTCCCAGTACTTCACATGACATTCCCAAGGGCTGTGGTGCCAGATGAGGTTAGTGGACATGTGGTATGTCAGTGAGGGGTATTAGGACATTTGAAATGAGGGGTGGTGGGCGGTTTGTTGATTGAGGTGGGGTAACATTGTGAGGGAGCATGCAGGATGAAACAATTGGGTGACTTACCAGACTGCACTCCGCCAGGCATTCCTGTCCAGGCCTCAGGTTGCAGTATGTCCAAGACATTCTCCTCCCAAGATGTGAAAGTAGGGGGAAGAGGTGGGGGCCCACCACCAGTCTTCAGTATTGCCAGCTGGTGCCTGGATGCCATGGAATGCATCTTCCCTTGGAGGTCATTCTACCTCTTCCTGATGTCCTCCCTTGTGCTTGGATAGGTGCCTACAGCATTGACAAAAATATACAAAGTACACTGTTCCAAAAATTATGTACCATCCTAGGGGACCACTGGTCTCAGGAGCAAGAGCCCTCAAGCATCACAATGGATGAGTAATATCATCATCGGGAAATGCTCCACACCAAGCTGGCGCTGCAATGCCTGGTGGGCAACCCAAACGGGGGCTCTAGACCATATTCATATAATCAAGATTGATTAAAATTTGTTATATAGTCACAAAGGTGCTTTTATTCAAGCAACAGTGCAAAAAAAAGAGAGAGAGGTTGAAAAGAATTTAAAATTGGTTATACATCTCCCAAAAAACATCATAAATTTTTATCAGTGTAGTGAAGATGAAGACCAAGGTTAAAAACAAAAATTGAAAGTCATGTATCGAGTATAATGCTCGTGGTACTTTCACAAAATACTAAAGGCTCCGAATGTTTTAAGGGCCTTTAGGAACAGGTCAACATGTTTCGCGTCTGTCGGTCCACCAGGATCCATTGACTCTTCATCAGGACCAAAAAATAACCTCTTCACATAGTATAAAGGAATAAAGAAAAACCACCTCTAATAAGGTAGAAAAACCAATGACTTACATTTAAGTACACTTGGTTACATCAGGTCACCCTAGAATATAAACATATAGACAAACAGTACACCAAAGAAAAACCCATAAAGTGGTTAGTGGTGCTCAAACAAATGAACATCTATATAGAACAAGTGATGGGTCCAAACTGAATGAGTGTAAATGAGCTTACCATCCCCAAATTCGAGAAAGGGCCCCCTGGGAAGCGCGTTCCTAGGACTCAGATAGACACTGAACATAATAAAATAGAAATACAGTTTACCATTCGTATGTATCCTTAATTCACTTAAAATGGTTTCAATGAAAGAAAAGAAAAAGGAGCAGATTATCTATAATATAATGCAGCCCACAGGTGGGTATTTCTTGCTGACACCGTTCCAGAGGGTAGGTCCGTAGTTATGGACCAGCAACTAAACTGTAAGTCTGACACGCGACGGCAAGATTTTGGTTGAGATGATTTATATATGCCAGTTTATATTAACTTTACACTGTTAACTTTAAACCATGGCACAATTGGACAGAGTCACACGTTCGTGTAAGTGGGATTTTCAATTGTCTCAGCAAGACCTACCCACCTGTGGGCTGCATTATATTATAGATAATCTGCTCCTTTTTCTTTTCTTTCATTGAAACCATTTTAAGTGAATTAAGGATACATACGAATGGTAAACTGTATTTCTATTTTATTATGTTCAGTGTCTATCTGAGTCCTAGGAACGTGCTTCCCAGGGGGCCATTTCTCGAATTTGGGGATGGTAAGACCATTTACACTCATTCAGTTTGGACCCATCACTTGTTCTATATAGATGTTCATTTGTTTGAGCACCACTAACCACTTTATGGGTTTTTCTTTGGTGTACTGTTTGTCTATATGTTTATATTCTAGGGTGACCTGATGTAACCAAGTGTACTTAAATGTAAGTCATTGGTTTTTCTACCTTATTAGAGGTGGTTTTTCTTTATTCCTTTATACTATGTGAAGAGGTTATTTTTTGTTCCTGATGAAGCGTCAATGGATCCTGGTGGACCGACAGACGCGAAACATGTTGACCTGTTCCTAAAGGCCCTTAAAACATTCGGAGCCTTTAGTATTTTGTGAAAGTACCACGAGCATTATACTCGATACATGACTTTCAATTTTTGTTTTTAACCTTGGTCTTCATCTTCACTACACTGATTAAAATTTATGATGTTGTTTGGGAGATGTATAACCAATTTTAAATTCTTTTCAACCTCTCTCTCTTTTTTTTGCACTGTTGCTTGAATAAAAGCACATTTGTGACTATATAACAAATTTTAATCAATCTTGATTATATGAATATGGTCTAGAGCCCCCGTTTGGGGTGCCCACCAGGCATTGCAGCGCCGGCTTGGTGTGGAGCATTTCCCGATGATGATATTACTCATCCATTGTGATGCTTGAAGGCTCTTGCTCCTGAGACCAGTGGTCCCCTAGGATGGTACATAATTTTTGGAACAGTGTACTTTGTATATTTTTGACTATAGTTTGGGAGACCGTACACTGGACCACTTAACCTCCCGGTCCCTCCTTCAATTTGTTTTACGAGCCTAAAGCATTGACCCTGTTGACCATTCTTTGCCACAACTGCATTTTTCTGGCTATTAATGTTTGCTGGACTTGTGCTTCGAACAGGTGTGGCTCAACCCTGACAATTTCATCCACCAGGACCCTCAACTCATCATCAGTGAGGTAGTGTCAAAGGAAAAAGGCTGAAACAAATTTGAGTGATGTGGTGTAGGTGCTGTGATGTGAGTGTGTGACGGTTGTTGTGTATTGGGTGTGATTGCAAATTTAATGTTGTGTACATTGCGCAGGAGTGGGATGTTTGCGTGGTGAAATGCTTATGGGTGCCAAAAGTACTTGTCGATAAATCTGTGATAGTTGTTCCTCCTCTTTGGCTGTGAGAGGCTTTCTGTTTGCAAAGGATTGTGGGTTGTGTATGGGTGTGTTATATAGTGGAGTGCGTAGGTATGTTGAGTGTGTGCATGTGTGTCAGGTGTGGGGTATTCAAACTAACCAATGCGGCGTTGTGTTCAGTATGATGTGAGTTGAGACCGCCGTGGTTCGCACCACCAATGCTTTTCCGTCCTCCAGAGTCCTGGCAGTTTTGAAAAATTGGCTGTTTTTTGGCAGACTTCACAGTGTAACTCTTAATACGGCTGTCAGATTGCTGCCAACATGGTGGTCTTTTGGTGGCCGCCACCGCGGCGGTCTTCCTAAAAGACCGCCAAACACGTAATGACCCTCTTAGCTTTGACTTTACTATCTTGTGCATGAACACTTTTGAATCTCCTGTAAAACCAGATGCCTTTTTATAATTAGGTCTTGCGTTTGGGGATAACAGTGTTGATATGCCACTTACAGAGTTATTCAAAGACTTATGGTAAAATGGTGGTGTAGGTACTCAGCACATTCTCACTTATACAGTCTTTAGGCATTACATAATTGTGGTGCAAATATTACTAATGATTAGCGCATCATATTTAGAATTATTAACAAATAGATTGCAAGTAAATAATTCAAGTTAGGTCTTTCTGTATATCCACATTTGATGCTATTCCTACCATACCTATCAAAGGTCTTAGAGAAACTAATCAACTGACGCCTCAATGACCACCTCAGCAAACACCAGCTCCTTGATGGCACACAGTCTGGATTCAGGCCCCAAAACAGTACAGTACAGAAACTGCACCTATTGCCTTCACAGATGACATCCACATGATCCTTGACAGAGGAGACATGACCGCCCTTATTCTCATGGATCTCTCTGCAGCATTTGACATGGTCTCACACCCCATCATTATAAGGCATCTGCACGAGATTTTCATCCAATGACCCACTCTCTGCTGGATGTGCTCCTTCTTAACGGATAGAACAGAAGCTGTCAGCCCGGCACCTTACTCCTTGGAAGCTCCCAAACTCATCTACAGAGTCCCTCAAGGTTCCTCACTTAGCCCCACCCTCTTCAACGCATACATAATCCCTCTTGGCCAATGTGCACACAACATCAACATCGTCTCCTACTTAGAGAACATACAACTCATACTCTCCCTCTCAGACAAGACCCCCAACACAAAAAACAAGTTCACCACTTGGAGGACTAAAGATGCTAACTGGATAAAAGTCAACTGTCTCAAGCTCAGCATAACCAAGACAGAAGTAGTCATCTTCGGCAAGAACACTTCACCATGGGACTCCAACTGATGACCTTCTGAACTCGAATCTGCACCTAGAATCTATGTTAGGACACCCTCTACACTGGCTTCACCAAGCAACTCCCTAGAAAACTACAGTCCAGTCGAAGCTCGTCAGAGTTATAGGGGGCAGGGTGGGATAGCGCACAGGAGTAGGGGGGTGGAGGAGCCGCCACTGCTACAGTCCGTCCAAAACTCAGCAGCCAGACACATCCTCAACCTCCCACACAGAACTCACATTAAAGCACACCTCAGGGAACTACACTGGCTTCCAATACACAAATGCACTCAATTCAAACTCCTCACACACACATTCAAGGCATTCCACAACTCATGGCTCATCTACCTGAACAGTCGTATCTCCATCCACCAACCATCCAGACACATCCGTTGCGCAGGACTCGCGCAGGACTCATACTTACCAACATCCCACACATACACAGACAAGCCTTCTCTTACATTGCTCCTACAGTGTAGAATGGTCTCATTTTCTCTTCTTGAATTCCGCAAGATGCTGAAAACCTGGCTTTTCAATTAACCAACGTACCACAGAGCGGGCGAGGCAAACACACCTACTCAGAGCCAGGATACCCTTGTGGGTGATAGTGCACTTTACAAATGCACCCAATGTAACATAACATAACATAACATAACAGACCATAACATATAACTGTGTAGATTCTAACACACACCGTATGTTTCTTTTCCCCTTTTTAATTATGCCTCACTAAGAGCTGTTTTGCTCTTCATTTTATACTCAGGTCTGTAATCCTTTCGAGGTTGAGCCTACTAGACAGCGCAGTTGTCTGGTTGTTAAAGACCAATTGTCAACTTACGAAGATCTAACTGGGGCTTAAAGCCCACCCATTGCTTACCATTTGTTGACTTCATTGTCACTCTCATTTGCTTGCTTCTTATTAAATGATTTACTTTGTCCATACTGTGTTTATCCCTCCAATGGTGCATAGTCACTTTACTTGTGTCCTGCCACTGCTCAGGTTTGGGGAATATTTATTTTATTTCTTCTTAAGCACTCCACAAGAGTGCATGTGTTTTCCAGTTCTCTCCCTCTCCGGATTCCTATTGCTCTCTCATCCGTGTGTGGCTCCCCCGCATTCATCTCTCTCATCCATCTGCTTTTGTCCCCACTCCTGGTCTCATCTGTGTGTCTGTTTCCCCTCTCCTTTGTTCACTCTCCCTTATCCATGTGCTTTTCTCCCTTCTCCCACTCCATGTCCTTTTTGTTCTAGTCGGGACACAAAGGGGGGGATATACAAAAGGAGTTTCTTTTCACCCCTGAAGCTTGTGTTGTTTGGCAGGGGCACATTAAAGGGAAGGATGTGACATGCTCAAACACTCCATTGCGAGACTAATTAGTGCTCAAGAGCCCTGAAAGGAAGCTGGCAGTCTGGCGTATGTTATTACTAGATAAAAAGCTGTAAGAATGGGCTGCATAAAATAAAACAAGTACTCTCCCATTCCATGCACTACAGCAAGCTTAGGGGGTTATTAATACAAATGTTACATTTACAATTTTAATGTTTGTATTACTTATTGGAAGTTTTGTATAGTTTTCTAACAGAACCTTTACTTACGAGTACAAATGGACTGCTATTTTATTTTTATGCAAATCATACTCTTTTTACACCCAATGTAGATAATTTGCTATGTAACTATTTCTCACATACACTCCGAAAAGTACATATAAACATAGGAAACAAACAAAATCACCATCTTGCTTGGATACTTAAACCAGTATCAAATTATAAATAAAATGTTTTTTATAATGGTGTTCGTGCACATTTTGCAGACTTGTAAATGACAGGAAGATAAATATAAAGATTTTGACCTCTATGTTATCATCAAGGTAAGTACCAATTGAAAATCATCAGGCTCTTGATAACATTGGGATAGATGACTAGAGCCAGGAAGGTGAAAACATGTACCAGGTGCCTTCAAGGCATATTTTTCGACTTCAAATTTTCAAGAGGGTGGCCCCTGCTGTGAGAACAAAAACATTTGGAAAATTAAATGTTCTTTTCATGTCTGTCTCCATCTCGTGAACAGATAGTGTCCAAGAGTGTTTACCAGGGATGGAGTTAAAGTATGTCCCCTGTGTCAGGCCAAGATTAATTCATGTCAACTCTCCTTTTGCAAGAATCTTTAAATATTTCCAAATGTATTTTTAAGTATTACAATGTTATTACTTTCTCGGTATTGCCCAGCTAAAAGTTAAATGCATCTTTCTTGTGCACAAGATGTTTTGTTCTCAAAATGTAGCACAATATTTAAGTACAAATATGTAATGTTACCCAGGTTGCAGTGCCACTATTTGTTCCCTAAAAGGTCAAAAAAGTGCTAGCATCATAAGCAGGGTGATGTTCAGGGCCGAAATGGGATCCAAAGGTAGCCCTGGCATTGTTTTCTTACTGGCCCCTACTGCACATAGCAAGTTTGTGCTAGGAAGGACCCAGACACCAGATAAGGTGCTGGCAAGGGTTCATTTTTCAACACATGTCGATGAAGACTTTGTACAATTTACCGCATTGTACATGATGATCTCATAAGAAGTACAACCCAATCTGGACTACTACCTGTCTGTGTTCTGCAGGGTCAGATGGGCCATACTGTACTCATCTGTGCCTGTTTGTGTCACACCGCTGGGCGGGGAGACCCTGGCAGGGCCTCAGGGTTCTGCTGTGATGTATGGAACCTACCTGACCTGTCTTGAAACTAGGACCAAGGAATCTAACACATACACAAGTCAGGAGCGGCAGATCAAACGCCTATGGCACAATGAAGGTGACGGCTGGTACGTGCTGAGTGAGGTGAAACCCTGCTGTGGCCTTGCTTCAGGTGCACCACCCGGACCATCTCACCAGCTCTGCTGGAGAGATGGAGCTTAAGGGTTTGTGATAGGACCTGAAAGATGGAGAACTATGCCTGGGCAGGGCAAAGAGTGTGGAAACTCTGGTAGCGGCCATAGCAATCCTGATGTACATATAGAAACCCAATTTTTTTTCTGGTAAAGTGAATGATTAGAGGTCAAGGAGCTGAAATTATCTCAACTTTTAGACGTGTAAGAAGCCCAGCTCGCTAGCATGGAGCTGGCATGAAATGCAAGGGTAAAGTGGCCCACTTTTAGTAAGCAGAACTAGTGCTGCAGGATGAACAGAATGCCAGGTTAAGGTGCCCGATGCCAACACTTATCAGACCCTAGAAAAGGTACTGGTTGATGTAGACCGCAAGACTACATGTTAAGGAGTGTGTAAACGCTCACCTGCTGATTTAACTAGCCCTGAAAATTGATGGTGCTGGAAAACCAGCCCCTTACCTGGCTGTCGCTGCCTCGAAAGGCCCAGGTGCTAATGTGTGACAAGTGGGAGGGTTGCTGCAATTTGCACAAAAGGACGTGGTGAGGGCTCATGTGGAGCCACTGCAGGTGCAGATCTGTGGTAGTAGCAAATATATACAAATTAGAACTTTGAAGGCAGAAGTGGAGAAGAGTTCCATGTGAACAGTAGTTGAACATGGGTCAGTCATTCTTAAAAGGTGGGCGAACGCTGTTCAGAAAGGACGGGTGAATGCCTCTGTTGCTCTCTGCAGACCAAAAGAGGGTTGGTTTGAGATCACCGAATCAGAAATGGTGGAGACGGGTGCCCAAACGATCTCAGAGAAGCAAGAGGGAGTCACAGCAAGAGTTCTCTTTTCTTTGTTAAATGGCAGGGCACCTTGCAATTGGTTTGCCCTGAGAGGGGCAAGCCTTGAAAAGAGTTGCCGTTCTGGTGGTACCCGATGAGCTCTCACTGGTCCTTGACAATCCAGGGGAGATGGTGTTAATTTCGCTCTGGACTGTACCCACGCCAGCAGCAGGTCCCAAGCAGAACAGCCTCTGGCATGTTGGACCGTTCGGAAAAGGAAGTCAGCAAGTCAGCTCTGTAACTGCTGGATAAGGATTGTCTCTAAGGGCTGGGTTGGTCAGGCTGGGGTATGAAGCGGGTTGGGTGCATGCCGTGTCTGGATGAGGTGTTGCCCTGAAGGGCAGATGCAACTTTGAACGGGAGCCATAGTTGCCACTTCCTGGCATCCAAAACTGGCGTTCTCTCTCAGCTGACACTTAGCAGATGACTTAGAACTGCTGTGGACCATGGGACTGTTTAATTAAAACAAAGCACTGCAAAGGCCCAAGGTGGGTGTGAATTCTGCCCACTACTCTGAATGTCAAAGTGAAGAAATTCAACAAAGCACGGGTAAACAGCGGGAGTAACTATGACTCTATTAAGGCAGCCAAATGCTTTGTCATGTAATTAGTGACATGCATTACTGGATACTATTGTCCCTATCTAATGTCTAGCGAAACTGCATCCAAGGGAACAGACTTGGCAGAATCAAGAGGGCAGGCTTCATCTTGATTCTAGCCTGGCACTGTGAAGAATCATAAGAGAAGTAGGGTAAGTGGGAGAACCTCAAGCCGCTGGTGAGATACTAATCCTGCTATTGTTTTTTCACTTAGCCTTTGAGATAGGGGATGAGCTATAAGGGGCTCTTGCTCCTGACTCCAGATGCCCTGTACCCATTAGGCATGACCCGCCTCGGGGACAGTGGCAGGTATGGAGTTTGAAAGGACCAATATGCCTCTCAAACGATAATACAGGCATCCTAAGGCAAGCTCAGGGATGACAGAAACCTTCCACCAAGTAGAAGGTCAAAAGCTCACTTTATCTTGATTTACAGTATGAATGTAGACCGTGAAAGCGGGGACTCATTATCCACCCAACTTGTTAGGATACAAGCAGGAGGTGTCATAAAAGTTACCACAGAGATAATTGGCTTGTGGCAGCCAAGCGTTCATACTGACATTGCTTTTTGATCCTTCAATGCCGGGTCTTCTTATCATTGTGAAGCAGAATTCAATAAGCATAGATTTGTTCACCCACTAATAGGAAATGAGAGCTGTGTTTAGACCATCCTGAGACAGGTTAGCTTTACCCTACTGATGATGTGCTGATACAACAGTAGTCCTGCTCAGTACGAGAGGAACTGTAGGTTCAGATATTTGGTGTATGTCCTTGGCTGAGGAGCCAATGGGGAAAAGGGCCCATTGCAGGCTGCCTCCACCATATGCAGTGTGATGCAGGGGCCAGATGGTGCATAGATGGGTCACAATACCTTACAGATCAGTGGGATAACTAGATAGCCTGAGCGGATACCTGTGGAGTTGCCTGGCGGCAAGAAGCCAGTGGGTGGTTCCAGGAAGGAGCCTCCTTAGTGCTGGCCTTGTTGTTTATCAGGTTGGCCGAAGCTATTCAAGTCACTAGGCTATCCAACCAGATGGTAGTTGGTAGACCAGATGACCAGTTGGTGGCTGGCTGACTAAATGATGACATGCTGGCTGTACAGCTAACTCTGACTTGTGTATACCTCTGGGTTCTGTAAGCCACTTTGTGGGGGCTTAACAATAAAAAATAACTTGATATTATTGTCCCTATCTAATGTCTAGCGAAACTGCATCAAATTGAACAGACTTGGCCGAATCAACAGGGCTAGAAGTCCATATTGCTCTTGACTCTAGTCTGGCACTGTGAAGAATCATAAGAGAAGTAGGGTAAGTGGGAGAGCCTCAAGCCGCCGGTGAGATACTACTCCTACTATTGTTTTTTCACTTAGCATTTAAGATAGGGGGGTGAGCTACAAGGGGCTCTTGATCTTGACTCCAGGATGCCTGTACCCATTAGGCATGACCCACCTCAGGGACAGTGGCAGGTAGGGAGTTTACTGGACCAGTATGCCTCTCTAACAATAATACAGGCATCCTAAGGCAAGCTCAGGGAGGACAGAAACCTTCCACGAAGCAGAAGGGCTAAAACTTGCATTATCCTGATTTTCAGTATGAATACAGATCGTGAAAGGGGGGACTCATTATACACCCAACTTGTTAGAATTCAAGCAGGAGGTGTCATAAAAGTTACCACAGAGATAATTGGCTTGTGGCAGCCCAGCGTTCATATTGACATTGCTTTTTGATCCTTCAATGGTGGTTCTTCTTATCATTGTGAAGCAGAATTCACTACGCATAGATTTATTCACCCACTAATAGGAAATGTGAGTTGTGTTTAGACCATCCTGAGACAGGTTAGTTTTACCCTACTGATTATGTGCTGATACAATAGTAGTCCTGCTCAGTACGAGAGGAACTGTAGGTTCAGGTATTTGGTGTATGCCCTTGTCTGAGGAGCCAAAGGGGAAAAGGGCCCATTGCAGGCTGCCTCCACCATGTGCAGTGCAATGCAGGGGCCAGATGGTGCAGAGATGGGGCACAATCCCTTACAGATCAGTGGGATAACTAGATAGCCTGAGCAGTTACCTGTGGAGTTGCCTGGCGGCAAGAAGCCAGTGGATAGCTCTAGGAAGGAGCCTCCTTAGTGCAGGCCTTGTTGTTTATCAGGTTGGCCCAAGCTATTCAAGTCACTAGGCTATCCAACCAGATGGTAGTTGGTAGACTAGATGACCAATTGGTGGCTGGTTGACCAGATGACGGCAGGCTGGCCAGCGCAGCAAACTCTGACTTGTGTATAACAGTAAAAAATAACAGCTTCCCGGGCAGGACCAACAAGAGAGGGGTGTGGCTGGAGGCTGAACTCTCCTTAGCTCCTCACGTTCAAGCACCAGGAAGGTGGAAGGTACTGACTTGGGGCATCCTTAGTGGATGGACTAGGTTGACAGTCCTTACCCAGTGCATGGTGGCTACAGACTGGGGAGGACTCTTGTGCACCTTCAGGGTGTGGAGTGGATACGGGACCCCACACCTCCCCGTGGTGCCAGCCACCAGGCAGATCTAGGTGCTAGGTGGTGTCGGACCTGGGAGGAGCCTGGGGCTCCTGCAGGCTGAACAGCTCCTGTAATTCTCCTTGAAGGTCCAGCGACCAGGCAGATCCCCGGCCTGGATGGTATCAGACTGGGGAGTAGTCAGCTTCTGTGATCCCCTGTGATAGGTGGGAAAAGCCATTGCGTTTGATTGTAATGCCCAGTTTCTGGAGGTCAGGGATCCAGGCACTGGGCAGGGCCACTTTCCCTACTCAGACCAAGATGGTGTCAGATGGGGAAGAGTCAGGGGCTCCTGAGGGCTGAACAGCTTTCATAATCCCCTGTGGGAGGCCGGCCCCTCTGGCCAATGATGCCAGCCAGAATGTAGAGTCTCCAACTTAGCCAAAAACAGGGTGGCACCCCACTCGCAAGAGTTTATAGGTTTCAAAATGTCAACCGTCAGCTTTGTGTGGGCAAAAACTTCACCAGTGATGTTTCATTCTTAAGGCCGATCTAGCCAATGGGTGAAAATGTGTCTGCAAACTCAGTGAACCAGCCCAGCCTTCCCAATATGAATTACATTCAGGCTTAGTTTTAATCTAAAAAAGTCTAGAATTAATAAATGTTTCAATACGTATTTGCCTTTTAACCATGGTGGGATGTTAATACACAACTATTAAGTGCATTACAGGGGGTTGGCACTGCCGAAAATGAAGGTGGATTGGCCAGGAAATCGAGGGTGACCATTCCATCACCAAACCTAGGGTGACAAGTCCATCATCATTTCTGGTGTACAGAATGGATATCAACACAAAGATTGCTGCAGTGCTCAGAACTAATGGCAGCTAAATAATATCACTACAGTTTGGTGGTGGGATCAGCAAGACTATCAGGCCACATGTGCTCCCATGGAACATATGCTATATTTAAAAAAAACTCTGTGTTCCAAACTGAGACTGAGAACAGAGTCAAATATCTCAGATAAGCTAGTAATTTTGATGGTTGATGCCCAGATCATATACTGGCTGGATTGTTAACACCAAAGGTGTGTACTGGTCTCTCTACAAGCACTTCTTTTACAAATCAAAGGATTTTGCACTGTCATCCAACTCAAAATCAGGCCCATAGTACACTGTCTGAGTACAAAAGCTAAGTAGGTGATACATCCTGAGGGTTCATCTGATGACGGCACCTTGAGGATGAACACACTGTTCTGGTCATCAAGTTAAAGAAGTAAAGTTGAAAAAGATCCAGGTACAAGAAGTTTCCTACAATAGCCAATGACCACTGCAATGTACCTAAAAGCACTATGCAGCTTTTTACACCGGTAAATGAGTAGGGCCCCCACAACTTTGCATTTACCTTGTTAGAGCTCAAGTTGGAGTGGATTGTGATAGCTGAAATTTCTCAGTGCAGGATTGCTGCTGGGGCAGGCAAGTAAGGTTGCTTAGTCATTTTGGGGACCCAGATAATTTCCTCCTGTTTTTCAATAGAACTCTTTATTTTTCTAACTTCCTTTGATGTTTTGATTTTCCACCTTGAAAAGGGGCGTGGGTTGCTACTAATCAAGGCGAGTGGACCTCAAACAGTTTATGGCACAGCCACATTTAAAAAAACCTGATTGGACTAATAAGTTGCCAGATATTTTTCAACCAGTACTGAACCTGGAACTACTGTGTTGTATAAAGTATCTGTAAACTGCATTGGGTTTCCCTTTCACCTGATTGATTGAATTCTTATGAAGCCATACTCAGGTGTATTGAAGAGATGAGCAAAAACATAGCACTACTGACAAGAAGAAGCCTTGCACAAAATGGAACAGCCAGATAATGGCAGGAGTGAAAAGGATTTAGTAGTAACTGAATATGCAGGGAATATGGTGAGACTGCTGACCTTGTGCATTAATTCGTGGTGCTGTGTTCAAAGAGAGGTCTGACACGCTCCTGAAATCCATTCAACAAAATGAAAAAGAGAGAGCACTGGCCCCTGGCCCATGAAACCATAGCCAGGAAGAGTGTAGCAGAGGCATGACCATTGCAGGCACTAATCACTGGAAAGTGGTTAGAAGCCACAAATGGATATCTGTACCACCTCCACAGATGGGTAAATGATGAAGTTGAAGAACGGTTATCACTAGGAATATATAAGTGCTGCCAAGAGTTGAAAGAGATACATTATTGACCACAAGTGCGAATGCTGGGTCCAAATCTGCTCATACTCACTTTCAGCTGACATAAATGGGAACACCTCTTGGAGGGAGGGCACACCAAAGTAGGAAAACAGAGACCAAGGAAATACCTGGGAGGAAGTCTGGGTTTGGTATAACTGTCTGTGGGCATACAACTAAGGACTTGAATGCAACTTAGAGCAGAAAGAGAAAGTGACAGAACATTGACTGAAAAAAAGAGGAGGCAGAGGTAAGGTATTTGACAAGTATAGTCAGGAGCTACCAACTACTTGTTTACTGAAGGCCATTTAATAGTACAGATGATCATTAGAGAAGATCATTGGCTAAGAAGTGCTGTTGTGTATCTGATTTGACAGGGTCAAGAAGTAGTGTCAGCAAGGATCATGGAGGCAAAGGGCCATATCTCAGGGTATGGGAAACACCATACAAAGCAATTGGAAAGTCTGATCTACAAATCTTGTTTCCAGGCCACAACAGCTGGTAACTAGTGCAGCTTCTGTTCTGTAGTGGTCCCGGGGAGCAAAAGGAAGAGGAAGTTCACAATGATGAGAAATACATCAAAGATGTTTTAGAATACTATACAAACAGACACCTGAACCAGACCCTGAAGAATTGGTGGAACTGTAGAAGACATACAGTTGGTATGTTTCACTGAAAAGGAGTCAGAGGATTTGGAGGCACCTCTATCCAAATTTTATTTTAGAGATGTGACAGGTAAACTGAACACTGAGAAGATAATGAAAAAAGTATTCAGGACCCCTATAAAGGTACATGATCAAAATGTTATTTAGAGAATGTGAATATAGTGGCGCATTTACCAGGCATAAAATGTCCAGCTGGCATGTTGTCTCTAAATTAACCTACACCAACAACTACAGCAAGATGACTTTGCAAAATCCAGTGATTTTTGCTTTTGTTTATTTCCTCGATGGCCAAGGCTCGGGTTTTGGATCAGATATGTTCTTTTGCTTTGTTCTTGGCGTGAGTTGTGGGTTAGAGCTCTGATACCCCCTTTGTTCTATCCCCCAATACATTAAAGACAGCCCCTGTGATTAGACAGAGAGGTCACATCATGCTGGACCTGTCGCATGCAAGACTTGCCTGCTCCAGTGAGGGCAAATGACTGCCTAACTGCTAATTATTGTGAAGTAGTGTCCCTGGTGAAGGCTGAAAAGCATCAGGTACTTTCAACTTTTCCAAGCAGGTTCCTCAGTACATTCCGATCTGTGTCCATCCTTTAAAAGAGGACAAACCACAACCAGGCAATGCAGCAGGCTACCTGAGTAGTTAGGTAACTAACTTATAATTAAGAATATGGGGTCTGATGTACAAACGTGAAGGTCATCAACAGTTCGTGCAACTAGCGCACTGACTTTTTACAATATGACTGCCATTTTTTGAGGCAACTTACTGCTGATATGTCACAACACAAGATGTCCAGCCATAACGACCTGCAAAGTGACCTGCCTAATAAATGCAATAATATTAGGCAGGTAGTTATTTGTGGCCACTTGAGACTGCCTACGAATGCAGGGATGGTGGCCTTCAAGGGACAGTAGACTTTCTTTCCTGCATTCGTATGCCCAAACAGGAACATTTTAGGAGCAGTCATGTTGCTTAAGGGAAAAGGTGCTGACATATAAAATGTTTGCTGATTTAGGAAGACAACAAGGCAGCAGGTAGTGGTCCTTCTGCCCACTGCCTACTCTCCCAAGGCCACCCACAAGATTCCACTTTGCGAATGAGTTACCACCCCAACGTGGGAGTCGGTAGATTTTGACCGGTTTGCAACTGCAGTTGTGTGTTAGAAATAATTCTTCACAAAATACCAAAGAGAAGGCGGGACACCCCATTTTCACCCTCTCCCCTTTGGAATTGAGAATGGGGAACGTGTATGTTATAAGTTCAGTACACGTTTTCCAACTCAAAAAGTACCTTTAATGTGTTGCTACTCACTGTTTTGGAGTTTCAAGACTTGCTGTTTTGCAAATTGCAGGTTTTCGCAATACAAAATAGAGTCAAACATTAGACCCAAAGAATGATAATCTCATGCAAATATATATGAAATTCATTTCCACTAAAATTTACATACAAATTTCGAATTTCATAAATGTATCTACTCAACTAGGAAATGTGCACTTATACTTTAACAGATAGGTCGACTCATATACTGACAAGTAGGAGTCTTGTGAATTTTGTGACACAAAGGCAGTAACATCCAAGTTGGAACATAGGAATAGTACTCTACAATCCATTTTGAAAGTAACACCATACAGTGCAGGTTCGCATGCATAAACATCAATGATTTCTTTTTTAAATAATCGATTCATATAGTACCAAAATTATCACACTGTGAGCAATAAATTTGAATTTATAATCCATGATTTTCTCTGAAAATAGCAATGTACAGTAGTTAACAAATATGGCACTTAATAGCTAAGCTGTCGTTGTTGACACAAGCAAGTGTAAAGGGAGAAGGCATAAGGATGTTAAAGGAAAAATTGCTGGCACAAACGTAGCACAGTAGAACGATCATGGGTCGAGATGTACTAAGCTTTTTAACAGTCGCAAATGTTCCAATTTGAGACCTGCAATCTTTAAAATGCTTTGTTTTATGTACTAATGCCATTCTGGGGGTCAGAAATACTTTCCTACTCCTAATATGGGATTCCAGATAGATACATATTCAGTATCCGAAAGGGGAGTGTTGTAGGCCTACATTACACATAACAAATCATGTATGTATTAACATTGTGTGACCGAAATCCAGTCCAAGGGACCACTGCCAAGTCTTAAACAAACCTTTAGAATGAAAGTGTTTTTTTTAAAAAGCAGCCCCATTTCCTTTAAGTTTGCTTTATTTAAAAGCAACCACAGACATGGCTGTCTGCTGACTCCAAAAGGCCAATATAACTGTGATGGCCTGTACTCAAAGTTATTCACAACTTACAACCGACCTCAATAATATTCATAAGGTAGGTTGGATTGGGATCTGGTATGATTCAGTATTTTAAGATCCAACCTATTAATTAATAGATCTATTCATAAAATTCTTTACTGGTGGCAATTATACTGTTTGCAAATTGTGACCAGTATATGTCTGGCTCAAGGTTTTCCGATGGGGACCTGGAGAAAATATAAATTTAGGAGAGCAGATGGAGATGGGTGAGATAGAAGGTAT
This sequence comes from Pleurodeles waltl, assembly GCF_031143425.1. Taxonomy (NCBI): domain Eukaryota; kingdom Metazoa; phylum Chordata; class Amphibia; order Caudata; family Salamandridae; genus Pleurodeles; species Pleurodeles waltl. The sequence goes on along the minus strand of NC_090445.1, from coordinate 186,136,842 downwards.
ACTACGGTAAAATCTAGTTGCTTAGTTGTAAATGGTATCTTATAGATTGTAAGCGTGGAATAAACATTTTTGAAGCTCTACTAAACTGATTTGTAGAACCTTATCAGAAATGTCAGTTGCATCTTGTACTGATTATTAAAGTTCAATTGTCTCTTTCGGTTAGAGTTCATATTATTATTTAAATAGCAAAATTACCCTTATTTAGGTTGAGCTTATCAGACAGATGTAGCTGAAGCTGTGTGGTGCAAAAGACCAATTGTGGGCCTACCAAGAACTTACAGGTGCTTACAGCTCACCCATTGCATTTACCACAGGTAGGCTTTATTGTCCCTCTCATTTGCTTGCTTCTTATTCAATGATTTTGCTTGTTGAGTTTGTCCCTCATTTGGAACATAGTCACTTTATCTTGCTCTTGACTAGCGGTCTTGTGTCCTTCCACTGCTCACTTTAGGGAGCTACTTCTACATTCTTGGCTAAAACTGCATGTTTTCCAGCTCCTTCACATTTTGTTTGCTCTTTCACTCGTAGTGGCTCACTCTCTCTCCTGTGTACTTCTCCCATCACACCCACTCAGTCCTTGTTGCTGGCTCTCTTGTGACCATCTAACCTGCACCCTCTATTACTATCTTCCTCTTGTGCTTCTCCCCCTCCTGTGTTGATCTCTCCCTCCCTGACACCCACCTGCTCCCTGTTGCTTCCTCAACACATTTGCTCCTTGTTAGACTTTTCATCTTTGGGGTGATCTCCCTTAACTTTTTGCCTCTGTTTCCCAGGTTTTTGATGTGTGCTGAACTCTGTTTTTGCTGTTTTTGTTACTCTGGGCACTTCACCACTGCTAACCAGTGCTAAAGTGCAAGTGCTCCTTTACAAAATGTGTATGTAGTTGGTTCACCCATGATCGGCATATTTTATGTACTAGTAAGTCCCTAGTAGAGTGCACTAGAGGTGCCCAGGGCCTGTAAACTAAATGCTACTAGTGGGCCTGCAGCACTGGATGTGCCACCCACATAAATAGCTCTGTAATAATGTCTCAGACCTGCCACTGCAGTGTCTGTGTGTGCAGTTTTAACTGTAAATTTGACTTGGCAAGTGTACCCACTTGTCAGACCTAAACCTTCCCCTTTCTTACATGTAGACCCCTAAGGTAGGCCCTAGGTAGCCCCAAGGGCAGGGTGCTGTGTATGGTTAAGGTAGGACATATAGGGCCTCATTATGACCCTGGCGGGCGGCGGAGGCCGCCCGCCAGGATCCCGCCCTCCAAATTACCGCGCCGCGGTCAAAAGACCGCGGCGGGTATTACGAGTTTTCCCCTGGGCTGGCGGGCGGTTCCAGTAAAACCGCCCGCCAGCCCAGGGGAAAACGACCTTCCCACGAGGATGCCGGCTCGTAATCGAGCCGGCGGAGTGGGAAGGTGCGACGGGTGCAGTGGCACCCGTCGCGTATTTCAGTGTCTGCAAGGCAGACACTGAAATACTTTTCGGGGCCCTCTTACGGGGGCCCCTGCCGTGCCCATGCCATTGGCATGGGCACGGCAGGGGCCCCCAGGGGCCCCGCGACCCCCCCTACCGCCATCCTGTTCATGGCGGCTTTCTCGCCATGAACTGGATGGCGGTAGGGGGGGTCAGAATCCTCATGGCTGCGGAGCGCGCTCCGCAGTCATGGAGGATTCTAAAGAGCAGCGGAAAGTCAGCGGGAGACCGCTGACTTTCCGCTTCTGACCGCGGCTGAACCGCCGCGGTCAGAATGCTCATTGGAGCACCGCCAGCCTGTTGGCGGTGCTCCCGTGGTCGGTGGCCCTGGCGGCCACCGGCCGCCAGGGTCAGAATGACCCTCATAGTAATGTGTTTTATATGTTCTGACAGTGAAATATTGCTAAATTAGTTTTTTCACTGTTGCAAGGCCTGTCCCTCTCATAGGTTAACATGGGGGCCACCTTTAAATCTGATTAAAGTGTAGATTCCCTTTGGGAGCGGATAGACATGTGGAGTTTGGGGTCTCTGGGCCCACAATTTAAAAATACATCTTTTAGTAAAGTTGATTTTAAGATTTTGTGTTTGAAAATGCCACTTTTAGAAAGTGAGCATTTTCTTGCTAAACCCACTTCTGTGACTCTGCCTGTTTGTGGATTTCCTGTCTGGTTGCACCTCTCACTAGACAGTGACACAAAGGGAGCTGGGGTGTAGTCTGCATTACCTGATGAGCCATCTGTGCTAGGAGGGAGGGGAGGAGTGGTCACTCACCCCTGAAAGGGCTGTGCCTGCCCCCACACAATACAGTCTCCAACCCCTTGGTATGTGTCTGGGGCCTGGCCTGGGCAAGGCAGGATTTCACAAGCAAGAGAGACTTTGCTTTGAAGTAGGCCTACTTCAAAGGGCAAAATGGGTAGACGAAGGGCACCCAAAACCACAGACTTTAGAACACTTCTGGAAACCAAGAGGAACCTCTGTCTGGAGAAGAGCTGAAGAGTTGAGGACGAAGAGCTGCCCTGCCTGTGACTGTGCTTTGTGGAGTTATCCTGCAGTTGCTGCTTCTGCCAGAGTAAGAGGGCAAAGACTGGACTTTGTGTGCCTTCCCGCTTGTGAAGATCTCCAAGGGCTTGATTTAGAGCTTGCCTCCTGTTGTTTGAATTCTCAGGGACAGCAAAGACTTCTCTGGAGAGACTCCTACTCTGCCAGTGGTGCCCATCCAGTTCCTGGAACACTGAAAGGAGAAGCTGGCAGCCACAGACGCCGTGCAGGGAAAATAGCGACGTGACTCCGATCTGCGGCTGAAAAATCGACACGCCGATGACTTTGCGTCAGAAAAATCGACACTCGCCTGCAACGCGACCGGAAGTTCGACGAACGGAGCTGGAGAAATGATGCGCAGCATCGCTGGTGAGATCGCAACCTGCACTGCGTGGTTTTCGGATCATCGTGTGGCTGGATTTCCAACGCAAGCACGGCTGGGCTTGTTAAAACAACGCAAGGCTTGCCCGGACCCGAGAGTGCTGACCGGATCGACGCATCGCTTTCCTGAGGAGAGAAGTAACGATGCGCCCGACCTGACAAAAGGAGAAACGATGCAAGGTCTCGCTTGTGAGTGAAATTGACGCATTGCAAGCCCTTTCCGACGCACACTCGCCAGTGTGGGGTTATTTCTTACACACCCAAGGTACATTTTCACGCTAACAGCGTTAGTGTGTGTTTAAAACTACATGAAGACTCTTTTTGCTTTTTAATTGATAACTTGACTTGTGTATTGTGAATTTTTGGCGTTTTGGTCTTGTTTTGTTTAGATAAATATTTCCTATTTTTCTAAACCAGTGTTGTGTCATTTTGTAGTGTTTTCATTGAGTTACAGTGTGTGTTGGTACAAATACTTTACACTTAGCACTCTGAAGTTAAGCCTACTGCTCGTGCCATGCTACCAAGGGGGTAAGCAGGGGTTAGCTGAGGGTGATTCTCTTTTACCCCGACTAGAGTGAGGGTCCTTGATTAGACAGGGGGTAACCTGACTGCAATCCAAAAACCCAATTTCTAACACTCCTATATTGCCCCCTCACCCTTTCCCACTCATTTTTTAGGCACACTGATGATGGGACTACTAATAGCAGCTATGTCTTTTTGTCATTTTTTGTCAATACAAAAATGCATGATCAAAACCATTGTTTTTACCAATGCTCTTCCACATCACCTAAGAGCACTGGCAAAGTCAGTAGGACCCAAAGGTGCAGCCTACTGGCTTTGCTAACGCTTGTTTTACTTAAGTGTATGAAAGCCTATTTATTGCAGCTGGATCCTGAACCATTTATAATCACTAGATTGGAAGTTTCATTAGGGCATTTCAGATTGATCTCTGTTGGAAGGTTAAATTGGAGAGATTGGTAGCATAAATCTGTCAAGAAGATCAACATGCCCTAGTACACAGTACTCAAGCATTAGGGCTTATGCTACTTGTCAGTAGTCAAATGTAGCCTGTAAAGAGCAGTTTTAAAGTGTTTCCCATTTAACAAGTAATTTGGGGCCCAGGACTACTAAAGACCTTAATCTATGTTTTAGAGATGTGAAGGTTTGTAGAGTGATGCGATTTGATGCTATCAAATGCAGCATTCTATTTGGAGAATAGTGTGTTGTATGTTTTTGTAGGCCCAGTAGGCTTCATAGGACAGTGCAGAGGTATTTGAACTTAATCCAGTGGTAGCCAGTGAAGAGCTTTTAAAGTCGATTTGATGTGCTTGTGGGCCCAAACGTTAAAACATAATATGTCATCATGTATGAGAACTTTAGAGAGTTCAGGGTGAATACTATTGCTGCAGTTCAGACATCTCTGCTCTGATGTCTCACGCATATAAAAACCTGAAATTTCAAGCCTCATGTCTCATCTTAGTTATGTTGCATTTTTAACTCCTAACCGTGGTACTGCAGTCAGGGTAAAAGAATCACCTGAATGATCAGATTACAACACAAAGCACTTGGCTTAAGGTGTCCGCCTTTTTCGACAGTGAGATACAGAACTCAATGGGTTCAGCACCTGCTGCTTATGTCTGTGCGCAATCGAGTCACGGGCTTCAGTGCAAGATGAGTTAGGTTAGCTCAGACCCTTACTGCAGTTTGAAGGTGCACAAAATAAAGCTCAATTATTAAGTTAATAACATGTAATACTGCAGAGTCTTGAAACAAATAATACATTTGTAGCTCAGTAAGTTAAAGGCACACTGCTGAGATCCACGCTTAGACTTAAGAACTGTCATCCTCTTGAGCTCAATACTTCCAGTATCATTGATTTTATTTGTAAGAGGAGCATTAGTTATTTTGAGTGCCATGAAAGTGTAAAACAGCAGTTTTGAGCACTTTGTAAAAAAATAAGTCATTCATGCATTTAATTGTCAGCGTATGCTATTTTAATGGCCAAATCTTGTGCACAACTACAGTTACACAAATTCAACCACAACTTTTTCTGTCCGCATTACAAACTTCTAGCTCCATTTTTAGTTATTGTACATTTGCGATTTTTAGGTCAATCCTAGTAGATAGTTCTTGTTGTGAGGCATCTTGTGGCTTACCAAGGATACAGAGGGGCTTGGAACCCGCCCATTGCTCACCCTGTTAGTTTTCCTGTCACTCTCATTTCTTATTTATGTCCCAGCTTGTCAATCTTGTGTTTGTCTCTCCCATGGAGCACTGCCTTTTTACCATCTCTTTGATTGACTGGCATCTCTTCTTCCAATGCTTGCTTTTTAAGCACAACTTTTAAGGTCTTGCTGAGATTGTGCATGCAGGGCTGGCTTTTGCGATGGTGGCGCCCTGTGCAGCAGTCTTTTTTGGCACCCCCTACTCCATGACCATCTCCTCGGATTCACTCACTACCACCCAACAAATGTGCCCCTCATCTTTCCATAGCCCCCCTTTGAAATACATTCATTTGTTTTAAAGCGCTTGTAAAGTCTGGCTTTACTAATCCACTCAGCTATCCATATCAAAATATAGTTCTGTTCTTTGCAGCGGGCATATTAACCCTCTCTGCTACTTCGAGTCAAAGCTGCCGCTAGACAAAACTCCAGTCTCTCTCCCTAGCAGGAACTTTAATTACAAGAGGTATCTTGACATTTTAAGTGTTTCCTGAAGGCTGGACGCACAAGGAACTTTTCAGCAGGTGCTTTTAAATCGCAAGTTTCAAAAGTCATTGAGGTCAGCGCTCCTAATCCAGGTCAGCACCCGTGCAGCCGCACCACTCGCAGTGCCCTAAAGCCGGCCCTGTGTGCATACACTGTTACTTGCAAGATATTCTGTTTATTTACAGGGTGTTTGAAGCCCAACCATTGCTTACCACTAGTTGGCTTCTTCACCATTCTTATTTGCTTACTCCTCTTTGGTTAGCTCGGACTAGATTGACTTTCCTCTTCTCATGTTTTCCACCCCCTATGAGCATGGCCCAAGTACTGTTTTCCTTGCTCAGTGTCCTTCCATTGCTCACGCTTTCTGACCTACTTTTTCTCATTGTGGAAGCACACTATAAGAGAAAATATTGCTTGTCCCCACACTCTCCTCATAATGTCCCTGGTGTTGCTTGCCCCTTTCCCCTCACACCTTGCTCCTGCTCTCTTTCATGTTCCTTGTCCCCTTCTGCCTTCTTCCCTCTGTCCCTCATGTTATATGCCCAAACCTGTCCTCCTCCCTCTGTCCATGTTGCCCTTGCCCTACCGCATTATGTTGTTGCCCTACCCCCAAACCTCTCCAGTATTGTGTTCCTTGCCCCCTCCATAGCTGCTTGCTATGTATGCCTCCTAGGTTCTGATACTTGCCCTGTCTCTTCTACCCCTAATCCCACATTGTGTTGCTTTCCCCGTCTATCCTGCATTGCATTGTTTGGCCCTCTACTCCCAACAGAAAAAAACACAATGATGCAGCCAACTCACTGAATCATAGCACTTTTTTTCTAAACTTCACTGTGCCACTGTACAACATGGCTTACAGACATTGACAAACCCAATTGTTCACATAGGTGAAACCTATTGGCTTTGCCAATGCTTTTTACTTTTGTGTTAAGCACTCCATGAGAGTGCATGTGTTTGTGAGCCATCTCCTTCCTGTACTTCTATCCCATGCACTTGTGATGGTCTCTATTGCTCAAGTGCTTTCCCGGCCCCGTCCCTGTTGTGCTCATCAGTGTGGCTTTTCCCATTGCCTCCACCACACTCCATTTTGCTTCCCCACATCCTCCTTCTTTCTCCCATAGTTCGTCCCTCCACCCATGCCCTCAATATTGCTTTCTCCCAACCCTGTATTTCTTTCTGTCCCTCCCAGTCCTGCCCTCGCCCATGTTGCTAACTCCTCCCTCCGACCTTCACTGTATTGCTTCCAAATGTCCTTGTCCTCCCTGTGTTGCTTCTGCCCTCCTTCACATTGCTTTAGCTCCCCACCCCAGGCATCTTTTAAAAAAGAAAAACAAATGTTTTTTGTGTGTTTTATTTTATTTTTAGTTACTGATCCAACTCGAATTGGTAACAAAAAAAACTGCTGTTGTGTCGTAAGTGGTGAAATGTTGTATTATGTGATTGTGTTCTTCTGGGATGTGATGGCAGTGGGGAGGACAGGTTGGTGGTTGACAAGGGCAAATGGGAAGTCAGTTGTCAGATGGCTGACTGGCAGCTCCCTATTCATGTATGATAGTATTTAATAATAATCCTATTTATACCTGGCACCTGTATCCAGAAGAATTCATTTCACTGGCAACGAGGAAAACTGCAAAGAGGAGAGTACATGGTGCGTTCATTGGAGCCAGCAGTGTCTGGGCCAATCAGAGCCTGTGCTCGTCTGAGCGCGTCACTGCACCCTGGATGTGTGACAGCTGGTGAGGAAATACAGGACAAGTTGAGTCCTCACAGGTAGGTGCATTGAGTTCTTCTTGACCTTTGGTGATTGAACAGGCGTAGCTGTGTTGGCATGTGTGTGGGTACACTAGCACATCCAAGAGCTCGATTACAGTAAGATGCTGTTGCTTGCAACATTCAGACTTATTTGGGTATATTCATTACATCCTTGAATATCAAGTTTGCAATAATCAATGCTTGTTAAATGCCTCATTTATTATAGCCAGTGCTTGTTGACTATGCACATTGTATTCCACCTGCTCCAACTGTAACTGTCAAAACATATGCTCTTCACAATGTGATCTGTATTGAACATGTGCCATAATCAGGAGGATACTTGCTCATTTCCTTAACAAGAAACCAACTGCCTTTCCACCTGCTCCAACTATACCTGCCGAAACATGTGCTCTTCACAATGTGATCTGTATTGAATATGTGTTGCAATCATTAGGATAATTGCTAATTTCCTTAACAAGCAATCAACTGCCAAAAGGGACATGTGCACACTTGATTATTTAAGGATGCTTGTGAGTCTGAGGCCTTGCTTGGCTTCGTGCCTATTGCTCTTCTCACCTGTTTCCAGTCAAGTTCCTTGTCCTCCAGCCTGCCTACAGTCAAGTTTCAGTGCAAGTCAAGTTCCTTGTTCTCCAGCCTTCCTTCGGTCCAGTTCCAGTGTTCCTTGTTCTCCGACCAGCTTCCAGTCGAGTTGCAGCATTTCTCGTCCTCCGGCAGCCTCCAGTTGAGTTCTGCCGATCCTCGCCCTTCGGTCACCTTCTTGTGGAGTCCTGACTCTCCTCTTCCGTCTTCTGCCGACGATCCTGTATTTCCTGTAAAAGAGAGAAAACAAGAAAGATGAAAAAACTCAGTTTAGGTTCTTCTGAAATTTTCAAGCATGTAAATTCATTTCAAGGTAAAGAAAGACGAATCACTTAAATGAAACAAGACAGAGCTCCGTCTTTTAAATAATTTATGACAATAGGAACTAGCATGATTTATCATTTGGGTGGAAATCAAAGATATCTCTAAACAGACATTAAGGAAAGACATATTTCCTGTAACAAGCGCTCCCCTGGGAATTAGGAGACTGGAAATACAGCAAGTTTATCAAAACTATTATTGGCAAGAGATTATGCCAGATTATGCCAGAGTTTGGGCATTGCTTCATAGACTCTGAAAGTGTTGTAAAATAGGAAGAGTCTTGATCAGCACAATGTGTCAACAATAACTGACATTATGCAATATATAATTTTGCAATAGATTATGCAAGTTCAATGTATTAAGGAAGCAATTCTTTTTCAGCCCAGAATTCTAAAAACCAAGAACCCAATATTTTGAGACATCAGAAATCCTGACGTCCAGCAAGACACGCAGCCCTGGGTCCAGCAGGTCGATTCTTTAGTCCACGAAGCAGAAGCTGATAATGCCTCTTTCTCTCTTCCCAAAACTTTCTTCCCCCTTGATGACTTGCGAGAGGGCAATGTACTCTTCATCGCGGTCACACTACTCCTCACCAGGATTGGGGAATTGTCATCGCCCCATCGGAATGCCTGGAATTCAGGTGAGTTGCTCACACAGAACATGGCGTGAGGGGACACGTGCCCCCATCCCTAATACTTGCATCTTGCGAGCTCATTAAAGACACGCTCAAGACTATGGGGGTCATTCCGACCCTGGCGGTCCATGACCACCAGGGCCGGGGACCGCGGAAGCACCGCCAACAGGCTGGCGGTGCTTCCAGGGCCATTCTGACCGCAGCGGTAAAGCCGCGGTCAGAATAGGGCAACCAGCGGTTTCCCGCCGGTTTACCCCTGGCCCAAGGAATCCGCCATGGCGGCGCTGCTTGCAGCACCGCCATGGGGATTCCGACCCCCTTCCCGCCATCCTGGTCCTGGCGGTAAATACCGCCAGGATCAGGATGGCGGGAACGGGTGTCGTGGGGCCCCTAACAGGGCCCCATAAAGATTTTCAGTGTCTGCTGTGCAGACACTGAAAATCGTGACGGGTGCCACTGCACCCGTCGCACCCCTTCAACTCCACCGGCTCCATTCGGAGCCGGCTTCATTGTTGAAGGGGCTTTCCCGCTGGGCCGGCGGGCGGCCTTCTGGCGGTCGCCCGCCGGGCCAGCGGGAATGTCAGAATGACCGCCGCGGTCATTTGACCGCGGTACGGTCTTTTGGCGGTTCCCGCCAGGTGGGCGGCTTCCGCCGCCCGCCGGGGTCGGAATGACCCCCTATATGCGTTTAAGAAAGAACATGGTGAGATCATACAGAAGCAACCACGTTTAAATGGTTGTTAGGCGACACTTTATTAACACGTAAGGGAAGAATCGGACCTCTTTTCTCATTAAAGATGGTTGCATTTAAAGGAACTGAACCAGATTTTCTTTAACAAACTGCACGTCTTCAGAGATTGTTATAAGCGTGACAACGAAGATTGCCAGTTACTATCAGAAGTTGTCCAGATAACTCCAATCAATTAAATTAACAAATTTATTATTAAACTATTACAAATAAATAAATAAATAATAAACATGCAGGGCATGTCTGCACCCACCCTGTTTTTAGACATGCCTGGAGAACCCATAGTGTTATGGGAATACTAAAAAGAAGGGTTTCAGGCATATGTTGACGCTACTGGAGGTGAAATATTTATGGCATCTTGGAAACTGGCGATGTTAGAGTGTTGTCTTGAGGCAGAAGGACGCCGAGTCCTCAAATATTTACCAGCCTTACCCGAATAAGATGAAGGAGAAAGCTCTGACAATGATGAGCATGAATGTGCTTTAAAAAAATTGATACTAACTATGGGAAGAAAAGGAACAAAGTCATAGAAGGATTTACATTTCTATTGAGAGAATAATTACCTGGGGAATACATTGATAATTGTATGGCAGCATTGCGGAAACTGACATCCACATGCAATTATAAAGGATTTGTTGAAGAAATACTGCGTGATCAACTAGTACAAAACATTACAGACAAACATACACAAGAAAAGTAGCTCAACACAGAATATTTGACATTGGCGAAGGCTATGAACATAGCCAACAGAGTGGAAAACACTGTAGAAGAAAAAAAAACAGAAATGTCAATAGCAAACACTGCAGGAAAGGTGGAAACAGTGAAAACAATCCCAGGGAAAAGAAAGAAGAACATGAAGGGATTGAGGGGAAATTGGATCAATCAAAGAGGATACTCTTGCTATAAATGTGGGTAAGAGGGTCATTTGGCTACTGACCCCAATTGTCCTGCTGTTGGACAAAGCTGCAGGAAATGCAAAGGCAAAGGTCATTTCACTAGGGTTTGTAAAGGGAAAGTGGACAGTGGTGTTAAAGGAAAAGGTTCCATTTGCACGATGAGTGATGACAAGGATGCTGACAGATGTGAGGAACAATTCATTTTGCAAATCATTGATGTGGGAGTGATCAATGAAACCACACATCCATATTGTACTATTAAGGTGGATGGAGAAAGTGTGTGAGTTATGACTGATTCTAGTGTTCGTTATACCCTTATTAGCAAAGAACAATTAGGGAAGTTTCCTAACATGAGTTGTTCAAGCCTGATGTCAAACTGGTGGCGTAAGGGAACAAAGCCATAGAACATTTGGGGTACATTGAAGGAACACTGGAGTTTTCAACGCAAAGAAACGATGTCTGAAGTAAACATTGCAAAGGAAGGGTCATGTTTGTTAGGTAGGCCACAGCAAAGAGACTTAATGATAAGATTAGATCCTAATCAACCTGATCAGGTGAGAGGAGCAATGTCAAGTGTAAATAAAATGTGTACCAAAAGATTGGCATGAGAAATTTCCTGAGGTGTTCAAAAATGAATTGGGATTGCTAAAACGTTTTATTCACAGGATAGTTTTCCTGGGTGGGGCATGCCCTGTGGGGCACAAAGCACATACAGTGCCATTAGTGTTGGAGACAAGCCCAAAAACAGAGTTAGAAAGGTTCTGCAAAGGTTGTACAAAGCTCACATCATTGAAGAGATTGCGGCATCAGAGTGATTGGCTCCAGTGGTATTGGTTAAGAAACCCTCTGAAGAGCTGAGGATGTGTGTCAGGTTGTGCAACCTAAACAAGCCTATTGGGGTGGACAGGCATCCTCTGCCCAACATTGGTGAAATGTTGACATCTGCCAAGTGGGCGAAAATATTCTCCACCATGGATTTGTCAGCAGCTTATCACCAGATAGCTTTGCACCCAGATTCAAGGCATCTTATGTCTTTCATAACTCCTGAGGGGGCGTTTTGATTCAAACAAATGACTTTTGGTTTGCCATCTACTTCGGCAGTGTTCCAGAGGGTGATGCACCAGTTATTTAAGGGGTTGGTGAATGTAATATATTTTCAGTATGATATACCCATATTTACAGAATATGAAGAGAATCATGACAATGTTATGGAAAAAGTGTTGGGAATTTTGCAATGGAGTGGACTGACTATAAGGTTAGACAAATGTAAGATTGGTGTCAGGGATGTGGATTATGTGGGGCCTTGGGTAGATGAAAGTGGGTTGTCACCCAAACACAAATTGGTAAAAGCTATTGAAGATGAACAGCCACCAGTGGACAAGGAACAATTGAAATCCTTCTTGGGATTGGAAGAATATTATTTGCATTTAATTTCCAAGTTTGCGGATAAGACTGCGGGGATGCGCAAATTGTTAACAACAAATACCAATATTCAGTGGGGTACTGAGTGTGAAAAATAATTTATTTAGCTTAAAAAGGACATTGTTTCAGCTCCTGCTCTTAAGCCGTATGATATGCATGATAAAAACAGAATTTGCACTGATGCCAGCGCTATATGTTTAGGTCCGATGTTATTACAATTGAGGCAAGAAAGGGAAGTTACTATTGCCTATGCATCAAGACTGCTCACTGATGCTGAGCGTATGTACTCTACAATAGGGAAGGAAGTTTTTTTGTCTTGGTGGGCAGTATGTCACTTGTATGGGGAACAGAATTTGTAATTCACACAGGTCTTCGTCCTCTTGTGGATGTGTTTACGAATAGAGGAACAGTTTATGCATCATCAAGACTGTTGTGATCGGTGATGAGGAGGATGGAATATTCATATACCATTGAGTACATGCCTGGAAACAAAAATGTTGTGGCTGATTGTTTGTCGAGGCGGCCAGTAGGGAATCAAGAGAACAACGAGGAAGAAGTATGTGTTGCATGTGTAAGCACAGGCACAGAAGGGCACATAACGCATGATGAATGGGTGCAAGCGTTCAAGGATGGTGTGATATTGCAGGAAATCATAAAATACATGACGGAAGGGTGGCTGGTCAACGGGAAGGTATCTGAGGGTGTTGCGTCTTTCAAGCTTGTGTGTGAGGAAATGTCAATGGTAAGGGGAATTCTGTCCAGGGGTGAGTAGTTAGCGCTGCCAAAGTCGTTAAGAACATGCTTTTAACGATGGCTCATGAAGGTCATAGTGTAACGAGTGTGACGAAATAGAGGGTAAGAGTGGAGTACTGGTGGCCAGGATTGGACAAAGATGTGGAAAGGATAGTAAGAGAGTGTCTAGCGTGCGCATGGAGTGATAAGTCCCAAAAAACTGTAAAATATCCTCCAGTAGAAGTAGATAAGATGGACGTGCCCTACGAAAAAAAAGGTCTCAACAATTTAGAACCTTATAAACATTTTGGGGTCAAATTCCAAGTAGGCGATGGTGGTCATTGAATATTTTTCTAGGTGGCCGGAAGTTAAATTCAGGTAACAACATGTGATGTTATCACATTTTTTAAAGAACTCTGGGAAAGAAAAGGTATTCCTGAAGATCTGGTAACAGATAATGGCGTGCAATTTGTATCTCATGTTATGAAAGAGTTTCTGGGAAGGTATGATGTGGAGCGTATTCATTCTTCTGTTTATTATCCACAGATCAATGGTCTTGTGGAAAGATGGAACTGTACACTCAAGGAAGGCATACAGTTAGCCATACACCAAAGAGGCAATGAACACAGGCAGTGGAAAAAACTGATATGGATATACCATACTGCTCTGAATAGTGTTACAGGGAAGATACCATTTGTTATCATGAGAGGTAGAAAGGCATGGTCGATGCTGGTGAAAGGGGTGATGAGGGAAGATAAGATGAGCAAAGCAGAAGTTGAAAATCGCTCTCAGAAATGCTTTTGTGTGCGTGAGTGGGTAAGAGAAGAAAGGGGGTAAGAGAATGCAAGGGTGAAACTTGTTTTTCTAAACCCTTGCAAGTCAAGAAAGTGAATCGATGTAGTGTGTTACTTGATGATGGAAATTCGCAGGTGGTAAAATTGCCAGATTGCATATTGAAAAGCTGGATGACCAGCAATGATGGGTTAACCCACACAGGTCATAGGCATTCAAATATGAGATAGGAAAGAATTTGTGTTTCTCTGGGCTGGCATGATGATTTTATTATGTGATAGCATGGGGAATGCAGGGTTGTTTGCATTGTTCTTGTTTCCCTTTACAAGGTTGTTTAGTTAGTTGGGAAAAAAATAGTAACATGTACATATTTATATTTCTGTTTATTATTACTGTACTGTATAAGTGGTTATATGTTACATAATTAGCTATTATTCAAAGATATGGTTATATAATGTTTTGGGGAAGGATATGTGTTATGTCGTGGGTGATGTAATGAGGTGGAATGTTGCATTATGTGACTGTTCTTCTGGAATGTGATGACAGCAGGGGGAACGGGTTGGCGGTCGAGAAGGGGAAATTGGAAGGCAGTTGCCTGACGGCTGGCTGGCGGCTCCCTATTCATGTACGATAGTATTTAATAATAAACGTATTAATGCATCGCACCTCTATCCAGAAGAGTTCATTTCAACTGCCTATGTCATTTAGTAGTCACACGTCTCAAAACTGATTTGTGCGGCTGTATCTAAGGTTTTTTTTTTTTTAGCTTTTGCCATGCTGCAAAAGATCAGAGATGCTGTGCAGCTTGGCGAAAAAAACATTGGCTAAACCAATGGGTCACAAATTACTAGCTTGTCAATGTACGTTGTAGGGGTAATACTGTCAATGCATGTCATAGGTGCAATACTGTGTGTGTATCAAAGCAGTGGCACAACATTAGCCCCCACAGCCCCTGCAAAGCAGGAGGGCCCCAGAGCTCCAGGGCGCTCCCTCAGCACAGTATACTGTGCACAGGCAGCGGGCTCCTGGCCTAGAGCTCCTGACCGGTTCCTGGAGGAGGTCCCGTCAATGTATTTTGAAGGAGCCCCCTCAAGATTAGTTACACCACTGTATCAAGTATTTTAATTCTGTTTCCTTTCGACTAATGAATACCGACCACAGCACCGAGGTTATATTTTTCTGGATCATTCTACCATTTTATGCATGGACGTCATTTAAGGCTATTCAGGGGTCGCAGCTGCGGCCTCTTGCTTACCCCTTGCGACCCCTGGCACTGCCTTTGCTATCCCTGGCCACAGAGGTTGTAAAATTAGTGCCAGAAACACAGGGGCACCTTGTCCTTATGGACACCGGCTGGGCCTCCACTCTCTTTGTTTTTTTGTCTTTTTTTTATTACACTAATAGTGAATAACAGTACATTATTCACTATTAGTGTAATCAGAAAATGTGACACAATTAGCAATAATATAGCCTTCATGAGCTGTGGGAAGTAATAAACTGCTTTAAAACGTATGTGCATGCAGTGCGTGCAGGCCAGAGAGAGTTTATGTGGGAGACAGTGTGTGTATGTGTGATTTTGTTTTATGCATCTGTGTGTGAGTGTATAGGTCGAAAGGCGTGAGATGTCACTTCCGCTACCCCTGGCCTTTAGGCGAATTGACGTTCAAGATTTAATGTAGTGTTAGATTACAACAACAGTTTTTATTCCCCACAGAAGCCTTCCGTATACATTTAGTCATACATTTATCACGTCGAAAATAAAGAATATGTTGAAATGTGGACGAAGCGCACTCTGCCAGCAGTACTTGCCTCTTTAAGAGAGGCCGGACGTCTACCTCAGACGGAGTGAAATAACTCAGGGGGAGTCTGGGCCTAGGAGCAGCGGGTCCGCAGCGCAGCAGACAGGAAATTCATTTTCTGTCAGCGATTATGGCACGAGGGCTTCTGTCTGACTTCAAGAGGCCGCTGAACCTGCTGGTGCTGACTGTAAAGCGATGCCCGTGTCAGGCTATCGTCTTTCAAGTTGTATTTGTGAGTTATGACGGCGCGGAGGTTCAGAGACGCGGTATCCATTGCAGAGCCGGGTGCAGGTGCCTGCTACTAAGAGACCCTGTAATGCCCCGTTTCCTTTCACCACACTCCGTCTCACACAGTACCACATTGTTTTAATTTAGCCGGTTTTTTTTTCATTCTGGTCCAGACCTATGTTTTTTATACCTATATTTTTACAGGCTCTAACAGCTGGTGCGTCTGGGGTATCCCCCTGGGAACCGATTGTAAGGAGAGATAAATGCAGGTTGAGTAATTGAGAGAGGAGCTGACATCATGCCTCTGGGACGTGAATCATAGCCCCTTACTTCCTTTTTTGAGCAATAGGCGCCCTTCCCCCACACACTTCATTCTTGAGAGTTTGTTTTGATGGAAGAATATTTGGAAATACAAGTGGAATTTTAGCTGCAAATTATTTTGTAGAACATTTGGTCTACCTCCTTTTTGTTATGAATACTTCAGCTATTTACCCACGCAGCTCATAAACTCAATATCATGCTATTGGCAGAAACACTGCAATGCACACTTAATAAATATGTGACTCGATTACTTGGCAACATATTTGTGGTATGTCCTTCTAAATAGGTATTGCAGGACAACGATGGCTCTTTCCTGTGCACTAGTGACACCCCTGTGCCAACTAGATTTTTTGAAAAGTGCATGTTCACTCTGAGACTCCTTGACGTCAACTGTACTCATTTTACTGACCTAAGAAGGATAACAGGCTAAGAGGACCTGTAAGGATCCAAACCTGAGACCATGAGGCCAAAAACAGATGCCATAGTGGATGCATTAGTTCTCTGAGTCATCCAGGACTCTTTAAAATTAAAATATGACTCCAACACACTTCAGGGTTGGAAAATCTTAAACACTTTTTTATTGACTCCTTTAATACAACGGGCATACTTTACCAAATGAGATAGCTGTGCTTCTTTTTGTTCAAAATGACTCTTAGTGATTGTAGAGGAATTTAGGGCCACTGTACCCTATTTTTCTTCTGTGTATGTGTTTCTAATGTGTGATATTTATGTTAAGTTATAAACGAGACATTTCTCTCAAACTCAACATTCCTGAATTTTTATAAAGGGATACCCTCAACATTAATGTAGTTTGTGTATTTTGACAAGTGGCGTGCCATGTTTCTACTCCCAGAAATCTCTACTCGGACATGACATCAACCTGCCCCCTGACCAGGAAGAAATGATACCCACAAACCTTGGCCTGTAATATCATACCAAATGTAATGCCACCCATGCCTTGTGACCAACAAACATACCTCTCCTCAGCCCCACTGACTCAGCAGTGACATCTTTGGGCAAATACACATTTACCAGGTAAATCCCATCGAAAGGATGGCCATTAATAGGTATGATTTTTATTCTATGTTTGGAAATAGCCACAAACATACATTTGAGGGTACTCCTTCGCGTAACTTCAGCCAACTAAGAGTCAATAAAGAATTTTCTTGAATTCAAAACTGTTGTTGCTGCTTCAGCATAACGCGCATTTGGCTGGGTGTTTGCCTGCTACTGTGCCACAGCTACCAGTGTTTCATGGAGTCATTAACATGGAAAGTGTATGGAGTTGTTAAGTGTTGCCTATGAAGATAAGAAGGCTGAGGAAAATGAGAACTCGTTAGGGCCACACACATTTGAAGTTCAGAACCAACGTCAGACAAAATCACTTGAGATGGGCAGGTTCTTTGACTATCATCAGTCAAGTCACTAGAAGAGGGACTTCTCGTGCCCACAGAAGGCCCTTACTAGTGGATATTATGCAGGCATGGCTAGTGTAGCACAGGATGGAGGCAGTTCAAAGGAGAAGAGTGTGCAACAAGTCCCTTATTTGGCCTGTGCACCCAGAAGGTAAGGTGGTTATCCCACATAGTTCTAGGAAGTACTTCAGGATTGACACAGCGATGACATCCCTGTCTCTACTCTGTACGATACCTGTGCCAGTTGCAACCTCTTAGTGCAACGGCTGGTCTGCCCAGAACAGCACCTGAAAGAAGAGATCTGTATTGTGAGGTGTGTGGATGGAGTGGGGTGTGAGGAGTATAAGTGCCTTATGACCATGTTCTCCTTTGAGGGGAGGTAGAGAGTTGCCCAGAGAAAGGTAGCTGTATGTCAGCCGTTAGCAATAGATTTCATTCTTGGTAGTCAGTGACAGCTGGTAGGAGGTGAGCCAATGGGTGAGAAAATCCAGGTTGCTCCATCTCAGGCCTCTGAGAGTTCTGACCCTAACTGTTAGGTGTAGGAACCCAAGAGGAAAGTAAGGGGTAGGAAGGAGTTCTATCTTGAGTGATAGAACAGCTGGGTCAGACGTTATTTGCTGTGACAGGAGAGGATCCCAAGACGGGCACTGGTGAGACAACTTCTGTCCCGGATATACACTAGAAAGAGAAATTAAAAGAGACCTGGACCAGGCAGATGGATTTCTACCTGCAAATTAAACCTAAAATTTGTTCTGTGAATCTCACAAGAGGGCCATTTTGACAGCAATATCTGCCACTGTGGGACCTACCCCAAATCCTCCCTAAAGTAAGGGGCTGCCCTTCCTTTCTCTTTATGCAACGTTTGCCACATGGTTGCCTCTGATGAATCAGGGCTCTTTCCCACACAAGAATTATTAGCACACTACACATTGAGTCTGTGTGCAAGTTACACTCAAAATCATTAGCAGTGGGGTGGGGGCGGTGTGTGTGTAATAAACAATGTCCATTATAAAGGTTTTCTATGCTAAAGACCGGGGTGTCTACTAAAGATGGTCATTGTTTATTTAACATGGCGATCTCAGTATTAATTGGATGGAAATATTAAAGCATCTGTGTAACCCGGGCTCCTTGAATACCACTGTCATTGCACTGGCATTTCAATTATGTGGGAGCAGAAGACTGCATTGTTCCACAGGTTGCCCACCTTATTTAGTTATGTAAGAAAATGCATGTAGCAGTTATTCGCCATTTAAAAAGGGGATCTACAGACATGATACATTTTATATTATGATACGCTGCCAGATGTAGAGGACGTGCAGTCCACACTGTTTACCATGGGCCAACGCAGGTCAATGAAAAGCTAAGGTCTTGGTGTAAATGCGAGAATTGTGTGTATGTATATGGGTGCCAAAGGACACATTTGATTTCTATTTGGAAAACGACCTTCCCTAAACTCCATCTGATAGTGGCTCAAAAAGAACAGTAACAGTCCACCACTTCCTAAAGAGACTGCTTCAGACTAGAAGGAGGTTTCCACTTTGGCCTAGATTTCAAAAGCCCTGATGAAGTTCCTGAATTAAACCAAATACGTTTGCTGGGCCGGAGTCTTTTTATAAACCTGACATTATAATAAAGAAAGATTTTTATGATCAGAAGACTGGCAGTAATATCCTTTTGTGATTCTGGGATCATTCCATTGAGGAAGAAACTCTCCCACACAATTCCTGGACTAACATTGGATGCTAAAATTCTGTGTTGGATTAAGAAACTTTGGGCCTGATTTAGGTATTATCGGATGAGTTACTCTGTCACAACTGTGACGGATATACCATCCGCCCAAATCTAAATCCCATTTTATCCTATAGGATTTAGATTTCGGCGAAAGGAATTTCGGTCACCGTTGTAACGGAGTAAATTGTTCTCTAATATCTAAGTCAGGCCCTTTATCTGCACAAATCAAATGGACTAATGATTATGTAAAGTATTTTGAGTGCTCCCTCTTACATGGTTTTGCTATTTGTTTTGAAAAATTGGAGTTCATTGGCATCTGAACACACAAGAAGTGGAGCACTATAGCACCACAGCACTGAAAACTACTATGAGAGTACATGCAAGCTGATTGAGCCATAATTGGCATATCTTGTATGTGTTGCTTTTTATATTATGTTAGTATCTCATCTGGAGGAACTGTAGGATTCAAGGCATGAAATGGCCTTCCTTATGAGTTAAGGTATTCTTTGAGCATTATCTCTGGGCATTCCCCAGACCTATAATTACAAGACCTGCAAATGTCGGACTGGCTAATCCGGGGCCAGGATTAGCAGGGCCTTGTTTCACACGGTGATGATGCACAAGCAATGGAACTGCTGAAGGGAAGCAGGCAGGAGCATCTAATCCCTACAGCTCCATGGGAGGAGCATACACATCTTCTCCCCAATCAGACCTAGGTCTTGAATGGCCGAGTCAGTCTCCTCCCCATCCTCTCTAAAGCAAAACCACATGCGAGTGCACACACAGCCCCAGGGCAGAGGCTATAGCCCAGAACAAATGGGCCTCCACCTCACCACACTTGCATCAGGGAAACAAACTGAGTGGGCATGCTACAGCTTGATAGACCCTCCCACACCACTGCTGCAATGTCGGTAGCTGGTCTGTAACTTGCAGAAGGGAGGATAGCCCTGGCAAAAACGGCAGAGGCCAGGGCAGGTAGGTGTAACTCCACCAACTCCCACAAATAATGACTGTACCAGGACATAGAGGCCTGGGCCTGAATGCACCGCCATCCACCAAGAGCAGAAGACAGAAGACCAAGAGCGTTTCCTCTGGACTGACCCTATCTCCCCGACCTCGATTCCCCAGACTCATCTGGCCCTCTCACCCAGTCTGGACAAGCAGGAAATTGCATCAGATTTGTCTTCTGAATCATGGATAAAAATTAGAAAAAGGCCTGGTATTCCTGGTGTTAGGCCTTACAGCTCCTAGGTTGTATTATTCCTGGTGTTAGGCCTTACAGCTCTTAGGGTGGTCCTTCCTGCAAACATTCTGCCTACTCACCTCCTGTTGCTGAAATTAGTTTTTGTTGGCTTTAGGACTCTGAGCACTTTACCATTGCTAACAAGTGCTTGTGCCCACTCCTGGCACAAATTGACCTACACCTTGATTGGCACATTTAATTTACTTATAAGTGCTTAGTAAAGTGGTACAACATGTACACAGGACCTGTAAATTGAATGCTACTTGTGGGCCTGCACCACTTATTGTGCTATACACTTAAGTAGCTCTTTAAAATATACCTCAGGTCTTCCATTGCAACCTGTGTGCAGTTTTTTTAAAATTGCTATTTCAACCTAGTAAAATCAACTTTTTACCAGGCCTAAACCTCCTTTTTTAATACATATAAGTCACCCCTAAGGTAGGCTCTAAACACTGCACAAGGCAGGCTACTATGGTGGTCATTACAACCCTGGCGGACGGTGTTAAAGGTGCGGTAATACCACAAACAGGCCGGCGGACAAAAAAAGGGAATTATGACCGTGGCGGAAACCGCCAACAAAGACAGCCACTTTAACACTCCGCCCGCCACGGCGGTACAGACAAGCAGCGCGGCAGTCACCACCAACAGACAGGCGGAAGACAATGTACCGCCCACAGTATCACAACCCGCCAATCCGCCACCTTTTTCGGGGCAGATTCACCGTGGATAAAAACACAGCGGAAACAGCTTTTGCTATGGGAAAACGCTCAACTTAACACATCCCACGAGGAAGGAGGACACCATGGAGCCGGAATTACAAATCCTCACTGCCCTTGTCTTCCTACTCATCTACGAACACCAGCGCCGGCGGCGAAGACAACAGTGAGTACTGCACCTATGACATAGGGGAGGCAAAAGTCAGGGGGACACACACGCAACACCCCCACCCCCACGCTCGCACATTACAACACACACACCAATGCATTTCCAAACAGCACTGTAACAACCCACAACCCCCCCGTAAGAATGCAAAGACAAAACAAAATCAGTTCAAACATTGTAATGTATTAAAATACATGTTTCAAATATATAGATATATATAAACTCATTCAAAAGTATATACATTACGAGAAGTAGTGCAGATATGCACATCTCAATGTCCGTGCACCACTGGGCCAAAAATGCATGGGCGAGGCCCACACAAGATACCTGCCCACAAACAGAGAGAACACTGCCGGGGCATCAGAGAGAAATACAACAGGCACCTCAGGGGGAAGGGAAGGGGGGGCACCTCAGCCGGATTACAGCACCACGCCACATCCACGACGGGGCTCCATGCCCATTGATGTATCCTGGGGAGTGCAAAGCCACAGTCTCTCAAGTCTCTCCAGTGGGTGGGTTGCCCACTGCATTATCCTGGGGAGTGCAAAGCCACAGTCTCTCAAGTCTCTCCAGTGGGTGGGTTGCCCACTGCTTTATCCTGGGGTGTGCAAAGCCACAGTCTCTCAAGTCTCTCCAGTGGGTGGGTTGCCCACTGCATTATCCTGGGGCGTGCAAAGCCACAGTCTCTCAAGTCTCTCCACTGGGTGGGTTGCCCACTGCTTTATCCTGGGGAGTGCAAAGCCACAGTCTCTCAAGTCTCTCCAGTGGGTGGGTTGCCCACTGCATTATCCTGGGGAGTGCAAAGCCACAGTCTCTCAAGTGGATAACAGCCTCCACTGGTTCTGGAGGGGGACTGGTGCCCAGAGTGCTTCATCATGTGAAGGACAGAGGTAGTGGATGGATCTCTCCACTGGTTCTGGAGGGGGAATGGTGCCTAGACTGGATTAGGCTCCCCGTGACAGTTCCTGTCCCGTCACTGTCCCAGCTGCACATGGGATAACGATGCTTGATGTGGCGGTCTTTTCCTTCTGCAGCGGTGCTCTTCCCTGTTCAGCGGTGCTTTGCCATGGCGGTCTCTGGCCTGTTCAGTGGTGCTCTGCCCTGTTCAGCTGTGCTTTGCCATGGCGGTCTCTGGCCTGTTCAGCGGTGCTTGCCCTGTTCAGCTGTGCTCTGCCATGGCGGTCTCTGGCCTGTTCAGCGGTGCTTGCCCTGTTCAGCGGTGCTGTGCCATGGCGGTCTCTGGCCTGTTCAGCGGTGCTTGCCCTGTTCAGCGGTGCTTTGCCATGGCGGTCTCTGGGCTGTTCAGCGGTGCTTGCCCTGTTCAGCGGTGCTTTGCCATGGCGGTCTCTGGCCTGTTCAGCGGTGCTTGCCCTGTTCAGCGGTGCTTTCCCTGTTCAGCGGTGCTTTGCCATGGCGGTCTCTGGGCTGTTCAGCGGTGCTTGCCCTGTTCAGCGGTGCTTGCCCTGTTCAGCGGTGCTTTGCCATGGCGGTCTCTGGCCTGTTCAGCGGTGCTTGCCCTGTTCAGCGGTGCTTTGCCATGGTGGTCTCTGGCCTGTTCAGCGGTGCTTGCCCTGTTCAGTGGTTCTTTGCCATGGCGGTTTCTGGGCTGTTCAGCCGTGCTTGCCCTGTTCAGCGGTGCTCTGCCATGGCGGTCTCTGGCCTGTGCATTGGTGTGTGACATGACGGTCCCTCATTGCCCAGCGGGGCTGTGGCAGCCGGGGCCCTCCTGGGCACTGACTCCGGCGGTGGTCTCCTGACCAGTGACGATACTTGTGCCCTCCTGGGAAATGACTCAGGCGGTGGTCTTCTGACCAGTGCCAATACTTCTGCCCTCCTGGGCACTGACTCCGGCGGTGGTCTCCTGACCAGTGACGATACTTGTGCCCTCCTGGGCACTGACTCCGGCGGTGGTCTCCTGACCAGTGACGATACTTGTTCCCTCCTGGGCAATGACTCCGGCAGTGGCGGTGGTCTCCTGACCAGTGACGATACTTGTACCCTCCTGGGCATTGACTCCGGCGGTGGTCTCCTGACCAGTGACGATACTGGAGGGCAATGACTCCGGCGGTGGTCTCCTGACCAGTGACGATACTTGTGCCCTCCTGGGCAATGACTCCGGCGGTGACGGTGGTCTCCTGACCAGTGACGATACTTGTGCCCTCCTGGGCAATGACTCCGGCGGTGGTGGTGGTCTCCTGACCAGTGACGACGGTGCTGGCGGTGGCGTCCCGGCCGCCGGGAAGGATGCTGCCCTTCTCCGCCGTGCTGCTCACACCAGGCTGTGCAGACTTCTTCTGGCCCTTCCCCACCTTTGGAGGAGTCACAGCTGACTCTGCAATCCCCCTGGGACCCCTGTGAGTAGTTTTGCCTCCAGGAGTCTTCACCCGGTCCCGTCGGCCACTTTCCAACTTCAGATGCTTTACAGGGGGTGGACTGGCAGTTCCTTGGCTCCGTGTCACACTGCCTGCCCTGGTGGCCGGTGCACTCCACACACCTGTAACACGCACCACTGGTACTGGAGTCTTTTTGTCTGAGGCGCTACGACGGAACTGATGAATTGGAGGGGCGGGGGTGGGGGCAAAGAGGTCAACGTTGCAGAGGGACAGTTTCTGACGAACACTGGGATGGGTAGCTGGAGGGGGTCTGGGAGTGGTGGAAGAGGAGGTGGTTGTAGGAGGTGTCACTTTAGGTGTTTTAGGAGCAGGTGCAGGTACTGGAGGCTGTCCTGAGGTGGATGGATGTTGGGTGTGTGGGTGCCCGCGTTTGTGTACTTTGGGAGGGGGCGTCACAGCACAGACACACTGGGAGAGGACACAGGGGACGTGTAAATGGGAGTGGGGGTGGTGAGTGCAGGTGAGCGGGGTGTGCTGCTTGGTGTTCTGGTGCGAGTCCCAGTGCCTGTAGATGTAGTGCATGCAGGTGAATGTGTAGACGATACTGGGAGGGAGGAGGGAGACGACGAGGAGGGGGACACAGTGGAGGCAGTGGATGTTGCTGTGTCTGCATGTGGGTGTTGCTTGTGTGAGTGCCTGTGGGTTGTGTGGTGCCTATGTTTGCCTGAGCTACTTTTGGGTGTTGAGGTGTATGCATGCTTGTCTGATGGTGTGCTTGGGACAGGCTGGGGTACAGGGGATTGGGTCTGGGTGGAGGAAGTTGGAAGGGGGAGGCTAGAGACAGGGACAATGGCTGCCATCAGTGCTGAGGCCAGAGATTGCAGGGTTCGATGATGGGCAGCCTGACCAGAATGACTGCCCTCCAGGAAGGCATTAGTGTGTTGCAACTCCCTTTCTACACCCTGGATGGCATTCACAATGGTAGACTGCCCAACAGTGAGTGACCTGAGGAGGTCATGGCCTCCTCACTGAGGGCAGCAGGGGTGACTGGGGCAGGGCCTGAGGTGCCTGGGGCGAAGGTGATGCCCCCCCCCTGGGTGAGCGGGCACGGGGCAAACGCTGAGGGGCTGCTGGGAGGGCGGTGCTGGTAGGGGAGGTGGCGGCTGTACCTGTAGAAGTGGGGGGCACAGATGGTGCCGCCACCACAAGGGAGCTCCCATCGGCGGACGAGTCCGTGTCGCTGGTTGGTGATCCGGTGACCGATGTGTAGCTCCCCTCGCCCTCCGTCCCACTGGTACATTCTGAGTCCGTGGTTTGGCCCTCCATGGCCATGTGTGATGCAGCTCCCTCGTGCCCCGGTGCCACTGTACCTCCGCCTGATGATGCTGATGCACAAAAGAACAGGGAGAGCCGAAAAAGGGGGAGGGGACGACAGAAGAAAGACAGGTTGAGTGCATGGCTTACTGCTACCGTTGGCGGACAATACAGACACAGCAGCCCCCTGCACTACGCCGTGCTCTTGGCCTCTACAGATGCAATTGCTGGGATATGGCCTACATGGCTATGGTGGACATCTGCACACATGGATGCCACAGGGGCATCTATACCTGTACTTGGCCCACTACTGAGGTGGGGTGGAGTGCCACATACCCTGCATTACGGAGGGGCCTAGCCTACGTATTTCTGCCTGGCCTAGGTACACCCACAGCCCTTCTCCCCCACCCAGACCCCTCAACTGCGCGCCAAGTCCCCAGAATGAGGTTGTACTCACCCCCTTGTGTCTGCTGTGATGCCCTCAAGCGCCCATCCAACTCCGGGTAGGCCACCGCCAGGATCCGGAACATCAGGGGGGTCATGGTGCGACGGGCACCCCTCCCACGTTGGGAGGCCATCCCCAGCTGAGCCTCTGCCATCTTCTTGATACAGCGGCGAATGTCCTCCCATCTTTTCCTGCAGTGGGTGCCCCGTCTCTGGTGGACCCCCAGGGTCCGGACTTCCTTGGCGATGGCACGCCAAATGTCCTTCTTCTGGTGGGCGCTGACCTACATGACATGCACAGGGGAAGAAGATAAGTCATTACCAACTGCACCGTCGATGTGAGTGGCCCCCATCCCTACCCTTGCCATGTGGCACATGCATTCACATACATTCATGTTCCCTGAACTCTGCCCCCTTCCCTCTTACAACCAGCCCTCTCCACCCAGGCATAGCCCATACAACGTGCTCCCTGTGTACTTATATGTTGGTCTGGAGGACCGTAGAGTAGCGTGTACTGGGGGAGGACCCCGTCTACTAGCTTCTCCAACTCCTGAGCAGTGAAGGCAGGGGCCCTTTCCCCAGACGCAGCAGCCATTGTCTCTTCCAGACCGAGGTCACAGCAGCACTTGCAGTGTAGGTCCTCTCCTGTCGAAGATCAGGTATCGAGTGATTGAACAGATAGAAAATGGCGGTGACGTCCGCGGCGGTGCGTATCATCACCGCCGGCGCACTTCATCATTGGCTCCTGGCACCCATAGGGTCCAATGTTAACCAATGCAGCATTGCGCCGCGGTCTACGACCGCCTACCGTGACGGGGTACAACGCCAGCGCAGTGACCTCACATTCCCATTGTCCCAGTTTAGAGGTAAGGCAGCCGCCATTTCAGGGGCCCACATGGCTTCATTTACTACAGCGTCACACATACCTAGGCCTACACTCTACACACATACAGGAAGGGTTTTGTGTATGGTGTCGTGTTCTGTGTATCTGTGGGTACATACCTGGAAATTTGTTGACTCTGTGGTCGCTGTTGTCCTTCCTAGGCACCGTCAGCTGGGACATTTGAGAAGATTGCGGAATCCTCCGGTGTACCGACCGCTGGTGGACCTGTTGACAATGGAGGAGCCACATTTAATAGTCACCTACAGGTTTGAAGTCGCCACTATCCAGGAACTATGTACCCAGTTGGAGCCAGACCTGATGTCACCAATCCGCCATCCCACTGGAATCCCCCCTGACGTGCAGGTGCTGTCAGTGCTCCATTTCCTTGCTAGTGGGTCTTTTCAGACAACAGTGGCCATGGCATCAGGGATGTCCCAGCCTATGTTTTCCAACGTGTTGTCCAGAGTGTTGTCTGCCCTGCTGAAACACGTAAGGAGATACATCGTTTTCCCTGAGGTGGAGGATTTGGCTACAGTTAAAGGTGACTTCTATGCCCTTGGACATATCCCCAACATCATAGGTGCTATTGATGGGACCCATGCAGCTCTGGTCCCCCTCCACAGGAGTGAACAGGTGTACAGGAACCAGAAGAGTTATCATTCCATGAATGTACAGATGGTATTTTTGGCAGACCAGTACATCTCCCAGGTAAATGCTATGTTCCCTGGCTCAGTGCATGACGCCTACATCCTGCGGAATAGCAGCATCCCTTATATGATGGGCCAACTCCAGAGGCACCGGGTGTGGCTATTAGGGGACTCTGGTTACCCCAACCTGTCCTGGCTATTGACCCCAGTGAGGAATCCCAGGACCAGGGCAGAGGAACGCTACAATGAGGCCCATGGGCGGACTAGGAGGGTGATCGAACGCACCTTCGGCCTTCTGAAGGCCAGGTTCAGGTGCCTCCATATGACAGGTGGTTCCCTATTCTACTCACCGAAGAAGGTGTGCCAGATCATCATTGTCTGCTCGATGCTTCACAATCTTGCTTTGCGACGCCAGGTGCCTTTTCTGCAGGAGGATGGTCCAGATGACGGTGTTGTGGCAGCTGTGGAGCCTGTGGACAGTGATGAGGAGGAGGCTGAGGAAGAAGACATCGACAACAGGGAGTCAGTCATACAGCAATATTTCCAGTGACACACAGGTGAGAGCATTTTCATTTTTACCATTATATTAACTTTCACACGTCTACCTCTATCCTGTCTGTCATTTCATACCAGTATTTGGTCACTGAGTTGTACCTTTCCATTACGGTTTCACAGATGTGGTTACCAACGTGTGTCATCTGCTTGCATCCTTCAAGGACTTGTGATGTGTGACATAGGTATGTTGGCTTTACAATTGGAAACGCATTATGACACTGTCATTGATAATACATATTTACAAAATCACAGACTGACTCCAGATTGTTTTGTGGTTCAAGGGTGTTTATTGAAGTGCTCACAAATGGAGGGGGGTTGTAATATGGTGATGGGGGACGGTGGGGGAATGTCCATGGCAGAGTCCAGTCCATTGGTCACACAGGTGCACTGCCCATATGGGCATAGGAAGTGGAGCTGGGGCAGTTTAAGTATGGACAGGATAACAAAGTGGGACAGTAGGAGGACAAACAGGGTGGTCTCATTTCCTGGCGGGGGTCTTGCCATCTTGCTCTGTCCTGTTCCTGGATCTCAGGGACCGCTTGCGTGGTGGTTGTCCGTCTGCAGGGGGTGGGGTGCTGGTGTGGTGGTCCTGTGGCGGGGCATCCTGTCCACTAGCGCCGACGGAGGTGGTGGGCAGTTCATCGTCAAGGCTAGTGTCAGGGGCCCCTTGGAGTGCCACGGTGTCCCTCATGGTCTGCTGTATGTCCTTCAGCACCCCTACGATGGTGCCCAGGGCGGAGCTGATGGTCCTGAGCTCCTCCCTGAACCCCAAATACTGCTCCTCCTGCAGGCGCTGGGTCTCCTGAAACTTGTCCAGGACCGTCGCCATCGTCTCCTGGGAGTGGTGGTAGGCTCCCATGATGGAGGAGAGGGCCTCGTGGAGAGTGGGTTCCCTTGGCCTGTCCGCCCCCTGTCGCACAGCAGCCCTCCCAGTTCCCCTGTGTTCCTGGGCCTCCGTCCCCTGGACCGTGTGGCCACTACCACTGCCCCCAGGTCCCTGATTTTTTTGGGGTGGTGGGTTATCCTGGGTTCCCTGTAGTGGTGGACACACCGCTGATTGGCGTGTCCTGGGGACGGAGGTATGGGCCCGCTGGGTGGGTGCTGTGCTGGTGTTACCAGAGGGTGGAAGGTCAGTGTTGGGCTGTGCCTGTGCAAGGGGAACCGACTGTCCCGAGGCCCACGATGGTCTGGGCTGGTCATCAGGATCCAGTAGGGCAGAGCTGCTATCGTCACTGTGGGCCTCTTCTGTGGGTGGAGTGGAGTTGTCTGGACCCTCCGGTGTGGGGACATTCCTTCGTGTCCTGCAGGGACATAAGAGCATGATTTTTGCATGTGTGTGTGTAATGGTGTGCAATGGGTTGGTGTGTGTGTACCCCAGTGCAAGCATTCCTGTGTGTGGCTTGGTTTGATGACGGTTAGGGGGTGTTATGGGTATGTGCAGTGAGCTGCTTTAGTGAGGGGTGACCATGCTTAGTTGTGTCATGCAGGGCTTGGTGTTGGGATGGGTGGTTTGTGTTATTAGTACATTAGTGAGGAGTTTGAGTGATAGGGGAGGGGGTGAGGGTGGGGGTGTGTGATAGCATGCAGGTAGGGTGGGGGATATGATAGTGAAGATTTGACTTACTAGTGTCCATTCCTCCACGACTCCTCCGAGGCCCTCTGGATGCATGATGGTCAAGACTTGCTCCTCCCATGTTGTTAGTTGTGGGGGAGGAGGTGGGGGTCCGCCGCCAGTCCGCTGAACCGCAATGTTGTGTCTGGAGACCACTGAACGCACCTTCCCCCGTAGGTCGTTCCACCTCTTCCTGATGTCCTCCTGATTTCTTGGATGCTGTCCCACAGCGTTGACCCTGTCCACTATTCTGCGCCATAGCTCCATCTTCCTGGCTATGGATGTTTGCTGCACCTGTGAGCCAAATAGCTGTGGCTCTACCTGTAGGATTTCCTCCACCATGACCTGGAGCTCCTCCTCGGAAAACCGGGGGTGTCTTTGGCGTGACATGGGGTGGTGTGGGTGATGTGTGGGGTGGTGTCAGTGTTGATGTGTGTGGTGATGTGTAGTGGTGTGTGGTGTATTGTGTGCGTAATGTTGTATGGGTGATGGTGTTGTGTGCCTCTGTGTGGTGGGGTTCTCAGTTGCTGTGCTCTCTGTGGCCTTCGGTCGTGAATTGTGGTCGTAGGGGTTTGTGGGTGATGTGGGTGTGTGTTTTATATTGTGTTGGGTGTGTAGGAGTGGTGTGTGTATGTGTATCAGGCGTGTGTATTTGGATTTGTCCAATGTGGCGGTGTTTTGGAGATGTGTGTGTATTTTGAGCGGGGCTGTCTATACGGCCAATGGATTACCGCGTTTGAAAGACCGCCGCGTGGATTCGTGGGTCGTAATAGCATGGGCGTGTTTCTGTTGGCGTGGAGGTGGAGGTTTTGTTTTCGCCCGTTTTACACTGACCTTTGGTGTGGCGGACTTGTGTGGGTGTCTGTATTTCGGCGGATTCCGAGATGTGTGTCATAATAGCTGTGGCAGAATTCCGCGGCGGTGTATTGGCGGTCTTCTGCACGGCGGTAAGCGGCTTTTACCGCCAATGTTGTAATGACCCCCTATGTATTTAAGAAGTTGGACCTGTACATTTAAATGTTTACATGTCCTGGTAGTGAAAACTCCCAAATTTATTTTTCACTACTATGAGGCCTACCACTACCATAGGATAACATTGGCTCACCATATTACATTTAATAAGTGCTAATATTTATCTTGTATAATGGTGAAGTCAAGTTTTAAGTCACAATTCTGAAAATGCCACTTTTACAAAGTTGACATGTTCTTATCCTAACCATTTGGTTCCTGCAGCCTGTGTCCTGAGTCACACGACTGGGTGTACTTGGCAGTTGGCATTTGTGTATTAGTCCAAGACAGTGAGGTAAAGGGGGATTACATGTTGGCAAGATGGGCCATCCTACTAGGATAGGAGGGCAGAACTGTTCCCTTTCCCAAATACATTTCAAAGAGGTTGCTTCCAGCACACTCGCAAAGAACTTGACACCAGCCTATTGTCACCCCATGCTCCTTGATGCCAGGGCAGGGGAGGGATGGAAATTCTAGAGTCAGATGTAGGGATTAGTTTAGAAGTTTCTCCCACTGCAAAGCTGGCACTCGGTATAAATATTGGACCCTCAGACCAAATCTTCAGTGCACTCTTGGACCTGTGGACATTACAGAAGAAGGATGCCCTGCTACCAGAGGACTGCCTTGCTGCTTGAGGCCTGTTCTGCTTTCTGAGAAAGAAGACTTGATCGACCTGCTCCCTTCATCCCAGGCTATCCTGAGTGACTCCAAGGGTCAGTTGGGTGACCTCCTGTTGTGAACTACTGGGACACAACAAGCTCCAAAGGCCTCCATGCAATTGCTCAGCTGACTTGCTGCAACTGGACTGGCCTGGACCTGCCTAAGCCTTGAAAGACTCTGCTAGGATAAGTCCATGATCCCGAAGAGGTCTCTTCCCAGGTACTTGGCCCTTGGCTGACATCAGAGTGCACTCCTCTATAGAAAAGGGAGAAATCCTGAAGTTCTGGGCTGTTTACGGCTGCAAACAGACCCATTCATGCTGAGATCTTGCTACCCGCAACAACCACCAACACGAAGCTCCAGTGAGCCCAATTCTTCAAGCTACAGCGACCGCCAGTGACGATGATCGTTAACGAGAGATCTGCCCTTCTCCCTACCACAACAGCCAACGGTGACCACCAATACAAATCTCTAGCAATGATCATTTATGATGTCGGACAGGATCTTCACGCTAAAGCGACAATTGTCCATGATGCCAGGCCTGCTCTTCGAGTACAGTGATGACCATCTGTGACAATATGTTCGCTGCCTCCTCCTCTGTAAACTGGGGTCTTTGAGAAGGTAACTTTTTCAGCTGACTAACCTTGCCCCTAAATCTTGCCCGCTCTCCATTGTGATCGACCTGATCTTGTGACTTTCCCCCGGTCTAGCATGACCAGATGACTGAGAGTGACTCTTTGAGCTTTCTGGCGCTATTCTTACCTATATCTTTCAAATTGCATATCTCCCTTTCTACTGATGGATTTTTGTTGTTTTGGTGACAAACTTTTGATTACATTTTACTCTGTTTCTAAACTGGTGTGGTAGTTTTCTTTTGTTGTGGTTTCACTTTATTACTGATTGTGTGTTGCATAAATACTTTCCACATTGTCTGTAAGTAAAGCCTGACTGCTTTAGTTCCAATGATGAAAACCATTGTGACACCAGATCATGCACTGTAATACAACTCCCAAAAAAGGAATCAGGGGACTGCCGAAATACTTTCAATGACTCCATCACATAATGTTCAAGAATGGATTAAAACTGAGTTCTCAAAGTACCTTTTTGGATAATATTAATTTGCCATGAAAAAGTCCCATAGTCTGTGGGATGAAACTCGTTGGCTATGTTCGTCGGTCGTGTTACAGCCGTGTTTATCATTCTTATTGCAAGATAGAAATAAAGACTACTCCTTTGACAATAAACAAGCATTCCTGTATCTGTGGGATTGAATAATTGTTTTGGAACCTACATTTGTAATAGTAATTGCTTTCTGGGACTGATTGAGAGTTGTTTTATTATTTACGGTGTGCCTCTCCAATATTTGTGTATGTTAATTTTGTTTTTTTTTGAACGGTTAACCCTGGTAGTAGAGATCTGTTCCCAGCTTCTTAGATTTTTGTATCCTGAGAAGTCTTGTTTGAAGGAACGGAATAAATGAGGAGAATAGCCAGCACCAAACTTCCTGAAGGAATATGAATGAGAGAAGAACCAGCCCAGTATTCAGGTAAACTATCCAATAGAGGTTCAGCTGCAAAAAGCAAAACCTCTGTGACAAAAATAGAAACAAAAGATGAAGAATGTGATGAGAAGTGGTGAATAAATAAATTGCAATGCAAAATTTTTTGAGAAATATATCCTTGTATATCATCTAAAAGAAGTTGACACATTGTCGTAAATCTCGTTAGAGTAAACAGACTGCTGAATTTGGGTGACAGCACCACTGGGCACGGGGGACTTAGTCTGATCCTGCACCGTGTGACAAGTGTCAGCCTAACCGTTCCGGCAAGCTAACAGCACCTCACCAGTACCCAAGAGTAAAAGGAGATTTGTGGCAGTCCTTAGCATGTCATCAGGGTTTCTTAGGGAAATTGTGGTGGAACAGATCTTACCTCTTTCTCTCAGTGACATATGTCTCACACATACAAAGGCAAAACAGAAGCATTACGAGTTTCAATAGGTTCTATTGAATCAACTGCATTCTACATAAAAACGCATTTATTATGATTACGAGGATGATAAAACATAATAAAAGCAAGGCAGCAACAAGGAAAGTAAAACATAGGAAAACTTCCACCATACTGTCACAACAATGGTTCTCAAAATCCCTACATGCACTACTAAGATTCCCTACAAGAGATTGGCAGTGTAATCTTTAGCCTGCTCATCCAGCCCCTGGATAGCCACACCCCCATTCCTGTGATTGTAGGTAAAGAAGAGGTCTTTTGGTCTACTGACAATTCTCCCACATGCAGGTCTCAGCAGAAACTTGCAAAGGTGACAAGGTGTGTACAATAGCAACTGGTTGGAATGCCCCACTATTGTGTAGGGGCAGTGAGGTGTTCTATAATAAAACATTTGATGTTCTGAGAAAACTGCCCTGACGTGACAACACATATATTTCTGTGTATAAGATTTGGTGACATGATGAACGCTTTGTACCGGCAATAATTTGCTACCTTTCATGTACAACACTGGATAGAGTGCAGCATGAGAATGTCGTGCAGAGAAAAGAAAAACGAAGTCTGTGTAAAGGAAAAGCTGATAAAATAATAAAACAATCTCCACTAAAAGAAGGCTTCAGCTGAAAAATAAAGAGAAATAAAAATGCATGCCTCAGAGTGAAAGGGCACAAGCTGCAGGCCTAGGCTAAATAACATGCCTGTGTAATGTCTAAAGTAGCTTCACGACAACAACACAGAAAAAGGACAATACATCGTTTTGGATTGAGATTCCTAGACCACCATCATGGATATGGTTCTTTATAAGGTTTTGTCATGACTTCATTCTGAAAAGATTGGCGTTCACAGGGAAAGTGAAGATATGGGAAGAAAAGAAGAAGATTAAGGCCCATATTCATACTTTTTTAGCGCCGCATTTGCACCACATTTTGCATCAAAAAGCGGCACACATGCGGCGCTAATAAAGTATAAATATGAGCCTAAGTTTGATGTCTTTATTCCAATGTAGCATTTCACAAACTCACTGTCATCATATGTGTCCCAAGTACAGACAAGTTTGCAGGACATACCTTAGTGCAGCTGGGAGCATTAAGACTCCCTGACTAATCTGGTAGAGCAGGCACACGGCTATATGCACTCAAGATCTCAAGCATGTCAATATACTCAGTGCTTCTCTCTTTCTTCCACCTATATAGGCCATTCGTAAGCCTTTAGCTTATGTCTATACAACGTTGTAACAATTCACTATTCTGGGGGTGAATATTGTTATTGCTTGATTTTAGTGAGGAGTTACTGGTCAGAATCGGAGATTCATGCCTCTAAGAATCCCCAAACTTTAAATCCAACAAATTCATAATGTGGGCTCGAGTGGTGTAGCAGACTAATGGAATATACCACACTTACTGACAGTCCAAACGCTGATGATGATTTAGGGGGTTATTACAACTTTGGAGGAGGTGTTAATCCGTCCCAAAAGTGACGGTAAAGTGGCGGATATACCATCAGCCGTATTACGAGTCCATTATATCCTATGGAACTCGTAATACGGCTGGTGGTATATCCGTCACATTTGGGACGGATTAACACCTCCTCCAAAGTTGTAATAACCCCCTTAATCTCCACAATAAGATCCCCAACTAAAATATAACACCCTAGTTAATGTTGTCTGCACTGCACTATTCGTGCTGCCACTATGTTTGTATAGTATGATGTTTTAACATTGACACCAGGGGCCCGTATTATAGAAGTGCCCAGGGGCGCAACAGGTGTTTGCCCCTGCTTTGCACACCACAAGGCACGTTGGTACTAGAGAAGGGGCCACAAATGTTTGTACCCCCCTTCGGTAATACAGATATCGTTGGTGCACATATAGCACCAGCGCTATTGTTATTTTCATGGGCGTATATCTTCCTAGAACCGAAATTAAAAATTCTAAGTACCGTACCCTGCATCCTAAAACTGTCACAGATGCTAGCAGTTTATGAACTAACATCCATACTGACCAGATCAAGTGCTAGTTAGCTTTCCAGAGAACTAGGTGTATGAACAAATTGCATGAGCCAGGGCAAAAGTCAGAGATATGAGAAAAGATGCCATAATAAAGAGAAAGCTGTCACCAAACCACACTGGTTCAGCTCGATCAAAACATAAAACAGATGGTCCATCAAGAACCAACATTGAATAAGTTGTAGCAAACAAAACAAGCTTCAAATAGAAATATTTTAGGAGTTAAAATTGTGACCTATCAAATAAAAAAAGACTACCTATCAGGACAAATTTAAACCTTGCCCATATTCATCTCTGGCAACAGAAAGATAATACTGTGAGCCTTTTAGAGATTGGTTACATGGCATCGGAGAAATCGAGAGTTTTGCAAATAATTTTGCTTTGCAAATTCTGAGCATCTCAGCTCTAAGGGATTTAGGCTTGTAGCTATTTACCTCATTGTGCAATCCATTCTAAACTTTAAAAAAACAAATCATTCAGGTAGGCAACATTGTAGCACTCCTTTTTTGGTCTGGCCTAGAGACCACTTTTAGTTGAGTTGTTAGCAAAATATAATAAAAAACTTTAATAAAAAAATACATGGATATAGGGAAGGGCTTTGAGTCAACTCTCTTCATCATTAGTCCTAGGGCAATTCTACTTCAGTCACTGGCTCTCGCACTATGAAGTACTGCATTGTGCTTAATGACGTACATCTGCCTAAAAAGGCATGCACGTCTGGGAGAGGGCCAGCGGGGCCCATACTTTACTTAGCCGATGTTTTTCATTTTTGATTCCATATCCCTTTTCTTTTTTTTTGTTACTTATTCTTATGTGTTTAAACTATATCTTCAAGTCACAGTAATTCAAAGTGAACAGTAATTTTCATTTGCAGCAGTAAGAATCACCTTCCCTGTGATATACATTCAAAGAGATATTATATCTGTTTTAACTACACCTGCATGCTATGAAACACATATGGTATTGTATAAAAATGTGCAATCGTTATTTTTACTAATTGAAGTGTATATTGCATTAAGCAATTAAAAATTTGACCCTCTTACTGGGTTATAAAGCCCATACCTATTGGCTCTGCCAATGATTGTTACACAAGACGTTCAGTGCAAGATGTTTTTGACACTGTGGAATTTGTGGAGCGTCATGTCAAACTATTACAGAATAAAACAGAATAGCCCCCAAGACATTAGGAAAAGTGACTCCCTTTCAAGGGAAAGAGGAGATATGTATAGAATACTGAGTAGGTTTTATAGTAAAATCAAGAAAAATAGACAATGCTAGTTATTTAGCTTTTACCAGAAAGAGACAAACATTTGCTTGGAGGTAAGCACAGTTGAGTGCTCTTGGAGTGTAATACAATTGTTGCTCATATATATAGAACACAAGAAATCAATGCTGGTCTTCAAATACATAAAGGCTACTAGCTTTTGAGAAATACAATTGCTTGAAATGTACTATAATGTGAGTGTTCACGTTCTATACCATTGCAGGGCGTGGAAGCACTTTATGACTAATAAGAGGGGAAGAAGACCATTTAAATTCTACACCATGGCCATTTCACTGCTCTCCACACCAAAAAACTGAAAACTGTAGTAATTTAGAATGCAACCAGGAGCACGAGCCGATTAAATATTAGTTCACCAATTAACCTGCAATGAAAAATGAGAATTTTTAGAACAGAAAATGTGAAATATTTTCACACCACTTTTTTACTAAATACATTTATAGGATTCACTGCGTTATTCCACAATAGTAAGAATTGTGATGCTTGGATAATGATTAAACATTCCAACTTGATTTTGCTCATGCTGGCAAAGGTGCATGTAAGGTTCACAAATTCTCTAAATTTTCTGTCTGTGAAACAGAGTAAATTGCCAAAGATATTTTCTTTTCTTGATTCTAAATATGATTTCCCACATTTGTATAACATCTGTAAGTCAATATTATGTGGGCTTTAATACTTGGCCAAAAGTGTAGCTTTCAGGGTACCTGGGTAGAAAGACAGTTTTTGAAATAGTATAGTGAAAACAGAGTTGCAAAGATGAGAATTTTATCATAAGGACAACTTGCAACCCATGTAGTGACGGACAACAAAAAAGAAAAGAAACAATTGTTCCAACATATGCTTGCAATATGGTAAAAAAAACATTGAATATATAGATACGTTTTACTATGTGACACTGTAGTTAACAACTATAGCTAAGTGCCAGCACTTATTTTTGCAGATGGAGAGCAAAGCTCAGGTACTGCCTATTTGTATAATGGAAGATAAAAGCTCCATTCTGTATCCTGTTTTCAGTGGCTAATGTGCATCTATGTGAAGCAAAATATTTTTGTTCAGCACACAAGGTGGAGAATATCAGGTAAAGCCATGTTTTAGTTGGATAAACTGCGGTTGATGGAGCACTAACAGCCTTTGAAGGAAAATGTTACTTTAATCACAACCCACCCCAGGGCCACAAATGCCATGAACTCACCATCCTGGTGGGTACCAGCTTTGAACAAATGCATCAACAGTCTTTGTTAAAGCACCATCATGTTGAGAACCATGGTATTGTTGTGAGAACATTTTAGGAATATGAGTGGGTAGAACTTATAGAGTGAAATGAGAAACTCGGTTTCTTTGGTGAGAACAAGGATTTAGCCGAGCCTCATGATACCATAATTGGAGATGTATTAATGCTATACAGTTCTATAAGACTGTGGAATATTGTAATAAAATGCTCTTTTATGATTTCACATCTATATTGTTACATTAACAAAACAAAGCTGTATCACCTATGACATCCCAGTAGTTTAGCCATGTGCCAAGGGCCCTAGTGCTAGGAAAGGAGTGGACCCCATGGCTGCTGTTTGAATTATAACATACAGTAATGATTGGGGTTCAGTGGGCCCCTCATGCCTCTGGGCCCCAGTGCCACTACACCTGCTGCACCAATGGAAGCTACGCTCCTGGGACATCCTTGAATTATTTATTGGAATTTTAAAGAATTCATTTCATTTTTTGGCTTGATTAAATGTCAAGTGTTGCTTCCCTAGACACTATTTTCCATTGGATGGAAAACACATTTCCCCCCATTTTTGAAAGTGTTGTGAAAGTAACCAGGTCACAGAGTGAGTGCTGGGGGATGGGGGTGTCTTGAAAGAAATGTGGGAATAATGGGTAGTGAGAGTT
Organism: Pleurodeles waltl; assembly: GCF_031143425.1. NCBI lineage: Eukaryota > Metazoa > Chordata > Amphibia > Caudata > Salamandridae > Pleurodeles > Pleurodeles waltl. Next base: position 186,099,095 of record NC_090445.1, on the reverse strand, counting down.
TTGCTGTTCCTCACAAATTCTGGAACTTCAATGTACAGAAATGTGCAGAAAACTCCTGGTAAGAAAACGTGATGGCATCTACACAAGCCACAACATCAGGTAACTTCCAGGTTTCTAGCATTCAGAAATGTCTAGGTTTAGTAGGATTCTCAGATGACTACAGGTCCATGTGTGTGTGTATTTTTGCCCAAGAAAGGAGTCAGATACTGTTTAGATTTTTATTCTTAGTCTAAGAAAGAAATTCAAAGAGCATCTGACTCCACTCTGGGGCACATCTTGCTGGGGCACAGTTGTGTGTTCCTAGCCCCAGAAAAAAGCCAGATGCTGTTTGCATATTCTGTATCCTAAGAAACAGTTCAAACACTTGTTTTCTGTGGCACTAGTCTGCTAATTTCTCTCCTACCAACAGAAAAATGTAGATCAAGTTGATGGGCACTGCTAAGTAGCATCTGGGGACAGCAATTCTTGAATTAGCCCCTCCTACAGTCCCACCCAACAGCTCAATCTTTCTATGGATGGGGGAATCCCTTCCAGGCCCATATAGATTTGTGTGACAGCAATAGTGATGTCATGCATATTAACAAAGGGCTAGAGAAGCAAGCACTTGGACATCTCATTTGGAACTTTGCCAGTGCCCAGAAAGGATTGAGAGCCACAAATACATTCCTCCCATCCCCAGCACCATGAAGAATTTGTCCCCATCAAGTGAGACCAAAATAATACTTATACTTCACTGGAACATCCAGAAGTTAAAAGGACGTCATAGTTAGGCAAAAATGTTGGTTAAAAAATACTTTTTAAATATAGAAAACCACTAAAATTCACCAGTTATGCACAGTGTTGTAATCAATGATGCCATTCCAGAGAGTGCTCTGATGCTATCAATGGTGTCATAGATATGTGATGTAATATATGAGTTTACAATCAGTGCATGGCGAGGGAAAAAGGTATATTTACTTTAGGGTTGACTTGTAGTTACTTGAGATAACTATAACTGGTGAATGTCAGTGTTGTTGTTTGAAACAGTATGCCTACTTTTGAGTTTGATGAAAGATACCAAATGGTGTTTGGGCATTTTTGACATAGTAACTATTGAACTGCTGTGTTATACTGTATCTCATTCTCCACCACCTTCAGACCTTGGTCTTGTTATCTGACCATCATTATTACAGTTGATACAATGGGGTGAAATGGTCCTGTTTGCCTCACAGATAACTTGGTAAAACTTTAGCTGCCCATGCATTCTTGCATAGCTCAAGGTGAGACTACAAGGATAGACAATTGCTCCTCCTACACACATTGTTTTCTCCTGGAATGTAAATACCGACACCCCGACACCATTCTTACTTCTAATCTCTCACTCTCTCATCCTAGCTCTCATCTGTTATTTTCCATCATGGCATACCTATATTTAATCATGTCAATGGGCTATGTGCCATATTTATACTTTTTGACGCAAAACTGCACTAACGCAGTTTTGCGTAAAAAAAATTAGCGCCGGCTAACGCCATTCTGAAGCGCCATGCGGGCGCCGTATTTAATCAATGACGTTAGCCGGCGTTAGCCGCCGGCGCTGCCTGGTGTGCGTGGAAAAAAACGACGTACACCAGGCAGCGTCGGCGTAGGGGGATATGGGGCTTGGGCGTCAAAAAATGGGGCAAGTCAGGTTGAGGCAAATTTTTCGCCTCAACCCGATTTGCGCCATTTTTTTCGACTCCCAATCCCCATAGAAATGACTCCTGTCTTAGCAAAGACAGGAGTCATGCCCCCTTGCCCAATGGCCATGCCCAGGGGACTTCTGTCCCCTGGGCATGGTCATTGGGCATAGTGGCATGTAGGGGGGCACAAATCAGGCCCCCCTATGCCACAAAAAAAAAAATTAAAAATGACTTACCTGAACTTACCTTAATGTCCCTGCGATGGGTCCCTCCAGCCTTGGGTGTCCTCCTGGGGTGGGCAAGGGTGACAGGGGGGTCTCTGGGGGCATGGGAGGGCACCTCTGGGCTCCTTCAGAGCCCACAGGTCCCTTAACGCCTGCCTTTTCCAGGCGCTAAAAAACAGCGCAAAATCGGCCGTACGTCTTTTTTTTTGACCCGCCCACTCCCGGGCGTGATTTTTGCCCGGGAGTGTAAATACGGCGCACATGCCTCGGAGTCAATTTTTTAGACGGGAACGCCTACCTTGCATATCATTAACGCAAAGTAGGTGTCCACGCTAAAAAATTACGCAAACTCCATGGACTTTGGCGCTAGACACGTCTAACGCCAAAGTATAAATATGGAGTTAGTTTTGTGTCGGAATTGCGTCAAAAAAAATGACGCAATTCCGGCGCAAACGGAGTATAAATATGCCCCTATATCTTTTCAGGGGACCTTGCTTGCCCATTTAAGCCATTTAAGATCCTGTTTACTACCTTCAAATACCAAGTCCCCAGTTTCTCTCTTTTTCTCTTTGTGCTTGGTTTGCTCTCCCCTCTCTTGGAACTTGCCTTGTGAATGACTGTCATAGAGTAGCCTTACACAGCAGATCATTTGACACGCACTAACTAGTGCTATTGTTATATGGGGCAGGGTACTTTCATTCATGCCTCAATTTGGGAATGTTCAAGAAGAAGCATTTTGAACAATAAGGGCAGAACATATGTTTAATAATATCAGAAATAAATTAGTGTTAGTCTATATGGAGAAGTTAACAAAGAAAGCAAAGACAAAAGTAAGTGTATCATTTGCAGCAAGTTTATAATCCGACCTGGCCTCCCTACTGCCATCAAATCACACACACCCAAAGCGGTACCAAGAATTGCAACAATCTTCCTCATTCCTTGAGATTTGCTTAGACATTTCTACCATTTTGTGTTTGTTATTGCAACGCCTCTCTCTTTAATGATTTAACATTTTTCTTGTTTTTATTTGTTTAGTGCTCAATCAGCCATTCACTACAATGACACTGTAAAGAATATCTCCAGGCCCACCATTGTTACTTGGCTGTGCAATTTTAGACTATAAATTCGACCTGACAAAATAACCCTTTTTTGACAGGCCTAAACCTTCCTTTTAAACGTTGATATGTCACCCCTATGTAGGTCTTATTACACATAAGGCACGGTACATGGTATTTATAGGTAAATGTGTCATCTCCAGCAAACCACTTTAGAAGAAGATTGAACCCCCCTGTGTACAACCTGAAGAGTCCTAGAGGGCTAGGACGGGACCTTGTCTCTCTCTCTCCTGTACCTAGGACAAAGAAGTGGACTCCAAGGGTCTTAAGGCTGACCTCCTTTTCAAGCTAGAGTGATACTACAAACTGCAGGAGGCCTTTTCTGTACCTGCCTAGCTTATCAGTGGCTACTGGACCTGGATCTACTCTCCTGTTGGACTCTGCCTGCCATCCAATGAGTCTCCAAGTGCCTCATCTGAGGTCCTGAAGAGAAGTGCACTACTGTGGTAGATTGGGACTCAAAAGGCTGATGTCAGAAGTTAAATCTTTGACCAGTATGAACCTGGTTAGTGTATCTTACCCGCGCTCCATCGCAGTCAGCGTCAAACTGTACCTGAGTCCTGTTCTTCTGCGACCAGCGATTATCTTTGGCACTTTCAACTTCTTGGTGCTGTTTCTACTTAAAACTTTAAAAATTCATATCTACGATTGTCCTCATTCGATTTTTGTCATTTTGTTTATTAAAAGTGACTCAATTTTTCCAACCTGTGTTGCGATTTCTATTGTTTTGCATTGAAACTTTATTACTATTTTAGTACTGCTAAGTATTTTACACATTGGCCTCGAAGTTAAGCATGTCTGCACTGTGACATAGCTGCCTTGGGGTTGAACTCAGGTTTGTTTAGTGAATTTAGTGGTCCACTCTGACAAGGATTATGATTACTACTTTTTTCCTGACTAAACAGAGAAAATTGGCATCTAAAGACCTTCTTTAAAGTTTAATGGAGCAGGAGCTTGACTGTAAATTAGTTCTTCTGCCTCAATTACAGTCAGGAGAACTGCTGAAATTCAGCTGGTTCTACCAATAGAAATGCTTGACCCACCTACTGGCCTGCTGGGTCACAGTGACAGTGCACCCATTACTGATTTTCCTTGCCTGGGTCAGCTTTATGGGACATGGCAGACTTGCGCAGGTAAATGGGCTTCGCACGCAGGGAGCAAATTCCAGGCATGCCAGAGCCATTGTATTTTTAGATTTTTACCCAAAAGATCTTGCACTTTAGGGGTTTATATCAGAAAAATAACAGATGAATGCCGAGTTGGAAAAAAACAGGATGCCTGCTTGGCATTCTGCTGTGCCGTCAGTGCACCAGATGCACTGGGAGATGCATGGAAGTTGCAGGGTTCTCCACAAAGCAGGTGGGAAACTTTAAGAATAGTGGGTCAGGGCCTCTGCTGACCTGGTGGACTGGCAGGCTACCTGTCAAACCTTAAGTGAGACTGTCTTGTGACAACATCATGTGTGTCCATCACTTTGTAGAAGGGAGGAAACAAAGGTTTTCTGTGCATTGGCCAAACATCAGTTACTTATATACCTTCACTGCTAACAATCGTGCACTTATCCCCTGATGGCACCACATCCTGAACTCTTATGTGAAATGTTTTTCTACTTTGAAGATCTTAAGTAAGAGCCCTGAAGAGAGAGAGAGAGAGAGAGAGCAAGAGGGAGAGAGAAAGAGAGAGAGAGAGAGAGAGAGAGAGAGAGAGAGAGAGAGAGAGAGAAATACAGAGAGGGAGAGCATGGTGGGAAGTGGGCAGTCCTTATGCAGGAGGTTCTGCCAGGAATGATACACCAATTTGTTTTGATCAGCAATGTAGTTTATATACTGTCTTTTGAAGTAGGACTTGGACAGAACCTGACCACAATGCATATATGTAGCTAGTGCCCAGTAATTTTTCTAGTTTTCTATTGCTCCTTGGCCAATAAAGAGGTCCTTCCCTTGCACTGACCACATACAGAAGAATTACACAGTTTACATTGTTGAGTGAGTATATTTAGCTTTTCAACCTTCTGTGATTGATAAATTGATTACCAGTAAATTTGTTAATAGTAGCATCTTAAATTTATATCTTTTAAAATTAACACATGTATTTCCTGTTGTTTCATATTGTTCAACTGGTAAGCTAGTGCTTTGCTTTAAGTCGGACAATGCTTCAGCTGCCTCCTAGATTGATTTAGCCTTTCATCCTCAGACAATCCATAAAGTGGCAAACAAAGAAAAAAAGACAATTTTGTCACATATGCCCCACACTAATCAATTGTCAGTACTAAGCTGTTCTAAAGTCCCTTGTGGAGGCCCCAGCAAAATGACTCCGCCATCCCTGATTCCTTATTGCTTCCTTGCTCTCTCAATTCCTTTCTTCATTTATTTGTTCTTCCACACTCCTTATGCCTTGTATTTGGAAATCTGTTTTCCCCAGGGAACGACTCTAGTGTGTTTCTTCCAAGAACAGTAGTTTCTTCCAAGAACAGTGGGCTGTGACAGTGCCAACAATTATATTTAAACGGCAAGTCTACATACTTCAAAGAATGAAAATTAGAATGTGATTTCTCAAAAATAAAAAAACACAGTAGATGCAGATCCTGCATGGATAATAACTCCTTGGGATATAAAAGCGACCTTTGCTTGACTTGTGCTTATTGAACAGCTTTTGACACATTGTCTAAACAAACAAGCAAATATTCACTATAGAGATCCCTGGATCTTTAAAATTCCACTAAGAAAAAACATTTTATAATTTCATGGGAGACTGAGTTGCAGAGTGAAATCTCAGCTGCCCTTCTCTAAAGCAAGAATCTTTTTTCAAAGGACAGCACATGTCAGTGGGTGGACTGCTGCCCCTTGGCAGCAGTCCCCCATACCTTGTTCCAAGGTGCCCAGTATCATGGAAATTTCCTACGTTCATCCCCATGCCCAGCAAGCTGGTGTGCATGCTTTAGCTCCTTTGACTCTCCTGCCCCTGTGGGCAATTACTATTTAAGATTCCTTTGCCCGCTGCTATCACATGAGCTACACTCCCACCCCACTTCTGTCCCTCACACTGTCCCACTCATCCTCCATGCACCGCTTATGGGTGCATTGAGGCAGTGGAGCTGCTGACTTCCACTTTTGCCACTTTGTGTCAAAGATTGAGTAATCTAGCATGCCAAGTGTGTTTCACTATACATTGGACAAAGTTGGGTACAGTCTGAACTCTTCGTTCATTTCAACAAGGCAAAATTGCCTGAATACGCTTAACTTAATGTGCATTCGCAAAACATTTGTTTGACCCACGCCCATTATTCAGATCTTTTGGAAAAATATTCTGGCACATTTTAAGGATGTAATTGGGTTGTGCTCCTTATCCTTTACCATGTCTTTTAGATGGGGCTGATAAGCATCAAATATGCTCTCTTAGATTAAATATAGATACTCTCTTCTCAGAGCAACCATAATAACAATTGCTTACTTATGGATATGTTTTCATTCCATCTTTTGATTTAAAAGTTGGAACAAAGTTCTCATTATGTGTCCTATGAAGACAATGTCTTCCTCTATGGTGAACAGACACAGTAGGTATCATGCAATCTGTATCAAACATCTAGGTTAATCAAGAAAAATGTCTTCTTTAATAGAAGTGTTCCAAGAATATGTAATCTCTTTTGAAAATTTATCATGATTCTACTTTGCAAGACGTTGGTTGATCGTCTAAACTGACAAATGTATTATATTCTTAGGATTCTACCTTTCTGTCCATTAGTCAGTGTTTAAAATGTTAGAGTTCCTGTCATAAAACAAAGCAGACAGTGAACATTGTGACGGGGCTGGCCAGGGAGGACCCTGCACTGCCCATACCAAGTGCATGGGTAGTGCAGGGGTCCCTCTGGGGCACCCTGCACCCCGTCTCTGCCATCCTTTTCAAAGTGGGATTACCGCCATGAAACCGCTGGTGGAAAAGGGGGTCATAATTCCCAGGGAGGCGCTGCTTGCAGTGCTGCCCTGACAGATTAGAACTGCCAGCACTGCCACACCGTTGTGTCGACGAAAAGTGGCAGTGCTGGCTGTCCAACTGTGGTGCTACCGCCGCAGTCCTAATGTGGCAGTCGAACCGCCACATTGCCAGCGGTCCGACCGCCACCATGCCCCTAGCGTTCATTGGATCGCCAGGGTCGTAATGAGGGCCTTGATCTCCACGGACAGCACCCCGAGACCCTCACAGGTGATAAGCCACGCTATATAAATCTACATGTACATTTTTAACTGGTGAAATGTACAGTAATGTACACACATGCTGTATTGTACAACGTAGACATGTGAATTTGGGTAACTGGATGGTAGTGAAACCTGAATGACAGCCTGTTGAAAATAGGGGATTCAAATAGTTCACAAATATTTTACAGAGTAATGTCCAGTGACATGAGGAAATAAAGCTAATAAACTGCAAAAAATCTACTACTGCCCTTCAATAATGAACTATAGTTGGCATGCATGCCAGAATACCGTTTACAAAACTGACCCAATTATTGTGGTTTAAATATTGTTTACAAAAATGTCCCATTGGATGTAGATTTCCCATAAATGACTCTGATGGGTGATATTTTTGTAAGATATCATATTTATTCAGACACTATTCTAAGATATTCCTGTACCACACAATATGGTGTAAAAGTTTTTCAATGTAAATTTTTAAGTGCATTTGGTAAGAAAGACAAAGCTCAGAAGATCATCTTTGTGAAGAGACATGCACTGACATCTTTTATTTTATAGTTTCTCGATTGTTTTGAGTTTGCCCTTCGCCTGATACAAACTAGAGGCAGATTTAAGAGCCCCTTGCGTCATCTAACAACACATTAGCATCATTTTTTTACCCTAATGTGGTGTTAGATGGCCAAAAACGCCTCCCAAGATTTACAAAGTGGCACAATGCATGCATTGCACCTCTTTATAACCCTTTACCCTACATCATGCATGTGCCATGCATTATGTATGCAAAGGGGGTGAAATAATGGTGCAAAGAAATATAAGAGATTCGGCTCAGAGCAGGCTTTAAAAGGAGGCACACCATTATTCATATGCAGGATTAGTGCAAACTTTTTAACGCTAATCCTGCAAAGTTCCTAACAAAAATATGGATGCTAGTTCCCTAACTACTGCCATGGTGTGTCGTATCTTAGTTATGGCACACACATGCTGGCGTTAGGGGGCTGTAAGGGGCACAAGAAAAGTGGCGCTGCACTGGGTGCAGCACCACTTTTCTTAAATCTGGCCTTAGATGTATTCTGTACGACAGCGGTTCCCAACCTTTTGATTTGTGCGGACTCCTACTTCATCATTACTCGATCCCAGGAACCCCCACTGAGTCATTGTTGGAAACAAGCGACCCCCCACTGAGTCATTACTGGAAGCCGGGTAGCCCAGCGTAAACATTGTTGATGAATTGAAGGGCAGAAACAAGTATTCATCAAATACATACACAAATAGTAACACTTTTCAATGAATATGCAAACAAATATAAATAAAAAAAATAATGTTAGTAGGAAGGTTGGAGCTTTTCTAAATTAAATTGAAGCCACACAACGTCCATACTGTATTCTGTTTGAAGCACCTGCACTGCTCCCATGAATTAGACTGAGGATACTAACTTAATTTGTAACTTTTAATTTAAAATTCCTTGACATTTACAGTGCGTTTTCAAATTTTCTAAGCAGTTGCTGACCCCCTGAGGAGGCTTCGCAGACCCCCAAGGGTCCCCGGACCACAGGTTTAGAACCACTGCTCTACAACATTAAGCTGGGGTATTTTGGGCACAAAAAGCAGGGCTGTAAGTTCAGCGGTGGGACCTCCTGTGTTTGGACAGTGATTCGCCTTTTCATTCTTTGCACTAATAAAAAGAGAAAAATGTAAAGAACCATGAATTACATTAATGATACTACTCCTTATCCTACTAGAAGCAACAGCCCACATAGTTGCAAAAATACCCAGTAATTGTTTTAGTCTGCTAACTCTACTTTAGTTTACAGCTTGTTGTACAGTAGCCAACAAGCACCTCATGACCAACTGCAATAAAGTGGTATCAACCAATGAATATAACCCCCTTGCTCTAGGAGAAATACTGATGACACGTGGGTCCAAGACCTTTCCATTGATGTTCTAGGGACATATTACAAGCCAGGCAAAGAAGGACAGTGAGTTCACAGCATGTTGACTCCCACCCCATGCCTCCCCCACTGTTTATGAACAGAAGTCCCTCCTACTGAAAGGAGAAGTTTGTGTGTGAAAACAAGGTTGCCATCAGGAATATGGATGTAATAAAGAACATTCTAATTTGAGGCCCAGCATATTAGTCCCGATTCTTGACCCAAAAAGATGTAGTTGCATGGTGTGCATGCTTACCCGCAGGAATCAATCATTCCTGCCCTGGTAATTTCAGGGGGTTTCTTCTTTCGCTTCATAATGATATTTAGGTGTTTTTTAGATAACGATGTCTATCTCATTAACTGATGTTTGGGTGTCAAACTCCGTTTTTTTCAGATTCCTTACTATAAAACAAATTAAAGCTTACTCCTTTAGTAATGCCACTGAATGATAATAAAAGCAGCCCATTCCATCCGCGGCTCTTGGCCCCTTTGGGTGGGATGCCCACTACACCATGATCTAGACGAAAACCTTTATAAGAATGGGAAATAGCATTATTAGAATACTCTTTTACCTATCCTTACATGCCTTTGCCATCGAACTCCCTACTAGTATTACTGAAATGAAGGCCCAGTCCTTTATATGCCAACTAATTGTATATGAATATTTCGTGAATATTTACATTTCATTCCCTTTTAGATTTTATGGGGCCAATTCACAAAGGCATGAAAGAGTATGTTTAAGATCACTAAAGGAATACTAGTTTACATACTCAAAAATGCCTTTGGGAGTTGTGTGTTTAAAGTGAAAGTGTACTGCAAATGCCTATGTTGTACCTGTTCCCTGTGTGAAAGTCTTACACTGCAACTGCCTAAAATGCATACGTTTAGTGCCAGTGAAGCACTTTATGCTGCTTTACAGGTAGTCCTATGTATGTTTTCACTGATGCAATGCACATTATTGTGTGTGTGTGTGTGTGTGCGTGCGTGCGTGCGTGTGGTTGTGTTGCTGGGTTTGCTGTATTTGCTGTTTTTGTGACAGAAGCTTACATTGCTGCTTCCTGTGCTGTTCTGGGTCTGTATATGTGGAGGAGCCAATTCAGAATTCACCCAAGGACCAGTTTCTAAAAATCTTGCTCTCAATGCCTTATGGACTGATCAGTGTATAGGACAAGAGATCTGCAGTAGAATTGTGTTTGCACAGTGACACTATTGTGTTGATCTTCCATGAATCATCAAAGGTTTTAGTTGACTGGAAATCTTTGAAGCATGGCAGAAACATATTTTTCTACCAATCTGTATCAGGCTCAAACTGTTCAACAGTGAGTAGAATTTGAACTAGAGCTTTAACTGTTGGAATTTAGATTGATGGCCGCCGTTATTTTATTTTCAATTATCCAAGACAAGCATGTTCCCTTGCCGCAGACAAGGCCGTCCTACTTAGAACTATTTAATTCTTAGAGTGATGTGCAGAGGTGGAATTTGTTCTCTTTCAAACTTCATGCAATTCTCGTAAATAATAAGATAATGATAACAAACTATACTTCCCAACTTTCCATCATGTGACTTTTCACGTTAAAACCAGATCTTTCTCACACCTTTCAAGTTTTGTGAGAAAAATGATCATTAACATCCAGGCAGTTTCAAAGTCACAGGAAAATAGTTTCATTTTGTGTGAAAACAATATAACAGTTTTTAGCACCAACCATTACTTCTCACGGTTGGCACTCACAAGTAACCATTGCCAGTTTGTGAGGATAAACTGGGCAAGGGCATAGATGTAGGAATATCCTTCTGCCTAGAACCGATCTCTCTGGCTCCTTTCACTTGGCATGCTGACAATCCCTAACAAGGAAGCAAAACATCTGGGTATCTCTGGGATGACCATAACCTATCCTTGGATGTGCAAATTTAAAAGCATGCATATTCTATTTTATGCCACTGAGGAAAATTCTCCCTTTCCTCTCTCAGGTTAGCCGGGTCCCACTTCTCAATGCTACTATATTTTTGCATCTCGATTATGACGCTACCTTTCACCTCAGTGTGCCTGAGAACCAATTTCTTAAACTTCAAAGAATATAAACATGGTCATTCGTCTGACTGCCAATCTCAGGATATTTGACCAGGGTTTGAAGGCACGCCAGAACCTCCACTGGGTGCCGGTCAAAAGCAGAATTCAATAAATGGTCCATCAACCATTTTACAAGACAGCTCCTCAATCAATCTCATCCTTACTGTGGCAGCATACTCCAACCAGATCGCTCTGATCAGGTGTTAAACACATCAAGCTGGTCCCACATTTCCGTTGTTTCTGAATAAATTGGCCCTACTTCAGTGTCCTAAGCCTCATGCTGTGGAACACTCTATCCGTTGATATTCATCATTTTATTCACTTTTTGAGAACCAACTAAATGTACACGTCTTATGTTAAAATGTATTCCTCTCCTCTCTCTCACAACTTCTTCCTTTCTCCTTTTCCAGCGCCATAACGCTCTGGGGTGTAAGTTCCAGTCTACAAAAAAAATGAGTGATGAACGATGTAGGAAAAGTTACAAATTCGGCTAAATAGGTAGTTCATTATAAAGGTCTATGCAAGACTACGTTTGCGTAATAAATATTTGCAAACCCCTACTTTTAGTCAGAAATGTTAACTGCTGGCAATGAAAATATGTATGCATAGAAACACACATTTGAATATAAAACACAACATAAGTGAGTATATGTGGTGGGTGGGCACAGATGGTGGCTGTGAACTCAGTAAACCAGACTTCTGTGTTCAAAATATTTTACTGAATTTTGTGATAACATGAAGGGCCATACAAAAAAGAGCACTGGAAAAGGTACATGCAAGATTTTAAACTAATAACAATTATGTGGAGTGTACCTGTACAATGAAAAGTATATGAAATACTATAAATGAAAGGAAAAGAAAAGACAACTTAAATTTAACTAAAACAAAGTTGAGCTACTAACTTACAATTCCCTCAGTTTAAATATTAACACCTTAGCCTACATGTTAACCTCTTTAGTGCGCATGACAGAATTGTTCCATCATGCATACCAAGGCTCGTGCGCAGAGGACAGAACCATTCTGTCCTCATCAACAAGCCCCAAATCCCTCTGGTGTTTGCAGCAGAGAGATTTGTTTTTTGTAAAAACAGCCTCGGGAGCTGGGAAAGAGCTTTCCCAGTTCACAAGGCTACTTTTAGTTTTCAGTGAAATGATAAGCAGCTCTCATGGCACACTGACGTCATTTTGCTGAAACCTAAAGTGAAATGAGCCGAATGCCTCATTTCACTTTCACTACCTGGGTGCTTGGGGGGAGGGCCCCCACGAAAACCTAGGCAGACAGGAGAGGTATCATTGGAAAGGGGAGAATCTCCCCTTCTATAGTGGATCCCTGCTTGGGGAACCACCACAGGAGGGCGGTCCCCAAACAGGGATCCACCCACTAGACACCAGGGAGGGGGAAACAGCCCCTTGGCAAGGGCTCTTGCTCCCCACTTAATTTTGTGCCATAATCAGTCTTTCTGTCCCCCTGGGGGGACAGATGGGGGCAATAGCCCCCAATCTGACCCCCCGGGGGGCAGAGAGCCCACTAGACATCAGGGGGCTACCCAAAATGGGCATGCCAATGCAACCACCTCTCCCCACACATAAGCAGTCTTTCTACCCTACAGGCAGGCAGATAGGGGTTATTATCCCTATTATTTCTACCCTTGAGGGAGCAGAAAGCTTACTAAACACCAGGGATTTTTTTACAATAAAAGAGGGGTGGGGGCTGCCCACAATATGCAGGCCAATGCCCCCATCCTCAAACACAAATTGGAACAGCCTTTCTGCCCTCTTGTTGGCAGATGGAGGTTAATACCACCAATGTGTCCCCCGGGAGGGCAGAAGGGCCCGCTAAACACCAGGGATTATTTTTTTACTTATATGGATGGGGCTGCCAAAAATGGGCATGCCACAACCCCTCCCCAGACACAAACAGCCTCTCTGCCCCCCATGGGAGCAGATGGGGGTTATAACTCCCAATCTGTTCCCCCCTGGAGGGACATAAAGTCCACTAGACACCAGGGATTTTGTTTTCTTATAAAAGAGGGGTAGATGCTGCCCACAATGGGCATGACAATGCCCCTATTCCCCAGGCCTAAATTGGAACAGCCTTTTTGCCCCACTGGGGGCCTGATGAGGGATATTACACCCAATTTGCCCTCAGGGTGGGCAGAAGGCCCGCTAAACACCAGGGATTTTTTTTTAATTTATAGGTTTGGGGGCTGCCCAAAATGGGCATGCCAATGCCCCACCCCTTCCTACTCCCAAACAGTCTTTCTGCCCTGGGGGTTATTACCCAAGATCTGCCTGGGGGGGAGGGGAGCAGAAAGCCCATTAGACACCAGGTATTTTTTTTTCTAGCAAAGAGGGGAGGAGGCTGACCACAATGGGCAGCCCAATGCCCCCACTACCCCAGACACAAATAGGAAAAGCCTTTCTGTCCCCCCCGGGGGCAGGTGGGGGGTATTACCCCTGACCTGCTCCCCAGGGGGGACAAAAAGCCCACTAGACAGCAAAGATATTTTTTATAACTGAGGGGTAGAGGGCTGGCCACAATGGTCATGCCAATGCCCCCATCCCCCAGACACAGGGGAACATACATTTTTGCCTCCCTTCAGGGGACAGATGGGGGCAATTACCCTCATCTGCCCCTCCCCCCCACGGGGAGGTAGAAAGCCCACCAGGGATTACATTTTTTAAATTGTATCTATGTGGGCTGCCCAGCATGGGCATGGCAATCCCCCCCAAAAACAAAATAAGGAAATAGTCTCCTACCAGACCCAGATAATTCTGACAACTAGACATCTGGGGGAGTCCAGAGTGCTGGGCTGTGCAGCCGTCCCACACCATTTTGTTACCCACAATGCCCTGCAAAACCTCAAAATGTGACTAAAATCACACATTTTCCTTGCATTTCTGTGTCATATTCTTCCTGAAACAGAAATAAACCACAAATTTCCTATCACCCAGCATCCCACTCGTCTCCTAATAAAAAAAATACTTCACTTGTGTGGGTGTTCAAAGTAGGGTCAGCCTAAAAACATATATAAACAAATCTGCCCTTTTGGACCTGCTTTTGTTCCCCCTCAAACTATACATGTTTTTGGCCCTTCCCTGTTGCAGGTACTTGGCCCACCCACACAAGTGAGGTGTCATTTTTATCGCGAGACTGAGGAGAATGCTGAGTGGTAGGACTTTGGTGGCTTCCCTCAGATTCCAGAACTTTCCATTACAGAAGTGTGAGGAAAATGTGTTTTTTGAGACACATTTTGAGGTTTGCAAGGGATTCTGGGTAATAAAATAGGGTGGGAGTCACAAAAGTCACCCCTCCCTGGATTTCCCTAGGTGGCTAGTTTTTAAAATGTACAGGTTTGCTAGAAATCCCTAGCTGCTGGCTGACTAAGGGCATAAAAACCACAGCTACTCAGTTTTCAAAAAATGGGCCAGTTTTGCATAGAAAAACTGATGTATCCATGTTGCATTTTAGGCCATTTCCTGTCACGCACAAGGCCTACCCAAAAAAGTGAGGTGCCGTTTTTATCAGAAGACATAGGAGAATACTGAGTGGAAGGAAGTTTGTGGCTCTGTTCAGATTCTAGAACTTTCCATCACAGAAATGTGAGGAAAATATATTTTTTAGTCAAAGTTTGAGGTTTGCAAGGGATTCTAGGTAAAACAGCCTGGTGAGAGCCACATAAGTCACCCCATGCTGGATTCCCATACGTGTCTATTTTTAAAAAATGTACAAGTTTGCTAGGTTTCCCTAGGTGCCAGCTGAGGTAGGGCCCAAATACCACAGCTACCAACTTTGCAAAAAAATTGGTCATTTTTGCATAGAAAAATTTGATGTATTCATGTGGTGTTTTGGGCCGTTTTCTCTCATGGGCACTAGGCCTATCCACGCAAGTGAGGTACCATTTTCATCAGAAGACGTAGGAGAATGCTGGGTACTAGGACGTTTGTAGCTCTGTGCAGATTCCAGAACTTTCCATCACAATAATATAAGGAAAATGTGTTTTTAGTCAAAGTTTGAGGTGTGCAAGGAATTGTGGGTAAAACAACCTGGCGAGAGCCATACAGGTCACCCCATCCTGGATTTCCCTAGGTGTCTAGTTTTTAAAAATTTACAGGTTTGCTAGGTTTTGTTTGGTGCCAGCTGAGGTAGGGCCCAAACACCACAACTATGCACTTTGCATTAGTTTTGCGTAGAAACTTTTGATGTATCCATATTGTGTTTTGGGTCATTTCCTGTTGCGGGCACTAGGCCTACCCACACAAGTGAGGTACCATTTTGATCAGAAGACTTGAGAGAATGCAGGGTGGAAGGAAGTTTGTGGCTCTTTGGAGATCCCAGAACTTTCCATCATAGAAATGCGAGGAAAATGTTTTTAGACAAATTATGAGGTTTGTAAGGGATTCTGGGTAGTACAATGTGGTGGGACCACACAAATCACCCCTCCCTGGAATTCCCTAGGTGTCTAATTTTAAAAAATGTACAGGTTTGCTAGGTTTTCCCAGGGTGCTGGCTGAGCTAGGACCTAAAAACCACAGCTACCCACTTTGCAAAAAACAGGTCAGTTTTGCGTGGAAAAAAAAGGTTGTATCCATGTGGCGTTTTAGGCCATTTCCTGTCACAGGCACTAAGCCTACTCAAATAAGGGTGGTGCCATTTTCATCAGACGACATAGGAGAATGCTGGGTGGAAGTTCGTGGCTCTGTGCAGATTCCAAAATGTTCCATCAGAAAAATATAAGGAAAATGTGTTTTTAGTCAAAGTTTGAGGTTTGCAAGGGATTGTGGGCAAAACAAACTGGTGAGACCCTGGTTTCACCTAGGTGTTTAGTTTTAAAAAATGTATAGGTTTGCTAGATTTCCCTGGGTGTCAGCAAAGTTTGGTTCCAAAATCCACAGCTTCCCACTTTGCAAAAAACGGGCCAGGTTTGTGTGGAAAAGGTTTATGTATCCATGTTGCGTTTCAGGCTGTTTCCTGTATCGTGCTCCAGGCCTACCCACAAAAGTGAGGTACCATTTTTATTGGGACACTTACGGTAACACAAAATAGTAGAACAAGTGTTATTACCAATTGTATTTCTCTTCATTTGCACTTTCCAAACTGTTACTATCTCTCTGAAAACCTTGAAGGGTCTACACAAATGGTCCCTTGCTGAATTCAGAATTTTGTCTACTCTTCAGAAATGTATAGCTTTCCGGGATCCACCATTGGTTTCACACCCATTGCTTCAACTAACTGGAAGGAGGCTGAAAGCTAAAAAAAATTGGAAAAATAGACTATGACCCTCATTATGACTTAGGCTGTCTTTTCAACAGACTGTCGGAGTCGCGGGCACCAGATGACCCCAGTGTTGGCGGTCTGAAGACCGCCATATTACGATACGTAATACAGCGCAGCGGTTTCCTGAACGGCAGTGCGGTGCTGGCGGTGGAAAATGCTGAGACCCATCCCCTCCCAGACAACCACCTCACTGAGACGGGTAGGAGGGGGGGGATGTTGTGTGCATGTGTGTGGTGTGTGCATATAGGCATATGTGTAGCGGTATGGGTGTGCATGAGTGCGTGTGTGTATTAGGATGCATAAGTGGGGGTGCACGTATGAAGGTGTATTGATGAGTGGGGGTGCGTGTCTGTGTGCAAGCAAGTGGGGGTGTCTGGATGTATGCGTGCGGTTGGGAGGGTGTCTGCAAGTGTGTGGATGGGTGAGGGTGAGTTTGCAGGTGTGTGGACGTGTGGGGGTGTATGTGCCGGTGACAGGAATGAGGATTCCTGTCGCCAGGTGCATTACTGCCAGGATTTTCATGGGGGGTGACTGCCGGGGAAACCCTGGCAGTTTGCCGAGCCGTAATACTGCCAGCGGTCTTACCGTTGTGGCGGTACTGACGGCGTTGTGGCGGTTTGGCTTCGGCCAAGCCGCCAGACTCATAATGCAGCGGTCTTTACCACCAGGTCCGTGGCGGTAAGACAGCCACACTTGTAATGATGGCCTATGTCCCTGTAAAATGCCAAAACTGTATTGAAATTTTTGTTCTTTGATTCAAGTATGCCTGTTCCTGAAAGCTGGAAAGATGGTGATTTTAGCACTGCAAACCCTTTGTTGGTGCCATCTGCAGGGAAAACACAGACACTTTCTTCTGCAGCACTTTTTTTCTTCACATTTTTCCCCAAAACCTCAAACTTTTGCTATATTTTGCCCATTTTGTTGATCCCCTCCAAGGGAATACACAAACTCTGGGTACATTTAGAATCCCCAGGATGTCGGAAAAAAATGTCACAAATTTGGTGTGGATACCTTATGTGGACAAAATGTTATGGGGGGCCTAAGAGTAAGCTACCCTAAATAGCCAAAAAGGCTTAGCACGGGGGGACTATTTAAGGCTTTAATAATCATCAATCGGTTTCCAAAATAAGTGATAAGAAAAAGTATTATGAACAAAACCGGTAAGAGTTAAATTAGCTTCTCATCTAGTAAAAATTATTAATGACCACCATGTAAAGACTGATAATAAAGTAGCATTTTTCCAGTTCTTGGTAATTGATTTTAATGCAAGAGATAACAGAAAATCTGGTAGCTTGTTATGTAAGTCTGACATATTTGTGGATAATTAAATAGATTTACAAAGTGACATATCATAGGAAAGATTATCAGGAATTTTGAAAATGTTTGCAATAATATCCCAGATCTCTTTCCACAGCATATAAAAAATAAGGCAGTCTAAACGCTTTGAGTTGTATAATTTCAAAGGAGTCAATAAACAATTAAACAGTATAAATGAGTTGATTTGATATAAAGTTAACAGGGAGTCAACCAGAAATATTAATCAGCCCTATTTTCTTCCATATATCTTGGGAAACAGATATGTCAAGCTTATTGATCCAAAAAGTAGAAAGATAGGTAATATTATCCCCTGTAAAATTATTACATTTTTTAAAGACTTTGAGATATCTTGTGGGGATGCAGCTACCATTAAAATATAATCATTTCTAAATAAGAGGTGGCAATCTGAGGAAAACTGTTATTAAAAGAATTAAAAATGGAATTACCCAGAAGTTCTTATTTCTAACTATCAGAGGAAGATAAAAGAAATTGTTTTTGCAATTCAGAAAAAGTTAAAAAATTATTATTGTATGTATATCTTTTAAGTACAAAATACCTGCTTTCATTCAAGATTGTCAATATTTTGTGGTACGAGCTAGGTTTATTAATGGGTTATACCACAATGACAGATTTAAAGTAGTTGAACTAGGAGATTAAAGTCTAAAACATGCAAAATTAGTTTTGTGGATTTAAGAATGGTAAATGATTTTAGTAGGTGGTAGAGTTGGACATCATTAGTAATGCCGATAAAGGAAAGGATAAGACCAATCTTTGTTCAAAAAGAAGCCACAAGGATGACTTAGATAGGTCTGTAAAACTGAACCAAAAAGAGCCACGTTTTAAAATAAAAGCTTTATGACATTTAAGAAAGTCTGGTAAGACAAAGCCCCCCATTAATCTTTGCAGATTGAATTTATTTTATAACTTTAACCAGGAATTTTGTTATTCCACGTAAAGTTAGATATGAGTTTATCAATATTTTTATAAAACTGAAGAGGTAATTAAGTAGGCAGCATAGATAGGAAGTAAAGGATTTTCGGAGCAATAACCCTTTTTATAGATTCCATTTGTTTACACTAATGTAGATGTAACAAGCACCACGTATGATTAAGAATGTAATCACAAACCAAAGTAAGTGATTGTGTAGCAGAGTGAGAACATAGGATACCTAGGGCCTGATTTGGAGTTTGGCAGAGGGGGTAACACTGGTTACACTATTATAGGCTATGGAAGTTGTAATACGGAGGAGAGCATATCCATCACGTTTGTGGCCAAGTACCCCTCAGCCAAACTCTAAATCAGGCCCCTAATTATTTAAGTTTTTCTTTTTGCCATATTATGTATTTTTAGGGAGCATATCTGGGGTCTATTTCAAATAGAAATGTTTGTTTAGTATGTATCCTGAAACTTGAGAGTAATTTGGAATGAAGTTTAGCAGAGGAGTAATGAAGGAGTCAGGTTTACTAATATACAAATAAACATAATTAGAATGGGCTGAAGTATTTATGATAACATTATTAACAATAAGACCTTCTATTTCATTAGAATTCCTGGTGACAGAGAGCTGTGGTTCAATAGGAAGGGAAAAAAGCAATGGTCAAAAGGGTCATACTTATCTAGTACCTCTAAAAAGATAAAATGTACTAGAAAATTGGCCCTTAATGAAAAGTCTGGCAGGTGTACCTGAATACAGTGCTGATATCATGTGCATAAACACACTGCCAAAATTGAATGCAGACAAGGTTTGAAGTAAATAATGGCAATGGGCTTTATCAAAAGCTTTTTCAGCATCAAGCAACAGGACTCAGGAGGAAAAGGAAAATGATGGACTAGCTTCAATCACATGGAATAATAATCTAGTGTTATTAACAGAGTGTTTGAATTTCATGAAACCAGATTGGTCAACATGTAAGCACTGAAACAGAATTTAGCTTTATTATTAGACATTTGAATGTCAGCCCATTTACTTAACAAACAGTTTAACTAATAACAGAGTTTTTGTAGGTATACTCTGTAAGTGAGATAATTGGAAGTGATAAAGAGGTGTTCATTTTTACCTATTTGTTTATCCAATTCTTTAAGTGTAGAATTAAATGATTTATTATCATGTGCCATTATAGATATGGTTACACCTCTGATGCAGGCTTTGAATGTATCCCAGTGATTGTATCCCAATGATTGATATGTGAGTTCTAACTTTCTGGATTCAATGAAAAAGTCATTTATTGCAGATACATTTTTGGATTATTCTATTCTATTCTAGTGTTTTTTATATAGCGCATGGCTACCCCCAAGGCCCTTCCAGTAGTGAGACAGACACACCTGCTAGCTTTGAACAAGGTAGAAGAGACCTGAAAGCTAGAATAGATGTGTTTTCAGGTGTTTTAGAAATGTGATTTCAGAGAGATCATATCTAAGATTGTGTGAGAGGTTATTCTATAATTTAGCTGTCAAGTATGCAAAGGAGTGACCCCCACATCTTGTTCTCCTGATCCTGGGTATGTATCATCAGCAGATTTGAATTCCTGGGACATAATGATCTCCTGGTTTTGTAGGGTTTTAAGAGGAGGACCTTTTCGCAACATGCTAAATTAGCCATGCATAGAACTTTGAAATGGATCCTCTTTTGAACTGGAAGCCAATGGAGCACAGCCAACGCTGTGAGCAGTCAAGCAGTGTTTATGCAGTTTCAGAAGGGAACGAGTTGCAGAGTTCTGAAAAAACTGTAGATGTCTCAGGACAAACTTAGGTCTTCCCAAAAAAAGAGAGTTGCCATAGTCCAGCTGAGAGTTATTTAGAGCAAAACACAAATGATGGACGGAATGCGGAATCAATCAAACATTCACCCCCAGTCACAGATCTGGGTTTAATCCATTGTTCTTTTGCTCACCATGTCACCCCAGTTTATACCCAGCCATATGCAAATCAGTCTTGACCCTGTTCCTCATGGGAACAGTCCAGCCCGAACTGCCAGGCCAGGTCCTCCCTGGACCGGAAACAAGCATCCTTGGACCGGTGTCAGGGTTTCACCCTTCATCAGCCAGGCTAGCTTGAATCCAATGGCATAGTGAGCCCGGGACCCACGTCTGGGCATACCCGGCGCACTTATGGCAGCAAAAGCAAAGCAAAACACAAATGATGGCCGCAATGCAGAACCAATCAATCATTCACCCCCAGTCACAGATCTGGGTTTAATCCATTGTTCCTTTGCTCACCATGCCACCCCAGTTTAGACCCAGCCACATGCAAATCAGTCTTGACCCTGTTCCTCATGGGAACAGTCCAGCCTGAACTGCCAGGCCAGGTCCTCCCTGGACCGGAAACAAGCATCCTGGGACCGGTTTCAGGGTTTCACCCTTCATCAGCCAGGATAGCTTGAATCCAGTGGCATAGTGAGCCCGGGACCCACGTCTGGGCATACCCGGCGCTTTTATGGCAGCAAAAGCAAAGCAAAACACAAATGATGGATGGAATGCGGAACCAATCAAACATTCACCCCCAGTCACAGATCTGGGTTTAATCCATCATTTTTTCGCTCACCATGCCACCCCAGTTTAGACCCAGCCATATGCATATTAAAAAATGTAGGGCTTAAAGAGGAGCCCTGTGGAACACCACAGTTGATACCGTGTGAGGCTGAGAAAAACTGCTCATCATACACTGAACGCTTCTCATTTCTAAAAAAGCTGTGAAACAGTTGAAGGCAAGGTCTGTAATGCCGGCTTCTCTCAGCCTTTGAGTTAGAGTAGGATGGGAGACAGTGTCAAATGCTGCACTAAGATCGAGCAAGTTCATGGCCCTGAGCCTCCACAGTCAACAATGGCCTTAAGTGCTTCCGTAGCCACTAATGCTGTGGTCTCAGTGTTGCTTTCTGGCCTAAATCCAGGTTCAGTAGTAAAGAGAATTGAATGACTTTCCAGGTAGCTCGAGAGATTTTTGCTGGTTATCAGAAGTAACAAAATTGGCCGGTAGTTTTTGGTCAAGAAGGGATCACCTGTAGGCTTTCTCTGATTGGTCAGTCGTGGTTGGAGCTTCAGTGTGGCACTGTGGTCTCAGTGTTGCTTTCTGGCCTAAATCCAGGTTCAGTAGGAAAGAGAATTGAATGATTTTTCAGTTAGCTCGAGAGATTTTTGTTGGTTATCAGAAGTAAGGAAATTGGCCTGTAGTTTTTGGTCAAGAAGGGATCACCTGTAGGCTTTCTCTGATTGGTCAGTCGTGGTTGGAGCTTCAGGGGAACTAGGGCTTTGTGTCGCCTTTTCAAGCAGGGACTTAGAATGAGGTTTATTTTATTTATACAAGCGTTGGCAAACATATCACACCAATCTGTGGAGGAAGCATACCTGACGTGCCACTGTGTGCTTTCATAAAGCTATTTACTACTTTATACAACTCCTGTTTTATGGCCGGTTGATATCTTTTTATAACTTCCCTATAGATTATTTTGCTGGAAGTGTTGTATGCTTTCCTCCACATTCTTTCCTGTTTCTTAGCGTCTTTCTTAAGGTCAGCAAGCTCAGGGGTGTACACTTTGACCTCTGTAGTTTATAAGGGACTAAGGTATTCACAGAATCCGTTAACCAGCTTTTGAATTTTTTTTACATTTCTGTTGCATCCCGGACCTGGGTCCTATCTCCCCCATGACACTGGAGTCAAGCTAGCCTGGATGATGAGGGGTGATACAATGAAACTGGTTCCATGATGCTTGTTTCCTGTCCAAGGAAGACCTAGCCTGACAGTTCAGGCTGGACTATTCCCATGGAGGACAGGGTCAAGACTGATTTTCGTATAGCTGGGCCCAAATTGGAATGCCATTGGTAGCAGAAAAACAATGGATTTAGGCCCAGATCTCTGTATTGGGAGTGTATTGAGACATTGTTCAGCATTCCGTCCATCACTTCTTCTTTTTGCAATTGTTGCCCTAAGTGGGGTGGGTATGCCCAGACGCGTCTCTTGCTACACATGCCACTGGAGTCCAGCTTGCCTGGCTGATGAGAGGTGATACCACGAAACAGGTCCTAGAATGCTTGTTTCTGGTCCAGAGAAGACCTAGCCTAGTAGTTCGGGCTGGACTGTTCCCATGGGAAAGTCAAGACTGATTTGCATAGGGCTGCATCCAAACTGGAATGGCGTGGGTAACAAAAAAACGATGGATTTAGGCTCACATCTCTGTACTGAGGGTGA
Organism: Pleurodeles waltl; assembly: GCF_031143425.1. Taxonomy (NCBI): domain Eukaryota; kingdom Metazoa; phylum Chordata; class Amphibia; order Caudata; family Salamandridae; genus Pleurodeles; species Pleurodeles waltl. Next base: position 186,076,137 of record NC_090445.1, on the reverse strand, counting down.
ATGTTTGACACTGTTAAGCATTCCGTCCATCACTTGTTCTTTTTGCAATATTTAAAACCAAATCTCCTTAATCTTGGACTAAGCACTGTAAATTCTTTGTGAATATTAACTGTTTCTTTGACAAAGTCTTGATGGATGAACATTTTGTTACCATTGACTAGGAGATACAGAATATATTTTGCTGCTTCTTGGATCAACACTAAATGATGATGACACAGTACTTTAAAGATCAATTGACGAAGTGTGGCGTGACTTGGATTGTGGTGTGAAGGAATTCTATTTGTTTTACCAATTTCAAAAGACCAGTTAATAAATTCTCCATATAGCTTCTACAGTCATTGTCTTCCACTTCTTCTGGTAAATTAAAAATGTGCAAATTATATTGCTGATTACGATTTTCTAAATCCCATAAGAGATTACTCATCAGAACAACCTTGGAGGTAATGGGCTTAATGCTATAAATTTTTGATTTATTATCCTCAATTTTTATGCCGTTGTCTGAAACTTATATAGACAGACCTGCCATAGCTGTCGAATATTTTTAATTTCTGAGGCAATACTGTCTGTATTGGAGTGAACAGCTTGTAAATCTTCCAATATAGTGGATATAGTAGATAAGAAACGTTCATTAACATCCACAATTTTTTACTTGACTGGAGGTGGGGGGGTGGAGTTGCTTGCGCTTACTATTCATGACATTCACATTTTTCCCCTCCATATTCAATGAGTTTCCGCAAAAGGATCAAAAACGGGAAAGGGAAAGATGCAGAAAGGAATAAAAGTCACCACAGAAGCAGTAGGTAAAGCAGCTAAAAGCAGCTGTGGGTGTGGTCTAGGTCTCAGCCGTGTGAGTTCCTGGAAGCAGCTCTGCCGTCCTGACAGGAACTTCAGCAGCAGTGTGAAGAGGAGACTGGGCAGCTCTTAAACAAGCAGCCCAGGAGAAAAACTCAATGAATACCACCTGTAGAGGACTCCAAGCAAAGCGCTGGTCAAAACAAACAGTAGCATGTGAAGAAAATTAGCCTGTAGTATGGTAATTAATCGTCCATAATAGTGGGCATCAGAGAAGGTTTTCAGAAGGCGACCATCTTGCTTGGCGTGCTTGCACGACTCTCAGTAAACCAGACTTCTAATACCGTCTTCCCCAATTCACTTTTGGGTCCTCATTAAGAGGGGGCCTGAAACTGTATTGCGCGATATCTGGGTCAGAATCAACAGTGCCCACTTGCATCTCTGCTCCACATCATGTGTTGTAGGTCCTGGAATGGAAAATAACGTAGAGAACCCAGAATTACTGAGTCAAATACTATAGTTTTTTTCCTGATCCCGATTTATACAGACATTTTGCACATGCTCTGAACAGCTCTGTGGTGTAATTGGGTTCATTTATTCATACAGTAAAAGCAGGCAAGATATTCCTGTACCCATTAATCACAGGTGGAGGTATAGTGGACCACGTGACTCACACAGAGTGGGATCCCCAGGGACAGTGCTCCGGGCGACTTGTAATGAAGTCCATTGTGTGGTGCCAGGCAAATGACTCTGGACCTAAATATGAGTTTGGCGGTCCCACCGACAAACTCGCAGGGAGGATGCACCGCCATGGTGGTTGCATCCCCCGAATACATTAGAATGTTCCCTCTGGGCTGACCGGCGAGAACTTTGTAATACACATTCCTGCCGGGTAGAGCTGATGCCAATACCGCAGCACACAGCACCCTGTGAGTGCACACTGCCTGTGAAGTAGACAGTGCCCATTCCGAGGGTGCTGGGTAAGGGCCCCCCCCCCTCCCACACCCTTACCGCCAGCATTTCCATGGCGGGGTGACTGCTATTAAAAGGCTGGTGGTAAGGTGAGTTGTAATCAGCAAGGTGGTGCTGAGCAATGTTCCCAGAGATGATGCTGGTCTCTTAGTGGGTCTGCCTGCCAGGGTTGTAATGTGGCGGTCGTATTGCCAAAGTTGCGGCGGTCCAACCGTCACTGGGACGGCCAGCCTTGTAATGAGGCCCTTTATCTCTGTTTGCTTCAGTGTATTTACCTGCTTAGGGATGAAGTCTATAGAACAGGCTAAGTGCTGGCATTGAGCACTGATGAAAGTGTGTTAAGAGCTCAGCTTTTAGCATAGCTGCATTTGGTTGCATCCTAAAAGTCACCATTGTTCTTTCTTTTCACCAGGGAAGGCCGGCTGTCTTCAAATCTGACAGTTTCAATTACAGCTTCTTTGAATCTCGGTTTCATAAAATCTTACTATTTCACTTAATTCTGGACTGGCGTACTCAATAAAATGCTGCATTACAGAAAAGCTGGCAGGGGAGTAACGTTCATAATGAAAATTAATTGAACTGGATCACAACAATAGAAGTGGAGCTGTGCCATTTCAGAACAACTGCAGACAGCTGAGAGGCTACTTGCACTGCAATCACTGAAGGGGAGGTCGTCCTAATTACTTAGCATAGGTTCAGATGTTGTCAGATGCAATTTATTATTAGTGCTTTACTCCAAGTATTTTCCTTGGAAGACTTGAAATAAGGTAGGATTAGCAGGGAGACTTTTATTCGACTGACAGCACCACTGACCTAATGTGCTATTTATCACATTTACACTAGCAGAATTGGCTGTGTTCCGAGGTGCAGATAAAAAACGTTTCTGCCTGTTTAACAGACGACAGAACTCTTGCTCTGCTTGTCTGCATCTGAAACAGAGCCATGCTTAGCTGAAGCCTCGCCAGCTGTTCAACTGTCACTGAGCATCATGATGACATTCAGACAGTTGAATATTGGGTATATTGGGGCGTATAGGCCAATACCTATGCTGGAAAAATGAAACCTGAGGCTCCAGCATTCCTAGACTTTGTTGATATACTTCTGCTGTCTAAATGTTACACTTGTGACAAGAAGTAGGAGCATGAATAACAAAAAAAAAAATATGCACTGCTAGCGTCTGACCATCTATGCAAAGATTTCTGAGTTCATAAAATACACAAAGTTTTCCACGCAATAACAGGGCACCGTAAGAGATGCCCGGGAAAACATCTGTAAATTAAATTTTCTCATGGAAAAATATACACTCAGATAAGTAAATGAGAAGCACAAGTGCACCTTTTCCTCAACAAGAGAAATGTTTTTCGCTATGAAGGAACCCCTTTCCTATACACCAACACGTTTTTGGAGTGTTCCTTTCCCCTTCTCACTCCATAGGGGGGTTTACACCTAACTGTGATAGGAGTAAATCTCTATTCTTACAGGGTGGAAGAGGTTGGATATAAGTTTGTGAAAACCCACAATCGCCCATTTCTTTGAGAAGCATGCCTAGAGCAGAGTGATAGCCAACAGGGATCTTTGGGTTTCACATCTGCATTCGCTATAAGTTTGGCAAGGAATTGACCAATATCTAACTCCCATTCCTTCCGCAGCAAGCTAGTGGAGCATATATGGAAGTAAACCACCTTCTCCAAGGCCATCATTCCAGATTCAGACCTTTCAGGGAATGAATCAGCTTTAGTCAACATAAAGAGGAACTTCTCCTCCACAGGTGAATTGCAAGAAAACCTTTGACTTCTCAGCAGCGTATGCCACTGTTGACCACCTGAAATGCTGGAAAAGGAACCCAGAAATGTGTAAGTTTGAAGAGGGTCAAAATCTTCAAAGGGCATATCTACCAAGGAATGCCCACACAATAAATAGATTTACTCTCATGGAAATCATTGTGAGTATAACTGTTTACAGAAGAGAACCAATTTCTTTGAATTGCAAAAGATCGTTCATACTCATAAATGAAGTTGTTTGAGGGTTACACTCATAAATGAATATATGTGGGCATGTAAGTAAACCAAACATACAAACAGGTTTGTAAATGGGGCTAAATTCATCTAAATGGAACTTATTTACATAGCCAATTACTTGTTTGAAAATCTGACATGGATCTTGCCCTTCTATCTGTTCTGTTGAACACGTCTGCTATAGTCAAATACATTATGCTTCACTTTTTAGCCCACTTGATGAGTCTGAGCTCTTTTAAGAAAACAAAAGTTACAGCAAGTCCGGCATAATCCCTTTCTTACATTTACAGTGGATACCACAGTCAAATTGGCCGCATTAATTCAACACTTGCAGATAACCGCAGAGCATGACCTAATTCCATTGTCTCATCTTTGGACACATTACTGCTTTTCCACAGCTTTCCACGTTTGCTTTGGCAGGGTTCTCAGCTTTAGCCTTACAGCTGAGCATTAAATAACTTGCCTTGAGCTGAGTACAGTGTTCTGCGGGTTTGAAGCAAGGAGATGACTTCAGTTCCAGATGTAATTCCTGATCCAGGCATTTATCCATCGCTGGTATTACAGAGTTTGTAGCAGTAGGAACTGAGTGGTGTATCAGTGTGTCAGAAATGTCAGTTGCATTTAAGTGTGTAGACTCTACTGCGCTGGTGGCAGTAGGTTCCTCTGTTAATTGAAAGCCAATCAAAGCTGCTATTACCTGATGTTATCGTTGCATTCAAAATGTAGATCTTTGGCTAATGAAATCGTCCGAGGTGGGTCGTCTTCAGTTGAACAGGACCTTCTCCTAAATCTTTCATTCTTTCTGCACTGTCTAGAATCGCAATCAGATTCCTCTTCTAATGAAGCCTCCCCAGTGTGTAATTGTTCCCCTTAAACTCAAAACTGGTCAAAAACAGTTCGTTTTGCTTCATGGTAGTGGCATCGTGTTTGTATTTAATGAGCTGCCCCTTACAGTCCTTCTTTTCTGACCTAACATTCTCGGAGTTGCGAACTTGTGAAAATTATTCACTGTGCGACGAGGAGGTAGGGCCATGAAGGGGACGGGGCTAAGTGCTGAGCACAGCATGAGTTACTTTCAAATGCAGCTCCAACAATGTATCTCAGACCCACACACACCCCAGTCAACACTGTCACTATACCAGGACGCCCATGGTCCGGACGCACAGCTTTTTGGTAAGGCTCCCGCTGCAGCACTAACTTAAGATCCGGGACATCTCTTTTTACAATTTTTTACCTCTTTTAATTACTAATTTTTATTTTATGATTGCTTGTGTGATCGCTGATAATTGCTGTTTATTACTCAGGATTCCTTTTTTAATCACTGAAACACTGAAATTCTTTTTGCTCTTGTGATTGTTGGTGTGATTGGGGTGAATATAACAAGGGGGGCGGAAACTTGCAAACCAGCTTGATTGATTCTAAGTAAGAGTGTTCTGCCTAATCGGCGCTTTTCTACTTTTTGGTTCCTTTCTTTCCTACCTAGAGCTGCCATCTTTGAGACGAGGCGCTCTTATTGTTTTTCTGTCATTATATCAGGGTGCCTGAGGCAAACCTGCCTAAACCCATCCGCAGCCCGGACATGGCCAGCGCCAGCCATGCTGCCTCTCAATGCTCAGCTGTCTCTTTTTCTGCTATTATGATGAAAAATATCTCAATTTTTGTGCCTCCATGTGATACATTGATACAACCTGTGAAGATAATGGGTCCAGTCTAATGTAGGAAATCTATAGAGTGCTTTGGTGAGGTGGCCCTTTCGCACTCACCACGACCGCTACCTCTTAACTCATGCTCAAGAAACGCATTATCTCATTTGTGTGTTCCATTTAAATGTTTTATTTATAACACAATCTTGGCTTGAAGACTGGTGTAATCCAGATGTAGCAGTAGCCCTCCCCCAGGATATTTATTATCCAGGCAGGGCAGAACTGATCAACAGGAGTGGGGACTCACCATCATTTTTAATGAAACCTTGAAACTCGATAGAATCGACTTTAGCCCCACTCCCCCACCAGATGACGCTGAGTGCCTAGGGTTCTGTTTTAGGGTGACCCCTTCATTATCCTTCCCTGGCATCATGATATACCGCTCTCCAGGGACAAGCTCTAAGTTTCTGGTGAGACTCTGGCCCCCCTAGTTTTGGGATACTGAAACTTTACTATCTGACGGGATTTTAATCTACACTTGGAATGTAGAAACGATTCCGAAGTTAGCAATTTCTGGGACACCCTGAGTCTCTTGGGTCTACACAACCTAGGGCCAGATGTAGGAAGCTGTTTGCATGGTGCAAACTGCGAAAATCGCAGTTTGCGCCATGCAAATAGCCTAAAGCGATGCTCATTCACAAATTGCGAGTCGGTACCGACTCGCAATTTGTGAATGTTCCCTTCCTATTTGCGACTCGCATCGCAATTCAGAATTGCTTTGTGACCGCGAATGCAGTCGCAAAGCAACTCGCAGTTACCACCAGTGTCACACTGGTGGTAACTCATTCGCAAAAGGGAAGGGGTCCCCAGGGGACCCCTTCCCCTTTGTGAATGTGGGCATAAAGGCTTTTTCAGAGCAGGCAGTGGTCCAATGGACCACTGCCTACACTGAAAAAACGAAACCAAATGGTTTCGTAATTTTTTACATTTTGCAACTCGTTTTCCTTTAAGGAAAACGGGCTGCAAAATGAGAAAAAAAAAACATGCTTTATTGAAAAAGCAGTCACAGACATGGAGGTCTGCTGACTTCAGCAGGCCACCATCCATGTGAGTGCAGGGACTCGCTATGGGGTCGCAAAATGCGACCCACCTCATTAATATTGGTGAGGTGGGTCTTTGCGACCCCATAGCGAGTCGCAGACGGTGTCTGAGACACCGTTCTGCATCCGAATTTGCGATTCGGAAATTGCGAGTCGGACCGACTCGCAGTTTCCGAATCGCAAATTCGGACCTTCCTACATCTGGCCCTTAGTCTCAGGCTCGACTAATGAGCAAGGACATTCTATTGATGATATCTGTATGAATAATCCTCTGCTTGGGGTCGATAACCACAAACCAGTGAGATGGTCAGATCACTCACTTATCACTTTCTCCCTTACATGCGAGTTAGAGAAACCTGTCCCCTTTGAGGGTCCCATGACCACTATGAGCACTCACAGGGGGTAAAACTTTTATCTAATCCCAGGTTTCTACAAGCTCTAAATACGCATTTACCTCCTGTAGGAAGTTGGCTCTGTATGTACTATTTCAAAGAAATAACATGCACAGAGTCCAAGGGTTCCCCTTAGAGGTAAGATAGTGGCAAAAAGAGATAATTCTAATGCTCTATTTTGTGGTAGTGTGGTCGAGCAGTAGGCTTAAAGTGGGTAGTGTTAAGCATTTGTTGTACACACAGGCAATAAATGGGGAACACACACTCAAAGACAATTCCAGGCCAATAGGTTTTTATATAGAAAAATATATTTTCTTAGTTTATTTTAAGAACCACAGGTTCAAGATTTACAAACAATACTTTAAATGAAAGGTATTTCACTTAGGAACTTTAGGAACTTTGAATTAGCAAAATAGCATATACAGTTTTCACACAAATGGCAATAAGCTATTTTAAAACTGGACACTGCAATTTTCAACAGTTCCTGGGGGAGGTAAGTGTTTGTTAGTTTTGCAGGTAAGTAAACCACCTACAGGGTTCAAAGTTGGGTCCAAGGTAGCCCACCGTTGGGGGTTCAGGGCAACCCCAAAGTTACCACACCAGCAGCTCAGGGCCGGTCAGGTGCAGAGGTCAAAGTGGTGCCCAAAACACTTAGGCTTCAATGGAGAAGGGGGTTCCCCGGTTCCAGTCTGCCAGCAGGTAAGTACCCGCGTCTTCGGAGGGCAGACCAGGGGGGTTTTGTAGGGCACCGGGGGGGACACAAGTCAGCACAAAAAGTACACCCTCAGCGGTACGGGGGCGGCCGGGTGCAGTGTGCAAACAGGCGTGGGGTTTGCAATGGAGTTCAATGGGAGACCAAGGGGTCTCTTCAGTGATGCAGGCAGGCAAGGGGGGGGCTCCTCGGGGTAGCCACCACCTGGGCAAGGGAGAGGGCCACCTGGGGGTCGCTCCTGCACTGGAGGTCGGATCCTTCAGGTCCTGGGGGCTGCGGGTGCAGTGTCCTTACCAGGTGTCGGGTCTTTGAAGCAGGCAGTCGCGGTCAGGGGGAGCCTCTGGATTCCCTCTGCAGGCGTCGCTGTGGGGGCTCAGGGGGGTCAACTCTGGCTACTCACGGGCTTGCAGTCGCCGGGGAGTCCTCCCTGTAGTGTTGTTTCTCCACAAGTCGAACCAGGGGCGTCGGGTGCAGAGTGCAAAGTCTCACGCTTCCGGCGGGAAACGTGTGTTCTTTCAAAGGTGCTTCTTTGTTGCAAAGAGGCATCTTCCTTGGAGCAGAGCTGCTGTCCTCTGGAGTTCTTGGTCCTTTTAGATGTAGGGTAGTCCTCGGAGGCTTCAGAGGTCGCTGGACCCTGTGGAACGCGTCGCTGGAGCAGTTCTTTTGAAGTGGGGAGACAGGCCGGTAGAGCTGGGCCAAAGCAGTTGGTGTCTCCGTCTTCTCTGCAGGTTTTTCAGCTCAGCAGTCCTTCTTCGCCTTAGGTTGCAGGAATCTGTTTTCCTAGGTTCTGGGGAGCCACTAAATACTGAATTTAGAGGTGTGTTTAGGTCTGGGAGGGCAGTAGCCAATGGCTACTGTCCTTGAGGGTGGCTACACCCTCTTTGTGCCTTCTCCCTGAGGGGAGGGGGCACATCCCTATTCCTATTGGGGGAATCCTCCAAAATCAAGATGGAGGATTTCTAAAGGCAGGGGTCACCTCAGCTCAGGACACCTTAGGGGCTGTCCTGACTGGTGGGTGACTCCTCCTTGTTTTTCTCATTATCTCCCCTGGACTTGCCGCCAAAAGCGGGGGATGTGTCCAGGGGGCGGGCATCTCCACTAGCTGGAGTGCCCAGGGGCATTGTAACACGAAGCCTGAGCCTTTGAGGCTCACTGCTAGGTGTTACAGTTCCTGCCGGGGGGGAGGTGTGAAGCACCTCCACACAGAGCAGGCTTTTGTTTCTGTCCTCAGAGAGCACAAAGGCCCTCACCACATGGGGTCAGAAACTCGTCTCTCAGCAGCAGGCTGGCACAGACCAGTCAGTCCTGCACTGAACAAGTGGGTAAAATACAGGGGGCATCTCTAAGATGCCCTCTGCGTGCATTTTTTAATAAATCCAACACTGGCATCAGTGTGGGTTTATTATTCTGAGAAGTTTGATACCAAACTTCCCAGTATTCAGTGTAGCCATTATGGAGCTGTGGAGTTCGTTTTTGACAGACTCCCAGACCATATACTCTTATGGCTACCCTGCACTTACAATGTCTAAGGTTTTGTTTAGACACTGTAGGGGCATAGTGCTCATGCACCTATGCCCTCACCTGTGGTATAGTGCACCTTGCCTTAGGGCTGTAAGGCATGCTAGAGGGGTGACTTACCTATGCCACAGGCAGTGTGAGGTTGGCATGGCACCCTGAGGGGAGTGCCATGTCGACTTAGTCATTTTCTCCCCACCACTACACACAAGCTGGCAAGCAGTGTGTCTGCGCTGAGTGAGGGGTCCCTAGGGTGGCATAAGACATGCTGCAGCCCTTAGAGACCTTCCCTGGCATCAGGCCCTTGGCACCAGGGGTACCAGTTACAAGGGACTTACCTGTGTGCCAGGCTTGTGCCAATTGTGGAGACAATGGTACATTTTAGGTGAAAGAACACTGGTGCTGGGGCCTGGTTAGCAGGGTCCCAGCACACTTCTCAGTCAAGTCAGCATCAGTATCAGGCAAAAAGTGGGGGGGTAATTGCAACAGGGAGCCATTTCCTTACACCTCCCTTTATAGGCTATGTAGCAGATCGTGTAGAGACTTTTAATAAGTGGATAATTCTGGCTGTTGACCTAAGATAAAGCCAAAACCACGTCCTTCTGCCCCCTGGTTCAATCTAGCTCTGAGAGAGTTACACCTCCGATGTAAGCAATTGGAGAGGAAATGGCGGATAGACTACCACCCCAATGACTTAGCCATTTTTAGAGCACCACTTAAAGAATATCATAAACAGATAAAATTATCTAAAAATGTATACTTCTCGGTTCAAATTGAATCAGCTAAATTCGACCAAAAAGCAATATTTTACATTTCTAATTCGAATCTTAAGCCCAAGGCAATTGAAGGGCAGATTCTCCCTTTACAATTCCTATGTAACAATATCTCTTCTTATTTTTTGCAAAGATACAGGGGATTTGTAAATATTTTACCCACCTTACTCTCCCACGAATTAGCTCCAAAGAAATAAAGGCCGCAAAAAAGAACTCAGTCTGTTGATGACATTTCACACCATTTCAATTGAACAGTTGCACAAGCCATCCTGGCATGTACATCTGGATCGCCCAATGACCCCTGTACGGTCCTTCATAAATTGGTAGATATTGTGAACCCTGTAACCAATAGATCTTTAATAATTCCTTGACTCTAGCAGAAGTCCGACAAGCCTCAAAGATGGCAGTGGTGAAACCACTTAAGAAGAAACCGTCACTTAGTGTGACTATCCTGTCCATCTTAAGACCCATCTCTCTGTTACCAGCGTTGAGTAAAATACTAGAAAAAAATATGAACACTCAATTAATCTCTTTTTTAAAAACAACCAATGCCCTTCTTGCTTTTCAGTCAGGATTCTGCCCTAAGCACTCCACAGAAACCACCCTGCTGGAAGTGGGTGACACACTGAAACTTACTCTTGATGAAGGGAAGAATGCTGTGTTGGTGCCATTGCACTTATCAGTGGCTTTGGAAACCATCTCCCATGATATCCTTCTATATCTCATCCAAGAGCCTGGATTTGTTGGACCCGCATTCCTGTGGTTGAAATCATTTCTTAATGGATGCAAACAAATGATCAAGTTAGAACCTCATTCCTCTAAGGTAACCTTGGTGGAGGCTGGAGTCCCACGGGTATGCTCACTGAGTCCAGCCCTATTTAATATCTATTTAACCCCACTAATTTCCTTGATTTCATCCTTTGCGATCCCAACTCAGTTGACTTTATCAATGGACAAATCCTCTTTGGGTTCAGAACTAAACTTCAAAAATTGTTTAACAGCACTTAGTAATTGGATTCGTTCTAAGCTTCTTAAGCACAATACAGAAAAAAACTGAGATTATGTTATTGGGTAAAACCAACAAATTCAACCCCTTGCTTTGGTGGCCAAAGAATTCCCCCCCCGCCACTCCCACAGTTACCCCCCCACCCACAGTTAATGTAGTCAGAAATCTTTGAGTGAAGTTCGACTCCCAGCTGTCTTTTGTCCCTCACGCCCAGGCAATTATATGTTCTTGTTTTAATTTAATTAAATCATTGAAGAAATCAGTTGTTCTTCTATCATTAGCTGCCAGGAAAACTGTTGCAAGTGCCCTTATTACCTCTGTGCTAGATTACTATAATAGCCTGCTTGCCAGCTCTTCAAAACAAATCCTTCAGAGGCTTCAGATTGTGCAGCATGCTGCCACAAAAGCATTCTTGAAATGGCCTAAGAGATCTTTAGCCTGAGCAGCCTTAGATCTCCTCCATTGGCTACCAATTGATAAGAGAGTGCATGTAAGTGGCCCTCCAAAACCACATTTGCCATATGTTCAATTAGTTTACAGTAGTGTTCAGAAAACGTTGAAGCATTCAATCAATTCACCGCCTTCATAAAGTCTTCTAATCATCAACCATTCCAAAATGCTTTACTAGCCATCGCTCCTCTCACAGAGTGAACTGTAGATCTCTGTAAGTCAATACCTTCTTGCCGCATAGTCCACTTAATCAATCTTGCAATAGTAGCTGAAGTTACAGCTTTGTAAGGTTTCACAAATTAAATCAACAATTCCTTTACTCCATCTGGTCTAAACTTTTCCGTTCTGGAACCATATTGCTTCATGCAGTCTATTACACAAATTCCTGCACATTTCAAATTTGGAAAAATGTTTCAAGCATAGTCTTTGTAGTTTTAGTAATATCCAATGTCACAGCAAAAGGGTAATAAATCTTGTTACTTACCTCAAAAGCCTTCACATCCATACTTTGTGGCATGAAATTAAACATAACAGGGATGCTAACCATCCAAATATTGAGTGTGAGGGGTCGACTCAGGTCCAAATATTTATTACTTCACCATGAAATTAACATAGATAACACTTTATTTACATCCTACAAAACCATATATTTTTCCAGAGGTGGCCTCCTCAGTCTGATACTTTTCATCACTCTACAAACTAAAATATTCTTACCCACACTTTCTCTGTCTACCTGACTGTGTCCTGCAGATACTGCTGATCTATAACAATTTAAGGCTGAATAACTCAAACCCCTTTTAAATTCTACTGCTACAAAGTTCATTTCTTCCAATGGTGCCTCCACAGGATCCAAACCCCTTTCCATGAAACCAACATACCCATTGAGTCCAAATTCCTTTGTATCTGCGGCGAGTACCTGGAGGCCAGGACTCCTCAAGCAGCTCCTCTGCTTTTCCTGAAAGGTCTGAGACACCTGAAGATCTCCTGACAATTAACAAAAAAAGGTTCATATCCCCAGACTGACCCATGGGATGTTCCTCTCCATCCACGTCCTTCAAGAGACATGCCTTTTGTTTCTATTTTTTTATTTATTGCTTTTATGAAGATAATGTAGTACACAACAGTAACAGCCCCAATGTGTCAGGCAGGACACACAGTGAGCAAACTGTGATAAACACAGCTGACATCTAAACATTACATATATCCATACAGTTCCTATTTTGTGAGTTCACATCTAGTACATTTTCATGTAGATGAAGTATAAGTAGACAAGAGGAAAGTAGCCCAATTGTGCATGCCACCATCTGCCCCAGGAAATAGTGAAATAGGAGGAGATAGCCAAATAGGAAAGACGAGAAGGGAAAGGAAGAAAAGGAAGAAAAGAGGAAGTCCTCGCTTCTGTCGCAGCCAGCCTGACAGGGTACAGTATTAACTCAGGTCAACACTGGGGGCGGTGATGGGCAATGTAGTCACATTGAATTTTATACGCCTGCAGCCGTTGTACATCACATCGGCCTAGATTCAAGAAAGGCTCCCAGGGGAGTCCACACATCTCGTGGCCGAGAGTTAGGTGGCATCAATTCCCAGTAGGCAACTAATTGTTCCTGGCAGTATGCAGAATCACGTAACCAATCCTGACAACGGGGTGCCTTTTTCCTACCCCAACACATTGCCACTCTGCGCTTCTCCAGCACCAACAGCAATCCCATGAATCTCCTGTTTTCGGGGGAAATCTCCTTGACATATCCCAGAAGAGCAAATTTAGGGGACTGCGGCAATTCGAGCTCGACCATTTCTTCCAGCACACTCAGCGCATTCATCCAGTATCCCTGCAATGCCCCACAGTCCCATACCAGATGCATGAAGTCTGTCTCCGACGCTGCACACCTATCGCATCTGTCATCCGACCGGACGCCCATCCTCTTGAGGCGTCTCGACGTATAGTACAAGTGGTGCAGACATTTAAAATGTAATAATCATAGTCTATAGTTGGGGGAAAGCTCCCGCATGTGCGCACAGCAATAACGCCAAACGTCATTCAATAGTGTCTCCCCTATATCCATCTCCCAATGCGCTCTTGCCTTGGTTGCCACTGCGGATGCAGTCATCTGCATGCACACACAAAGGCCTGTGATGAGGCCGCGGGGAGATGGAGACATGTACATTAGCTCCAGGGCGCAGCTTGACTGGAGTGCCACAGGGAAGCCAGGGTATCTGGTCTGCAGAAGCTCCCGGATTTGTAAGTAAGTGAACCGATAGTGCGTGGTACGTATGGTGCACAGAGCACAGCCTCTGGAGAGACAAATGAGTTCTCAGGATACCAAGACCCCAAGGTTGTCAGATTCAAATCTCGCAGATGCTCGCCCATCTGGCCGCCCTCAAATGTTCGCGGGTTCACAATGTCCCACACCGGTGTCGAGGGCGCAAAGGACAGCCCAGTCCCAGCCTGCCGCAGGAGTGCCCGTCAACGCCTACGTCCTGGACCCGGGCCGCTCATATAGCACCCCAGAGAGTCGATCGGGCAAGACAGAATCATGCTCCGGAGCCAGATGCAGTAAATATTTTATGGGGTGCGTCCACAAATGCGCAAAGTGTGCCTGTGTGCAATTATAATAAAGTTCCAGATCTAGAGCAGCCAGACCTAAGCAGTTTCAGGAAGCTAGCTGTGAGCATGAGAGGAATGTTAGTAAACAGATAAAGAAATGTTGGCAGTACTACCATCTTGACAATTGCTATGGGGCCAGTCAGTGAAAGCGGGAGAGAACGCCAAACCATCACCCTATCTTCTAGCCACGTAATGGTCTTGCCATAGTTGGCTGACCATAATTCATCCAGCTCCCTGCATACCCATATGCCCAAATAGCGCACCGGGCCCTCGGCCCAACTCAGGGGGTATCTTGAGCGGTACTGTGTCATTGCAGCCGTCAGAGGTAGAACCTCAGACTTGGACCAGTTTATTGTATTCTCAGGGTTCTCACCAAAAGGCAAAATCTTGTCTATTAATATGGTAGGTGGGCGTTGTCTAAACGCCAATCCCCTGTGATTATGATGTTGTCTCAAGTGCACGGAAAGTGGCTCCATCACCACCGCAAAGAGCAGGGGCGAAAGGGAGCTGCCCTGCCGAGTTCCCCTAGACACCAGAAAGGGATCTGATACTGTCCCATTAATTCTCAATCTCGCAACTGGAGCGGAATACAATAGATGGATTAATTGGATGAATCTGGGGCTCAGATCCACCCTCGACAACAGTCCGAACATATATGGCCATTCAAGGGAGTCGAATGCCTTAGTGGCGTCTAAGAATACTGCCGCAGCGTGGTCTTCCGGGGTCACCATTCGGGACACCGCAAAGAAGGTGCAGAGGTTGTACAGGGTTGAGTGACCAGGCACAAAGCCAAATTGATCCAGGAGCACCAAAGACAGGAGAAAGGGCTGCAGACGTGTCACTATTAACTTCACTAATATCTTATTGTCCATATTTATAAGCAAGAGCGGCCTCTACGAGTGGCAGTGGCACAGGTCTTTACTCGGCTTCAATATGGTATCAATGAGGGCTTGGAGGATACCACCCTCAAGTGCCTCCGCATACACATCTAATGAATGCGGTGCCAAAAAGTCGGCATATTCGTTATAGAAGGCCGCCGTAAGCCCATCTAAGCCAGGGGCCTTATCACCCGGCGAGCTACGGATGACTTGTATGATGTCCTCAACAGAGAACGGCGAGTCTAAATACTGTCTGTGCATGTTCTCATGCCAGAGCAGGCTGATATCTTCAAAGTATTCTGAATATGCCTCCGGACACGGCCTCACCGATTGAGAGTAAAGGGATGCATAGAAATCAATTAGCACCTGCTTGACCCCGTCAGCACCACCCTGACGGTCACCAGCAGAGTCCTGCAGTTCCACAATATATAAATCCCGGCCCATGGCCGTCGCAGCATTGCCACCAACGTTCTGCTGGCCCTCTTGCCCTCTCCGTACTGTCTTGCCTTAGCTTCCTTACCCAAAAAACACACCTCACGGAGCGCCACCTCCTCGTACTGTGACAATTTCTCTTGAACCTCAGTCAGGAGGGCATTAGACATGTCTACGCATAGTTGTTTCTCCAGCATGGTCAGTTGGGCTTCCAGGTCTGCCAACTTCCGACGTATCACCCTGAGAATGCGGTGTTGCTTAGCCAGGCATATCCCTCAGATTACAACGTTGAATGCCTCCCACAAAGTGCCTGCAGATGAAAGCAATCCTTTATTAACAGTAAAGTATTCCACTATAGTGGTTTGCACTTCCTCCCTAAAGGCTTGATCTTTAAGTGGGTCGCACAGCAGCCTCCACAAGTAGTCAAGGCACGCGCCCCCAGGAATTCCCAATTTCAAAAGAACCGGAGAATGGTCCGACAAAGTGCAAGGCATATGTTCAATAGACTCCGTCCAGAGCTCCACGTCACTGGTACCAAGCCATCTATCAATGAGTGACCAACTGTTATATACTGTGTTGAGACATATTCCCTCTTTTTCAACACCATGTTTCACCCTTCATAAATCTGTCACGGCACCCTCCGCCATGATCCGGGAAAGAGCCCCAGCAGCTGCCACATGCTGGGGCCGTGCCCGGCTCTCACGATCTGCCACTGTATCCATAACTACATTAAAGTGTCCTCCCCATAGTAGAGACCCGGGGCCCAAGGAGCACACCAAGCACCACACTTCCACAAAGAACTGCGGGTCATCCGCATTGGGACCATTGACTGATACCAGTCGAAACGCCTGTCTTGTAATGTATCCTGCAGTATAACATAGCGAACAAGTAGGTCTGTAATCACTTTCTCAGTACGCCATTGCAGCCCTTTTCTAATCAGAATGGCTACCCCCCTTGCATAGCTTGAGTATGCTGCCACATGGCACTCCCCAATCCAGCCAGCCCTCACCCTATGCTTTGTGGCAGTAGTCAGGTGAATTTCTTGGAGCATGCAGATATCTATTGCATGGCACTGCATATGGACCAATACTACTCACATCTTATACCTGTCATTCAACCTCCGGACATTCCATGTCAAGCATTACACATATGTCACCCCCCTGGGAGCCAGCATTGCAGATATCTCAACCGCACCGCGGCCAACCCCTACTCAACCACAATTCGTATCAGCGATACAGATAAGAGAAAGTAGAGGGAGAACATCCAACACTATAAATAACAAAACATCCGCCACCCCCCGCCCATTCTGGCAATCCAAATGAGCCAGACCAACAAACCCACCCCACCCAAATACAGATCCTACTGCATATCAGTAAACAACTCTGTTGGACTCATCCAATAGGGTGCTGGTGTGGCCATCAATCTTCCACCCCAGTATGAGTGGGTGGGCAGGGGTCTCCATAGCACCAGTGGTACCATGGGCCAGTCAGCACCGAGGTGCAATTCACACACAAGGTCCGACAGGTCAGAGAGATCACGGTTAAGGACCGCAAGCATTTCCCAGAAACAGTTGTTCTCAGTCATTGTCACTAAGAGTGTCACCACCCTCTCCATTATCCTGTGAGCAACCCGGGATCACTTTTTTAGGGATGGTCTTCGCATATTTAGTTGCCTGTTTCGGGTCTGTGAAAAAATGTAGTTTGCCTTTTTGCTGCACACATAATTTGGCCAGATAGATGAGGGAATATTTAGCGTCCGTGTGGCTCAGAGTGCGCTTGACTGGGAGAAACACTGTGCGGGCTGCCTGCATGCCAGGGATATAGTCGTGGAAGATGCTGAGCTCATTGTTGTTGTAAAATATAGGTCGGCGTTCTTGAGTAAGACGAAGCACCGTGTCTCTGTCCCTGTAGTTCAACAAGCGCGCAATGACAGGGTGCGCCGGCGTTCCAGGTGGTGGCTCTGGCCCTAGCAACCTATGCGTGTGTTCCACCACCAACACCGGGGCAAGCTCGCCAGGGAAGAGCGCAGACAGCATAGCCTCCACATAGTCTTCCATGTGCCCCATGGCTGTCGACTCCGGGAGACCTAAAATGCAGATATTATTGTGTCTGGAGCGGACTTTAAGATCTTCGTTTTTATTCCGGATTACTTCCAGCACCCGTTCCATTTGTAGTAGCCGCACTCCTTCCCTGCGACGACTGTCCTCCAAATCAGAAGTGTGAGATTCTACCTGCACAAGACGGGTGTCGTGGTAATCTACCCTTTCTTTTAAATGATCCATTTGCTCCGTCAGGTGATCTAGCTTAGTGTCTATACCTGCCAGGCTGTGCTTAAGGTCTAAAAACATGGCCCTCGCTGTGGTCGACTGAGACACTTCCTATTGAGGCAGATCGTCCGTTGACTTGCCAGCTTGACTGCATTTTTTTTTGCCCTCAAATGTATTTTTGGATTATTTATGGTCTGCTTTCCCCATTGTAGCAGGAGCCCACTTCAGAGGAGGGCCGCACCATCTGGAGTCCGCTATTGGAGCACCCATTCTAGCATCAGGCACCTCCCAGCTGTGCCTCACAATGTGCCGGTGGGCTGTCTGCTCTCCCGTCCCACCCACAGGTGGGTATCAACAACACGGTGCCTCGTCCCCACAACAGGGCCCTGGGTCACACTGACTTTTCTTGCTGTTGCAGTCCACAGGCCTCTGCTTGTAACGGGGGGGGTCACACTCCTTCCATCTCGCCTCCCCCTGACAACCCCAGAGTCTTCAATACCTGCCGCCAGCCAGCCCCAACTCACTTCCAGGGCACGGTGCCGACCGCCCGCTTCGTTCCAAGCCCAACTTTCAGGCCTCCTCACGCTGGTGAACTCACCCGCAGAGCCCACAGCTGATCCTCGCCGCTGGCCCGGCCCCCAGATGCAGAGCGCCAGATCTGCATAAGCCACGACTGCAGAACACCAATTCTCTTCTTCTTCTGGGGACATTCTTTTGCTGGCAGATAAAATGGAATTTCGCATGCAAGTTCTAAAAGCATTGGAAACCACGGGCAAGACACCCAAAATGGAGAACTAGAAGACATTTCTCTCTTCTCACTCAAAACTCTCTGGATCATAGCAAACGGTGGAAATGCATAGGTCCTTACTATTCTCCAATTCTGAAGGAAAGCATCCACTGCTAATGTGCCTGGATCCAGCATCCAACTGAAATGTCTCTTTATCTGATACGTCAGTCTGCTTACAAAAGGTCTACTTCTAAAGGGCCCCATATCCAATTTATCTTCTGGAAACTCTTCTGACAAAGCTTCCAATTGCTGAAATCTTTCAAAAATCTTGAATTCCAATCCACAGTAACATTCTCCTTTCCAGGCAAACATCCTGCCTTCAAACTGTTGGTGTTCCGAACAAAATATCCAAAGTTCTTTTTCCAAATCCAACAGACCACAGAACCGAGTGCCCACTAACCAATTTATATAAGCCACTGAAGATACCTTGTCCATCCTCAAAAGCACTGAACTGCCTTTCAAAACTTGCCAGAAACTCATGAGCACATACCGTCCTGCTGTCAATTCCAAACAGGTGAAGTGTTGCCCCCTTTCCACACCTAACCACAATCCACCAGCCTCCTCTACACCCAAACAAGCACCCCAACCTTACTGACTTGCATTCGATTCCAGCACAAAATCCAGAATGCATCCTAATATCACTCGCCCATTCCAGGCATCCAGGCATCCAGATTTTCCAACCACCAACTCAGCTCTTGCCCTAGTCTCATTTTGTCTCCATACCATAACCCTGTCCGGAGTGCCTTCCCCTTTACTGTCTGAAGAGCTCGATAGTGTAAAGTACCTGGGAAAACTGCTTGAACTGATGAGGATAACAAACCTACTAATCTAGCCTATTCCCTTAATGGTACACAATTCATTTTTAACACAGACCAAATTTCCATATTTATCTTGTTCACTTTCTTCACTGCCAATGATAAAACCACATTGACTGTGTCTATAGTAAACCTAACAACTCCAAAGTCTGACTTGGAGTCAAGTTTGACTTTTCCTTGTAGAAACACCTAGTTTCTCCAGCATACTCTGCATCTTTTGTAAAGTTGTTTCATTTCAAAACATCGTCGTCCAAATAAATGATCATCCAAACTCCTTGCTTCCTCAGGAAAGAAACCACTGCTCTCATAATCCTGGTATAATATCATAGAGACGAAGACAGACCAAAAGGGTCCCTGCTCAAAACTAACTCTCTTCGTTGTACTGAATGGGAATTTCTGTAAATTCTATCTTGAAACCCTGAAGTGCTTATAATATCCAAGGGTATTATTTTCTCCCATTCCCTGCTGAAATATTGTAGTCAACCACCTACTTTACCTCAGAAAGAACCAGAAATAATTGCTGTTATCACCTTCACATCCTAAAGATACCTATCCTCAGATACATTTCCCCGTCTTCTCTGAAATCTTCCTCTCTGAGGACAGAAAGAAGCTCCAGCTCTTGCTTGGTAGCCTTTTCCGCCTCTCTGTCTTTGAATATAATGGGACTTTTGGAATCCTCCAACAGAAAGTCCTCTTCTGCCATCCCTGCAAAAAACACTCCCACTAAACACTCATTTTATGTTGTGCCTAGTACAAGGCAGTGAAAGTAGAAACAGATTTGCTTAAACGTTTAACCATGTCTTCTCCAAATTACAGTCCCTTTGGATTTTCCTTCGCCTCCTTGTCCACTCGATCTCCTTACTTAGGGTTAATTTTCAATAACACTGCCTTCCTTCTCTTTGCAATGAGTCCAGCATTTGCATTGCCCAACAAAAACAAGAGCTCTCTGGCTCCAACCTCTTAGAAGATCAAGGCCATATCTAGTATCTGTGCTAACAGACATACAGCATCCAGGAACTAGTCTTGGTGCTGTTTTAAGGATCCTTCAGGCCCTTTATGAGGATCTCTACCCATTTTAAACAAAGAAGTTATTAATTGTGGGTCAAGATTCGGTATGAGGTAGACCTTGTCATCAATTACAGATCCTGAGCATTCAGCCTTTGAAACAGACCACATCACAAAATAAAATGAGCTTCTCCCATCATACAAGGCAAATTCAAGTCTACAATGTAATTACCAATTCATTCACATGGCAATATTTCCACCAATTGGACACCCTCATAAACATCCAATAACTCTCAACTCAAATAGAAATAATAAAAATATAAAAAAGTGCCATTTATCTGTATCAGGAGCACCATTTAAAACAGGAAGGTGATCCCATGAAAGGACTATTTATAGTGAAATAAGGTTTCTAGCTCTGGATTGCTAGAGTTCTGTGACTTAATATGTACTTTAAAGTGCTGCATGGAGTGGCATTAAAGGAATAATGCATGATGATAGCCTCAGGTCTTGTAATGGAATTTGTCATCTGGATTTATGATAAGAGATTAGCAGCTCACTAACTGGTGGTGGCACTCTGGAATGGCTTTGGCTGTATAATACACTAGTAAGTGTGCAAGATTATACCTCCTTCCAGTCTGTGGCATGGTTGTTAATCGCCTAGTAATAGCCTTCTATAAGCAAATTCTATTCAAATGATCAAAGATTATGAGCTACACTATCTGGTGCTAGCAAAGACTTTAGCTGTATGAAACACCAGTATGGGTTCAAGAAGATTCCCTCTCCCAACCGGAGGCATGATCGCTAATTGCCAGGGAGGACCTGGCTTGGCAGTTCGGGCTGGACTGTTCCCATTGGGGAACAAGATCAAGACTGATTTGCGCATGACTGGGTCCAAACTGGAATGGGGTGGTGAGCAAAAGAATTGATGGATTAAGCCCAGATCTGTAACTAGGGGTGAATATTTGATTTGATCTGCATTCCATCCATCATTTGGGTTGTTTGCTTTAGTAGCAACTGCTATAAGTGCTGGTTTTAATCATCTGTGGTTGTTTAAACTAGCAGTTTGGAACAAGTTATGCCCATAGTATCTGTGTGGTTTCAGCCTGTTTATCGTTCAATTAAGTGAATGATTGGATGAGACCAACAGTTGTTCTGCTCTTCCTAACAGTTTGCCTGTATGAGAAGGTAAATTCTGGCAGTTGGCAGCATTATCACAGACATTCAACTTTGCAGCAACAGGAAAGGAAATGATGTTCAATGTATCTGTTGGTGCATTCCTGCAGCAGCCTGCAGAGGTTTGCAGCACTCATGTTGTTGTTCAAGACTTCTGCCGGAAACTCTAGGACTTTTGAAAAAATGGCTCAAGGAAGTGCTAAACACTGTCACTTGCACCCTTATGTGGCCTGTGGATGTGTGTAGTGCTCATGCTCGGTAATGAGTGGTCATTTGGCATTCCAGAGGAGGCCCGCAGAGTGGTAGCACTCACGCTTCTTAGACAGTGGGGATGCTGAGAGCATAGTGAGCTTGTTTTACTGTTGAACACTTTGTCGGTCTGAGGATTGTGCTCTGTGCTGACAATTAAGTATTCTGCATCAGCAGTGTTGTAAAAGTAATATCTTACCTGGAAGTATGTGGTAACTACAAGCTTATTATTTCATCTGCCTGCATCTAGGAAGTTCCTCGGCTCCACCAAGAGAAACGTGAGTAGATACTAACTGAGGACTATTCTCTGGGGATTGTGTACTTTCTGTAAAGGTTAAAGGTTGGGCATAGAAGCAAGACTGATATTGTGAAGGTTGTACTTTCAAAATAAAGTAATACTTTAGCACAGAAACAAGAGACTTCCAGTTTACGTGTAAAAGTACATTGAAATTGGAGTGAGTTTTCTGATTTAGTCAGGGTGTTTTAACTTGCCCTCCTATTCTATTATGGTTGCAGCTAGTATGAACCAACCACCTCCTTTCCTTCCTTACCACTTGGCAGATGGCTAAAAAAATGTAAGTCATATTTAATTGCTATTGCGGTTGATAAATTTTCTTCTATATGTAAACAGCATATTTTATTATGTAATTTAGGTTTACAAGGAAGAAAATTGTATGAAGATATTACAGATCAGGAATCTAATGAAGCCAGTGGGGAGGAAGAGGTGTTTCAGTTCACACTAAGGAAATTAGTCATTTATAAGAAAGGATTGATGTAGTACTGGAAAATCATAAATGATTGAATACAATACAAAAGAAAGGAGAGAACGTTTCCACATATATTGGAGTTGCAGCTCAACTGGTTTGTTGCAGTAAAGACCATAAAATTAAGGAAAAGTTAATAACCCAAAATCCTGATCTCACAGAGGCCATTGATATTGCAAGGGGTATTGGGCATACTTTATTATGTGTTAAATAAATGAAGTTCTGTAATGAACCACATAAGGAATATAAGGAAGATAAAGCTCTAGCTGATGAGGAAAGAGTATGTCAAATTTGTGAAAATGTAACTGCAAAGCCTAAAGGAAAAAAAATGTAAATTTAGATGTGGCAGCCACAATCATCTGGCCAATAATAACAAAGTGTCAGCACAAGAGGGTTATCTGTAGGAAGTAAAATAAAAGAGGGCACATTGCCAAAGTGTGTAAATCTCCAGAGAAAACTTCAGCGGTGTAGAAGGATTTGAGGGAAAAAGGAAATTATATTCCAGATAAACTCTTCAGTGAAATAAAAATAAAAACTTCCAGTTTATGCTGATTCATGGTTATTCTAATTGACAGTGACACGTTCTATAATCATTTTCCCAGGGAAGAGTATATATTAGAGGTCCCAGATATTTAACCAGGAGGGTACAACAGAGAACCCATCACACTAGAGGGAATGATAAGAATGCATATTTCATTCAAAGACGGATACACAGTAGGCAAAGTATATGTCATCGAGCAGGGTCTAATCGTTTGGGGTGGAAACATCAGAAGGTTTTAGGAATAACACTTGACCCCCAACAGTGAGAAACAAGTACTCCTTTTTTGACAGGTCTTTGGTACGTATGAACATATTAGAAGAATCTCCTGATGTTTTAACAGACAAATTTGGAATTGCTAAATAACTATATACATAAAATAAAGTTAAATACCAATGCTGTCCCAGTTGTGCACAAAACAAGGCTCCTACTCTTACTCACGAAATAACCTTTAAGAGAGGAGGTACAGAAATTATCAAGGCAAGGGGTCATTGAAGAAATAGAAAGCTCTGAATGGTTGGCCCCATAGTCATCACAGCTAAAGACAGTGGGAAAGAATTTGCATTTGTATGGATTTAAGGGATTTGAACATCAACATTTGGGTAGATCGTCATTACCTTCCCAGAATACATAGAATGTTGATCACCATTCACGAGGCAGAATATTTCAGTGTCCTGGACATATCCTCTGCACACCAACAGGTAGCACTCCACCTGAGTCACAAGTGCTTACAGCTTTTACCACACCTTTTGGCACATATAAATTCCTCAGGATGCCATTTGGCTTCGCTTCAGGAGCTGCGCCTTTTTAGAGGATAATGTAACACATATTGAAAAAGTCCAAAAAAACAATGGGCTTCAATGATGACATACTAGTTTATGGGTCACATGAAGAAGAACACTATAACAATCTGAGAGATGTATTGAGTAAACTGAGAAAAGCAGGGTTCACTATAAAAGGAAGCGAATGCAAAATAGGAGTCACATCTGTGGACTACCTTAGACACACAATTGTCAATGAAGGCATTAAACCCAAAATAGGCTTGGTGGAATCTATTTGCAAAACACCCACACCAATGAAAAAAGATGAAGTAAAATCATTTCTGGGTTTTGCCGAATACATGTCCAAATTTATAAAGAACTTTACTGATTTAGTCTAACCCATCAGGGATTTTTTTTAAAAGGATGCACCATTTGTTTGGAATGAGGAACATGCCAATACCTTCACCAGAATTACAAATGCCATTAGCTATGCTCCATACATAGGTAATATCAATGTGTAACAGAAAACCATACTGACTACTGATACGATTACCAAAAGTATAGGAGCCACTCTATCACAAGTAGTTGAGGGCAAGGAAAGGATAGTGGTGTTTGCATCAAGAATGCTAATCAACTCAGAAGTAAACTACTCTACTGTAGAGAAAGAAGCTCTAGTGTGCTATTGTGCAATCAACCACTTCAGGTTTCACCTCCGGGGTCTACTTTCTGTGTTAAGAACAGACCACAAACCATTAGTATCAGTATTATCCAAGAAGGATATAGAGAAAACTAAACCTGGGATTTCTAAATGGGTCTTGGGTCTCCAAGGGTATAATCATATGGTTGAATTTGTCCCAGGTGCAAAAAACGGTGCTGCTGATTTCCGGTACGATTACCTATTAAAAATAAAGGGGACATCAGGGACCTGGAATGTCTTGTACTTGTTATTTTAGCTCCACCAGCCATTTTAGAAACAGAATGGGGAGATCACGTGCACAAAGATGACACGTTGCATTCTGTTAAATGCAAAATAATAGAAGGATGGCCTAAAATGTAATGAACTTTCTAATAATTTACAACCTTTTTGGAATGTGAGAGATGATTTGTCTATAGAGGGGAATTTTATTTTGAAGGCAGGTAAAATCATACCCCTGGTGACCTTAAGAGAAGGTATTGCTAATATTGCTCACAAGGGTCACTTAGGAAGAAATCTCACCAAAAGCGAAGTGAGAGCAGATTACTTTTTCCCCTAAATGGATTTTATGATATATAACACTGTAAAGACTGTCATGCTTGCAACCAGAGAGACAAATCCAAGCATACCTGCAAAACTCCTTTAATCCTCACCACAGTACCTTGCATCCCATGGGACAGATTAGGGCTAGATATTGTGGGTTCTGTGTTGGAGCTTCTTTTTTATTTTTTATTGAAGGGAGATGTGAGGAAATCTTCTTTAAAATTGAAGATTCCTATGTACCTGTTTCCCCCCTCCTTATTGTCATCCTTTTTTTTCCTCAACCTTGAAACCCTCAGACACATTTCATTACCATTACACAATAGCAGTAATTTTTCTGTTAAGCATGTTTTATGCTGCTTACAAGTGTACATGTAATCATTGGGAAACCACGAGAATAATGTTTTAAAATCTGCATCATGTGCACAAAATTGTTAATTTGCATGATTTCACTTTGTATGTATGTTTGTATGTGGTATTTCTTTAGCGCAAAGTTAGCAAAAAGGCTACAGGGCACTTACATGGTCAAAGAAAAGCATAAAGTGATAGGAGAGGTAGCTGGTTTGTTGGCTGTTTAATTCGATGTAGCCTTATTCAAAGAGCTGCATCTCCAACTATTTCCTAAATTGGAGCAGCGTTGTGGCAGTCCTGATTGAGTGAGGCTATTCCAGAACCTTGGTGCACAGATGGAAAGGGCATGCTGCCTTTTTATATTTTTTTACACATAGAGGGTCATTACAACATTGGCGGTAAAAGCCGCTTACTGCCGTGCAGAAGACCGCCGACACACCGCCGCGGACGCGGAATTGCGCCACGGTCATTATGACCCAAAGCCCGGAATCTGCGAAAAATCTAGACACCCACACAAGTCCGCCACACCAAAGGCCAGTGATAAACTGCCAATAACAAAACCTCCACCGTCACGCCAACAGGAATACGCCCACACTATCACGACCCACGAATCCACGAGCAGTCTTTCAACCGCGGTAATCCATTGGTGGAACACACCGCCGCGCTCAAAATACACACACACTTACAAAACACTACCACATTGGACAATTCGAAATACACACACCTGATACACATACACACACCACTCCCACACACCCAATACAATATAAAACACCCACCCACATCAACCACAATCCCCTACGGCCACAATTGTGACAGAAGGCCAGAGAGAGACACCACCATCTACAAACTCGCATCCACAGGCACTCAACACCATCATCCACATAACATCCACGCACCTCACACAACACACCTCTAAATATCACCCCACACATCACAACACACACCACCCCACACATCACCCACACCACCCCATGGCACTGCAAAGACACCCCAGGTTCTCTGAGGAGGAGCTCAGGGTCATGGTGGAGGAAATCATCTGGGTAGAGCCACAGCTATTTGGATCACAGGTGCAGCACACCTCCATAGCTAGGAAGATGGAGCTATGGCGAAGAATCGTGGACAGGGTCAACGCAGTGGGACAGCACCCAAGAACTAGGGTTGACAATCAGGAAGAGGTGGAACGACCTACGGGGGAAGGTGTGTTCTGTGGTCGCAAGACACCACATCGCGGTACAGAGGACTGGTGGCAGACCCCCACCTCCTCCCCCATAACTAACAACATGGGAGGAGCAGGTCTTGGCTATACTGCATCCTGAGGGCCTCGTTAGAGTAGCTGGAGGAATGGACTCTGGTAAGACAAATCTTTACTACTTCATCCCCCACCCTACCTACATGCCATCACATACCCCCACCCTCGCCCTCACCCCCATCACTCCAACTCCTCACACATGTCCCAATATCACAAACCACACATCCCAAGCCCTGCATGCAACACCAAAGCATGGACACCCATCACCAAAGCATGGCCACTGCACATACCCATACACCCCCCTAAACCATTATCACACAAGGTCCTACACAGGAATGCAAGCACTGGGGTACACGGTCATCCACCCATTGCACACCATGGCACACACAGATGCAATAATCATGCTTTTACACCCCTGCAGGACCCCTACCCAACATCACCGGACAGGAGGGTCCAGATATGTCCACTACACCCACAGAAGAGGCCCACAGTGATGACAGCAGCTCTGTCCAACTGGATCTAGATGACCAGCCCGGCCCATCTGGGACCTCGGGACAGTCGGTTCCCCTCACACTGGCACAAGCCACTACAGACCTTCCCCCTTCTGGAAACACCAGCACAGCACCCACCCAGCGGGCCCATACCTCTGTCCCCAGGACAAGTCAAGCAGCAGTGTGTCCACCACTACAGGGAACCCAGGCTAACCCACCACCCCAACAACACCAGGGACCTGGGGGCAGTGGCAGTGGGCACATGGTTCAGGGGACAGAGGCACAGGAACACAGGGGAACTGGGAGGGCTGTGGTGCGACAGGGGGAGGACAGGCACAGGGAACCCACTCTCCACGAGGCCCTGTCCAACATCATGGAAGCCTACCACCATTCCCAGGAGACGATGGCAACGGTACTGGGCAAGTTTCAGGAGACCCAGCGGCTGCAGGAGGAACAGTATTTGGGCTTCAGGGAGGAACTCAAATCCATGAATTCCACCCTGGGCACCATCGTAGGGGTGCTGAAGAAACTTGTCAACACCAGGAGGGACACTGTGGCACTACAAAGGGCCCCTGACACTAGCCTGGACGATGAACTGCCCACCACCTCCGCCGGCGCTAGTGGACAGGAGGCACTGCCACAGGACCACCACACCAGCACCCCACACCCTGCAGAGGGAGAACCACCTTGCAAACGGTCCCTGAGATCCAGGACAAAGACAGAGAACGATGCCAAGACCCCTGCCAAGAAATGAGACCACCCTGATTGTCATCCTTCTGTCCCACCTTGTCACCCTGTCCATCCTCAAACTGCCCCAGCTCCACTTCCTATGCCCATTTGGGCAATGCACATGTGAGACTAATAGACTGGACTCTGCCATGGACATTCCTCCACCATCATCCCTCACCATTTTACTGCCCCCTCCAATATTGAGCACTTAAATAGACACCCTCAAAGCAAAAAACAATCAGGAGTCTGTCTGTGATTTCGAAATAGTGTATTAGCAATTACAGTGGCAAAATGCTCATTCAAATGTAATGTCAACATACCTACGTCACACAGCTATAGTCCATGAGGAAACAAAGCACATGTCACACAGTGGGACCCACATCTGTGGAATCATAAGGGAAAGTGACAACTCAGTGACCATACACTGGGTGAAAATGACAGACAGTAGAGAGGTAGTACATTTAAATCAGATGTATTAGGCAGTGTTGTCTTCTTTCCTGTGTCTCACTGGAAGTATTGCAGGATCACCGTGTTCCTGTTGTCGATGTCCTCTTCTTCTCCTTCCTCGTCTTCACTGTCCACAGGGTCCACAGCTGCCACAAGACCTCCATCCGGACCATCCACCTGCAGAAAAGGCACCTGTCGTCGCAAAGCCAAGTTGTGAAGAATACAGCAGGCCACGATGATCTGACAAACCTTCTTTGGTAAGTAGAATAGGGAACCACCTGTCATATGGAGGCACCAGAACCTGGCCTTCAGGAGGCCGAAGGTCCGCTCTGTAATCCTCCTAGTCTGCCCATGGGCCTCATTGTAGCGTTCCTCTGCCCTTGTCCTGGGATTCCTCACTGGGGTCAGTAGCCATGACAGGTTGGGGTAACCAGAGTCACCTGCAAATGGCGAGGGACAACTGTTAGACACACACAAACTCATAGGGACATCCACAGACCCCGACAACTATTCCCACTGTATTGGGCCTATGTGCTCACCTAATAGCCACACCCGGTGCCTCTGGAGTTGCCCCATCACATAAGGGATGCTGCTATTCCGCAGGATGTAAGCGTCATGCACTGAGCCAGGGAATTTGGCATTAACATGGGAGATGTACTGGTCTGCCAAACACACCATGTGCACATTCATGGAATGGTAACTCTTCCGGATTCTGTACACCTGTTCATTCCTGCGGGGGGGTATCAAGGCCACATGTGTCCCATCAATGGCACCTATGATGTTGGGGATATGTCCCAGGGCATAGAAATCAACTTTCACTGTAGGCAATCCTCCACCTGAGGGAAAACGATGTAGCTCCGCATGTGTTTCAGCACGGCAGACAACACTCTGGACAACACGTTGGAAAACATAGGCTGGGACTTCCCTGATGCTATGGCCACTGTAGTTTGAAAAGACCCACTTGCTAGGAAATGAAGTACTGACAGCACCTGCACTTGAGGGGGGATTCCTGTGGGATGGCGGATAGGTGACATCAGGTCTGGCTCCAACTGGGCACACAGTTCATGGATTGTGGCACGATCAAGCCTGTAGGTGATGATCACATGTCGCTCCTCCATTGTCGACAGGTCTACCAGTGGTCTGTACACCGGAGGATGCCGCCATCTTCTCACATGCCCCAGCGGACGGTGTCTATGGAGGAGAACAGCAAGCAGAGAGTCAACCAACACTGAGGTACGTAAACACAGTTTACTCTGAAAATATTAGCAATTCGAAATTAGCCTTTATGAGTGTTTTGGCAAGGCCTACATATGTGTGACGCAGTCAAAAATAATGCCATGTGGGCCAATGAAATGGCGGCTGCCTGACCTGTAAAGTGGGACAAAGGGATCTGACTAACTGCGCTGGCATTGTACACCTTCGCGGTAGGCGGTCGAAGAACGCGGCGCAATCCTGCATTGGTTAACATTGGACCCTATGGGTCCCAGGAGCCAATGACGATGTACGCCGGCGGAGACGGTACACACCACTGCGGACGTGACTGCCGTTTTCTCTCTGTTTAATCACTTGATACCTGATCTTCGACAGGAGAGGACCTACACTGCAAGTGCTGCTGTGAACTCAGTCTGGAAGAGACAATGGCTCGTGTGTCTGGGGAAAGGGCCCCTGCCTTCAGCACAGAGGAGTTGGAGAAACTCGTGGATGGGGTCCTCCCCCAGTACACGCTACTCTACGGTCCTCCAGACAAACAGGTAAGTACAATGTGAGCATGCTGTATGGGCAATGCCTGTGTGGAGTGGGGTGGATGAAAGATAGGGGGGGGTGAGAATTAGGCGTTCATGAAAAGACGGTGAGTGCATGTGCGTCATGGCAAGAGTAGGGAAGCGGGCCAATGACTGTGACGGTGCGGGCGGTAATATCTTCTCCTTTTCCCTTGTACTATTCCTGTAGGTCAGCGCCCACCAGAAAAAGGACATTTGGCGTGCCATCGCCAAGGAGGTCCGGACCCTGGGGGTCTACCACAGACGGAGCACGCACTGCCAGAAAAGATGGGAGGACATTCGCCGCTGGAGCAAGAAGATGGCGGAGGCCCAGCTGGGGATGGCCTCCCAACGTGGGAGGGGTGCCCGTCGCACCATGACCCCCCTGATGTTCAGGATCCTGGCGGTGGCGTACCCGGAGTTGGATGGGCGCTTGAGGGCATCACAGCAGCAACAAGGGGGTGAGTACACTCTCATTCTGCTGATTCAGCGCGCATTGTAGGTGTCTGGGTGGGGAAGGTGGGCTGTGGGTTCCGGCCAGGGTGAGTTTAGTAGGCAAGGACCCTACTTAAGGCAGGCCCTGTGGCACCCCACCCCACCTGTGTACAGTGCCAACTACACCTAGTCAGGTTCCTGTGACATCCATGTGTGCAGAAATTGGCCATAGCCTTGTAACCCATGTCCCTGGGATTGAATAGTGGACTCCAAGTGCACAGCGTAGTGCAGGGGGCTTCTCTGTCTGTTGTGTCCGCCAACGGTAGCGGTATTGCATGCAATCAACATGTCTTTCTTCTGTCTCCCCCCCCCCTTTTTGTG
Organism: Pleurodeles waltl; assembly: GCF_031143425.1. Taxonomy (NCBI): domain Eukaryota; kingdom Metazoa; phylum Chordata; class Amphibia; order Caudata; family Salamandridae; genus Pleurodeles; species Pleurodeles waltl. Next base: position 186,045,414 of record NC_090445.1, on the reverse strand, counting down.
GTGTCCCTGTTCTTGTGTGCATTCGCATCATCAGGCGGAGGAGCGGTGGCACCGGAGCAGGAGGGAGCTGCATCCCACATGGCCCTGGAGGGCGAAACTGCGGAGTCTGAATTCACCAGTGGGACGGAGGGCGAGGGGAGCTCCACGGCGGGGACAGGAGCTGACACCAGCGATGTGGACTCCTCCTCTGATGGGAGCTCCCTTGCGGTGGCGGGCCCATCTGTGCCCCCCGCATCTACAGGTACAGCCGCCAGCACCGCCCTCCAAGCAGCCCCTCAGCTTTTGCCCCGTGCCCGCTGACCCAGGAGGGTAGGCATCACCTTAGCCCCAGGCACCTCAGGCCCTGCCCAAGTCACCCCTGCTGCCCTCAGTGAGGAGGCCATTGATCTCCTCAGGTCCCTCACTGTTGGGCAGTCTACCATTTTGAATGCCATCCAGTGTGTAGAGAGGCAGTTGCAACAAACCAATGCATACCTGGAGGGCATTCACTCTGGTCAAGCAGCCCTTCAGCGAGCATTTCAGACTCTGGCCTCAGCACTGATGGCAGCTATTGTCCCTGTCTCTAGCCTCCCCCCTCCAACTTCCTCCACCCAGACCCACACCCCTGTACCTCAACCTATCCCAAGCACACCATCAGACCAGCATGCACACACCTCAACACACAAGGGAAGATCAGGCAAACATAAGCACCACACATCCCACAGGCACTCACGCAAGCATCAGAGCCATGCAGACACACCAACATCCACTGCCTCCATTGTGTCCCCCTCCTCCTCGTCTCCCTCCTCCCTCCCTGTTTCGTCTCCACTCACACCTGCATGCACTACATCCTCAGCCACTACGTCCATCACCAGCACACCCACCACCACACCCCGCTCACGTGCAGTCACCACCCCCACTACCATTCACACGTCCCCTGTGTCCTCTCCCAGTGTGTCTGTGAGGCCACCTTCCAAGGTACACAAACGCAGCACACACCCACCCAACAGCCATCCACCTCAATACAGCCTCCAGCCCATGCACCTTCACCCAAAGTCAGCAAGCATACACCTCCTACAACCACCACCTCTTCCTCCACTCCCAAGCCCCCTCCAGCTACCCATCCCAGTGTTCCGAAGAAACTTTTCCTGGTCAACCTTGACCTCTTTCCCTCACCTCCCCCACCCCTTCAGTCTCCTAGGGCCCGACTCTCCGGGTCCCAACCTAGCACCTCAGCCACAACATCGGCGGGACCAGTGGTGCCAGTAGTCACCGGATTATGGAGTGCACCAGGCAGCAGGGCAGCCAGTGTGGCAAGGAGCCAGAGTACGGACAGTCCCCCACCTGTCAAGCATAAAAAGTTGCCCAGTGCCCGGCAGGAGAGGGGAAGGAAATCAGTCACCAAAGCCGCTCCCAGGGGTACAGTTGGGAGTGTGGAGACAGCTGCGACACCATCCAAGCGGGGGAAGGGGCACATTAAAACCGGCAAGTCTGGGAAGATCAGCACGGCGGACAAGACCGCCAGCAGCAGCCCCGCTGCCCAAGACAGGACTGCCAGCAGGCACCCCGCTGCCCAAGACAGGACCGCCAGCAGCAGCCCCGCTGCCCAGGACAAGACCGCAGGCAGCCCCGCTGCCAAAGACAAGACCGCCAGCAGCAGCCCCGCTGCCCAGGACAAGACCGCCAGCAGCCCCGCTGCCCAAGACAAGACCGCCAGCAGCAGCCCGCTGCCCAGGACAAGACCGCCAGCAGCCCCGCTGCCCAAGACAAGACCGCCAGAAGAAGCTTCGCTGCCCAGGACAAGACCGCCAGCAGCAGCCCCGCTGCCCAAGACAAGACCGCCAGCAGCAGCCCCACTGCCCAGGCAAGACCACCAGCAGCAGCCCCGCTGCCCAAGACAGTACCACCAGCAGCAGCCCTGCTGCCCAGGACAAGACCACCAGCACCACGCAGGACAGTGAGCGCCATTGATTACTACGCTACTGAGGCCGCCACGGGCAGGATGAAGCACTCTGGGCACCAAGCCCCCTCCAGAACCAGTGGAGAGTTACATCCACTACCTCTGTCCTTGGCAGGATGAAGCACTCTGGGCACCATGCCCCCTGCAGAACCAGTGGAGACTGTTATCCACTTGAGGGACTGTGGCTTTGCACTCCCCAGGATTGAACAGTGGGCAACCCACTCACTGTTAACGACTTGAGAGACTGTGGCTTTGCACTCCCCAGGACTGAACAGTGGGCAACCCACCCACTGTTATCGACTTGAGAGACTGTGGCTTCGCACTCCCCAGGATTGAACAGTGGGCAACCCAATCACTGGAGAGACTTGAGAGACTGTGGCTTTGCACTCCCCAGGATACATCAATGGGCATGGAGCCCCCTCGTGGAGCTGGTGTCGTGCACTCATCCGTCTGAGGTGCCCCCCCCTTCCCTTCCCCCTGAGGTGCCTGTTTTATTTCTATCTGATGCCCCTGCAGTGTTCTCTTCGTCTTGTTCGGGTATTGAGTGTGGGCCTCGCCAATGCCTTTTGGGCCCAGTGGTCCACGGTCTATGATGGTGGAATCCCTTGGACTTGTGTTCTTGGTGTATATAATTGTTCATAGTGTAAATGTGAATATATGTAAATATTTTTGATTACTGTATTTTAATATATTACAATCATTCGACTCATTTCCTTTTGTCCTTGCATTCTTCCAGGGAGATCGGGGGTGTAACTGTGATGTATCAATATGTATTGGTGTGTGTGTTGTCATGGGTGAGGGTGGGGGTGTTGCGTATTGCGTGTGTGTTTCACTGTTTTTTCCCTCCCCCCTCCCCCCTCCCCTGTGTCGTAGGTGCAGTACTCACCGTGGTCTTCGCCGCCGGCGTTCGTGCTCCTGGTAGAGGAGCAGGAAGATAAGGCTGGGAGTATCTGAAGTTCCGGTTCCATGGCGTCCTGGTTCCTCGTGGGGTGTGTAGAGGTGAGCGTTTTCCCTTCGAAGTCCTGTTTCCGCCGTGTTTTTGTTCACGGTGAATCCGCCCCGGAAAAGGTGGCGGATTGGTGGCTTGTAATTCTGTGGGCGGTTCATTGTCTTCCGCCTCTCTGTTGGCGGTTACCGCTGCGGTGTTTGTTTGTACCGCCGTGGCGGTCGGAGTGTTAAAGTGGCTGTCTATGTTGGCGGTTTCCTCCACGGTCGTAATTCCATTATTTTTACCGCCGGCCTGTTGGTGTTTTTACCGCCGCTTTAACACCGACCGCCAGGGTTGTAATGACCACCATAGTCTGCAGTCTGATGGTGTCCTGGTTGTGAGTGTGGCGAGAACCAACTAGTGCACAGTTAATTAAAACCATTACACTAACAATAAAAAACAAGAACAATATGAAAAATGAAAAGAGAATAAACTGCTCAGATTAACTGTTGACAGTTACATATTATTTTCCGTTTCATTCATCTTAAAAAAAACTTAGAATAGAAAGTGCATTGTATTATGTCTGAATTATTAATATGATTACAGAACAATTAATCATATATTCATTTTGGGAGGCCTTGGGGGTTCTAGTAAAGTGCAAACTGTTCCCCTTTAGATTAGGAGTACAGTTTGGTTGTGTCATTGAGGTGTCGGCGCTGGCCATAATCCTCTTTTTTTAGTTTTGTCAAAGTGGCAGTTTTAGTGTGGTGGCTGAGCGCTGCCTCTGCCATCAGGGCAATATTTATTCGACTGCCACACTCCTAGGTTTTGAGCCTCAGTTCAGGGTGAACAGATGTGTGAGCTCCTGTTGCTGTCCTGTTCTGGGCTGGCTGACAGCAAATAGTCTTAGCAATAGATGCCCTGCATGCCCATTTGTTGTTATGTCCGTGGCAGTGCAAAAGTGCACTCAAGTGACCATGCTCATCTACTCTTGGTGTGCAGGGATGCAATAAAGTGACCATGCTTTAATCTCTGTCTGTGTGAGGAGAGGTCAGAGCTCTGTTGGAGCGTAAATTTTAGCAGTGCTTTAGTGGCACAGAAGCCAGCAGTAGGTGACTTTATATTCGTAATTAAAGGCTTAATTGATATAGCTGCACTAACATGTATTTTAAGAGTGTACATGTTTTAATAATGGTGGACATTGTGCCTACCATGGTAGACTTTGTGCCATAAATAGCCTGATAAAGTGCTAACCTGATTTAATAATGTTGAAATATATTAATCAATAGAATGACTATGAGTAGAAATCAATATGATATTTTGATTTATGATTTATTAGTATACAGTTACATGTGTGCAGAAATATAAATGCAAATCTTTGTTATATCTAATCTAATGCGCTAACAAAGTTTGCAATTAATATTGAAACCTTTTTGCTTATTTTATGATCTATTATTATTAAAGATAAATTCATAACTTTGCATTTTATGTGTTTTATTAATTACAATATTAATGTATTGAATTTTTTACGTTAGCATAACCAGGCATTAAGTTTTTATATTGTAGTAACATAAAATGTTGAGTCATTTTTACTCTCTAACATGAATTTTTTCATTAGGTTGTTTCACATGACTAGTAAATAGTCCTGTTGTATTATGTGCAAGTCTTTCCCCACAGACCTTTGACATGGTACACCAAGAGCTGGAGATTGGAATTAAAACAGACCCTATTGTTGAATCATCCGGTCTCATGAGAATCATTGCACCTGTTGGGAGCCTTGGGAAGATGTTAGAATGCATCAAATAATGTACAGAGTTGCTAGTTATTGCTGGTGTCTCACGGAAAGAGAGATGACTTTACCCAGACCTGGGAATCTTCATCATTGTTGCAAATTCATCTAGTGTTTTAATTGTCATTGGATGTTGCCCTTTTTGCGTAAAGTGGACTTATCGAATTGACCAATCAAACTGTTGAAAGTAGTTTTAAGTAGGGAATGAACTTGTAAGTTAGAGAGCAGAACCCCTTTGCAACTTGAACTGTTTCTTATGTAGAGCCTGTGTTCTGCACTTTCCCCCTGATGGCGCATCCAATGGACTTTGCCGAAGATTCTCTGTTTTGTCGACTAACCTGAATTGTATGCTGATCCCAGAAGAGGCATATTCAATTGCAATGTTAATTGTCCTCCTTGTTTTTTTTTTTATTGAGTTAGTATGTTGACACCTGCCTATTTTTTCAGTTAGATTAATTTAGCCTGAGATAGATGATTTTTCCAAATATTTGTTGTCTTTTTTTTGCTTTTGCCCACATGTGTTAGCCCGTCCCCATACATGCTTATTCTAATTTGTGATAGTAGTAGGTTGCCCTACATCTGGTCCCTTAAATGTGATATATTGTTGTGCAAAACCTGCTTGAGTATTGTTCTCAACAAATGATTTGAAATCTGTTTCTGTTGTGTAAATTTATTCCTTGCTAGTATGTGTAATCCTTCTGGAACATTTAATGGTGTTGATGTTAAACAGATTAAATCTGTTTGGTATATTTGGTCAGTCTATGATTTTCATTTGTTTGTATAACCTGTTTTACACACATTTTGCTTCAGGTTGGCTCTGTGTTTGTAATACTGCTCTGAAACTTTTCACAGATTAGAGTTTTGTTTCCGTGACCACATTGGTCATGGTGTTTAAATTTGCTGTTGGAGTGATTGAGACTGGAATTACATTATACGGTTAATAAAACTCCTCACTAAGTCCAAAGATTCCATCAACCTCGGAGTAAAGAGTTTTTGAATCCTGACCGGAGGAGAAAGCGCCTTAGCAGCGCCTGTATCTGGTGTAGGCTCATCTCAGTTTCAAAACTGTTTTTTTTTTCATTTTTGCTCAACCCTATTTCACAGGGCTGCAGTTTAGTAGTATGTCTTGGATTAAACCAGACTATGACAGCTTGTCTACACTGGCGTACCCCACTCATATTAAACATCACATTTAGTATGGTTTTTCGGTTCTCCAATGTGGACTTTCATATACGGATTATCTGTACCATTGTTCCAGGTCCTGGGCCTCATAGCCGGCATAGCTCTCTCCCCTCAATACGTTGCCATGGTGATCAGGTGTCAGAGTGAGGGAAGGCACCCCAGGGGATATTTCAGGAACTTTCCTTTGGTGTGGGTGCTGGATCCAGATCCAACCTACGGTTGCGGTTTTGGAGCTTTATAGCAAGCTATTATTATCTAAGCATGATTTAGCTTTGAGAATGCCTCTTTATCTGCTTCTATTGAAATTTGCTTGATTGATTTGTTTACAGTGTTCTAAAATTGAGGATAGCTGGTTTGTAAAATAAGAGGAGGTGCTGGTTGTAATTTCTTTGTAAATGGTGGAGCTGGTTTTGAAGACTTTGCCTAATTATTTGTATGTACATGCTAAAGAATGATACACATCTTAATTCCTAACATAAGAGTTATTTGCTATTAAGTATATTCTGTGTTTAATGCGCAATAAACAAATTTGGAGTGTATCCTTTGTCCCAAATATATTTATAATATCAGTACTACCTTTTAAAATCATGATGTTGTTGAGTATGACTGCTTTGCATCTCAATATTTGTCCATTTACCAAATCCTTTTGATCAAAGCTACTGCCCGTCAGCAGTTTTTACAATACAACCAAATGAAACTGAAATTCATCTCATAACATCCCTATTCTGTGGCATGCAATTACTCCGTTCATTACATTGCAGAAATGTTATGGTGTAATAGTGCCCTAATTGGATCGGAATTGTTCATCCTGCCCCAAAGAATATTTTAGCGGCTTTGACTATGGATATCAAACATGCAGTGCTAGGCTGTTGAAACACACCTTGAATATAGTTAAAGTAGAGATTAAATTGCTTTATACATTTTAATTTTGAATATCTCTCAATGACATATCAGTCATATACTCAGTGCCCCAGGCACCTACGAAAGAACATCAAAAATAAGACTCATCATCTCAGTGTGGGCCTTAAAATATTTTTCTGCATACACCAGCTTATCAGTTCTGAAAATACACACATTTTTTTTTTTTTTAAATAAATCCTTTTCAGTTTCGCATACAAGTAGCTGGAAAACTACCAGTAGCTCCCGAGCTCCTTTTAAAGTAGCATCGAAAGCACTGTGTTACTTTTGGAGTGACCAGCGACTATTCACAGCACAGGGCATGAAAACACCAGGTGTTACATGAAACGAGATGTCATTTAGAAGATTGCAGCAGCTTTCAGCATATAAAGAAAGGTTTAGAGGCACACTTCCCTTGTTTATGACACGTTTTTAAACTCAAGGACCCTATTGTTTTTTTTATTACGCTATACAAGGCCTTTTGGCATTCCACACTGGTCTGAGAGACGTGTTGATTCTGTTATGTTCCATTATGAATCTGCTCAGTATCCTGCAAATAAAAGGAGTCCTTAACAAACTCCAGGCAGGAAGGGTTTAATGCACAGGCTGGGAAGGAGTTTCCAGCAATTTAAACCTTAGATAAATAAGCATTTTGTAAAGGCATCCTGCTTCAATAATGAAATACTTCCTCGTCGGCATGTTTTTACGACAACCTTCTTCCTGGAGAAATGTTGACTTCAAGCACCAAGTCCATGCATTATATATGTTGCTTCTATAATGTGTAATAACTGCATCGGTAATATTCTTAGGCCATGTCACAAAAACTTTATAGTTTTGCAGTTTGTGGCAGAATTTTATGCAGTAAATAGTTTTCGCAAAAGTGAAAAACTTATTTGGTTAGGGGCTTTTACACACTAATTGGCTAAAATGCATTACCTATTTTTTTCAAATGTGAATTATTAGTCTGTGTTTGGTACAAAATGAGTTTGCTCAATTTTATAACATAAATAGCTTAAATCGACTGAAATCAGGTTACTTTAGTTTTTTTTTATTGCCGCCCACATATTAGGATTTCTTTCTTAAACTCTTTATAACTCACTTAAAATTATTTATGAGTAATAAATAGAAATTATTTATGAGCACTACCCATGTTGCCCCTAGTTTCACAATCAGATGTATCTATTTTTGTGCAGGTATAAAATTATTTCTGCCATATATGTTCCATTCTCTGCTCTCCTTCAGTCTTGGCTAAATAATGAGTTAATCTATGAGGAAAGACATGTGATCAGAGACCTCCTCTCTACTGATAGGAATAGCTTCATGCTATGAGTTTCATAGGATACTTGTGATCCTGAAACAGACTTTATTGCTTCTGAAAGAGCATATCTTGGCTGTGCCATATGCCTCTCAAAAAGAAGAAGGGGTGGTTATTTTCTTTCATAATGTGTAAAAATGAATTGTTAGACATAGTGCACTGAAATATATCAGTGAAAGTGCCATATGTTTCATGTATGTCACATTTAATCCTGGTTTGCAAGAATGTTTATGTTATAGTATTTTAGAAATGTTATTCTTTATAATCATTTTCTATTCGACAAGTACAACATTTAAACATATTGAACTGAAAGTATATTCCTGTTCATTTTAGTTTGGTTGGCGCTGAAGGCCACATTTTGTTTGTGTGTTCTAATCTTCAACATGAAAGCTTGTTTTTCTAAAGCTGCAGGTGCTGAAGTTAAGGAGCTTGTTGTGCACCAGATATAAGAGAATCTGAGAGGAGGGCTGCAGGATGGAAGGAGCTTCCTGGAGTTGGCAGCTACTGCTTTTTTAAATTCTTGAACTGGAGGGTGTACCAAGGTTGAATGCCAAAGGCTTCAGAAAACTAGAGGGTCTATTATAATGGATTTGCGTTATTGTTTTTCAAATGAGAGTTTTGGTTGTGATGTCATCACACCTGGAAGAATCAAAGTTTCAGCGTGGTTTAGTTGGTGAGAGATTCAGATTCCCATTGTCCCTTGCTCATAGCAATACTTTTTGCAGTATGAACCTCATACTTTAATTTCTATGTGGCTTTATGCCACCACACCTCTCTTGAATAGAATCTTCTACGGAAGTTATGTTTGCTAACCTTCATCAGATATTCCTTTTATATTAGAATAGTTCAGGAGCTAGATTCAATGGTTAGGCAAGAGTGCTTAATTTTAGAATTCAGACATCATAATTTTCTGTATTTTCTGCAATGTTGCTATTAAAGTCTTGGTCTTTTATATGTTGCTACAATTTCATATTGTGTGATGCTTTGAATCTCCATTGGTGATTTTGTAGATCTGTACTATGGTTTTGAGACTCACTTATGTATCTTTGGCTTTGAGTCTTTAATGAGCCCTTTGAAACTTGAATTAGGACTCTGAGATTTAATGTGTGACTATTGAGTTGCACTGTAACTGATTTGATTAATCTGGTAAAATTGTCTACTCACCCCTCGGAACAGAGAAGAAAGATTAATTGGACCCCCAGATAGAGAGATAGGGCTGTGGTTGATGACCTGTTTCGCCGGCCTGACAGCATCCAAACTAAGGCCCTCATTAGGAACACCTCAGGAATGACCGCACCGCTGGCGGTAAAAACTGCCAACAGAGGAGCGGTCCGGACCAGCAAATAATGAACCAACTGAAACACAGGCATCTTGAAAACCACTCACCGCCAGTAGAGGAGTGCTGACAACGACGGCATAGGCCGCCCACAGGCCGATGGAAAGGCACAACCCGCCCATCAAATAATGAACCACTAGACCGCCATCAGTTCTGGGGCAGGAACCACCACCACGCAAAGCCAGGCGGAAACAAACCAAATATAAGGAAACACTCACCGGAGGCTCACACAACACGCCAAAGCAGACATGGATAGTGAGCTGCAGATCATACCAGCCCTTCTCCTTGCCATATACCTCCACGACCGAGACCGCCGACGAAGACGACGACGGTAAGTACTGCAACCTACGAAACAAGGGAAGAAAGGGCACAGTTACATACCCACCCACCCACTCCACCCACCCTGCAACGCTCCCACAACCCTTCACAACAGCACAACCCATAAATCCCACAGCAAGAGGTACTTACCCGACACAAGGCAAATCCAAACTGACCATAGTACGTACAAATGCCACATAGCCACAAACAATGAAACAAGAGACCAGGGATCAAGAGTGTGCTGCAAAACACAGGCCACACATGGCCAGTCCATAGTGCTAGAGTTCAATGGGCTACAATGGCCCCAACCTGACTCCCAAAAGTGCTACGGTACTCCACCTTAAAGGGGCAACAATGGGGGATCCAGGCACCTCAGGGAACAGGGGCAGGGAGTGGTAGGGGAGAGGATTTGCGACGGGGGTGGGCCTTGACTTTGCGCTCGGAAGGTGGAGGGGGTTTGGGTTTGGCCTTGGAAGGTGGGGGTGTGTGCTTGGACCGGGTGGAGCTAGATGGAATTTGCTCTACACGGGGCTTTTTCCTCTCTGGGGAAGGGGCATGGGCATGTGAAGGACAGACAGGGGCGGGCTGTGAAGTGGAAGGTGTGGAAAGGGCAAGGAGGTGCGCACGTTTAGGGACAAGACGGGGTGGGCCAGTGGGTTGGAAGAGGTCAGCATTGGAGAGGAAACATTTTTTGGGAGCAATTGGGTTGGACCTGGAGGAGGGCGTGGGAGTGGAGGCAGAGGGTGTGGATGTAAGTGGTGCAGGGGGACGTGTTGTGGGTACAGGTGACTGGACAGTATGCTGAGGTGTGGTGGATGTGTGATGGGTGGGTGCTTTGGTGCGTTTGTGTGTTTTTGGAGGAGGGGAGGTGGACACAGTGGGAGAAGACAGGCTGCCAGTGTGAATGTATGTTGTGTGGGTGTCTGCAAGTCTGGTGAGTGTGTTGCATGTGTCAACTAAAGTAGTTGTGGTGAGTGCAGGTGTGGTGTCTGGGGTGCATGTATGGATGTGTGTTATTGTGGTGAGTGCAGGAATAGGCTCAGCAACAGTGAATGAAGGTGCAGTGCCTGGGGGTGTGCATGTAGAGGGGACAGACAAGGAGGCGGAAGAGGTGGGCACACTGGGGGAAGTGGATGTTGCTGTGTGTGCATGTGTATGTTGGCTGTGTGAATTCTTGTGGTGGGAGGTGTGGTGCTTGTGTTTAGAAGTGTCCTCCTTGTGTATTGAGGTGTGTGACTGCGTGTCAGATTATGTGCTTTGGACGGGTGAAGGGAGTGGGGTGCTGGAAGGGGTCGAGGAGGTTGAAGGGGGGATAGAATGACCAGGGAAACTGGTTGCCGTCAAAGAGGAGGCCAGAGCCTGAAAAGATCTCTGTAGGCCAGACATGGCACTGTGAATGCCATCCAGATAGGCATTGGTCTGCTGCATCTTTGATGCTAGCCCCTGGATGGCATTGATGATGGTTGTCTGCCCTACAGAGATGGTTCTCAGGAGGTCAATAGCCTCCTCCGTGAGGGCAGCAGGGCTGACTGGGGCAGGGGAGGAGGTGCCTGGGGCGAAGGTGATGCCCACCCTTCTGGGTGAGCGGGCACGGGCAGCTCAGTGGGGAGCAAATGGGAGGGCGGTGATGGCATGGGGGGTGGCGGAAAATGATACGGTAGGGGTGGTCCTACTAGGGTCCGCCACTGCCAGGGAGCCCCCATCGAAGGAGGTATCGGAGTCACTACCTCCAGTGGTAGTTGCCTCCCACGTGGTACTCCCCTCGCCTTCCAACCCACTGGTCCCCTTGGCGTTGGATGACTCTGCCTCCAAGGATCAGTGGGCCGCTGCATCCCCACTCGCCGGTGCCTTAGCTCCCTCGCCAGATGATGCTGATGTACACAAACAACACAAGAGAACAGGGATGGGGCGACAAAACAGGAGAGACACTTGTAAATAGCTAAAAGGAGTGAACATAGTGGTCATACATACACACACCCAGAAGACCCTCCAACAGGCAGCACCTTCCACTATATCCATGGCCATGCCCCTGACTAGTGAACAGAACCCTGCTCTACACCCATTCCCTGAACAACCTAAGGACCCGACGTGTAGGAGACCTGACCCAAACACTCCTACTCCCCGCAGGAGCCATAATGTAGATGGACATCAGTCAGAGTCCCTGCAACTAAGCAGCATAAACCTGAATGCACACACAGACATCCATCAAGGGTCAAAAATGTGGTATGTGTACTCACCCCCTTGTAACTGCTGTGCAGCCTTCAAGCGCCCATCCAGGTCTGGGTACGCCACCGCCAGAATGCGTAGCGTGAGGGGGGTCAGTGCCCGACGGGCATCCCTTCCCCCTTGGGAGGACTTCCCCAGCTGGGCCTCACAGATTTTTCGCGCCCAATGCCGCAGGTCCTCCCACCTCTTCCTGCAATGGGTGCTCTGCCGGTTGTAGACCCGCAGGGTCCGCACCTCCTTGGCGATGGCATGCCAAAGTGCCCTCTTCTGGTAGGCGCTGACCTAAAAGGGACACACAGAAATGTTACATAGAGGTCAGGCACTTGGCAACTATATACAGCTGGCTATATGTCCACTATTGGATGGATAGTACAAACAGACTAACAGCACATACGCATGCAGCATGTCATGAACCATGGCCTATCCAGGGTCAGAGGTGCACACATATGTACTGCCAACACCATCCATTACACACAACCATTGCCCACAATCCCCCGACTCACCTGTACCTCTGGCCGCCCTTAGAGCTTGGCGTACAGGGGCAGGACCCCGTCCACTAGCCTCTCCAATTCCTCCTGGGTGAATGCCTGGGCCCTTTCCCCTGCAACACGAGCCACTTCCATGACCAGAGGCAGGACACAGCAGTACACTCAGTGGAGTACCTGCTTGCACGCAATCAGGGAGTCAAGTGAAGTTGGGGTGACGACTTCGCGTACGTACCGCGGCAGTGTGCACCATCACCGCCGGGGGTGGTCATGATATGCTAGGATTCCCCATTGAGATCCATGTTAACCAATGACTCTGCACACGGCGGTAAACACCGCCTTACGCTGTTAGCTCAACCGCTAGCGGTATGAGGTCACTTCCACCACGACAGTTTAGGATTACAGGGGGCAGACATTTTGCCAAAAACTACGCATTTATAACACCGCTATCTGCACAATGCAGGGCCTAATGTTCACCTAACACACCTATGCATGTGACCATTAACAATACCACACCTGACAAACCCTGATCAATAATTATGGTCTACTTGATGTTAGGTCAAAAACATTTAGCAGTTGAGTCCCTACAATCAAGTCAGCAGTGCTCTTTGACAGACAATGTTTGCTGATGAATGTGTCTTCCTCACACGTGTTTCAAATTCCTCCTATGTACAGACCCTTGTGGCGAGGAAGGGCCGCATCGGTTTACAGACCACTTGTGGATATGCGGACCATAGTGGAGCATCACATCATTATCAATTACAGACTCACCCTTGCAACTATTCTCGAACTTTGTGCATTACTGGATCCTGCACTGACTCCAGCAAATCGTAATCAGCATGCCATCCCTACTGAAGTGCAGGTGCTCTCTGCACTCCATTTCCTGGCAATGGACTCTTTTCAAGTGGCAGTGGGCATGGGTGCTGGATTTTCACAACCAATGTTCAGCTTGATACTGACAAGATTTCTGAATGCATTTGTACGACACCTGCAGTCCTATGTGAGGTTTCCTCAAAGTACTGACCTCCTTGCAATCAAGTTTGACTTCTTTGCCCTTGCCAACATACCCCATGTGATAGGTGCCATTGATGGCACCCACATACCTATAATCCCCTCAAGAGTCAGTGAACAGGTGTACAGAAACAGGAAGAACTTTCACTCCATGAACATTCAATTGGTATGTACTGCAGACCACACATCTCACATGTGAATGCCATGTTCCCCAGTTCTGTCCATGATTCCTTTGTGCTGAGAAACAGTAGTGTGCCACACAAGATGGAACAACTACAAGAGGACAGAGGGTGGATCATATGTAGGTGTTTCTGTCACTTACTGCCACCTAGCAGCTAGCCAGGCTGTCTGGCTCTGAGGCTTATCAATGACAGTTCCGTTTTTCACCTTTTTCTAGGTGATTCTGGATATCCCAACTTGCGTTGCCTCCTGACACCAGTGAGGAATCCTGGGACAGATGCAGAGAGGAATTACAATGAGGCCCATGGACGTACTAGGAGGGTGATAGAGCGCACAATAGGTCTCCTGAAGGCTAGATTTCGTTGTCTACATATCTCTGGGGGTTCCCTGGCCTATGGGCCTGAAAAGGTGTGTAGAATAGTGGTGGCCTGTTGCATGCTGCACAACGTGGCAGTGAGAAATTCTATCCCCCTCTTGGAGGTGGTGGGTGCTGTATATCCAGACCAGCTTCCTCAGAGAGGGGACGAGAGTGATGGTGATGATGAGGAAGGGGAGGATGTCAATTCCAGGACCCAAGTTATACAACTATACTTCCAGTAACTATGTGGGACTAAGGGCTAAGATTGGTGTTTGTTAAACATACTTTCAGTGTGTCTTGTCATCTAGGGGGGTTTGAATGTACTAATTGCAACTGTGTCCAGGTCTGCATAGGACAGAATACAATTTAGTGGTTCTTTTTCTCAACTTATTTAGCCACAACAACATGTAAGGCGAGTGTGTACTTTCATGCTACGCAGGTACAAATAAACTAGTTATCAGCCAGTTGCATCCATACTTCACTTTGTTCAGACATTATGACAGGGGACAGTGTTACAGGTGTGATATGTGTTTTATTTGGTGCAGGGATTGAATCGTGCAAATTACAGTGATGGCAGTTGGTCATGGGTGGTTATCCTAAATGCCGACATGGTGGCAGCCTTGTTGTAAGTTTTGGTAGCTCCATCAATGCTTACATGAGTTCTTATTTATTGTTAGCACTGTTTGGTGGTTGATTGTGTGGGATAGTTGATAGACAGATTATTGCAGAGTCACTTATTTGAGGGCGCCATGTTTTTGGCAGGTGTTCCAATCCCATATCTTGGCCTGAGGGTCCGTTTGGGCACTTCTTGTTGTCCTATAGGAAATGAAATGGTTGTTCCTTGTGTTGCCTCTGAGGGTAGTTAGGGGGACGCTGCTGCTGATGCAGTCATTGTTCGGTCTGTCTCCTGTGCTGTAGTGGGGGCTTCCTGTACTGTGTGGGTCTCAGACTGGGTTTGTACAAGCTGCAGCAGCTCACCTGCTATGCTGGCCATTGTGGTGTTGTGCATTTTCCACTGCTCCATGGCCTCTTGGTGGTGTTCCTGCTGCATCCTCTGGCTCTGCTCCAGGGTGGATACTATCTGGAACAATCTGTCATGGGTATGCTGATAGGCCCCCAGGACATCAGAGATCACGTCCTGGGCTGCAGCATCCATCCTGTGGCCTCCCCCCGGCCCACTGATGCCCTCCCACTGGGCCTAGCCCCCTGTGCCTGTGTCACCTGCACAGGTCTGGTGGTGCCACTTGTACTGGGGCCATCATCTTCCTGCCTGTTGGTAGGGGGTGACTGTGGGCTCTGCACTTGTGTTCCACCAGTCTGTGGCCTGGATAAACAGGTGTGTGGACGGTTGCCCTGGGCTGCTGTTCTTGCCTGGGTGGTAGGGGTGTCAGTGATATCCTGGGAGGGGCTGCTGGATGGTGACAGTCTAGTACTGTGTGAGGGGCCAGCTTGCTCTTCAGTGTCCAGGGTTCCATTCCTAGTGTCCTGTGAGGTGCCTCTGTCTGGGAGGCACTGCCACTCCTTTTCCTGTCCGTCAGGGTGGCATGGGTGGTGGTGCCTGTTGGGGGAAATGGACATGTCTGTTGCATTCGCATAGTCGGATCAGGTGCAGAGACCTGGGTGGGTTTGTGCGGCTTACACACTTTGGGAACATGCAGGATGCTTTAGTGGGGTTAATATTGCTTTTAACTTAGGGTCTGGATGTGCACTGTGGGTGTTATAGGCCATTGTGTTTCCTGGTAGGGGTGGGTGGCTGTGCACAGGGGGAGGGATGTGGGCCTGTTAGTGGGTTTGTGAGCATGCATGGGTGGTGGATTCAGTGCCTGTGGGCTGGGTGGGGGGGTTGGTCCTGGTGGGTGTTGGAGGGGTGGGTGGTCCATGCATTCCAGGTGTGATGGATATGGGGTAATTGTAGACGACTTACCCGAGTCCATTCCTCCAGTGAGTCCAGTGAGTCCCTCAGGGTGCAGGATGGCCAGTACCTTTTCCTCCCAGTCAGTGTTGTCGGGTGATGTTGGTGGAGGTCCTCCCCCAGTCTTCTGGACTGCAATGTGGTGCCTGGGTGCCATGGCCCTGACCTTCCCCTGCAGGTCATTCCATCTCTTGCCGATGTCGTCCCTGGTGCGTGGATGGTGTCCCACTGCATTGACCCTGTTGACAATGGTCTGCCATAGCTCCATCTTCCTGGCGATGGGTATGTGCTGCACCTGAGCCCCGAATAGTTGTAGCTTCACCTTCAGGATCTCGTCCACCATGGTCCTTAGCGCCCTTTATGTGAAGCATGGATGTTTGGGGGGTGACATGGTGAGTGTGGTGAATGGTGTCGGGGTGGAATCGCGGTGAGGGTGCTCTTCTGTGGTTCGGTGTGAGTCTCGTGTATTGTGGCATTCGGTGTCTGCTTCTGGTGCTCTATGTCTTCGTTGGCCTACTTTCGTTGCAAAGGATTGTGGGGTGTGTCTGTCAGTGTTTTTATGGTGTTGTGGATGTCTGTCAGGTGTGTGGGTTTCTAACTTATCCAATATGGGCACTTCTTACTGTTTGGTCCACTTGCCGCCCGTGGCGGTCTGCACCGCCAGTGGTCGTTCGACTTCCACTGACCACCAAGGTGATTTGTGCATCATTATTTGGAGGGCGGGATGTGGGTGTGCTCAGCGGGGTGGGAGGTCCAGCCTTTCCGCCGACAGGGTCCTGGCGGAGACTGGTGGACTGGTGATTTTTGATGGAATCTGGTTTTTGGTTCATTAAATGGCAGGTTTCTGTTCACCGCCAATGGCGATCTTCTGTTCACCGTAGCCACGGCGGTCAGCGGAGTTTCCCACCGAGTTCATA
This sequence comes from Pleurodeles waltl, assembly GCF_031143425.1. Lineage (NCBI taxonomy): Eukaryota > Metazoa > Chordata > Amphibia > Caudata > Salamandridae > Pleurodeles > Pleurodeles waltl. Next base: position 186,028,621 of record NC_090445.1, on the reverse strand, counting down.
ATGACCACCTAAGTCCATGGCCAATGGAACCATGCCAGATCATCAGGATCACCACAAACAGCGTAAATGAGTTCAATTCAGGTTGATTGTTTGAATGTTTTGTATGTGGAAATCCGGAAAATCGGGCATATATCAGGCTTGCCTGCACCTATATTGGATACTCTGGGCTCATCAAAGCATCAAACAGTGCGTAGTATTTTCCTTTATTATTTTAGCTATGTGATGTAGTCATACCTAGGTTCAAGATGCACCAGTTTATTGAAGCAGTAGTACACAAGACATTGTACATAGATTTGTATGGTATTTGGGGTACAGTAGATAGTGATTCAGAGCACACAGATGATGGTGAGGGGCTGTTTTCATGTACTTTGGGCAACAGTAGGCAGTACACTCTTTAGCTGTTATGCTGACAATTTGTACAATAGTTTATGTTATCCTCAGATCACTAAATGGAGTAGAACATATGAAACAAACAAACTCGGAGAGCGTAAAGAACACAAGGTAGAAGGAATAAGGAAGGGGCTTTGTGGCAGAATATTTGCCCCAAAATCCTGCTGGGATTATAAATTGTTTTCATATAGCACTTAATACAGCACTTCAGCTGTTTCTGCGTGTTGCAAAGAATAAGTGTTGCTATTTCCAAATTTAAAGTATTCAATTTACCAACCACTGAAATATGAAAGGTTGAGTCAGTCTTGCTGTGATTGGGAATTGAGCTCACTGCATATTTTAGTTTACTAAAACACCTTCACAGCATCTCATCGGGTAGAACAAAAGTGGAATATGAGTCAGCGGGTCATAGGTAAAAGGGAGCAGGAAAATGCATGAGAGATACTGGGAACAGAAGGAGGTAAGATTAAAGGTTGGACTGGGTGGAGGGACAAAGTGAGTTATGTGATTGTACCAGAGTTGGAATCATGACACATATACAAACACTAAGAGGACACAGGAGAGGGCCTCTACAAGAGGGAACACTATAATCACTGTTTCTCCACAGTGTCTACAGTTTCAAATATGTTTGAGATTATTCTTTTTAAGAAACAAATAAAACACTGTAGATGTCTTAAAACTGTATGCATTTTTTATTTACATACATTTGTAGAGTTTCTAGGCACATGGTGGTTGATTACTACACCCATCCTTATTATACTGGCTTTTGAAAGAAAAATCATGGTTTTAGGTGCTTTATGAACCTCAGGAGATTTTCTTTTCTTAAGGAGCAGAAGGATGCATTCAAAAGTTTTGCACCTGCACAATGGACCTGCCTAGAAATGGTTGCAATTTGTATTTGCAAATCAAGCTTATTTGTTGATCTTAGTTGTCGTAAAGGGGTGTACTTCTACAGTTTCTGAAAAAGGAAAAGAGGTTTATTACCATAGAAGATCTTAGGCAGAATGCCGCTACTTAAGTTGGATTCGCTTGATAACTTGGAACCAGTAAATCTGTTTCTGTTAATCTGATATGTGATTGAATTTTCTTAGCTTAAATGACTTTGATAACTGCATTCTGCTTAGGGTGGAGACAATTAATGCTATTTGTGGTAACCCAGATAGATTGCATGGGCATTGGCAATCGCTATTTTATGCAGTCTATATCATGGCCCACTCCTCTTATAAGAAGATGGTACTAGCTAAAAAATCCTTTTCAGTATTGCATCAACTAATTAAAGATCTGTCCTATTTTATAAAATAGTACAATCTTTCTGCAGTTCATCACATATTTTATAATACTTTGAACTGTTCTTGCCTGTGGCTTTCTTACAGTTGATGGTAATGGTGCACTGATGTTTCTCACAATCACAGAATAGCATGACTGACAGAGTGTTTTATAGCAGGATACAGTTTTTTCTCCCACCTAACCCATTTCCATAAGTTGGTGTATCAGGGCAGTTTACCATTGCATAAGAAAGGGGGCATTCTATGGCTGTAATAATGTTATGCAGTTAATGCAATTCTCTTTTATAATACTTAAATATTATACTGGTACAATTCAGCTCCAACCTGAAGGCAAATACCGGTGGCCCTCTGGCCAAGTATAATGTGTCTTTTCCAGATATAACACTTACAAAATTGGTGGAGTGGGTAGACAGCACCAAATCTGATATCACTTCCATGCGACCAACACTCAAGGAAGTGCAAGCTCAGATGCAATCCTTGAGGTTAATGTCCTTATGAAGAGAGTGGAAGATTTTGAGGGGCGCTGCTGGCACAATAACATTCACTTGATCGGGCTCCCTCAGAAGTAGGAGGGACCATGTGTTGGGTGTTCCTGGAGGACTGGCTACTGTCCACAAGTTCTTCTCCATTGAGAAGGCACACTCATTTCCAGAGTCGCACTGAGTCAAATTGTTGCATGGTTTCTTAACTACAGTGACAGAGATATTTTTTGGCTGCTCTCCCGGACAAAGGGGCAGTGGCTCCATAACAGTAATGTCATTAACTCCTATTTAGATTGCACCTCCGACATACAACAAGCACTTAGGCCCTCACTATTACATTGGTCCTAAGTCCCGTTTACCGCCATGCCGACTGCCGCCAACATACCGCGGCGGTATACCGCTACCCATTTTATGACCCACACATAGCAATCCATAACTATATGGACACAAACACAAGTCCTCCAGCCCAAAGGTCAGTGATGAAATGGCAGTAGCAAAACCCACACCGTTACGCCAACAGAACTACGTCCACAGCATTATGACCCACGAATCACAGCGGCGGACATTAAACTATGGTAAACCATTGGCGGTACATACTGCCGTGCTCCAAATACACACAACCTAACAAAACAATACTACGTTGGACAATTCAAACTACACACACCTGACACTCATACACATGCCACAACCACACACCCACACCACTATAAAACACACACCCACACTACCCACATCCCTTTACGACTCAACAAAATTGACAACTGAGAGACAGACACACCAAGAGCACCCACAGAACCAGATCCACAGAACACCATCACCCATACACCATCCACGCACCTCACAGCACACACCATAACACATCGTCCGACACACTCACACACATTACACCCATGGCACCACAAAGACACCCCAGGTTCTCAGAGGAGGAGCTAAGGGTCATGGTGGAGGAAATCATTCGGGTAGAGCCACAACTATTCGGTTCATAGGTGCAGCAGACATCCATTGCAAGAAAGATGGAGCTATGGCGGAGAATCGTGGACAGGGTCAACGCAGTGGCACAGCATCCAAGAACAAGAGATGACATAAGGAAGAGGTGGAACAACCTACGGGGGGAGGTGCGTTCTGTGGTTGCAAGACACCAGATAGCTGAGGGTAGCTGAGGACTGGCCGTTGACCCCCACCTCCTCCCTCACAACTAACAACATGGGAGGAGCAAGTCTTGGCAATACTGCATCCTGAGGGCCTGGCAGGAGTAGCAGGAGGACTCGACTCTGGTAAGTCAAATCTTTACTACTTTCACCCCCCTACCTGCATGCCATTACATACCCCCACCCTCACCCTCATTCCCATCACTCCATCACCCCCCACACACCCCACCATCACAACCCACCCATCCCAGTACCCAGCACTGCATGCACTACCAATGCATGGGCACCACTTACGGCCCTGCATGGACACCCATCACCACATCATGCACACTAGAGAGAATCACCTAGGCCACAAAATAACTACTCACACAAGGCTAAGCTGACAGGGCACTCACAACCATAGAGGCAAACACACCCATGCACAAGATGTCATACACAGAAACAATAACACTGCATTTACATCCACACAGGTCCCCCACACAACGCCATCGGAGAGGAGGTGCCAGCAACATCCAGTTCCCCCACAGAAGAGGCCCATAGTGATGACAGCAGCTCTGCTCGTCTGGATCAGGATGACCAACCTGGCCCATCAGCGACCTCCGGACAGCCGGTTACCCAGCCACAGTCCCATACCACCAAAGAGCCTCCCCCCTCAGGAAACACCACCACAGCACCCACCCAGCGGGCCCATCCCTCTGTCCCCAGTACACGTGAATCAGCAGTGTGTCCACCACTACAGGACGATCAGGGACGTTGGGTCAGTGGCAGTGGACACACAGTTCAGGGGACAGAGGCACAGGACAACAGGGAAGCTAGGAGGACTGCTGTGCGACAGGGGGAGGACAGGCCCAGGGAACCGACTCTCCATGAGACACTCACCAACATCCTGGGAGCATACCACCATTCCCAGGAGACCATGGGCCAGATACTGGCCAAGTTGCAGGAGACCCAGCGGCTGTAGGAGGGACAGTACCTGGGGATCAGGGAGGGCCTGGAGGACATCCACACCACGCTGGCCACCATTGCAGGGGTGCTGGCAGACATGACCAACACCATGAGGGAGGCAGTGGCACACCAACGGTCCCCTGACACTAGCCACACCGATGAACAGCCCTCCACCTCCGCTGACGCTAGTGGACAGGAGGCCCCACCACAGGAACAACAGGCCACCAGCACCTCTTCCCCTGCAGAAGGAGAACCAGCCCGCAAATGGTCCCTGAGATCCAGGAACAAGACAGAGAACATTGCCAAGACCCCCACGAGGAAATAAGACTCTCCTGATTGTCACCCTTGTGTCCCACTCTGTCAACCTGTCCACCTTAAATTGCCATTGCTCCCCTTCCTATGCCCCCTTGGACAATGCACCTGTGGTACAAATAGACTGGGCTCTATCCTGGACTTTCCTCCATCATCAACCCAGCCCATTCCACTACCCCCTCTACTTCTTAACACTTAAATAAACACCCTTTGTAAAAATACAAATATGGTGTATGTCAAAGGATTTAAGTATGTATTCCTTTAACAATCTGTAGACATTGCAACTAGACTGTACAGTAATGTATACATAGGTATGACCTGTATTGTGCTGCAGTCAATACAACAGGAGCCAGAGTAGGGCACAAATATCTGTGAATAGACATGTCAAAGGGTACAGTAAGTGGCCATAGTAGTGGGAACATCATCCTGCAATTGAAAATTTACAACACAAAACTGCAATGGAAGGTGAAGTTACAGTGTCTTACCTGTGTGTCACTGGAAGTACTGTCGAATGATAGATGTTCTGTTGTCCACATCCTCATCCTCTGCCTCCTCTTCGTCACTGTTCACAGGCTCCACTGCTGCCACAAGCCCATCTCCAGCCTCATCCTCCTGCAGAAAAGGCACCTGGAGTCTCAAATCAAGGTTGTGCAACATGCAACATGCCACGATGATCTGGCACACCTTCTTGAGTGAGTAGCACAGGGATCCACCTGTTAGATGGAGGCACCGACACCTGGCCTTCAGGAGGCCAAAGGTTTGCTCTATAATTCGTCTTGTTCACTCATGTGCCTCATTGTAACATTCCTTTGCCCTTGTCCTGGGATTCCTCACTGGCGTCAGTAGCTATGAGAGGTTGGAGTAACCAGAGTCACCTGTAAATATTGAGGGATACCTGTCAGCCAGACACTCACCCTTATGGCCAACCCCACACCCATATACTAACATACACTGTGTGGGGACCATGGGCTCACCTATTAGCCACACCCTATGCCTCTGGAGTTGAACCATCACATATGGGATGCTGCTATTCCTCAGGATATAGGCATCATGCACAGACCCAGGATACTTTGCATTCACATGGGAGTTGTTCTGGTCCGCCAGGAACACTATCTGCACATTCATAGAGTGAAAGCGCTTTCGATTTCTGAACACCTGTTCATTTCTCCGGAAGGGACAAAGGCAATATGCGTACCATCAATTGCCCCAACAATGTTGGAGATATGTCCCATTGCATAGAAGTCAGCTTTCACTGTGGCCAAATCCTCCACGTTTAGGAAAACAATGTAGCTGCACATGTGTTTCATCAGGGCCGACAACACTCTGGTCAGCACGTTTGAGAACATTGGCTGAGACATTCCTGCTGCCATGGCCACTGTCACTTGAAAGGAGCTACTTGCCAAGAAATGGAGCACAGATAGGACTTGCACAAGAGGGGGGATCCCAGTGGGTTGACGGATAGCTGAGATCAGGTCTGGCTCCATTTGGGCACACAGCTCTTGGATTGTAGCTCTATCAAGTCTGTAGGTGAGGATAATGTGCCTGTCCTCCATCGTTGCCATGTCCACCAGGGGCCTGTACACGGGGGATGTCTCCATCTCCTATTCATCCTCAGCGGTTGTACTCTAGGGGGCAAAACGATGAGCATCTGGTCAGTTTTCAACATTTCCTCATTGTACAATGCATTGCATGTTGTGATAGAAACAGTATGTGCTTATGTCGGCTGTGATGCAGTTAGGTGCCATGGCCTGCCCCCCCTGAAATGGTGGATGCCTGTCCTGTGTGGAGGGACAGGTGGAAATTAGCTAATGCCGCTGACGTTTTGCGCCGTTGCGGGAGGCGGTCGAGTACCGCCGTGCAACTCCTCATTGGTTATCATTAGGTCCTTTGGGTTACAGTAGCCAATGGTGATGTATGCCGGCGGTGATGGTACGCACCCCCGCAGACGTGAATGACATTTTCTATCTGTTCACTCACTTGCTACATGGCCTTCAACAGGAGAGGACCTACACTGCAAATGCTGCTGTGACCTGTGTCTGGAAGCGATCATGACTCGAGTCACTGGGGAAAGGGCCCCTGCCTTCACCGCTGCGGAGTTGGAGAAACTGGTGGATGGGGTCCTACCTCAGTACCGATTGCTTTATGGGCCTCCAGACCAACAGGTGAGTACACTGTAGGCACAAGGCATGGGGCATGAATGCATGGTGTGATGTGTGTCAAGGCCTCGTGGAGGGGTCCTGGGCAGCGTGCAGCATGTATAGCGGGCAATGTATGTGCGTAAGGGGATGGGAGGGATATGTTGGGCCATGGCTGTAACAGGCCGGACGCCCATCAGAAAAAGGGTATATGGCGTGCCATTGCCAAGGATGTGCGGACCCTGGAGGTCTACGGCAGGCGGAGCACCCACTGTCGCAAACGGTGGGAGGACCTGAGACGCTGGGCTAGGAAGACGGAGGAGGCCCAGCTGGGGATATCCTCTCAACGAGGAAGGGGTGCCTGTCGAACCCGACCCCCCTGATGTTCTGCATACTGGCAGTGGCCTATCAGGAGCTGGATGGGCGCTTGAGGGCATCACATCAGCCATAAGGGGGTGAGTACAGTTTCCAAATCTGCAAATTGCGTGCAGTGGGGTGGGCTCTGGGTGGGGGATGTGGGCCTGTGGGCCTGTGGGTGCCCTTAGGCCAGGCCAGATGTTGCAGGGTAGGTTACATGTTGGGCGGAGGCTGATGCACTCCACCCCCAAACATGCTATCTACTACTGGGCAGGGATCTGTGGGTCTCAGGTATGCTGCTATTGGCGTTAGGTATTACTGTCCATGGCCTGGTGACTAGCATTGTGAGTGGTAGTGCATCACCTAGTGCGTAGGGCTGTCCCTTGTGTGTCGTGTATGCCAACGGTGGTGTTGTTGCTGGCACTGACCAAGTGTATCCTCTGTCTCTTCCCCCCTTTTTATTTTGTCACCCTGTCCTTCTGTACATTAGCATCATCTAGCGGAGGAGCCACATCCCACATGGCGACGGAGGGAGCTGCATCTCACATGGCCCTGGGGGCCGAATCCCCTGACCATGAGGGCACCAGTGGGATGGAGGGGAGCAACACAGCGGAGATAGGAGGGGGCAGTTCTGACAGTGACACCTCCTCCGATGGAAGCTCCCTGCTGGTGGCGGACACCTCTGTGGCCACACCAACTACAGGTACAGCCGCCACCCCGTACCAGCACCGCCATCCCAGCAGCGGCCCAACATAGATCATTCCAGGCTCTGGCCTCCTCCCTGATGGCAGACATTGTCCCTGTCTCTAGCCTCCCCCCTCCAACCTACTCTACCCAGTCCCATTCCCCTGAAACCCAACCTATCCCAAGCACACAATCAGACCAGCATGCACCCAAGACAACACACAGGAGAGGCTCAGGCAAACACAAGCACCACACATCATCACACACAGGCACTCACACAAACACCACACAGAAGCAGACACACCAACATCCACTGCCTCCACTGTGTCCCCCTTCTCGTCCACCTCCCTCCCAGTAGCGTCTCCACTCACACCTGCATGCACTACATTCTCATCCTCTACCTCCATCACCAGCACGCCTATCACTACATGCCCGTCACTGGCAGTCACTACCCCCACATCCATGCACACGTTCCCTGTGTCCTCTCCCACTGTGTCTGTGCCCCCTCCTCCCAAAGTACACAAACGCAAGCACTCAGACACCCAACAGCCATCCACCTCACAACAGCATCCAGCCCATGCACCTGCACCCAAACACAGCAGACAGACACCTCCTACAACCACTCCCTCTTCCTCCACTCCCAAACCTTCACCCTCTTCCCGCCCCAGTGTCCCTAAGAAGCTTTTCCTCTCCACCCTTGACCTCTTTCCTCACCCACCCCCCGTCCTTCACTGCGCACCAGGATGGGCAGAACCCAGGCCAGCACCTCAGCCACACAGTCCATGGCCACTGTAGTTTTGGCAGCTACTGCAGGTGTGAGAGGCTCCAAGGAGACACCCATCAGTACTGGCAGTGTGCCTGCAGCAGCTGTCAAGGGCAAGGCCAAGGAACAGCCACCAGCCTCCAAGGGCACGGCCAAGGAACAACCACCAGCTGCCAAGGGCAAGGAGGCACCACCAGCTGCCAAGGGCAAGGGCAAAGGGCCTGCCCCTGCAGGCAGGAGGGACAGGAGGCCTGGTGCTGTGACAGGATCTGAGACCCCACCACTAACCATGCTGCTTCAGCAGTCCAAGGCTTCAGGGGATGGCTGGAGCCTCCCCCCACCACTGGCAGCACCACCACCAGCACCGCCACTGGCACTGCCACTGGCACCACTGGCAGCAGCAGCAGCCCCAGTGGGCAGCCGTCCGAGGCTGCAGGGAAAGGGCTGGAGCCTTCCCCCACCACTGGCAGCACCACCACCAGAACCACTGGCAGCAGTCCCAGTGGACAGCCATCCAAGGCTGCAGGGGAAGGGCTGGAGCCTCCCCCACCACTGGCAGCACCAACAACAGCACTAGGACTGCAACCACTGTGCAGCCATCGCCCCCGGTGGATGGACTGTAGTCCTGCCTCCATGGAGTGTCATGCATCCTGCCCACATCAAATCTCGTGGATCTGACATCCAGGTGAGAGACTGTGACTTGCACTCCCCAAGACCAAGCAGTGGGCACAAAGCTCCCTCCAGAATCAGTGGAAGAAGGCATCCACTCACCCCCCCTTGCCAGGATGAAGCACACTGGGCACAAGGCCCCCTCCAGAACCAGTGGAGAAGCCATCCACTAGAGAGACTGTGGCCTTGCACTCCCCAGGACCAAGCAGTGGACAAACCACCCACTTGAGGGACTGTGGCCTTGCACTCCCCAGGACCAAGTAGTGGGCAAACCACCCACTTGAGAGACTGTGGCTTTGCACTTTCAAGGACCAAGCAGTGGGCAAATCACCCACTTGAGAGACTGTGGCTTTGCACTCCCGAGGACCAAGCAGTGGGCATTTAGCCCCCTCCAGGAGAAGTGGCGTTGTACCATTTTCTGGCTGAGGTGCCCCCCCTTCCTCTTCCCCCTGAGGTGCCTGTGTATTTTAGACCTGATGCCCCAGCAGTGTTCTATCCGTATTGAGGCAGGAGTCAAGTGGGACCTTGGCCAATGTGATATGGCCCTGTGGCCCACGGACATTATGGACTGGGCAGTGTCCCTTCATTTGTATATTTGTAAATTCTGTTTAGATTTTTGAGGACGTATTTCTAGTATTTTATATTATTACACTCACTTTCTTCCAATCATTTTGTCCTTCCATTATTCCTGAGGAGTGGGGAGTGAATATGTAATGTTATTGCATCTGCTTGTGTGTATGTTGTTGGGGGTAGGGGTGTTGCATGTTGCGTGTGTGTGTGTGTCACTCTCTTTTTGCTCCCCTGTGTGCTAGGTGGCAGTACTCACTGTGGTCGTCGTCACCGGCGATGGTATTCCTGATGTAGGAGGAGGTATACAATCATGGGAAATATGTGCAACTCGGGCTCCATGGCGACGTGGTTCTTCCTTGAGTGTCCAAAGGTGAGTGCTTTGTCTTCTGTGAACTGGTTCAGCCATGCTTTTGATGGCGTTGGTACCGCCCCGGAAAAGGTGGTGGATATGCCAATTATAATATTGTGGGCGGTACATTGTCTTTCGTCTGGCTGTTGGCGGTTACCGCCACGTTGCTTGTTGCTACCGCCCTGGTGGTCGGTGTGTTAAAGTGGCTGTATGTGTTGGCGGTTTCCGCTGTGTTCATAATTCAATTTTTTATACCGCCGGCCTGTTGGCAGTATTACCGCCGCTTTATCACCGACCGCCAGGGTTGTAATGAGAGCCTTAGTACCTTCATTGCTTTTAAAAGCCAAATGAGCACAATGAAGTATGTTTCTCTAAATCCCTGTGAAAATGAAAGTAATGGGGAAAACTACCATTTTTTTTTTTTCAATCCACTGAAGAAGCTCATACCTGGTTGCAAATAAGGAGTGGCTGCCTCTCAAGGGGGTGCAGACCACAGTGCGGTCTGGAAAGCTCGCCGACCTAGCAGAAGACAGAATAGGTGGGTGCATGCCTGGCAGATGGGGAAGCAGGTGACCTTGGAGAGGGTGCAGGTGGTTGCCGGTGTCCTACAGCACAGCAGGAATCCATTTGAGGCTCTGGCAATAGATATAGATGCGGAGTCCAGCACTGAGTTGATTGCGTCTGAAGATTCAGACATTTAACAGTTGCTGGATCCTACGCTGACACTCTGGTCAGCTGACCATGTAATCTGATGTGTCACTCAGCACATAGATCCCGCTACTTGGATCAACGCCATACAAGATCACTATGCAGGACTTAGTTTTCATAAATTGAGCTCCAGGCTGCTAACCACTGCAGACATCAACAGGGTCTAACAGTGAGGAGCAATGAAGCGTCCAAGCCACGTTCCCACAGACCAAGAAGACCATGTTTATTAGTGTTGTTTAGTACTTTTCTTTGCATTTATTCATGTTGTTGTGATGGCAATGAACATGTTTGTTATTTTGCTGGGGCAGGGTAGTTGAGATTTTTGCTCTGGACTGTAGTTTTGGATTCTTTTCAGCCTATCACTTGCTTTGATTCCACGAAGGCCAAGTTAGGGAGTGCATGATCCCTGTTTTTGGGGCAGGGACTCAAATGTGTATAATATTCATATGGACAGATTCTTCTCTCCCTGTTGCACAGAGCATGAGAACTATGCACACTTTTCAGCATTAGACTGACTTGAGTCAACTCCATGACACATGGCACCTGTTGCACCCCGAGGCCAGGGAGTACTCTTATTACTCACCACTTCATCAAATCCACACAAGACTACGGTCTACATTATGACATTGGCAGTATAAAACGCCTACTGCCCACGGCCACCAAAAGACCGCCACCGTGGCTCCTATCCGTCCGCCAGATTATGACCACAGCCGGACTTCTGCCAGAATAAGGGCGGAAATCCCGCAGTGGCCATACTGGTGGATGGTGGTAAGGTGGCGCTGCTACCAACAGCACCACCACACCAGTAAACTGCCGCCAACCGTATCATGACATATGATACAGCTGGGTGGTGTTCTGCTGGGGGGCGCTGCTGACGGTAGCAGCGCCACGTCCCGTTCCCTGACGGAAGCCCAGCTGGATGAAAGTAAGTTGGGCTTCCGACAGGGGAGGGTGGTGGGGGTGTTGTGTGGGGTTGTGTGCATGAATGTGTGGGTGTGTGCGTGAATGCGTCTGTGTGTGTAGTGTTGTTTGCGTGGGTGTATGCATGTGTGTGAATGTGTGTAAGAATGGAAATTTGAATGCATGTCTGCATGTCAGTGTGAATGTGTGTACGGACCTGTGTGAGCATGGCTGGATGTATGCATGTATGCCAGTGTGAGTGAGTGGGTGTATGCGTGGTGCGTATCTGCGTGTGTGTGCATGTATGGGGGATGAGGGATTAGAAGGGAGTAGCGTGGATAGAGAGGGGGTGGGGGGCATCTGGGGAGTGTTTGAGGGGGTGGTGAGCCTCCTGCCAGTAACAGGGAAGGAATTCCCTGTCATTGGTTGGGCCTACCGCCATGGTTTTGGTGGCATTGCTAACGCCACGAAAACCATGTTGGTAGGCTGGCTCAAAATGCAGCCGGCTGTACTATAGTGGCCGCCGGGCTGGAGATTGATATCTCCAGCCCAGCTGCTGCTACCGCCATGGCAGTAGGAATGGTAAATTGGCAGGTTGGCTGCAGCCAACCCGCCATTATGTGGCAGTGTGTACCGCCAGCCTGTTGGCGGTACTACCGCCACCTTGACACCTACCGCCGGGGTCATAATGACCCCCTATATCACTTTTTCTATAATGATGTACTCTGGCCATGGAAACTGGACTTAGAGTATCTGGCTCACACCCTGTCTGATCACTTTCCTCTTTGCATGGTTCTCGAGGAGGGACACACAGAGGCGTTTTGGGGCACCCCCTTTCAGGAGACTATAGGTACCCCTTATCCAATGTTATTTTGTTGAAAAAGAAGATAATGCCTCGAGTAAGGTCGTGGAATGGGAAGCCTTTAAGGTGTTGTCCTTGGTCACTCCATACACTTGGGGCACCAGACCTGCCAAAACTGCATAGAGAACTAGTGCAGCATCTCAGGCATGTGGACTATGGGGCTTATATGTCCCAGAGACATCCGAGGGCTTATATTAGCCTGGTTGCTGAAGTCAGAGACATCTAGGATAGTGATAGGTGCAAGATGGGTTTATACTTAATACTCCAGTGGACATAAACGGTGCATTCATGGAGTACTACAGCCAAGCTGGTGGTCATTTCTAAAGAATAGACAGGAACTGCTGTCACAGTGGTTCCTAACAATGCTTTTAGCAGTTTGATGCAGGGCTCTGTAAACATGACAAGCTTGCACCAGTGTTTCAATTTTTATTTCCCCCAAAAAAATCCTGCAGTGAGATTTTTTTTTTTTTTTTTTAAATACTCCCCTCACCATGGTAGAGGACTCCTAGGTGAGGGGAGCAGTTAGCAGTTTTCACTGTTCTTTACAGGATGGGTTTCTTTGGTGGTGACAGGTAGTATAAACTGACCTCTAATTCCACCCATCTAAATTAGGTGGGCAAAATTACAGGTCTGCCTCTGACAGCCCAAATTTTACAGGGCCTTTAGAAAGGTTTAATCATGGCAGAGATGATATAGGGGGTCATTCTAACTTCGGCGGGCCAAAAGGCCGCCCGCCCGCCCAGCGGGAAAGCACCAGCAACGAGGAAGCCGGCTCCGAATGGAGCCGGCGGAGTTGCTGTTGTGCGACGGGTGCAGTTGCACTGAAAATCAATGTGGGCCCTGTTAGGGGGCCCCTGCAGTGCCCATGCCAGTGGCATGGGCACTGCAGGTGCCCCCAGGGGCCCCACGACACCCATTCCCGCCAGCCAGGTTCTGGCGGTGAAAACCGCCAGAACCAGGCTGGCGGGAAGGGGGTCGGAATCCCCATGGCGGCGCTGCTTGCAGCGCCGCCGTGGAGGATTCCCTGGGTCAGCGGGTTTCCCGCCGGCTTCCCTTTTCTGACCGCGGCTTTACCGCCGCGGTCAGAATGCCCCCGGAAGTACCGCCAGCCTGTTGGCGGTGCTTCCTCCGTCACCTACCCTGGCGGTCTATGACCGCCAGGGTAGGAATGACCCCCATAGTCTCCACTATGAATAAACCAAGGTCCTTCCGCATCTAAATTCAGAAGGTGGATCAAATCAAATTCTTGGCAGTAAAGGTACTCCGTTGCCATGAGGATGAATCCTTACCCCAAAGAATTAAATCAAGTCCTTAATTTGGGCCCCTGCTGGAGGGTGGTGTTGTATTCAAGATATATTCACACTTTATTTTAATAATATTGCATTATTTGCATTATAATAATTTAAATAGATAACTGAATATATATATATATATATATATATATATATATATATATATATATATATCCAATCAGCAGAAACAGTATTACACATTAGGCATCTATCAATGATGGGTTGTGATATTGAATTGTGAGAGGCATATGAGCTATCACCTTAACTGGTTTCGTTTTGAACTGAAAGGACATCTTTTGAAGAATGTGCCATTTCATTCCCTGCTGCTCAGTGATCACAGTTGTGCATAGTGGTGATCATGGATTAGTTCCAGCATGAGGGAGCACTAATTGCCTGTGGTGAAGCGACTACAAGCGACGGTTACAATCTGACTGGTCGGGTCGCAGAAACAATGTTGAAAGTCCGGAGTACTGTTTGGGTGTGCTAGTGGCACTGACTATTGATACTATGTGCCACTTTGAAGTAAAACTGCTTCTGCATGTACATTACTGTAAGACACACTGCATGCAGGTTGATTTATATTGCTGTGGTGCGTGCTGGGTGTTCCGTCCAAGAAGTACTTTTGGTGGGCTGAGTCAAAAATGTTCTAGCATTCACGTCAAGAATTTTCTGTTCTATTAAGGACACAGAGGCAAATATTATGCTTTCTCTTTCTTTACTAACAAACACAGCAGCCAATAAAAAAGTTACTACATTTCCCATGAGACCAACACAGCCTCCAAATGACCCACCAACCAGGATCTACCCTACTCCATATAGTCCTACGTGGACATAGTCTGTCCTCTTTCTTTGTCCAGCACAATCCATTGATAATACATTGAAACCTTGAACTACTCCCACTGACCAGATTAGACCTTTGAACCACTCCTTGGTGTCAGCCTTGATGAACAGCAATGAACCAGCACAACTGGTGCAACCTTGACCGACTCTTCATCACCTCTTCAACTTTAGGTTGAATGTCATTGAACTCCTCAAGTAGGTTTGTCATCTGCAAGAAAAATAATGTTGTAACATCCATGACTAAAGAATATTGCATCTGCTTTATCGGTGGGAAAACAATTTATCATAACACCAGACCGAAATGCCAAGTTATGTAAATGTGCCCCTTATCTCAGGCGGGATAATCCTCGCCTCCGTGACCTTAAAAAAATTGGAAAGTCTTGACACAAATGCTAGAAATGTTTTGATTATATGCTATTTTAAAGCTGAGTGATAATACCAGAAGCAACATCCACCATAGGCTTGTGATAAAACAGTTTAAAAGTAGAATCTGACGATCAGTATGCTGCTGTCATCATATCTTTCAACCTTGACCCTGAGGCAAAATCTTTTGATGCTCCCTTCACAGAATGAGCCCCAAAAATAGATATATCTATTCCTGCTTCTTGCAACAACCATCTGACCCATCTTGCCAAAGTCACCGAAGAGACAGGGCCAAAAGTTTTTTGAAGAGAAATTAACAACTGCCAAAATGATGCCTGCAAAACATCTTTGTATACCTTCATGCACTGCACAACACACAACGTAGCATTATCCCTGAAATTTGGGTACCTAATACATTTAGAATTTGATTTTGTGTGTTTAGAAATACGAAAAGAGACCCCTGTTGGGGCAAAAACTCTACCTGCAATGTCCAGAGCCTTGACATCCGACACTCTACAACAGGAAATCAAGCAAAGCAAGACCTTCAGTTTCGCTGACAAGTGCTTTCTTGAAAGGTCTTCATTAGCCGGCCAGGATTGTAAGAATTTCAAGACTACATTCACATCCCAGAGAGATGAATATTTCGGGAGATGCGGTTGTACCATAAGCAGGCTGCGCAAGAGTTTACAAATTAAAAAATGTTCCCCAATCACTTTATCGTCAATGTGAGGATGTTTGGACGAAATGGCCGACCTAACATTGTTTATTGTTCTATAGGCTAAACCTTGCAATGCTAATTGGGACAAGAAATTGGCAATCATTTGCACCAATGCCTCCAAGGGATCCACACCCCTCTCACTCCCCCCGTCCAACCATCGTTCCCAGGCAGAGGCACATCTCTTATATGTAAAAGGCGCCAGGAACTGAGAGAGAAAGAATCTAGTGTCATCCGAAAATTTTTAGATTTGCTCAAGTCCTCTGAAATCCTCCACAATTGTTCCTCTTCAATTAGAGGATCCAACAGCAGATCCTTCAATGGCAGGATCTGCACTGGCAGAGCACAACACAGATCCAGAGCCACTAGAAACCACAATTGAGTTCTCCAGAATGGAGTTCCGAGAACCAGCTCTGCCCTTTGACAACGGACCTGGGATAGAACTCTTTGAATCATGGAAAAGGGGGGAAACGCATAGCTCAATTCCCCTTGCCAAGACTGTAGGAAGAAATCCGAAGTGACCGCTAAGGGGTCTGGTCTCCAGCTGCAAAACCGTGGAAGTTGGGTATTCAGCTGAGACGCAAAAAGGTCCACTGAGCAAGGACCCCAGAGGTGATCCAGAAACTGGATTACCCGTGCTGTAGCCGCCAGTCACCGGGCTCCCGAAGATACCAAGAATTTCAGTCTGCCACTACATTCACCCTGCCCGAAATATATTCCGCTGTTACTGAAATCTGATGTTCCAGGCAGAAAAATGCCAAAAGTCTTTCACAATTTCCGCCAGCATCCATGACCGAGTTCCCCCAAGTTTGTTAATGTACCTTACTGCAGAAATGTTGTCCTTTTTCAGGTGAACACAACATTTCGTCTGGACCGGGGATATAGTTTTGACTGCAAAAGAACTCACCAAAAGTTCAGACTGATATGGAACCGAAGTTCCTCCAGGGAGCACCATCCCCCCATTTCCAAATGACCGCGTATGGCCCTTCAGCCCCTTTTGCTGGCATCGGACTCTATGAAAACTTCCAGAATTTATGTGAAAATCGCCCTGCCATTCCAGGCATCCATATGAGTAAGCCACCTTTGAAGCTCCGTTCTAGCTTCCTGTGACAAAACAATCAGTTCAGAATAGGAGAGACCTCTACGGAGATGCAGAATCTTCAACCTCTGCAAGGCCCGATAATGTAAGGAACCTAGGAATATGGCCTAGATAGACAAAGCTAGGAGGCCCACCAATCGTGCACGGACCCTCAATTAAATCGAAGGAGCAGACATTGCTTTCCTCAACTCCTTCTTGATAGCCAGATGCTTGGTCAGGGGAAGCTTGAGTTGGGCTAGGACCGAATTGATCCTGAAACCCAGGAAGTCCATACTCTGAGACAGAATCAACTGGGATTTTGATTTGTTGATAATAAACCCCAGATCCTGAAGCAGTTGGATCGTCCATGAAAGATGGAGAACCAGAAGCTTTTCTAGAACCATGATGAGGATATTGTCTAGGTAAACTATCAGATGAACACCTTTCTCCCTGAGCCACTGCATTACTGGATGCATGATCTTGGTGACAAACTGTCAGGAATCCCCAAGGTGCCTCCTGCGTTATCTGTCAGCATTCCCAGGGATTAGGGTTAATTCATATATCTGTTCTTGGTTAAACTTTCATGTTTCTAAGTAAACATAATGTGCTGTGTTACACATTTGGTTTTATCAATGCTTGTTTTACCAATGCTTGTTTTCTGATGTGAGCAGGTGTAGATATTTGCTTCTAATTGGGTGTGGTGTAGACATGTGCTTCTAATTGGGTGTGGTGACTCACCCACATGTGGAAACTCAACTGCTTTCCTGATTGGCTATAAATAGCAGAGTGAAGCAAGCCTCCCTGCTTGGCTTTATTTTGCTTCCTGATCTCAGCATCTGATTTGGCAGTCCAGCCCCTGCTGTCATCCTCGTATTCAGGACTTATGAGGCAATTATTTTCTTTGTTCCTGTACTAGCAGACACCAGGCATTCCTCCAGCACTCCAGAAAACACTGCAGCTAAGTGACTAGTATTCTCCAAGGAGTTTTCTCTCTGAGCGCCGCGCTTTCCTAGAACAGCTGGTGTATTTCAGACCTCGTTTTTTGGTTCTTATCTTAAAGAGACAAATGCATTTCTGAACATTCTACATTATTATTGTAGTTACTTGCCTAAATGTGCTTCAGGAAATATGCTTGAGCTCAAGTACTACAAAAAGTGACAGTGCAATTTCAAAAGAACATTTTCGTGACTTTTCTTTCTCTAATAGCATAACTCTTGGATTTAAATTGTGTCATTCATGCCTGTGTTTCAGGTTTGAGGAATTTGCTTTTGAAGGGTTTTTCACACACACAGTGAAACCAAACCAAACTGAGCCATCCTAACTGTTTAAACCCAGAGTGGACATTTGTATTTCTTAGACTGTTTTTGTTCCTTTTAGTTTAACCCTATGCATGCAGGAAAGTTATATGTGATATATAATTAATGCCCTTGTTTGTCTTTCTTGTGCATGAGAAGTGCAACCACAGTTCTAATTGTAGTGTGCAACAGTGAATCTCTGTGAAGCCAGCCCTCGTGTTGCAGTACTTATTGTTATGGTACTCAGTCTGGGCTTTTGGTAATGCAGTGTTAGTAATTGTGTCAACAGTTATTATTATCCAAGAAAAGTGCTGGAGCATCCCGGTGTTCTTCTACTGCTCCCGTGCCCATATCAGAAAGAGAGATTCAGTTTCAAGGAAGTTGAGTGCGCTAACTCTACTATCACTCTGTCAACAACGACCTGCCTCCCGAAGATACAGGGTGCCTGGCTGGACCGGCAAGATGTGGCAGTGTTTTGTCTCTTTCTCTTCCACTCCCCATTCATTTTAGGACATCTGGGGTTTCTGTGTCCACCAGGAAGTGCAGAGAGGTGTTCTAGGAGGTCGGGGGCATACCATCTCCTCTGCAGACATCCTGCTTTCAGGTGAGTGGCCCATCTCTACACAAACCAGGGGCAGAGGAGAGACTGAACTCAAGAGCTGAGAATTTGTAGCACCTGTCTCACCAAATGAATTGAAGGAACCAGTGATGAGCAGAAATAGGAATGGTCAGGTAGGTGTCTTTGAGGTCTAGATGCACCATCCAATCCCCCTCTTGCAAAAGGTCTCGGAGGTGGTGAATGCCCTCCATCTTGAAATGTCTATAGACAATACAAGAGTTGAACTGACAGAGATTGAGCACCAAGCGAGAGCCCCCTCCCTTCTTCTGAACCAGAAAGATCGTGATTATGAAGCCCCTGGTATGAGGTAGGGCTAGGAAAATGGCTCCTTTTTGAAGAAGTGTTGCTACTTCTTGGTATATAAAAACCTTCTCTTGATGGGAAAAACTGAGAGGAGGGGGAGGCAACATTTGATAGGGAGGTGAATAAAATTCAAGATGGTAACCTGATATCATGTCTAAGACAAATGCATCTTGCGTAATCAGTAACCAATTTTGTGCAAACAAACTCACTCTTCCCCCAAATACAACTTCCCTGGAAGGATTAAGAGTTACCTGATTGAGAGGAGCTCTGGTAGTATTTTCCTCCTTGGTGAGACCCTCAGGAGTTTTAGCCTCTGTATCCTCGGCCTCGACATGGGTAGAAATTGGAATTTCCCAGGTAACCAGAGTCCCATCTGCCTCTGTAATATGGTCCGGGTGCCATAGACCGACGCTCGACCTCTTTAGAGTCCAGCCCTGTGAAAAACGCCATGTGAAAGACTTTTTTGATCGAAGTTTGGGCCATATCTAAAGCTGAAAAGGTTGCAACATATTTGGCAACATCTTTGACAAATTTGTCACCAAATAAGAGCCCATAAGCTGATGGCCCTGCATCAGAGGGAGCCATTTCTGCCAATTTGGGCTCAATGCACATCAATAAAGATTCCGGTCTTTCCATAGAAATAGAACAGTTGGCATTCCCTTACAAGACCACAGCTCTTTGAGCCCACTCCAAGAGGACGTTAGGGGCTTCTTGTGTGCCTTTGGCTTGGACCACTAAGTCCAGGATTTTTGTGAGAGGTCCTGATAAGTCCAGCAACTTATCCTGGTATCCACGCCAAGCCCTGTCTATGCCTTTTTTGGGATCCTTTGCATATTTCTTAAGGAATGTAAACATGTGAGGATCTAATTCTGGGGTGTCCGCCACCTTCCATGGTAGCAAAGGGTGAGGGCCTTCCAACCTCAACATATTGTGAACGTCTTTCTCAAATCCATTTCGAAGACGTGATTGCATGTACCATGCCACTTCTTAGCATGGGGTCCACTCCGCGGACCAAGGATGGTCAATATTATCCGGGTTAAACTGTAAATTGTTGCTAGGTGGAGGGGAAGGCGACCGTTCAGTATGGCGCAATTTGCACTTACGTTTGCCCTTTGGTTTTTTTGGAGGCTGTATTTTCATCTGACTCAGGAGAGGTGGAGTTATCTGAGGTCTGTTGGGAGGTCTGAAAGGATGAGGAGGCCTCCTGCCTCCAAGCGGAGCCATAAACATGGTCCTTTAGGACCGACTCAATTGTCTGCTCAGAAGGGTCTACGTTAGACCAGCCAGGCTCGTTTATATTACCCTCTACAGGGGCAGGGGACCCTGAGCTTGTGCCAAAGCGCATAAAGCCATAATTGAAAACAGGTTGCACAAAAGGGCGCAGGGCTTTAACTAGTGCCTTGTTAACTGAATTCTGAACATGGAAGTCCAAAGCTTCCACTAGGCGCTCTTCAATATGCTGATCTGTAGCATATTCCCCATACTGATCATCATCTGTGAAGTGTTGTGCCATTTTAGTGCAATTATTTCTTATTAAAGCAATTAGAGGTCAAATGTTATAGCATTTTAATTTATATTGTGGGGGACACCCAGGTGCTAACAGGGCACTGAAAAAGGACTTTGCCGGTGATTAGATGAAGAAACAGGAAGAAAACCCTGAGGAGGGAGCACCAAATCCCCTTAAGCAAAGCTCTGTGGTCTTATTTTAGCCCCTTTCTGGCGTAACGACCGAGGCACAAAGAGGAACCGAAGTGTCTTGCTGGCGACGAATCGCGCACACGGAGACCCAAGCGGTGCTGTGCACATGCGCGAGTCCCGCTGCAGAAAGAGGACTGCCCGATGGAGTCACGCAGCCTCCCCCTATCCACCCCTCACAGCCCGGCAGTAATAGAAATAAAGATGGCACTCTGTCTGAGTTGGATGGGTAGAACAGCACATTTGTGAGAGTGACACCAAACAATAAGTACTGTAGCAGGCGCTTGAAGACGATAAGCCTCCCCGCGATCCAATAATCGTAAGAATATTAAATGTGAATTATACACAGCTCTGTGTAAGCAACAAAGAAAGAGGACGGACTAAATCGGTGAAGGACTATATAGTGTAGAGGGTGGGCCCTGGTTGGTGGGTCAAATGGAGGCTGTGTTGGTCTCATGGGAAATGTAGTAACATTTTTTTATTGGCTGCTGCGTTTGTTAGTAGAGAAAGAGAAAGCATAATCCGAAGCCTCCGGTCCTGACATATAATCCTAATCAATTGCTGGCTTCCTCATAATGGGTGTACCTTTGCTGTGTGGTGCTGGTACGCATTCAGAGTATCTACAAGGCTTCATCACCAGTATTCATCCTGCATTCATCGGAGATTGACGACATTAAAGTCCCAGTTCCTGTTTTGATTGTAAACATCCATTAGAGGAAAGTATTTTATTTCTGTTTTCAATAAGGAGTGAGGAAATCTGGAAAGTTGAAATGTTATTTTAAAGTTATTGTGATAATCCTGATGATTCATGTATGTATCGTTAGTGTTAATGGTGGGAATATGGTGTGTATAATTCATGCAAAACAATTTGAAATAATTGTTAGAAAAACTCTCTCTCTCTCTCTCTCTCTCTCTATATATATATATATATATATATATATATATATATATATATATATATGGACTGTAGGTAGTACAATTCACATATTAGTGATTCATTTAGTTCAGGCCAAATTGTACTTGTAATTCTATTGCTGTTATTTTGTTGAGAAAGCATAATCCGAAACCTCCGGTCCTGACATATAATCCTAATCAATTGCTGGCTTCCTCATAATGGGTGTACCATTGCTGTGTGGTGCTGGTACGCATTCAGAGTATCTACAAGGCTTCATTACCAGTATTCATCCTGCATTCATCGGAGATTGACGACATTAAAGTCCCAGTTCCTGTTTTGATTGTAAACATCCATTAGAGGAAAGTATTTTCTTTCTGTTTTCAATATGGAGTGAGGAAATCTGGAAAGTTGAAATGTTATTTTAAAGTTATTGTGATAATCCTGATGATTCAGATGATTCATGTATGTATTGTTAGTGTTAATGGTGGGAATATGGTGTGTATAATTCATGCAAAACAATTTAAAATAATTGTTAGAAAAACTCACTCTCTCTCACTCTCTCTCTCTATATATATATATAAATACATATATACTGTGTATATATATATATATATATATATATATATATATGGACTGTAGGTAGTACAATTCATATATTAGTGATTCATTTAGTTCAGCCCAAATAGTACTTGTAATTCTATTGCTGTTATTTTGTTCATTCTCAATTATTCTTTTGAAATGGCTGCTGCAAGTAGGAATCAACCACTTCCTTTTCTATCTGACATTGGAGAACCTATTTTACCATAGAGAAATCAGAGAAATTATTTGAATGTTATCTAATTGCTATTGGAGGTGACAAACCCTCATAAGTGATAAAGTAATACCTATTATTACATAACTTAGGCTTTGAAGGGAGAAAGGTTTTTGAAAATCTTCCTGATTTGGATGACATTGATGATAGTTCTGGAGACACCGATGTGTATGTGTGTACTGTCAAGAAATTTGAGAAACAGTTTGGGGAAAAAATAAATGTTCTTGAGAGACGTACATTTTTTTTGAAGATCTCAAGGAAAGAATGAGAAAGTAAGTAATTACACTGCTATCCTCACAGGGTTAGCTGATACGTGTGAGTTTGGAGAGTTAACTGATTCTCTCATCAGAGATCAATTAGTGTGTTGCATGAATAATCCTAAAATCCAAGACAAACTGTTAATTGGTCATTCTGATTTGGTGCTTTATTGTGAATCGTAGAGCTATTATATAGCTTTAGCACCCTGTGTTAATCTGACGCCACTGTGCTGATGATAGTGTTTTTGTACAAGGTTAAAAACAATCAAGAGATTTAAAAAATGCTGAGTGTAAGACTCAGATTTTACAACCACAGCTTTGCACAGCCTGCAGTTAGCACTAAACATTCTAAGGCCCATATTTATACTTTTTAGTGTCTCATTTGCGCCGCTTTTTGATGCAAAAGCGTCGCAAACGTACAAAATACAATTGTATTTCGTAAGTTTGCGCCGCTTTTGTATAAAAAAGCGGCACAAATGTGGTGCTAAAAAAGTATAAATATGGGCCTAAATATTCTGCAGCTTGTTCAGCAGTGCAGGTTGTCATCCAAGATGACAAATTCAAGGCGCTACAAACTTACACTAAAACATTAATTGATTCAAGGCATGACTAGCAGAAATTCATGCTCTCCTCCAGGCTCTTCAGAATGTTGATCCGTTAACTCCCACACTAATTCTGTTGGATTCAGCATTCTGTGTACATCAGTGGTTCCCACCCCATGGTCCACAGACCCCCAGGGGTCCATGACACATTCCCAGGGGGTCCGCAGGCCTCGGCCGGCAGCGCTGGGGCCTCTGACAAACGTGCCTTTTTTATATTTATTACTTTCTTTGTTCAGCAGTTTTAAAAGCACTGCAACATTCCTTGTAAATCCAGCAGATTTTGGGCAAAAATAAAAGCGTCAAGATAACTCTAGCAATTAATGCATTTGCTGGAGAGAGATGGGAGTTTTGTGCAGTGGCAGTTTTGACTCAAAGGTAGCACAGATGGTTAATATGCCTACTGCAAAGAACGTGCATCATGCAGAATTTAGTATTTTATGTACATAGCAGAGTGGGTTACTGCTTTTGTCACAAAGATTCTTTTGCTACAATGCAGTTCTTAAATTACAGTTGTAATCTAGCACAGTGAGCTGCATGCAAACTGCATGGCACAAATTATAAAGTTGTTTTTTTTCCCAGTCTTTCATTTTCCTTATTCTGCTAAAAACGGCTTGCTTATGAAGAAATACATTCTTATTATTAAAGTCAACACTAACCATTGTGTTGTGTTCTGAATCCTGAGTTTGTGCTTCTCTAGACCAAACACTTTTAGAAAATGCCTACCAATGTGGATGACACCTTGTAGTCCGCTATAAATTGCTCTGACACCCTACACTGGTATGAGAGGTGCTATAAAACAAATAAATTGCATGTGACAGAAAGGCTAGGGAGAGATGAGAGGCCCTTATGGTTTTACTTCCTTTCCTCACCATATATTTATGATAAAAAGCTTTCTCAGATCTTAAGTACCTAAAAAATAAAAACAGAAATCACTTGGAAAATGTTGAATCTGGCCTGAGGATTTATCTTTCCTAAATTAAACCAAACATTGAAAAATTAGTCGCAGAGATGCCGTCCCATAACAATTTTCCAATTTTTGCATATTTTACTATGTAAAATAATTATGGCCCTCATTATGACATTGGCGGTAAATACTCAATACCGCTGCGGTGACTGCCACCAACATACCGCCGCAGAGGCGAACATCCGTCAGCCAGATTATGACACATACACACAAAACTGACAGAAACCAGCCACAACCACAAATCCGCCACACCCACTGAACGCGATAAATTGTCGGAACTAACACCCATACCGTTCGCCTCCAAAACATTGCCCTCCAAATAATGAGCCATGAATCACCACAGCGGTCATTCAACAGCGGTAAGCCATTGGCGGTGCACACCGCCAAGACGGGAATGGCCACCCAAATACAAACCAAGAGAATATTGGCCAGAACAAAAAAACAACCCTGACACAATTGCACACACCCCACACACCCACCAACAGCACTATACAACACACCCCCACAACACCCACAAACCTTTGCAAACACGAGAAGACCACCACAACTTGCCACGTCAATCCCAGAGACAACTGCACACACACACACATCACAACTACCCATTCATCCGCCACGCACCACACACCCCACCACATCACACATCGCCCTCCGCACAACACACACCACACGACACCCATGTCTCCACAAAGGCACCCCCATTTCACTGACGAGGAGTTGCAGGTCATGCTGGAGGAAATAGTCAGGGTAGAGCCACAGCTGTTTGGAGCGCAGGTACAGCAGATTTCCATTGCCAGGAAGATGGAGTATTGTGGAGAATCATGGACAGGGTGAACGCCGTGGGACAAAATCCATGCACAAGGGACGACATTTGGAAGAGGTGGAACGACCTACGGGGGAAGGTATGTTCTATTGCGGCAAGGCACCATCTTGCCATCAGGAGGACTGGAGGTGGACCTCCACCTCCTCCCTCACAGCTGACAGTATGGGAGGAGCAAGACTTGGCAATACTGCATCCTGAGGGTCTCACATGAGTAGCCGGAGGACTGGACACTGGTAAGTCACCATTTACAACCTATCACCCCCCCATACTTGCCATCTCACCCCCTTACCCTGACTCCCTACACCCCACTCTATTTCACACAGTGCACCACCCCAATTACCACACCTAAATGGCAATTCCTGCATGCCATACACACTGCAAGCACATCCTATCCAGCTCTGCATGCACACCCACCACCAATGCATGCACAGCATGTAGAACTACCAATCCCACAATCTATCACCACACACTACCAAAGTTGGGAAGACAACACCATTTTCATTGGGAAATCTAGGAATGCTGAAAATGTCACAGACAAGTACCCTAACACATCACTTACATCCCCACAGGTGCCCCAGCCAATGTCAGCGATTAGGAGGTGCCACAGCTACCCAGTACCCCACCAGAAGATGCCCGAAGTGATGACAGCAACTCAGGAGGTCTGGATCTGGATGAACTCCCTGGCCCATCTGGGACCACTGGTCAGTCGGCTTCCCATCCTACAGCCAGACCACTACAGAGCCCCCCCTCTGAATCTAACACCACAGCAGCCAGCCAACGCCCCCAGACCTCTGACCCCAGGACATGTCAATCAGTAGTATGCCCATCTGTACAGGGACCTGAGTCGACACCACACAGGCAAGACAATGAGGGTCCTGGTGTCAGTGGGAGTGGGCACACCGTTCAGGGGACACAGGCACAGGGGGCCAGGGACAGTTGGAGGACAGCTGTGTGCCGGGGGAGGATAGGCTGAGGGAACCGACTGCCCAGGAGGCACTCACAAATGTCCTCGTGGCATACCAGTAATCCCAAGACAGGATGGGTCAGGTGTTAAACATCATGCAGGAGAACCAGCGGCTGCAGGGGCAACACCACTAGGAGGCCATGCAACAATTGCAGCCCTTGAATACCACCATGGCCTCCAGTGCAGGAGTGCTGGGCGACATGGCCAACATCATGCAGGAGTACACAGTAAACCAGCGGGCCCCTGCCACTAACCAGTGTACTGGCCAGCCCTCCACATCTGCTGCAGCTAGTGGACAGAAGGCCCTGCCACAGGACCCACATGTCACCATCACCCCTCCCCCTGTAGAAGGCGAACTACCCCACAAATGTTCTCTGCAACCCACACAGACACCAGAGACAGTTGCCAAGACCAAGACCACCGCCAGGAAATGAGCCCTTCAGAATGTCCCCCTTGTGTTCCACTGTGTCACCATGTCCACTTTGAACTGCCATTGCTCCTCTTCCTATGGCCCCTTGGACACTGGACCTGTGCTACAAACAGACTGGGCCACTACACTGGACTTTTCCCAACCATCACCCCATCCTATTGCACTTTGCATTGTATACCTAATTTATTAATAAACACATTGGACACAACTTGAGTAATAGTGCTTTATCTGAAGGAAATGTACAATGTATTGAACTGTGTTGAACTGCATGATCATGTGCAAATGTCCTGTAATGTGTTCATTCATCCCACATATGTGTCTCAGCAGTCCGTACTCATCACAGCATTACATGGTTGTAACCACACCAACATCTGCAAAAAGGGATGGTATAGGTGACAGTCATTTGGGTGCAAAGATAGTGACTGGCTACAATTACAACCACACAGCACAACACTTAAATGGAGAAATGTATAGTTCAACAATCTCACCTGAGTGTCATTGGAAGTACTGCTGTATGATGTGTGTCCTGTTGTACACATCCACCTCCTCTCCCTCCTCCTCACTGTCCTCAATGTCCACTGGTGCCACAGGTGCATTGTCACCCCCCTCCTACTGCAGATAGGGCACATGGCGTCTGAGGGCCAAATTGTGCAGCATGCAGCACACCACAACAATCTTGCAGACCTTCTCAGGGGAGCAGCATAGGGATCCACCTGTCAGATGGAGGCAGCTGAACCTGGCCTTCAGGAGACTGAAGGTGCATTCAGCAATCCTCAAGGTACGCCCATGAGCATCATTGTACCTATTCTCAGCACCTGTTCTCTGCTTCCTAACAGGGGTCAAGAGCAAGGACAGGTTTGGGTAGCCAGAGTCACCTGGGAGAAGTGAGGTACACACATTAGCCTTGCACAATGGCATGGGGTATGACTCCTGTAAGCATACCCTGACATACATTGGGTGGGGACTCAGGCTCACCTATATGCCACTCGCTGTACCCCTGTAGTCGTGCCATCAGCTGTGGGATGCTGCTATTCCTCAGGACAAAGGCATCATGCACAGACCCAGGATACTTGGCAGTGATGTGGGAGATGTACGGGTCAGCAAGACACACCGTCTGGACATTGAGTGAGTGGAATCTCTTCCTATTCCTGTAGACCTGTTCATTGGCCCTGGGGGGGGACTAAGGCAATATGGGTGCCTTCAATGGCCCCAATCACAATGGGCAAATCATCAACCTGGGGGAATACAATGTAGGTGTGGACATGTGTTTGAGCATGGCAGCCAAAACCCTTGCAAGCACATTCGAGAACATTGGCTGTGACATTCCTACAGCCAAGCCCACAGCCACCTGGATAGAAACTGTTGCTAGGAAATGGAGCACTGACAGTACCTTCACAAGAGGGAGAATAACTGTGGTGCAATGGATAGCAAGTAGCAGATCAGGCTCCAATTGTGCACACAGCTCTGTGATTGTGGCCCTGTGCAGACGATAGGTGAGTATGATGTGCCTGTCCTCCAGTGTAGCCAAGTTCACAAGAGGTCTGTACACAGGTGCTTGCATCCTCTTCCTATTTCTCCTCAGTGGTTGGTACCTAAGTGACCCAAAAATAAAAAGGGAGTGACAACAGGACCTATGGACACACAGCATCAGAGTTCACAGAGCATAGATGTATGTTGGACACTAGAATTGTCTAAGTGTGTACAGCTGACACCAATGAAGCACTTTTAAATCCAATTCATTAGTACTAGCAGTAGGAAATGGCAACCGCCTGTCCTGTATGCAGGGACAGGTGGAAGTGCCCTCACTCCGCTGGCGTTAAGAGTCATGACAGAAGGCGGTCTGCACCGCCGTGCAATTCCTCGTTGGCTAACATGGGGCTCTATGGAGTACAGGAACCAATGATGATCAACGCCGGCGGTGTGGGCGTGACCGCCATTTTCTTCCTACTACTTCACTTGATTCCTGACTTTCCACTGGACTACATCTCCACTGCATGTGCTGCTGTGACCTGTGTCTGGTACCTGGCATGGCCCGTGCTAGAGGGGGAAGGCCCCAGGCTTCATGTCGAACGAGTTGGAGAGGCTTGTGGATGGGGTCCTACCCCTGTATGGGCAGTTGTATGGGCCTCCAGACCAACAGCTGAGTACATCATGGGTATGTTGCATGCGACATGGCTGCATGTAGATGTATGTGTGTGCTAGCAGTGTGTCATTATTGGGGGTATGGCTGCAGGCAATGTGAGTGAAGAGTTATGGGTCATGTGTGTGCCTGATGAGGGGCAAATGCTGTATGTAGGGCATATGTGTGACAGGCTGGATTGTATGATTAATGGTGTCCCTCTGTGTGTGTTTCCTCTGCAGGTCAGCACCCATCAGAAGAAGGGGTTGTGGCTTGCCATCGCCAAGGACATGAGGACCCTGGGGGTTCATAGCCGGTGGAGCACCCACTTCAGGAAATGGTGGGAGGACCTGAGATTCTGGGCCCGGAAGACCACAGAGGCCCAGCTGGGACAGCCTCCCAACGAGGGAGAGGTGCGTGTCGGAGCCTGACCCCCCTAATGGCACGCATACTGGCAGTAGCCTACCCAGAGCTGGATGGGCGCTTGAGGGCAGCACAGCAGCCACAAGGGGGTGAGTACAGGGTGTGTGACATTCATCATTTGTTGCCCGGCATGCGACTTGGATGCAGGTTTCTAGTCAGTGGATGTCCCAATATGGCAGTTTAGACATTGCTGTGTGGTCCGGCTTAGGTATGTTGGGTGGTATGCATATTTTTAATTGCTAGGTAGCTGGCTTTCCATGGCAAACAGGGCTTAGTTGGTCCCAGTAGGTGTGCAGATGTTAGTGTTTGGCTCCTACGTGCTGTAATACCTAGTCAATGGTATGCCAGTGTGCTCCATACTGCCCATTCTTAGTCCCAGTGAGTGATAGTGATGTGTATGCCATATGTGCTGTTGATGCTGTGATTGACCCTGTGCTCCCTTTCACCCCCCTCTCCTTTTGTCATCCTGTGCATTAGCATCATCTGGCAAAGGAGCAAGGGCACTGGCGAGTGAGGGAGCTGCAGCCCACAGGACCCAGGAGGCTGGGTCCACCAATGCTGAGGGGACTAGTGGGACAGAGGGTGAGGGGAGTACCAGGAGGGGGACAGGAGCTGATATAACTAACTCTGATTCCACCTCTGATGGGAGCTCCCTGGTGGTGGCAGACCCCGCTGGGACCACCCCAGCTACAGGATCTTCTGCCACTCCCATCCAACACCACCCTCCCAATAGCCCCCCACCCCGTTGCCCGTGCCTGCTCACCCAAGAGGGTGGGTGCCTCCCATTTGCACCCGATACACAGCAGAATAATGCAAGGACAACAGGAATGCACGAAAGTGAATGTATTAATATCAACAGCTAATAAATTATCGAATTGTCCATGAAAGAGATATGTACACATGTACACAAAGGGACACTGTCCAGTCCAATGTTCAAAGGGCCACATGGCCACAGGGCACTGTCTAAGGCCCAACTTGAATCCTGACTTCACCCGGATGGAACTCTGCAGGGGCATCAGATTGCAATGGGCAGGTACCTCAGGGAGGGGGCACCTCAGCCGTATTTGGAGTGCAAGGACACAAACCCTCAGGTGGGTGACTTCCCCAATGGTTCTGGATGGGGCAACTTGCCCCTTGCTGTCCTGGGGAGTGCAAGGCCACAGTCTCTCAAGTGAGTGACTTTCCCACTGGTTCTGGATGGGGCAACTTGCCTATTGCTCTGTCCTGGGGCGTGCAAGGCCACAGTCTCTCAGGTGGGTGACTTCCCCACTGGTTCTGCATGGGGCAACTTGCCCATTGCTCAGTTCTGGGGAGTGCAAGGCCACAGTATCTACGTGGAGGGTGACCTACATGGCGTCTACTGGTGGTGATGGCTGCTAGTTGGTGGCAAATGGAGGCGTCTCCTGGGCAGCCTCTGCAGGTGGTGATGGCTGCAGTGTGGTGGCAGATGGAGGTGCCTCTTGGGCAGCCTCTGCAGGTGGTGATGGCTGCAATGTGGTGGCAGATGGAGGTGCCTTCTGTGCAGCCTCTGGAGGTGGTGATGGCTGCAGTGTGGTGGCAGATGGAGGTGCCTCCGGGGCAGCCTCTGCAGGTGGTGATGGCTGCAGTGTGGTGGCAGATGGCAGTGCCTCCTGGACAGCCTCTGGAAGTGGTAATGGCTGTATTTCCTCAACTGGCAGTGGGGGCCGCTGGTGGTGGTGGTGGTGTCACCCTGACAGCCTCCGCTGGAGTAGAGGGCTTTGTTCCCTCCATGACATGGGGCATGGAATCCTTACCCTTCCTGGCAGGGGTTGATGGCTTCTTCCCCTTCTTGGATGGAGATGCAGGCTCCTTGCCCTTCTTGCCTGGAGGAGCAGGCTCCATCCTCTTCTTCCCTGGAGGTGCAGGCTTGTTCCCCTTCTTGCCTGGAGGGGCAGACTCCTACTCCTTCTTTCCTGGAGGTGTGGTATCCTTCCCACCATGAGTAGGTGGTGCCACCAATGTCCCCGTGGAATGTTTGGCTGAGGTGCTGGCCTGGGGTCGGGACCCTCCTCTGATGGGCAGGACTGGAGGAGGGAGAGAGAAGACGTCAAGCTGGGCAGAGAAAAGCTTCTGAGGGACGGTGGGATGGGAGGAGGGAGGAGTGAAGGAAGTGGAGGTTGAGGGAGGGGCTGTAGGAGGTGTGTGCCTGCGGGATTTGGGTGCAGGTTCATGGGTTGTATGCTGTATGCTGATGTGAGGTGGATGGCTGTTGAGTGCGTGAGTGCTGGCATTTGTGTCCTATAGGAGGGGGGACAAACAGACTGGGAGAGGACAGTGGGGACGTGTGCATCGATGTTGTGGAGGTGTCTGCCAGTGAGGTGTGGGGGCTGCTTGGTGTGGTGATGCTGGTGGTGGATGTTGATATAGTGCATGCACCCGGATAGAACTCTGCAGGGGTGCAATAGTGCATGCAGGTGTGAGTGTGAACATGAGTGGGAGGGAGGTGGAGGAGGAGGACGAGGGGGAGACAGTGGAAGCAGTGGATTTTGTCGTATCTGCAACTGTATGGTGTTTGCGTGAGTGCTTGTGGGATGAAGTGTGGTGCTTGTGTTTGCTTGTGCCACTCTTGGGTGTTGTCTTGTGTGCCCTAGGTAACCCCTAGAGCAGGGTGCTGTGTAGGTAAAAGGCAGGACATGTACCTGTGTAGTTATATGTCCTGGTAGTGTAAAACTCCTAAATTCGTTTTTACACTACTGTGAGGCCTGCTCCCTTCATAGGCTAACATTGGGGCTGCCCTCATACATTGTTGAAGTGGCAGCTGCTGATCTGAAAGGAGCAGGACGGTCATATTTAGTATGGCCAGAATGGTAATACAAAATCCTGCTGACTGGTGAAGTCGGATTTAATATTACTATTCTAGAAATGCCACTTTTAGAAAGTGAGCATTTCTTTGCACTTAAATCTTTCTGTGCCTTACAATCCACGTCTGGCTGGGCTTGGTTGACAGCTCCTTGTGCATTCACTCAGACACACCCCAAACACAGGGTACTCAGCCTCACTTGCATACATCTGCATTTTGAATGGGCTTGGAAGTGAGTTCTGTCAAGGGGGACACAATGGTACCATAGCCCTTGACGAACCTGCGGTAGTATCCAGTGAGGACCAAAAAGGCTCTCACCTCAGTCTGTGTTCTAGGTGGTTGCCAGGCCTTGATAGTTTAAATCTTGGCCTGGAGCGGCTGAACCCTGCCACCACCTACTAGGTGTCCCAAGTACACCAGGGAAGCCTGCCCAATCTGGCACTTACTAGCCTTGATAGTCAGGCCTGCCTGTTGCAGGGCCTGAAGCACTTCCTTGAGGTGGAGCATGTGTTCCTCCCAGCTAGAACTGTAGACAGCTATGTCGTCTAGGTAAGCTGCACAGAAGGCATCTTTACCAGCTAGGACCCCGTTAACCAACCGTTGGAAGGTAACGGGGCATTTTTCAGCCCAAATGGCATCACCCGGAATTGGTAATGGCCATCAGGGGTGGAAAAAGTGGATCTTTCTTTAGCCCCCTCAGTCAGGTCAATCTGCCAGTACCCGGAAGTAAGATCGAATGTACTCAGGAACTTGGCAGCGCCTAGCCTGTCAATGAGCTCATCAGCTCGGGGGATGGGGTGAGCATCAGTCCGGGTGACTGAATTGAGACCCTGGTAGTCCACACAGAACCGGAGTTCTGGCTTCGCACCAGGGGCAGTAGCCTTGGGAACCAATACCACAGGGCTGGCCCAGGGACTACTGGATTTCTCAATAACCCCCAAAGGCAACATCTTGGAGACCTCCTTCTTGATGCTGGCCTTCACCTTATCTGACAACCTGTAAATTTTGTTCTTTACAGGGGCACTCTCACCTGTGTCAATGTTATGCACAGAGGTGGGTTAGTCCAGGAGTAAGGGAGAACAGGGGGGAGAACTGCTCTAACAGCTCATAGCAGTCGCCTCTCTGGGTTGGAGTCAGGGAGTCAGAGAGAATGACACCACCTACTGACCCACCCCCTTCTTTGACAGCGAGGAGGTCGGGAGAGAGGTTCACTCTCCTCTTCCATGCCCTCATCGGTGACTAGGAGCATACTGACCTCAGACCTCTCAAAGTGAGGTTTGAGCCGGTTGTGATGGAGGGCCGTTAGGGGTTGCCTAGGGGTCTTGAGGTCCACTAGGTAAGTGGCCTCCCCTTTACGCTCCTTGATCTCAAAGGGGCCAGTCCAGCGGTCCTGGAGAGCCCTGGGCTCTACTGGCTCCATCACCCAAACTTTGTCTCCAGCTGAGAACTCAACTAGAGTGGCCTTCTGGTCGTACCACTCCTTCATCACCTCTTGACTGGCCTTGAGGTTACTCTGGGCCTGCTTCCAGAAGCATTGGGTTTGTTTGCGGAGGGCCAGCATGTAGCTGACCACATCCTGGGGAGGGGCCTGGGGAGCTCTCTCCCAGCCCTCCTTAACGATGCTTAGGGGTCCCCTGACAGGGTGACCATAGAGAAGCTCAAAGGGACTGAACCCCACCCCTTTCTGTGGCACCTCTCTATATGCAAACAACAGGCAGGGTAAGAGGACGTCCCACTTACGCCTCATGGCATCAGTCAGGCCACCAATCATGCCTTTCAGGGTCTGGTTGAATCTCTCAACAAGCCCATTGGTTTGAGGATGATAAGGGGTGGTAAACCGGTAGGTCACCCCACATTCATCCCACAGGGTCTTCATGTATGCAGACATGAAGTTTGTGCCCCTGTCAGACACGACCTCCTTAGGGAATCCCACACGGGTAAATATTCCCAACAGGGCTCTGGTCACCACCTTTGCAGTCACTGTTCTCAGAGGGATTGCCTCTGGATAGCGGGTGGCATGGTCCACCAAAACCAGGATAAACCTGTTGCCCAAGGCAGTTTTGGGGTCCAAGGGACCAACAATGTTGATGCCCACCCTTTCAAAGGGGGTGCCAACGACTGGGAGTGGGAGCAGGGGAGCTTTAAGCCGTTTCCCTGCCTTCCCACTAGCCTGGCAGGTGGGGCAAGCTCTGCAGAAGTTATCTGAGGCTTTCTTCATTCTGGGCCAATGAAAGTGGGTGTCAAGCCTGTCAAAGGTCTTGTCTTGGACCAGGTGTCCTGCCAGGGGAATGTCGTGAGCCAGGCCTAGTAGGAATTTCCGGTAACACTGGGGGACCACCAGCACACGGTGTGCCCCAGGACCTGGAATCCTGCGCTCACTGTAAAGGAGATCACTCTCCCAGTAAATATGGTGAGCGCCAGAGGCGTCACCTGCTGCGTGGTCTGTGGCCTGCTTCCTCAGACCCTCAAGGGTGGGGCATTCTTTCTGCGCCTTGCAGAATGCTTCCCTGGTTGGCCCCCCCTCTACTTGCCAGCCAGCAAGTTCAGGTAGGTTACCCAGGGCAGCTATGTCCTCCCCGGTTGGCTCAGGGGCCTCCTCTTCCTCAGGGGCCTCGTCTACCACCGTGGGAACATTGGGGGCGGGTTTCCCGCACCCCTGGCCCCCCTCTTTGGCAGCTGTCTGGGCCATCTTACCAGGCTCCAGACGCCCTTGACTCCCTTCCCGGGCAGCCATGGACCGTGTGGTCATGCAGACCCTCTCAGGTAACCCTAACATCTCCAGGTGAGATCTGAGCTCTACTTCTTTCTAAGCAGTATGCTCAAGATCATTGCCTAACAGACAATCTACAGGCATGGCAGGACTCACAGCTACTTTCAGAGTACCAGAGACCTCCCCCCCACTCAAAGGGAACCAGAGCTACCGGTAGGTGACTCTCACGATTGTCAGCTACTATGACCTGGTGGAATGTATTAGGGACTATCTGCTCTGTTGACACCAGCTGACTCTGGATAGTAGTCATACTGGCTCCTGTGTCACGCAGAGCCTCCACCTTCTGCCCATTAATGGTGACCCACTGCCTGTACTTGGAAGTATTTCGGGGCATGTGGGCTTTGGGCACCATTTCTCTTTCTCCCAGGGCCACTAGGGAAATCTCTACCTGCTCCCCAAAGCGATCTGGGTCCATCTCCCCCCAAGCGCTACACTAGTCAACCCAGGTGTCTGTCCGGTAGTGGACGGTGCCCTTTTGGAGCACTGGGGGTCGCCTTTATAGTGACCATACTGGTAACACTCCATACATTTGGGGTTGGATTTCCCTGACCTATCATATGTCCCTGGCTTTTTCCCAAATCTGGAAGAGGAATAGTTGCCACCCCCTCCCTGGGAATTCTTTTGGGGGCCTTTTGAGAGTTCCTTATCTGTAAGTTTATCTCCCCCCTCTTTCTTCTGTTGGGAACCCTGACCACCTTTGTGGGAGTCCCCCCCCAGGTACCTTTTTGGACACTCTGGTGCTAACCCAGAGGTCCGCCTCCTCAGCAAGCTTCCTGGGATCAGTCAGCTTACTATCTACCAAGTGCTGGCGCAACTCTGTATAAGTAACATTGAGTATATGCTCTCTCAGAATCAAGTCATATAGCCCTTTATAATTATCTACTTTGTTGCCCCGCATCCATCCATTCAGTGCCTTACTGGAAAAGTCAAAGAAATCTACCCATGTTTGTGTGGTTTGTTTGGTGCTGTCCCTGAACCTCTGACGGTATCCCTCAGGGGTCAGCCCAAACTTGGCAAGTAAAGTGGCTTTCTGAAGTGGTTATGTGTTTTGATCAGGTTGATCCAATGTGAGAAGTGTGTCCCTCCCCAATGGCGGCACATAACCCCACATAGCTACCCACCATTGCCCTTCAGGAACCTCATGAGCCCTTAGTGCAACTTCATAAGCAGCTAACCATTTATCTATGTCATCTCCCACCACAAAACTGGGCACAACATTTTTGGGTATACAAACCTTCTTTTCTCCAGCAGGTCCTGTCTGTATGCTGCCACCATTATTGCTGGATTCAGACTGTCTTGCCTTGATCTCCAGCTCCTTGAGACTCAGTTCATGAGCCAATAATAGTTTCTTTTCAGCCAAAGCTCTTTCAGCTTCCACCTGTTTGGCTGCCCTTTCAGTTTGGCTTCTCTCTCGGCCCTTCTTTCCTCTTGTTGAGCCTCAATTTTCAGTTTTGCCATTTACAATTGGAACTCCCTTTCCTCTCTCCTTTCCTCTGTGGTCAGGCTTTGCACAGAGACACTGCTCCCTGGTCTGGAAGGGGGCACAATTGCAGTGGTAACATCATCCACAGATAGCGACAAATCCTCTGAGGGGCCATTTTCTGGCTCCTCTTCCTCATCATCCTCTTCTAAATGGGCTTCTGCCCAGGCCCTCAGTGCCACTTGAAATTCCTCCTTTTTGGAGGCCCCTTGGGTGGGTACCCTCATTGCCCTGCAGAACCCTCTTAGCTGTTTGACCGTATATGTATCCAACAGGACTAGGTCAAAGTCTCCTATTTGAGACCCAGTCAGAGACATGTGAGTGAGGATTTAGTTTTTGAAAATTGTCAGGAAAAACGAATTTGCAAAAAGAGATAAAAATCAAGTTGACCTTCAACTGTGGGTAGGTAGTGAAATACTTAGCTACTGTATGTCACTGCACAAATACAAGTCCTATCCTCACCGCTGATCACCAATGTTAGAAATGGGGTTTTTGGTTGGCAGTCAGGTTACCCTCTGTCCAAGCGAGAACCCTCACTCTAGTCAGGGTAAGTCATACACAATCCAAAATTAGCCAGTGCCCACCCTCTGGTAGCTTGGCACGAGCAGTCAGGCTTAACTTAGAAGGCAATGTGTAAAGTATTTGTGCAATAAATCATACAATACCACCATATAGCACCACAAAAATACACCACACAGTGTTTAGAAAAATATATAATATTTATCAGGATAATTGTAGGTCAAAACGAATAAAGTTACAATGTGAATTTGTAGAGATATCACTGAAAAGTGATATAAAGGGGGTCATTCTGACCCAGGCGGTCATGGACCGCCAGGGCCAACGACCGCGGGAGCACCGCCAACAGGCTGGTGGTGCTCCCCAGGAAACCGGCGGTGTACCGCCGGTTTCCCGCTGCCCAAGGGAATCCTCCATGGCAGCGCTGCAAGCAGCGCCGCCATGGGGATTCCGACCCCCTTCCCGCCAGCCTGGTTCTGGCGGTTTTGACCGCCAGAACCTGGCTGGCGGTAACGGGTGTCGTGGGGCCCTGCATGGGGCACTGCAGGGGCCCCCTAACAGGGCCCCACCAAGATTTTCAGTGTCTGCCACGCAGACACTGAAAATCGCGACGGGTGCAACTGCACCCGTCGCACCCCTTCCACTCCGCCGGCTCCATTCGGAGGCGGCATCCTCATGGAAGGGGGTTTCCCGCTGGGCTGGCGGGCGGCCTTCTGGCGGTCGCCCGCCAGCCCAGCGGGAAACTCAGAATTACCGCGGCGGTCTTTTGACCGCGCAGCGGTATTCTGCCGGTGGGACATTGGCGGGCGGCCTCCGCCACCCGCCAAAGTCAGAATGAGGGCCAAATTGTCTTAAGTCTTTAAAAAGCAAACAAAGTATCTTTCAAGCACAAAGTCCCTGGTTTGGAGTGGAAAATCTCCTCAGAGGGCCACAGAAGAAGAGATACGTGGAAAAATGGTGAGTGCGTCGATTTCTCCCCAGCACACACGAACTTGCGTCGTTATTTTTCACGCAGGGAAGTCGTGTGTCGTTTTCCGGCGCACGGACAGTCTCTTTCTGTGGATTGCGGGGATTACCAGATGTCCCGGGTATGTGCGTGGATTCTCCTGCTTGTTTTCTGGCTGCGCGTCGCTCTGCGGGGCTGCGCGTCGAAGTTTCGTTCTCACGGCAGGCGTCGCGTCGATTTCTCCTCTGGAGGTCGGGCGGCATTGTCCTTGCGAGGCCGTGCGTCGAAGTTCTGGTCGACCCGAAGGCGTCGCGTCGATCAGCGTCGGTGTGCTGCGTTTTTCTCGCCACGGAACAAGCTGTGCGTCGAAAATTTCGGCGCACGAAGCGTCCAAGTGAAAAAGAGAAGTCTTTTTGCTCCTGAGACTTCAGGGAACAGGAGGCAAGCTCTATCCAAGCCCTTGGAGAGCACTTTCACAGCCAGACAAGAGTTCAGCAAGGCAGCAGGCCAACAGCAAGGCAGCAGTCCTTTGTAGAAAGCAGACAGGTGAGTCCTTTGAGCAGCCAGGCAGTTCTTATTGACAGGATGTAGTTTCTGGTTCAGGTTTCTTCTCCAGCAAGTGTCTGATGAGGTAGGGCAAAGGCCCTGTTTTATACCCAAATGTGCCTTTGAAGTGGGGGAGACTTCAAAGAGTGGCTAAGAAGTGCACCAGGTCCCCTTTCAGTTCAATCCTGTTTGCCAGGGTCCCAGTAGGGGGTGTGGCAGTCCTTTGTGTGAGAGCAGGCCCTCCACCCTCCCAGCCCAGGAAGACCCATTCAAAATGCAGATGTATGCAAGTGAGGCTGAGTACCCTGTGTTTGGGGTGTGTCTGAGTGAATGCACAAGGAGCTGTCAACCAAGCCCAGCCAGACGTGGATTGTAAGGCACAGAAAAATTTAAGTGCAAAGAAATGCTCACTTTCTAAAAGTGTCATCTCTAGAATAGTAATATTAAATCCGACTTCACCAGTCAGCAGGATTTTGTATTACCATTCTGGCCATACTAAATATGACCTTCCTGCTCCTTTCAGATCAGCAGCTGCCACTTCAACAATGTATGAGGGCAGCCCCAATGTTAGCCTATGAAGGGTGCAGGCCTCACAATAGTGTAAAAACGAATTTAGGAGTTTTACACTACCAGGACATAGAACTACACAGGTACATGTCCTGCCTTTTACCTACACAGCACCCTGCTCTAGGGGTTACCTAGGGTACACCTTAGGGGTGACTTATATGTAGAAAAAGGGGAGTTCTAGGCTTGGCAAGTCCTTTCAAATGCCAAGTCGAGGTGGCAGTGAAACTGCACACCCAGGCCTTGCAATGGCAAGCCTGAGACAAGGTTAAGGGGGCTACTTAAGTGGGTGGCACAACCAGTGCTGCAGGTCCGCTAGTAGCATTTAATCTACAGGCCCTAGGCACATATAGTGCACATTACTAGGGACTTATAAGTAAATTAAATAGTCCAATCAGGTATGATCCAAAGTTACCATGTTTAAAAAGGGAGTGAGCATATGCACTTTAGCACTGGTTAGCAGTGGTAAAGTGTGCAGAGTCTAAAAGCCAGCAAAACAGGGTCCAAAAAGTGGAGGGAGGCAGGCAAAAAGTTAGGGGTGACCACCCTAAGGCATGTCAGGTCTAACACCCAGTATTATTGGGGCATTTGACAGGACACATATTGCGTTTGTCCCTCCCCACCAGAATGAACAGGTGTTCAGGAATAGTAAGAGTTTCCACTCACTGAATGTGCAGATGGTGTGCCTGGCAGACCAGTACATCTCCCATGTCAATGGTAAGAATCCTGGGTCGGTGCATGATGCCTTTGTTCTGAGGAATAGCAGCATCCCAGATGTGATGGCCCAACCACAGAGGAACAGGGTGTGGCTAATAGGTGAGACATGGTCCCCACCCACTGTAAGTTAGTGTATGCCTTCTGGTGTTAGCCCCATAGGATTGTATGAGGCTAAATGTGCTCCCCCAATACTTGCAGGTGACTGGCTACCCAAACCTATTGTGGCTGCTAACCCCTGAGAAAAATGCCAGGACAGGGGCTGAGGAACGTTATAATGAGGCACATGGGTGAACCAGATAGATCATCGAGAGGACCTTTGGCCTCCTTAAGGCCAGGTTCAGGTGCCTCCATCTGACAGGCGTTTCCTGTGCTACTCACCCAGGAAGGTCTGCAAGATAGTAGCGGCATGCTGCATGTTGCACAACCTGGCCCTCAGACGCCATGTACCTTTTCTGCAGGAGGAGGAGACTGGAGATGCCCCTGAGGCAGCAGCAGACCATGATGACAGTGAGGATGAAGAGGCTGAGGATGAGGATGAGGACAACAGAACATCAGTTATCCGTCAGTACTTCCAATGACGCACAGGTGAGACAGTGCAACTGCACATTTATATGACTATTGGTGTATTCTGTGTGGCTGTAGCATGATGGTATTAACTTCCTTTTCATCTCAACTTACTGTCACTTATGGTTTGTCATTTTACAGATGTTGGTGATATAACAACTGTGTACGGATGTGCTGACTACAGCCAGCTACAGGTCATTATTTCAATGCTCTCACAGTGTAGAGTTAATTTGCACTAGATATGACTGTTTCCATAAATACACATTTTCAAAACATAAAATACTAGTAGTCAAGTTGTGTTCAAGTGTGTTTATTGCAGTGCTAATAAATTGAGGTGAAATTGCAATGGAATGGGGTGATGATGGAGGAAAGTCCAGGGTATTGTTCCAGTCTGTTTGTAGTGTCGCGTAGGCTCTCATTATCCTAATGAGACTACTGGATTTTTGGGCGGCAAGATCGTTCGCAGTGTGGGGGACTAAGTCTGACCCATAGTGAAGGACCCTTGTCACCCTAAATCCGGGTTATGCTCCGGCTAACTAGCAGTGCCTTATCTCTCCCTAAGGGAAGAGACAATTGGGCAGCCGAGCGCATGACATCTTAGTACTGTCGCGTAGGCTCTCATTATCCTAATGAGACTACTGGATTTTGGGGTAGCAGGGTCGTTCTCAGTGTGGGGGACTAAGTCTAACCCACGGAGAAGGACCCTTGTCACCCTCAATCCGGTTTTGCTCCAGCTAACTAGCAGTGCCTCATCTCTCCCAAAGGGAAGGGATGATTGGGCAGCTGAGCGCATGACATCTCAGAGCTTCTCAGGGAAGTCGTGGTCACTCAGATCCCAACCAGTTCTCTCATACCAAGTGTGATCTCATATACAAATGACAGAGGCAGTTTAAGTTTTACAGATTGATTTAATAAAACGACTGCATTTTAGATAACAAGGCGTGAGCCGCAATAACCAGAACCATACAACACAGTAGGATTGAAATAGTAACGAGGAGAGTGAAACATAGAAATAACGCTATCATAGTGTTACCAGATTACGTTCTCTCTTCTAAGTTCTATTTTGAGCACAGCATGTTAAGCTCTAAGCTTGCCTTTCAGACACGTCGGTGTTCTAAGAAGCGTCCCTACGTAAGAATGTGTACTTTCTACGAACCCTAAAGACTAAACTCCTACCACGTCTATTGGCAATGTACCAGACTGTATCCTTGACTGAAGTACAGAGCGAGCAAGAATGTATTGTTTGAGAACTCCGGTGCTGAAGTAAGCTAAACAGTGTGATAGAAGAAAATAAAACAAGACCGTGAAACTGGTTATTGAAAAATAACAGTACGAGGCTGAATAAAATGCATCTAGAAAAAAGTACACAGAGGCCTAATGCTTTAAGCAAACGCGCAAAGGCTATATTAAAAATGGCTACACTATACCCTCCCCTTGTCGGTAGAAAGTGGTTCTAATCGAAGTTTAAAAAATGCCCTATGTTAAAAAACTACTAAAATGTTATATAATTTCAACAAGTCAAGAGGACACCAAAGCACAATAATCCTAAATTTAAAAATAAGCATGCGGCCAAGAGCCATATTCATATAATATTGTCAATTTAGACCAAATCCAATTCAAACAGTGGTCATTGAAAGCAGGAGGTTCTCCACTTCGGCAGATGACAAGACCGGAAAATCCACGCCAAAGACTATTAAGGAGCAAGTGTGTTCCAAAGCCTCAGAACCAACCAAGGCGGCATCCCGTGCAGGGCCTGTGAACATATTAATATCAACTTCCTCCAGGAAGGGTATTTCGTAATCAGCCTCACGAAGCAAACGCAGCCGCAGCGCGCATGTCTGGGAATGAGCCCTCATCGGGAACATCAACAGATCAGCATCAACCACTGGGGGGCGTTGCTGTGAGAGACAGACGTCTAGTGCATGTTCAAACGAGCACCAACGGCACCGAAACACGGGCTGCACACAATCCAAAACCGGTCTGAATGACAGAGACCAGTCAGACTCCGAAGTGCTGCATCATGCATTCATGACACAGCTGCGCTGATGGGAGCGCCCACATTCGTTCTTGTAGCAGCGGGACAGCCATTGTGGAAAAACAACAGCAACAGCAAAACGCCGGCTAATAAAGCCAAAGTGATCGGAAATCCCCCCAAAGTTCTTCCGAAAATTGAATGGATAGCCGAAGGTATCAAACCGAATATGGAAGAGAAGGTATGAACAAAACCAACACCTACGGCTTTGAAAAAATGTGCCAATCCAGCTGTGCTGGACGCATTAAATATACGTCCCACGAGTTCACCAAAGTGGCTCGGAAAGTTGGTATTCAACAGGGACTGTGGCCCGTATTTATACTTTTTGACGCTAAACTGCGCTAACGCAGTTTAGCGTCAAAAAGTTTAGCGCCGGCTAACGCCATTCTGAAGCGCCATGCGGGTGCCGTATTTATTGAATGGCGTTAGCCGGCGCTAGCAGACCGGCGCTGCCTGGTGTGCGTGGAAAAAAACCACGTACACCAGGCAGCGCCGGCGTTGGGGAAAATGGCGTTAGGGCGTCTTAAAATGGGGCAAGTCAGGTTGAGGCAAAAAAATCACCTCAACCCGATTTGCGCCATTTTTAACGACGCCCAGACGCCATTTACATGACTCCTGTCTTAGTAAAGACAGGAGTCATGCCCCCTTGCCCAATGGCCATGCCCAGGGGACTTATGTCCGCTGGGCATGGTCATTGGGCATTGTGGCATGTAGGGGGGCACAAATCAGGCCCCCCTATGCCAAAAAAAAAAAAAAAAAAAAAATTATACTTACCTGAACTTACCTGAATGTCCCTGGGATGGCTCCCTCCATCCTTGGGTGTCCTCCTGAGGTGGGCAAGGGTGGCAGGGGGGGGTCCCTGGGGGCATGGGAGGGCAGCTGTGGGCTCATTTTGAGCCCACAGGTCCCTTAACGCCTGCCCTGACCCAGGCGTTAAAAAGAGGCGCAAATGCGGGGTTTTTTGCCCCGCCCACTCCCGGGCGTGATTTTTGCTCGGGAGTATAAATACGACGCATTTGCGTCGCAGTCATTTTTTTAGACGGGAACGCCTACCTTGCATCTCATTAACGCAAGGAAGGCGTTCACGCAAAAAAATGACGCTCATTCCTCATACTTTGGCGCTAGACGCGTCTAACGCCAAAGTATAAATATGGCGTTAGTTTTGCGCCGAATTTGCGTCGAAAAAAACGACGCAAATTCGGCGCAAACGGAGTATAAATATGCCCCTGTATTTCTGCTGATGACCTTGCCACCTGAAGTGCGTAGGTCTCGCGCGTAGATGTAAGGGCCACATGCTTTTGAAACAATAAAGCCTTTAGTCTACTTAACTTGTCGAAATTCACCTTGGAAGTAGCAATGTGAGGCCAGATATCTGCTACCTCCCTTAATTTAGTGGGGGGAAACAACACATTCCCGCAGCAAGTAACGACCTTGGTGACCGAAACAACGTTAACTATTCCGGCCCGCATGCCACAACAGTCTTCATTATTGAGGAGGACGTAGCTGCAGTTTGAAAGCACCTGGAATGTGCATTTAATCAAGGGGACCGGAACTCCGTTCAGATAGCAGGCCAAATTCGCAACCGAGGCATTTCATGCCCCATGTAAGGACAGCTGCTTACAAATCATCGAATGGCTGACTGAAGTCTCGCATTCACTACCGATAAGAAAAACCTCTCTCATGCCATTAAGACATTTGTACAAGAAGGGAAGTTCCCACACCTCATGTATATAACTATCTCCCAGCTTTTTTATATCTGCCCACCGGAACATATTTTAAACAAGAAGT
Organism: Pleurodeles waltl; assembly: GCF_031143425.1. Lineage (NCBI taxonomy): Eukaryota > Metazoa > Chordata > Amphibia > Caudata > Salamandridae > Pleurodeles > Pleurodeles waltl. Next base: position 185,984,832 of record NC_090445.1, on the reverse strand, counting down.
GAATTGTAGTGTGGAAATGGGCAGATTAACAACCCTGTGTATTAACCACTCAGCTGAGGGAATCTCGGCCACGGTAAAAGGCAATCTTTCCAATTTTTCAATGTTAAGCATGACATAAGTCGCCTCCTTCTTAGCCATCAGTTGTTGTTGATGTGTCAAATTAAAGGAAAAAATATCTCCCTGGCTCTGATGTGCTGCAACGGAACGCGACCCGCATTCAGTGTCTGAAGTGTCCAACCCAACTGCATAATGGACCTTGTTTGACTTTGTCCATGGTATAATGAAGACATGTCAGATCGTATAATGTCTATAGCAGAAGAAACAATGTTGTCAATGGTATATATTTGGTCGGACAGGGTGTGAATTCCATTATCTACAACAGCTAATGCCTTTTTCAAATTTTCCTGATCTATCTGCCTCAATCGGGCTGCAGCCTCTTGTTGGGAAAGTTTCCATATTTCATTGTACACTTCGTACAAAAAACGTTTCCTACGTGGTGTCTTCGGGCCTGACAAAAAATCTTGCAAGTCAGTGTTATTAGACAGGAGAGTGAGATGTGTCTTAACTGCATCTAGCGTACATGATTTTAACCATTGTTGACACAATTTACCCACGCTATATGTAGTTATAATTTCAGCATGATCAGGTGATATGGTGACATGTAGCGAGGGTCTGCCCTACTCGTCCTGAAACCCCCCGAGGAGGTGACAAAACGTTGATGACACCCGTTGGTGTCTATAGGCCACAATAACCACCCGCCCGGACGTGACAATGAAGTGTTAAATGTACCATTCTGGACCCAGTCTGTAAGTTCACTAAAGGTGGCATTGATATATTTCTGCCAATCCTTCGTTTTGGTAGGGACAGGTATACCAGGCGTATTCAATTCTCTTATCGTTGCTAAGCCCAAACAGCTAGTCTGTTGCACAGTTTCATTTAAAAAAAATCATCTGGACAGGAATGAGACATGCTCTAAACAATGTTTCTCTACCCTGTGTCTGCCAATCTTTTGTTCCCCAAACACTTTTCAAATCAACATTTTTTGACCAATATTCATAGCCTTCAATTGACAGTCGGGAAACAAAAGAATCTGAGTATATGAATTTCGTATTAGTCAACAACATTTGCTTATCTTTATACAGAGTTAACTTAAAATAATATGACTTAGCATTCATTTGATTATGCCTAGAAAAATAAGCAAATTTGTCAGAATATGTTTTAGAACTCCCTCGCGGGGGAGTTGGGCAATGCTCCCATTGTGTGTAGTCAAATATTGTCTTTGGACTACTGGCTCTATGTATAAAGTGGTGCCCATAATAATTATAACAAAACATGTCACCATAATTTTCTTTAAACTGGTAAACATCTTCATTCTCATAGACAGTACTGTATAATATTGTAACTCAGTCATCATGGAATCAACTGTCTTCATGTCCCAATCATCAGATACAATGCCTGCTATCATGATATCATTCATAGATAACTTTAGAATGTACGGTATTTGAATTATCTCAGTGGAACCGTATATATCAAACATTACTTTATCCCACACAATCCCATCTGGAATTGGCACTGCAGAAATGTTCACAAAGGACAAGTCTTGTCAAACCTTATGTGATGAAAAATGCGGCTCCAACACCTCCTCCACCTGTTCAACCGCTGATCTCTCAGGAAGAAAATGACCATGTATCAACAGAAAAAAAGGTAACGACAAACCCTACCCAGAGACAGAGGGGGTCATTTTGACCCAGGCGGGCGGCGGTCGCCGCCCGCCTGGAGGGAACCGCCATATGGCCGCTCCGCGGTCGAAAGACCGCGGAGGCCATTCTGGCTTTCCCGCTGGGCTGGCGGGCGACCGCCAGAAGGCCGCCCGCCAGCCCAGCGGGAAACCCCTCCCCACGAGGAAGCCGGCTCCGAATGGAGCCGGCGGAGTGGGCATGTGCGACGGGTGCAGTTTGCACCCGTCGCGTATTTCAGTGTCTGCTAGGCAGACACTGAAATACACAGTGGGGCCCTCTTACGGGGGCCCCTGCGGCACCCCCTACCGCCATCCTGTTCCTGGCGGGCGAACCGCCAGGAACAGGATGGCGGTAGGGGGTGTCAGAATCCCCCATGGCGGCGCAGCAAGCTGCGCCGCCATGGGGGATTCCAAGGGCAGCCGTAAACCGGCGGGAGACCGCCGGTTTACCCTTTCTGGCCGCGGCAGAACCGCCGCGGTCAGAATGCCCTTTGGAGCACCGCCGGTCTGTCGGCGGTGCTCCCGTGGCCGGTGACCCTGGCGGTCACCGGCCGCCAGGGTCTGAATCAGGCCCAGAATGTTATCATAGTCAATAAAATCCACAGATAGTTCCAAGGAAAAACAAAATACGTATCTTTAAGCCAATAAATCAGCTTACGTGGACCTGGGTCAGGTGTTGAAGAGGCAAATGAGTCCGACAGACCATCGTCGTTGTTGGCAAAGTCCCCAGAGGCAGTTCTTGCAAAAGGTGCCGCCGTATTCAATGGAGGAGTAGGTGTTTCTCGCGGTGGTACACTGTAGATAACACCACCCGCAACATCCGTAGTCATTGTGACTCAATCAAATGTTTCCAAATTATTTGTTGTCAGTGGAACTATCGCAAGATCATCTTCCACCCTCCCCAGGCTCGGAAAGGCAACAGTGTTGGTGTAAATGACTTGAAGCGGAACATCTTCCCCAGTAGTGAGAGGGATTCGGGAACTACTGGACGTTCCTCTTGGTCTGCTGTGCAGAATCGGCCACATGTTGTAACTTGACATTGTCAATGGAGACAAAGAGATTTTCTTTGGCACCTGGCAACGGTGGTAAAATAACAGTTCTTGTTCCGTGTATCCCCAACACAGGGACTGGTGCTCCATAAGAAGGACCAAATTATTTTTTCACTGCGACCTTTTCACGCACAAGATCCCCAACTCTGGGAATCCAACCAGTAGGCGTTACTGGCACCACCTTAATTCCTGTGGAGGCAGCCCTTTTAGAAGAGTTATCTTCACGGAACTGTTGTAATTCCTGCAAAGCAGTTACACGATCATTTATGTAAAAAGGCGTTTCCGCCGCCTCCACACCAGGACCATCTAGATCCGGAACAAACATTCGTGTTCCAAACATGCACTCATATGAAGTAGGACTCCCCAGGGACCTTCTAGGCAAGTTATTCAGTGCTCTCTGTACTCCATACAAGTGGGTTAGTCAACTACGACCCGTACCTAAGACTCTAGCCATTAAGGATTGCTTTAAATCACGATTTAAACGCTCCACGACAGAATTTCCCTCGGGATGAAATGGAGACGTAAACTGGAGCTGGACCCCCAACGAAGCCATGGTGTCCCTGAATGCCCTTGAGGCAAAAGCAGGGCCCTGGTCCGAATGGAACGCCGCAACTGCATATGTACCGACAAAGACACGCAAATCTTTAATAACAGTTCGAGCGTCAGCCGAGCGTTGTGGCCATACTCACACAAATCTGGAGCAAGAATCTACAGCCACCAGGATATATTTGTATGCACTGTCTGGTGTCAGTGGACCACAATGATCCAAGTACACACATTGTAATGGTCTGTTTGTTATTAAGAGGGGCGTCTGCGGCGGGTGCTTAGCCGATGAAACTTTAATTTGTTGACAAATGTCACAACAAAGGACATACTGCTTGGTCTCCTTATAAAGACCAGGCCACCAGTAACGGGCCTGTAATAGTGAAATTGTGGCGGCCACGCCAGCATGTGCAGATGCCACCCCCTCATGCGCTTCATAAATCAATTGAGGTCTTACAATTTTATTGGGGATCTCTTGTACGCCTGGGATTTTTACCTCAGCATTCAGCATACCTCCCATTAAGTATTGATATTTATTAGGAAATTAGGATAAGGCGTGCCATCAACCGTAGCTTTTATGGCAGCCAAAATCTCTGTGTTTGGTTTGGAACTTGAACGAGTAACTGCGGCCACAGTGGCAGCTGCCACTGCTGACTTTGCGGCTTCATCAGCCAAAGTATTCCCAGCAACGTGTATTCCAATGCGCTGGTGTCCAAGAGTATGTACAACATGGACTTTAGGTAGCGTTTCCTTCAGGTCTGCTACCTTCCCCCACAGTAGTCTGTATTTTATGGTGTTGCCCTTTGAATCTCTGAACCCATTTAATAGCCAATAATGTAGGTATTCATTAAAAGACTGGACACAGTAATATGAATCACAAACAATTAGTGTAAACTGTGTCGGATCCGTATGTTCTAGTGCCATCAATAGAGCTTTCGGCTCAGCCAACTGTTCCGTATAGTCCCCTAATGTTTGTGTATAAGTATGTTGAGGGCAGAATTTCTCCCCCTCGATATGTCCGCTCACTACTGCACATGCAGCTGAATATTGGTGTTTTGTCCCCACCGCCGGTTGCGCAGAGCCATCGGTGTACATGACTACTTGATAGTGATCAATAGGCAACGTGTCAGCGGGAACTGGATATTCAATTTCATATTGCAGAAATTCTTGTGTCTGGTCTGTAGCTTTGGGTCAAAAATGTAATCTACATCAGTGGCTGTTAAAGACGTAGCCCATTGTATCCATCGGGGGTGTAATGCTTTTGCGTTAGGAACACTCGCTTTCGTAACAGCCTCTAGGGCCGGAATAGGGGAAACGACTATAATGCGTTTGCCCTGGGCAAGAGGTCGTTCTTTAATAACAGCCATCTGTACAGCAGTGAGAATTTTCTCTGTTGGTGCGAATCGTTGTTCAGCAGTCTAATACAAGTGAGATTTGTATCCTATCGGGACTGTCTCACCTTCATTAAAGGTGACATACGTAAACCCAATGGCACCAGCTATTACCCTGATGACCAAATGTGTCTTATTGTCCCGTGTATGTAGATGTTTTGCAGCTAGAAGATCTGCTTGCAACTCTCGAAGAGTATGTGTATGCTCAATCGTCCAAAATTTGCTTGAAAAATCAGGACGTGTTCATTCGTATAATGGTTTTATGCGTGTAGCATAATAAGGAATGTACGTTCTGCCAAAATTTAGAAATCCCAGCAATGATTGGAGTTTCTTAATCGTATTAGGAGGTTGCAATTGTGCACATTTTTCAAAAAATTGTGGCGCTAGGTTCTTACCTTCGTTTGACAGCTCATATCCCAGGAATATGACGCTGAGGAAGGCAATTTTTGACTTTCTGAAGTTAAATTTGTAGCCAATTTTGGCAAACCCTACAACAATGCGGGCTACTCGTCTTAAATGTTGTAGTAACTCGTCATCTGTGAGATATATATCATCTACATATGACAATGCTTCAGGGCCCAACTCGTGCAATATTTCAGTCACACGAGCCTCAAACAGTCCTGGGCTATTCTTATACCCCTGAGGCAAACAACAGAATATTTCTGGGAGCCTAACGCACTAAAACTTGTAAGGTCCCTACTTTCGGGTGCTATATTCTGGCAGAAGAAACCATTCGAGATATCTGAAGTTGTTTTGTACTTTTTCCGCACAATGTTGTTCATTAGTGTTACGCTATGTGAATTTTGAATAGCATATGTACGTGTATGTCCGTTCAAATGTCTGTAGTCTAAGACTATTCTTTATGAATGGTCCAGTTTAGCTACAGGGAATAAGGGATTATTCATCGGCGAGACACAGTGTTCAATTACTCCCTGGTACTCTAATTGTGTAAGTATTTCTCTCACCGGTGCCCTTGCTTCATGTTTTATTGGATATTGCGGTTGTGGCTGAGGTTCGCCTTTAATCTGAATTACATGATCTGGAGAATCCCTATCCCACCCTACGTGATTTCTGTATAAGGCAGGTGCTTGTGCTAGAGCCCATTTGATGCTATATGACTCTGCGAGTTCCCCCGGAACAAGTGGTGAGAACGAAGGTTTAATAACCTCCTCCCCAACTGGGCATATGCAAACAAAGTCAGCCAATCCTGTTCAGGCTGCAAAATGTCATATATCTTGACTACACGATCCCAAAAGATTGCGTTTATAGTGCGTTCAATGTCTCCTTCCAATTGTAAAGTCACTGTATATAACCTATCGGGATCAGAGACATGCATATCTGCTGTTTCAACTTGTATGAAGTCATCAGTTGCTTTCACCTCCAAATGCTCTAGAAGATTCCGGCGAACTATTGTGACCTCTGCCGCACTGTCTAACAGTGCTAGTGCCCACGTCTTGTTCTTCAAGAGAACTCTCTTCCTGTGTGGCATGTCTAATAGAGACTGCCGCCACCTTTTTCTTTTTAAACTGTTGTTTTTGTTGTATCGGTTTCTCTTCCTTCTTGACAGAAACCTCTGAAGAGCGTTGTGATTCCTGTCTTGGTTTCACGTACTCTGTTCTCCGCTCTGACCGCCCACCTCTCTCATTTCTCTTTTCTGATGAGTCCTGAAAGGAACGAGATTGGCGTGTATCAGTGTGTTGATATCTATCAGGCATTTTCAAGCTATCCCTATTTCTGAGATTATACCTAGTCTGCGGGGTCTCCGCTCTCGGAGATTCTCCCCTTTCTTTTTTAGGTGTCTGTTGTTTCTTTTCCCAGCGCTTCTTATTACCCTCAGGTTGCTGTTTAGTATTATCTTTACTAATTTTTCATTGAAACTGTGGTTTCTGTGGTCTAGCCCCTAGGCTATCTCGACTGATACTGGAATATGTTTCCGCTATTATTTTGGGCAGTTCCCGTTCCTGATCTAGTTGCGGGACGTCGCGGAGGCGCATGCGCACTGCTAATGCAACTGCCTCCCCTTTAAGATTACTTAGTATTATTGAAGAAACCGTGGCAAAATTGCCCATCAGTTGCATTCCCATATCTAAGGCTGGGGCAGTCCCATATTCATCCTGAATCTGTTTAAGCACTTCCGGCAGGTTGGCTAGTGTCAGTGTACTGTGTGCTGTTGTGTAGAGCGCGGCAAACACCGTGCCCCATGTATTACAATGTTCCACTGTGGGAACCATTCCAAACGGTAAACACATTGTTAATATCCTATGTTTATCCTGAGGTCCCGTATGGGGAAATACCACCTCCAGCGTATTATTTTTTTGCGCCAGCCAAAATGGAGTCTCTTCCCGTTTGGCTGGAACCTTACCCATGATAGAGTGTACAGTCGCCGGGTTTATACCTGGAACCACTGCATGTTGTTGAGCTGGAGCAGCATGCGCTGGGTTTGTGTTTAGTGTCTGCATCACAAATTGTACTAAGCGTCTATATGTAGCCGTTAAGTCTGTATATAAACGACGAACTTCAGCCACCAGCATATTCGCAACCGCAGGATGTGGTGTATATGTGGCCAATAAAGGCCAGGTCGGACCATCATTATTCAGTAGACCTAACCTTACTGGTAATATTGTATGGGGTAGGGTGCCATCAAGCCAATTATTATGTGCTTGATAAGATAGAGGTATCTCTAAATATGCGTACGCCCTGTATTGGCCAGGCGCGTTCGCAATCGTATATGTATGAAATGCATTTGTATTCCCATCAACTGCTGGAAACGTGACCCAAGAATAAAAAAGTTCTGTTCTATAGGCTGCATGGGTGGCAACCACAACCGTGACTGGACCCCCCTGGTTCGTAAGACCATGTGCAACCAAATGCGCTACGAGCGGTTGTCTCATATTAGGAGCTATTTGTATTACCTGGGGATTCGCCATTAAAAAAAAACAGCGTTGGTTCAGAGAAGGCACACCAAAAACGGGGTCTTTCCTTTTAAGGTTCAAGCTTGAACAACTATCTGCTATATCTAGGATTACCTATATCGCGGTGGTTGAAGTCCTCAGTGCCACGGACGTCTCCGTTAAAGAAACTGAGGGATCATTATAATATATGAGACCGAGAGAGACTGGTGGACCCGAAAATTAGAGCCAGACCAATCGTTGGCGGCGCCATGTCGCATAGGCTCTCATTATCCTAATGAGACTACTCGATTTTTGGGTAGCAGGGTCGTTCTCAGTGTGAGGGACTAAGTTTAACCCACGGAGAAGGACCCTTGTCACCCTCAATCCAGTTTTGCTCCGGCTAACTAGTAGTGCCTCATCTCTCCCAAAGGGAAGGGATGATTGGGCAGCCGAGCGCATGACATCTTAGAGCTTCTCAGGGAAGTCGTGGTCACTCAGATCCCAACCAGTTCTCTCATACGAAGTGTGGTCTCATATACAAATGGCAGAGGCAGTTTAAGTTTTACAGATTGATTTAATAAAACAACTGCATTTTAGATAACCAGAACCATACAACACAGTAGGATTGAAATAGTAACGAGGAGAGTAAAACATAGAAATAACGCTATCATAGTGTTACCAGATTACGTTCTCTCTTCTAAGTTCTATTTGAGCACAGCATGTTAAGCTCTAAGCTTGCCTTTCAGATTCCCCGGGAGGACATCAACCCTCATACCTGAGCAAAGGCCTGTGATCTGGATCAGCATCTGCAACAGGGCAGTCAGCATCTAGTTGTGGTTCCCTGGTCGGAATCTCCCTCTTACGTGTACTAGGACTAGGAAGTGTTTTTATAATCAACACGCCGGTGTTCTAAGAAACGTCCCTACGTAAGAATGTGTACTTTCTACGAAGCCTAAAGACTAAACTCCTACCACGTCTATCGGCAATGCACCAGACTGTATCCTTGACTGAAGCACAGAGCGAGCAAGAATGTATTGTTTGAGAACTCCGGTGCTGAAGTAAGCTAAACAGTAATAACAGTACGAGGCTGAATAAAATGCATCTAGAACAAAGTGCACAGAGGCCTTATATGTTAACCCAACATGCATAAAGCTATATTAAAAATGGCTACACTACAGTAGCACAGGTGCAGTGTCAAGGGCCCATAGGAAGGGGAGCAACAGCAGTTCAAAGTGGACAAGGTGACTGAGTGGGACACAAGGGGGACAATCAGGAGAGTCTCATTTCCTGACAGGGGTCTTGGCAAGTGTCTCTGGCTTCTGTCTTGATCACAGGGAACGTTAGCAGGGTGGTTCACATTCTGCAAGGGGAGGGGGGCTGGTGGCCAGTGGGTCCTGTGGCGGGGCCTCCTGCCCAGTAGCTGCAGCAGAAGTGGAGGGCTGGTCAATGGACTGGCTAGTGGTAGGGGCTCGCTGGTGTGCTGTTGCCGCCCTCATGATGTTGGCCATGTCTGACAGCGCCCCTGCTATGGAGATCAGGGTGGTGTTAATGGTCTGCAAGCCCTCCCTAATCCCCTGATACTGTCCCTCCTGCAGCTGCCTGTTCTCCTTCACATTGTCAAGGATCTGGCCCATCGTGTCCTGGGAATGTTGGTAGGCTCCCAGGATCTCGGAGCGTGCCTGCTGGAGAGTTGATCCCCTGGTCCTGTCCTCCACCTGGTGCACAGCAGTCCTCCCAGTGTCCCTTATGGCCTGTGCCTCTGTCCCCTGAACTGTGTGCCCAATGCCACTATCCCCAGGTCCCTGATTCTCTTGGGTATAAAGTGTGGCCTGGGGTCCCTGTACAGGTGGGCACACTGCTGATTGACGTGTCCTGGGGACAGAGGTGTGGGTATGCTGGGTGGGTGCTGTGGTGTTGGATACTCAAGGGGGAGGCTCTGTGGTGGACTGTGAGTGGGCTTGGGTGGCTGCTGTCCAGTGGTCCCTGATGGGCCAGGCAGGTCATCCAGATCCTGAAGTCCAAAGTTACTGTCATGACTGGGGGCATCTTCTGTTGCGGGACTGTATAGTCGTGGCACCTCCTCTACACTGACATTGGCTGGGGTACCTGTGGGGATGTAAGTGATGTATTATGCTTCATGTGTGTGGCATATTGTACCTCCCTGGCTTCCCGCCTATCTTTGGTGTTGCCTTGCCACCTTTTGCTTGTGTATGGTGATGTATTGTGGGATTATTAGTTTCACTATGCTGTGCATGCGTTTGTGATGGGTGTCCATGCAGGGCTGGGAGGACTGTCCATGCATTGGTATAGCATGCAGGGCTTGGCATTGGAGTTAGTCATCTGCGTAGGTACAGTATGTGGGATGGAGTGGAGTGATGGGAGTGAGGGTGTAGGTGTGAGATGGCATGCAGGTGTGAGAGGTGATAAGTGGTATTGTTGACTTACCAGTATCCAGTCCTCGGGCTACTCCAGCGAGTGACTCAGGATGCACTATTGCCAAGATTTTCTCCTCCCATGATGTGAGCTGTGAGGGAGAAGGTGGGGATCCACCACCACTCCTCTGTATGGCGAGCTGGTGCTGTGTTGCTATGGAACATACTTTCCTCCGTAGGTCGTTCCACCTCTTCCTGATGTCGTCCCTTATTCTTGGGTGCTTTCCATGGCGTTCACCCTGTCCACGATTCAGGGTGCGGATAGTCCAGATAGTCATCTGCATTGGTGCAGTATGTGGGATGGAGTGGGATGGAGTGGAGTGATGGGAGTGAGGGAGTGAGGGTGTGAGATGGCATGCAGGTATGGGAGGTGATAAGTGGTATTGTTGACTTACCAGTATCCAGCCCTCCGGCTACTCCAGCGAGTCCCTCAGGATGCACTATTGCCAAGATTTGCTCCTCCCATGATGTGAGCTGTGAGGGAGGAGTTGGGGGTTCACCACCAGTCCTCTGTATGGCGAGCTGGTGCCGTGCTGCTATGGAACGTACTTTCCTCCGTAGGTCGTTCCACCTCTTTCTGATGTTGTCCCTTGTTCTTGGGTGCTTTCCATGGCATTCACCCTGTCCACGATTCTCCGCCATAGCTCCATCTTCCTTGCAATGGATATCTGCTGTACCTGTGCTCCAAACAGCTGTGGCTCTACCCTGACTATTTCCTCCACCATGACCCTTAACTCCTCATCAGTGAAACGGGTATGCCTTTGTGGGAACATGGGTGTTGTGTGGTGTGTGTTGGGTAGAGTGTGTTGCGTAATGTGGTGGGGTGTGTGATGTGGGGTGCGTGAGGTGTGTATGGGTGTTAGTAGTGTGTGTCTAGTTGTCGCAGTAGTCTTGGTGTCAGTTTTGTGTCAATAATTTGTATTCGTAAAGGGTTGTGGGTAATGTGAGTGTGTGTTTTATAGTGCTGTGGGTGTGTGGGAGTGGTGTGTGTATGAGTGTCAGCTGTGTGTTTTTCGTATTGGCCAATGTAGTGTTGTTTTGTGTGTGGATGTCCATTCTGGGCTTGGCGGTATGTACTGCCAATGGTTTACTGCCGTTGAATGTCTGCCGTGCTGATTCGTGGGTCATAATGTGATGGGCTTTGTTTTGTTGGCATAACGGTGTGGGTGTTGGGACCACCACTTTTCCACTGACCTTTGGGCTGGTGGATTTGTGTATGTGGCTGTATTCTGTCAGATTGGTGTGTGTGTGTCACAATATGGCAAACGGATATTCGCCACCTCGGTGGTATGTGGGAGGCCGTCACCGTGGCGGTTAGTGACATTTACTGCCAATGTCATAATGAGGGCCTATGTCATTTGTCACCCTGCAGGCCCGTAATAGTCCTGAGGTCTTCAGGTTTGTAGGAAGGAGTGGGTATAATGGGGCTCCTTTGGGACAGTGATGTTACCTGATTAAATATAGGGAATGAATAAAGGAAGTAATCCTGCCAAGAAATCTACAGTATCTGCAGTTGTCTGGGCTAGTCATCATGAGCAGGGTTTATTTAAACTGTGGCTATACTGGACAGCAAGCCTAATCATCAAGTCTTTGTCATTTCTCTCTGTCACCATGTATTTTGTCAAGTCTTTTGTTGTATTTTCATTTTAATTCCTTCACTTGTTCCTTTATGTTTTCCTGGGAGTCTTTCTGATTCGTGGAACTTCTTTGACGTCTCTCTTCATACCAATCAAGATATGCATTCCCATGATCTTTGGGTGCCACACTTTTCCTTGCTTTTGAAAAGCCCCTTAGGTGCACTATTTAATCAAAATTAAATTAAATTGAAATAAGTACTTATATAACTGTCTTCTTGTCAGGAGAGGAATGATGACATCCAGACTTATTCTATCATAAGTGTCAAGTCAATACATTCAGGAAAAGAAGTAGGACTCTAATATGAAACAAACTTTTGTTTCCTCTTATAGCCCATGCTGAAACAAAGGATCCATTGATCATTGCTGAATAGTACACAAAGCCTACTCCAAGTCTAGGCATTCAGGCATCCAAAAGATAACATGAAGATATCATGGGACTGTAAGGAGTCATTAGAGTTGGTTACTATAGGAATTCCCTGAGCCAGTGAAGGACCAGTAATCAACTAACCAGATAACCCATTTTGGTTTGGGTATGATTAAACCGTGCATGGCAAAAGGCAAAATGCACCCTGAAAGCATCTAGTATCAGCTCAATTTAGTGAAACATGGGGGCCACTTGAAGGGACTACTAGGATGTGTGTAGACCATGCTACTAGGGACGGTTTGTGCACCAGGTTCACCATGCACCAATGTTGCAAATCATGTAGCAGGTCCTGTGCAGGATCTTCATTCTAAAGAACCTAAAGGATAGGTGGCATAAAAATCTCTCAAGAACAGGATAGAAAGTTGGTCTGTTAAAAGTCCTTCTAGATTGCATGCAGAAAGGCAGGCTCCACCCAACAGTTACAGTACTCGGTATAATAAACATGAAAAGGTGACCGGTATATCCATTGGGGGTCATAGACAGGATGAAAAAAGGCTTTCCACAAAGGCTTTGGCAATCTTTTGATTCTCGATTTAAAAAATAGACCACGTTGATGACAATATCAAGACAAACTTCCATTTACCTTCTTCCTCTATCTGTAGCCAAAAATGAAAATATTGCCATCTACCATCCTAATTTAAATCTGCCATGCTAATTACAATAGAATACCAATTTCACTATCCTGCCATCAGAGTTGCTGGCTGGCTAACACGATTTCCGAAACAAGACAACCACCGGAGTGGAAAGGGTGCGACGGGTGCAGTTGCGATTTTCAGTGTCTGCATAGCAGACACTGAAAATCTTTGTGGGGCCCTGTTAGGGGGCCCCTGCAGTGCCCATGCCATTGGCATGGGCACTGCAGGGGCCCCCAGGGGCCCCAAGACACCCGTTACCGCCAGCCAGGTTCTGGCGGTCAGAACCGCCAGAACCAGGCTGGCGGTAATGGGGTCGGAATCCCCATGGCGGTGCTGCCTGCAGCGCCGCCATGGAGAATTCCATAGGGCAGCGGAAAACCGGCGGGACACCGCCGGTTTTCCATTTCTGACCGCGGCTGTACCGCCGCGGTCAGAATGCCCATGGATGCATCGCCAGCCTGTTGCCGGTGCATCCGCGGTCCCCTACTCTGGCGGTCTCGGACCGCCAGAGTAGGAATGACCCCCTCTGTGTACCATGTGGTGTTCTGTCACCACATGCCACGCTATTCACAATCTGAGAAAATACCCTTCTAGATCCCTGTGGGCAAAGCAGTGCTGGAGATTCCCCTTCTGAGCTTGCATGATCGTGGGTAAGCTGTTAATACAGATTCGGGCACGAATGTGACAATTCTATAAACGGTAATGTTCAACAGTAATGAGAATGTGGAGAGATTAACATATACCACAGAGTTTATAGAGGATATCTTGGCAGTATGTTGAGGAAACTTGGCATGCTACGAATAACCACAGGTAACAGTTAACTGAACTATAAATGCCAATTTAAATGTCATGCTTTTCAATGAAGCCACTATTACTGTTAGTTAGCCCGTGTCTACACCCTCCCAGGTTTTCGGTGTAAACGAGATGATGCGCACAGAGGCAAAAAGTAATTTACAAAGCTTCCTTCACTTGCAAGTCTACTTTCATATGCGTAGAGGATCTATAAGTTGTGAAATGTAAAAATTATATAGGCACGCATTATAGGTGTGCCCACTGTGCTGTAAGCTCACTAAGTAAAATTATTTTTTCACTTAGTATACATCAGAGACCATTAATTAGCAGGGGGCGTGAAGAGAGAATGAGAGAAAATCCATTCTTATTGAGGGGAGCACACAAGCATTTTACAATGTGTTTCCAGCACATAATTGATACCTAGCGCAAAACTGAAAAGAAAATTCACATAAACTGCCTAGAGTTTGTCAGGTAGGTGGGAAAACAACCTAAGGATGCAGTCTTTAAGTATTTCATACAGGAGTTAATTTTCAAGAGACATATTTTAGAAGAGTAAATTAGAAATTAACCAAATAATACTACCTGTGCACGAAAAGTGCAACATAAGAAGCATCTATAAATTCTGAAAATGAGCTCAACTATACATAGTGTAAATTACAAGTGATTATGTTAAAAAAACAGTGATGTCTGCAATATCAATTTGCTGACGTTATAAAACTGTGAATAGCTCACAGTTCAGTGTCAACAAATTTGGCAATAAGCCTATGTAAAAACCTAAATGAAGTCGCTAGGAGTACATATAGGAAGAGGAACCAACCGACTGCACCCCTCACTTCTGTTTTGCCTCCTACCTCTGTTGGTGTATTGCTTTGATTGAGTCGAGAGGTAGTTTGGGTGCTATAATACAATTTATGTGACTGCCAGTGTTGTCAGTAATGCACACACTCAAATTTCTGGTTACAAAGGACCATAGTTCAACCCCTAAAGCTGCCCAGCATTCTGTCCAATGGTTTCCTGCCATCAGTTACACAGGCAAAGATTACAAAAGGCAGATTGAAAACGAAGTGTAATGTTAATAAATGTTGGAGTTGGATCCTGGATATAAATGCAAACATGAATCTTGGCAAAATAGTAGTTTCTATTGGCAACTCCTGGGTTTAACTGGAGTAGCATTATTTTAGGGAGAAAAATGAGATCTGTTATTAACTAATTCCCCTGGCAGCCTTGTCAGAGGGTGGAAGCCAGCGGATTTACGCATGCCAACAAAAAGATGAGCTCATGGTGTTTGGGGGCATGCGGTGTTCCAAGATGTAAATTTAAACGGCATTATTTCGGAGAAGCGGACGCTGTGCACATGAGGGCAGGTGTTACTGGGATGCGGATAAGACCGCAGGCTCTCACTCTTCCTGAGGAAGTAGCCTTTGTTTGGACAGTAAGAGAAGGATAGTTATGAGACATCCTTGCTCTGTCCCCGGCTGGTTAATGCCTATAACAATAGGACACGCTATGACGTACGTCAGGGGGGATAGTTGACTAGTTATTTAATTTGTTAATTTAGGTGCCTTGATTATTTAATTATTCAATATATATTATGTTATGCAAATTTGTAGAGCGCATAGCTACCCAAGGGCCTCCCAGCGCTGAAAGTGAGACGCTTAGAGCCGACAGAAAAGTTATGCTTTAAACAGCCAAGTTTTAAGAGCCTTCCGGAAGGATATTTCATGGCTGGTGAGGCGAAGACTGAGTGGTAATGAGTTCCATAGATTGGCCCCTTGATAGGCCAGAGAACTTCAACCCCATCTAGACTTCTTTACTCTGGGAATCAAGGCTAGGGAGGCAATAGAGGACTTATGCAAACAAGGGCAGACAGAATGTGTTTGATTGCACTGTTCTACACAATTACTACATTAACATATCTTGTGTTTTGCTATTCACATACCTTAAGGTTGCCAAGAGTTTATTGTGGCTCATTCTCTGTTGTGGTTACACTTCAGATCCTGCTGAAACCTGATTTACAAAGCCTTCTTCCACCACCTGAGCAAAATGAATGGGGGAGACACATATTTTTCACATCAGGAAATTCAAAGGAAATGTGCCTTTTGCTCAGTGCTCTGTGCTCTGGTATCTTAGACCCTTGCACAATTTGTGACCCAGGAGTGTACAAAGAGCATATTTGTTCACATCCCTCACTCACATAGGGTAGAGGACAAATGTCACAGTCCAAACTGATTCAGGACTCACACAGGGGAAGGTGCAAATCACTTTCCTGCCTGCATTGCAGCCCTTTGTACACTAGCAACCTTGCAACTGGAATTATGCGACAGGAGAGGACCAAATTATGAAGCAGTATTGTCCAAATTAAGAAAAGGTAATTTATGCAGCATCATGCTGCACATTTTGTCATAATATTACTTGATTATTTTGTACACATGTTAACACTGTCTGGACAAAGGTTTCACCTCTTTAGTACCACTTTAACGCCCAAATACAGCAATATAAAACAGAAAGGTGACCCTGCATACCATGCGAAGGACCTTCTACTGCGCAGCAATACACGTTGCCACGTCTTTGATCCGTTTGAGCTAGAAACAATTTTATGTTAAAATCCACAGATTACCCTGCAGATGAGGGATTATATGTCACGTCACAAATCCATAATCATGCAAAAAAGTCAGTGGCCACAAAATCCCATAATTCTAGAGGCCCTGACTAACAGTCATGAAAGACCTTAAACACGGGTGTATAAAGATTTCATATCTATCCCTAGATTAGTAGTGGAAATTTAGGACCTCGTTTATATTTCTGTGGGTCGGCTGCTGTACGTCTTGGGGATCTGAGGTACCATCCCTCTGCCGTATTAACCACAACACTCAATAGTTTTATGTATTTCTATTTTTTCAATTACTTTTATTGAAGTGTTTCAACATACACTACGGAAGTGGGGTGACGAACAGGCCACCATTAGTTGTACATTGGAAGGCAATGCTCAGCGCCTCTCACCCCTGTGCAAGGGGGTACTTTGGCAGACTCATGGCTTCCTCCTGTACCAGTGTGGCATGTTCGACTCTGGCTCAAACAACAACCCAGTGACACCAGGTAGTTATCTGGCATGGTGCCGCTCACTTCCACTGCTTAGTAACTTGTTTCACTAATATGAGGGTGAGAGAGCGTAGTTTAAACATTACCTATTTTAGATGTGAAATGCTTATATTTAACAATGATGCATTAATAATATTATTCATTGAAACGTATTTTAAACGTGGAGAATTTTTCACATGCATAAACTAATGTCGACTGTAAGAAATAATTGCTTGTATTATGACTAACTGAAAATATTAAAACGTATAAAGATTGCATTTTATTAGAATCCATAAGCTTAAGTTAGCAGGAGTCGAAAACTAGCTGTGTAGCTCTCATATTAAAGTGTATTTTTCTGTTTCTTCAGTGTGCTGACTTGCAAAGGCCATGACCCATCATTTGTTCTTTTCTCCGCTTATTGTATCATTAGCAGTCATATTCCCCTCCGCATGCTAGCAGCTTTAGTATAAAAATTGTAAGCTTTGCAACAAATATGGAAACTTTCAAGGACATTGAATCACGGAAAAGAGAACTCTTGACCCGAAGAGTGTGCCAGAAAATGAAGTAACCCCGGATGTGCCACCTACGAAAAACGTCAATTATGAAGACCAATTAAAAGAATGAAAATGATCATAGAATGACAAATGCATTACTTAATGTATAATTTGATAGGTTACAGATAGTGGGGTGTAGTGACTGTCCAATAGAATTTTGGGGAATGTATTACGAAAAAGGGATAAAAACTCATGACACAGGAGACTCGAGAGACTTAGGTAGGGAATGATATCGATTGCATCCAGAAACTCTGTCACTCTATTTGGTGATCTGAGACTTAGACAAAACCATCCTCACCCATAGACTGCCCCATTACACTTTCTTCCTTATGAGGGAAGTGTCCCCTTGCTATTCGATTAGATAGTTTGACGGCGATCTAACTGATGTCCTGAAGACGAAGTCTGATCCTGTATGCTGACCTATTTCGAGGAGGGTAATTATACTGTTGCTAATGGAAATTCATTTGTTTGCCTTTTCTTTCTAGGTACCAACTGCTGTGTATTTTTGATAAGAGACCTTAGTTAGATGTTTTCCAAATTGATGTTCTAAATTGTTTTGCATGAAGCCCAACATGCTGATGCTAATTAGTGGCTAGATGAGGCATTCACTTTGACTGACGTAGTTGACGTGACTGACGTGGTGCTATGCTGAACTAAACATATATGAGGTTTAGGCGTCTAGATTTGTTTCATCTTCATATTACTACCTAATGTTTGTGATCTTTGCATTGTTGAAACTTTATCATAGTTGCCGCATTGTGACTATGCTCCTTTGCTTCTTGGTTTTGAGATTAATACATTTGCTATTAGATTGTAATCAATAGGGAATAAAATTCACAAAACTTCAATAAGGTGTGGTTATTTATGACTGAAAGGTCATGGTTGCGCTGAAGGTTTACTAATGTCTAAAGTGAAATATATTGTGGTGATATATGTTGACAGTATTATTGACATATTGATTGATATATTGATCAGTTATCTCGTCTTACGGTGTCTCACCACTGGGTCCAAAGATTCATCGGCCTAAAACGAGTCCCGATGTGTATAAATTAACATAGAAGGACGCGTTAACAAGGGCAAGGTCTAAGAATCAGATCCAGAGTCTATGATTCTGTGATTGGCACAAGAGCCCTAGTGCCCAAACCTCCTAACTATGTAGTGCAGCATTATCTTTAAGGATGCTAAGGTGGGATGTGACTGCATGCCAGTAGGACGCAAGGGTGATATAGGGCCACATCATGTGGGCATAGCAGCTCTGTGCTCTTGGCATTGAGAGCAGTGGGTCTGCACATTATGGAAGTATTTATTCCGTTTATTGGAGGTCAGGTAAGCCCTGTGGAGAAGAAAACATGGAGTATGTTTTAATTGAACATTTTGAGGCACTTAAGCAGGGTATGCTGATATCCTTTGCCAGTCCTTTTCTGGGTGGACCCTGCCGAGATCTGCTTCCCACCTATCTTTTAGGTCAGCGAAGGGCACCCAGGGGTGTTCACCAAGGCCTGTGGTGAACGATTGGATGAGATGACTGCCATGTCTCAGGGCATGTAGGTATTAAAGTATTGCATGTTGCGGAGGTTCCTGTGATATCTCAGTTCACTCTAAGCACCAGCATTAAGGCATTGTATGTAAGTAAGTGGCCTGGAGGTATGTCATAATGATCTGTGACCTCGAAGAATGGGAAGAGAGTCCCATAGTGCGATAGGTCCCTGTAGTCTAAGTACAAAAGTACAGAGTCGTTGAACTAAGTTTTAATCTACCAATGAAGGCCAGCACGACCGTCTGTAACAGCTTCAAGGAAGCGACTGACATACTAGAATGTCTAGCATCTCGCTGTCAACTATTAAGTGTATACATTCCAACAGTACAATAATCCCATACAGAATGATATTCAAGGATAAACACAACACATCTTCCCTCTTAAATAAGAAAAATATCCTTAGAACACTGTAACTGATATATGATAAAAAAACTAAACTCAAATATAGAATATTATTATACATATATGTAACCTGCAACTAAAAGAATACAATGAAAATATAGAGATGTATCAGGTGATATAGTCTTGCAGGTATGCAGGTCATTTGATCTCTCTACCATAACTGCTGCTCAATGGACCAAATGGGGCACTACCTTCCTCGATCTCGTCATCAACAACATTATTCTCTACAAACTCTACACCACTTGCATCATTGTAATTTTCACAGTTTTCTTTTAGAAGACCTCCTGGACCCCTCTGCACATTCTCATCATCAAACATCCACAATCCATCGAATCCATATTGCTTGTTTACCTCATATTTTTCCTATTCACCTCTTTTTTTCACTCTTCGCTAAGCAACTCATGTGCCAAACCTTGCCTTATTCTAGTCTTGCTGAGTTATTGAAAATCTCCCGAACTTCCAAGGGCTCAGAAAATATAGTATTACCCTTGCTCACTTAAGAAGGTAATTTGACTCCGATCATATCTCCTTCCTTAATTATACACTCTCTAGCTCCCTTTTACAGTCCTGATATCTTTTATATTCTCTTTGATCCTCCAAAATATTTTCCTTAATCTCAACAGGTGGCAAATCCATTAATCTGGATTTCACTAGCTAAACTTGGTTATCCTTCATGTAAGGAATTCTGCCTCTCATTCTTGAGAACAGTAGGTGTAGTGTGATATATCCAGATAGTTCTCCTTATGCTCACTTTCAAGTTCAAGTTCTTACTTCTTGCCACTTGTACAGATCCCTTAATCGTTTGAGTAGCTTTTTTCGGATGGTGTTTATGCCCTTTGTTAGAAATGGGTTTTTTGGTTGGCTAGAGTATGCAACTAAGCAAGGCATTACCCACCCTCTCTAGTCAGGGCAAGGGAGTTACATGTCCAAGATAACCCCCTGCTCATCCCCTTGGTAGCTTGACACGAGCAGTCAGGCCTATTCCATAGACAATGTGTAAAGTGTTTGCACAACACATACAACACATGTGACACCCTATCCCCACCACAAAGGAAACACAACACCAAATTATATGAAAATAAACTGTATTGTACACAACGCAATTATTAGACCAAACACCACATCAGTAATATCCTGCTACCCAAGCCGTTGTCACAACGTTGCACAATAGTTACTCTGCAGAACCAGCAGTAGTCACATATAATACACAGGTTACTTATTATTCTGCAACAAAATAGATGCACTTGTCATAGCAATATCATAAATGCCCATATCAGGAACATTATAAAACACATGGCTGGTCAAGAAAACATATCAACATGTCATGCCCATAAAAGGAACATCAGCAAACATATATGTAGCACATCAAAAAACTAGGCAGGTTAACATATAAATCCATAATGTCCATACTAGGAACATAAGAAACATGTCTGTCCTTAAACAGTACATCTATAATGATGAACGGCACTTTCAGTGCCATGAAGAACAAAATGGGGTGTCCGGCGTTCACTCTGGGGGCCACTCCGATGATTGGGGGAGGTGGAGGGTGACACGCACCCCCTCCGGTTTTATAACAGGCTCCTCTTGGGGACTGCAAACTCTGGGGGCCCCCCCAGGCCTCCACTGGCCCTCCAACAAGGGGGGGACCAAAACAATGGCAAAAAACAACAAGGGACCACAGTGAGGGGCCACCCGCCTCTTGCGGGGGCCCACAACAAAGCAGGAGGACTGCACTGGGCGGGGAGCCTCCGGTGTGTCTTCCACCCTGCCCCCGTCCTCCTCGAACTCCTCGAACTTCTCTGGGGCTCTGGTGGGGCAGTGGGAGCCTCTGAGGAGGCTTCCTTCCCCCCTGGCTGTCACCAAAGACAAAAGGAGCCCGCTGGGGCGGGGGAGCCTCTGATGAGGCTTCCTTCCCTCCCGGCTTCCGAATGCAGGCTGCGGCCTGCCCGGGCCGTAACAGAGGGCAGGCACAAGAGTGGGTGCCTGCCTGTGTCCCGGGGCGCTCCTTAGAGCGCGGTTCATTCCAGGGGCACAATAAGAGCGCAATCGCTCCTTTTCTTCAGGGGTCCCAGGGCCATTGCGTCCATCACGCTCATCACTGGCAGCCCGCACGGGCTGCAGCAGTGTTTTTAGAATCAACAACGCGCTTACAAGCGTGGGCATACTTAACGAGTCCAGGTTGCAGCGGTGATTCCAGGAATTGTCAAAGCGCTTACCAGCGCAAATAGGCAAAAAGAAAGCACTCTCAAGGCGCTACATCAGGAAAGGAGAAGCGCTCCCCATGCCCCTGAGGGACAACAGTCCAGTGCAAAGGAGCACAGGTGGCAGGGCCCAGCAGCAGGCCAGCCAAGGGGGATGCAGGCAGATAGCAGTCTCTTCTAGTGACCCAGCAGGTCACAGGTCAGCACAGCAGCAGCAGTACATGGCGGTTCCAGGTGAGTCCCTCCAGAATTCTCCAGAATTCTGTGTCCATTTCCAAGTAAGTTCCAAAATGTCACCAAATTGTGGGGAAAACTCCCCTGTACTTATACTCAGTTTTACAGTGTGTTTAAAAAGAAAGGGGAGAGGAGGTTCTAACCAGTTACAACTGGTTCTGGGAGTGCCCCCTCTCTCCTCCACCACAGGCTCCAAACACCAGTTGGGGGTAAACAACCCTATTGTGTGAGGCCAGGGCACAGCTTTTACAAATGCAGGTGTGCCCCACCTCTCCCTTCTCTCAGCCCAGGAAGACTATTCAGTATGCAGATGCACCTCTGACACCTCCACCCTCCCTGTGTACAGGCTGTCTGAAAAATATGCACATATCCAGACGTGGATTAGAATCAAGCTGCAAAACACCAGAGTCATAAGCAGAGAAATGCTCACTTTCTTGAAGTGGCATTTCTGTAATAGTAATAACAAATGCACTTACACCAGTAAGCACCACTTCTCACCACCATTACACCCATACCAGATATGCCTATGCAACCCCTGACAAATCAGACAATACCCCCTACACATAAGGCAGGGCATTTCCAATGCAATCCTATGAGAAGGCAGCACTCACAGCAGTGAGAAGCCAAATAGACTGTTTGTCACTACAGGACAGGCCACGCTACCTGGCACATGTCCTGCCTTCTACATAGATAGCACCCTGCCCATAGGGCTAGCTAGGGCCTACTTTAGGGGTGACTTATGTAGTAAAAGGGGAGTTCCGGGCCTGGCAAATAAATTTAGATGCCAGGTCCCTGTGGCAGAAAACTGCACACACAGGCCCTGCGCTAGGAGGCCTGAGACAGGTTTGAAAGGCTACTTCAGTGGGTAGTGCAAGCAGCGCTGCAGGTCCGCTAATAGCATTTAATTTACAAGCCCTGAGTATAGATATACCACTGTACGAGGGACTTATGGGTAAATTAAATATGCATATTAGGTATAAGCCAACCATACCAACTTTAGAAGGGAGAGCACCTGCACTTTAGCACTGATCAGCAGTGATAAAGTGCTCAGAGTCCTAGAGCCAAAAGTGAGAGGTCAGAAAAAATAGGAGGAAGGAGGCAAAAAGTCAGGGGATGAACCTTCCACAAGGGCCGGGTCCAACACCCTTTATGCAAAAGCTACTGTAAACTCAGTACCGTTAACATCTACTTGGCTAAGCACAGCACCTATTACTCTGTTGCTAGCATCAGTAGTGAGTATACACTTGAGCTTAGGTCAAAACCATGTATGTTTTCCGCTGAACAAATACTACCTTTGATAAATTCAAATGCTGATTCTAACTCTTTTGACCAATTGAATTTCACCTTGTTTTTTAATAATTGTTGCAGGTTGTAAGTCTTTTCAGAGAAGTTCCTAACAAACTTTGCATAAACCTTGCCAAACCAGGGAATTACCTCAATTCATCCTTGTTAGTTGGAGAAGGAGCTTCTTTGATAGCTCATAACAAATCTTCCTTTAGCTTCAGTCCATCAACAGTCATCTCATGACCTAGATAATTCAGACATTTCACCTTAAATTTACATTTTCAGAATGCAGCTGTTTAACTATGTTCCTGTAAAATCTGCAACACCTTATTCACTCTAGAATCATGTTGTTCTTCACTCTTCCTCATAATTAATATGTCATCTTGAAAAAATATTATCCCGAAAAGACCTTTAAATAATTTGTACATTAGCTTTTGGAACACAGCTGCTGCCGAAGCAAGTCCAAATGGCATACGCACAAAACAGTAACACCCAGATGGAGCCATGAAGGATAAATCGCCGAGGATAAATCGATTCATGTAAAACAATTCATCCCTTAAGTGTGTACCAACATCTTGTTTATTTTTGGTAAAGGGAACCTTTTCACTAGTATATTCTTGTTCAAATTCCTCAAATCCACACATAGGTGAATTTTCCCATTAGCTTGCCTGGCAACAACAATCAGGGCAAACTCTTCTCCATCGACCTGTTTGATTACGTTCTCCTTAAGCAATCTTTCAATTTCTTGGTCCACCTCCTTCCTCACTATCCAAGAAAGTTATCTGAATTTGTGTACCTTTCGTACAGCATTGTCTTTAAATTATCTTGTGCATATACCTTTTTAATGTACCTATTTTTCCAGAAAATACCTTTGGAAATGTACCTTTAAATCCACGTCCATTGTAGTCCCCACTACTAGTAACAAGAACCAGTTCCTCACTCTCGAATCTAAAATAACACCGAAGGCTCTGTGGTCAATCCATGCAAGGTTAGAAAGATTGTAGTCTGTGACGTATAACTTGCTTACAGTTCTTCTCCCCTTAAATTCAAAGGAGAATTTCCAATAACCCATCATGGGAATAGGTTCCTGTGTAAAGCTTTCAGGTGTGAGATCTGACGATTTTAGATTATTGCCTAAAATTCCTGCAAACCTTTCTTCCCACACAGTTTTAACCACAATGGTATACGGAGACCCAGAATCCACAATGATGAGTATATCAACTCCCCCCAACTTAACTTTACATACAGGTTTGTTTCTAGACTGCTGTGAAAGGAAATTCACACCATTCATATTCTGGGCTTCCACTTCTTGGACAACAATTATTCCAAGAATACACTCATCCTTCATACAGGAGTATTCTTTTGTGGACTTGTCAGACTGAGATTCTGAGACAGAATCTTGTCTCTCCTGAACTACTTTAACTTTCCTACCACATTTACTCTTTCTACACACTTAAGTGAAATGACCAAGAGTACCACATCCCCACATTTTTGATTGCGTGTAGGGCATTTCCTGCTGTAAGCTAAATATTCTCTACTGCCACATCTGTAGCATCTTTACTTGCTGTCTAGATGACATTTTCTTCGTTTCTGCCTGACCAGGGGTTGCTTTCTTTTTCTTCTGCGTTATTTTACAAACTACATCCTTCTGCTCTTCTTTTTGTTTTGCTTCCACTACTTTGGCACACTTGTTAGACAGTTCTGCTTTTTTCACCACTACAACCACCTCACTAAGAGACGATTCGCCATAAATTCATAGTCTCTCTTGAACATGTTCATTGTTCACATGCATAATAATCCCTCACTAATTCATCATGCAATTTGCCAACCTACAGGTGGGTGCCAATTTTTTGGAAAGCAGACACATATTCTTCTATTGGTTCGTGCTTGTTCTGCTTCCTCCTAAACAAATTATGCTTGTCAATTGCAATGCAGACTGAAGTTGAGCAATATTTGTCCAAATCCTCTAAAGCATTTTGGAACACATCGGTCTCACTGGCATGGCATGTTTGTTTCCATTGCATTGTATACAATAAGACCTTGAGGACCTAGAGAATGTAGAAGAACATTTTTCTTTCTTTCGTTTGATAGTTCCTTGTCCTCAATAGTATCGATATAGTTCACGAAGTACTGTTTCCATTTAATCCACTTGATAGGCAGATCACCTATGCCTGTGAAGAATGGTTGTGGTGGAGTCAAGTAAAAAGTATGGGATGCACACATATTTGGGAGTAATGAGGATCAAATAACAGTAACTGTAGTATAAAAATATGAATTTTTTTCTTGTCATACAAGATATATAAGTAGCAACTAACACCTGTGAATTATTAAATTGTTACATGTGTTAATGCACTGTATGCTTATACATTGCATTAACTGGAGAAATAGTATAATAGTACTGAAATCCTTACTGTTTACACACAGAGGTAAGGCTGCACTTGTCCGTTGAAGCAGAGTGAAGTACACAAACAAAAATAACCATCAATAGGGCAGTACCTGATGAAGCAGAAGGTGTGCCTGGCACCCCAGTCAATGCCTGAATAAGGGTAGAATTACTAGGACAGGCTAAATTAAAGAAGGTGTATGTCACCGATGTTGCTCGAACAACTGCAGCTGCAAGAGGAAGCAGTTGACAGTTAAAACTGTGCATATGCCTCACCAATCATCAGCCCAGCTTAATATAAAGGCAGCTGAATTCTACTGTGCAAAATGGCCGTCAGGATGTACGTCATTGTACTTTTTACAGCGAGTTACGCTAGCACTGCGGTGTCACTAGCATGTGCGAGTTCCAGAAATGGCATGTGTGCAGTGTTGAGAGAAAAGCACCCAAGCCGTGCACGTGGTGCAAAAGTGCCAGCTCCACCAAAATGAGCACCCTAAAGCCTACATGGCTCCAGCACCAATACCTGTATCAGGCCGGACCGTTCCTAGAGGATTATCAAGCTGGATAACATGACAAGGAAGGGGGTGGATACAGGGCATAGATGGTAAGCTACCCTTACTTCTCCATAAAACATTTGCTAGCACTCTGCCCTGTGTACCCTTCAGGCAGCCGAGTCCCTTGAACAGCTCCACAAAGTCCTTCAGGACTGCCTCTGCTTTCGTATCATGGATGTGCCAGGTGAAGAACACCAGGCCAAGGTCTACCGTGGTTTGGCATATGAGATGGCGCCCGCCTCCTCTTTCATAACATGGAATTAGGCCCAAACCCTGAGGCTGCTATTTGACACCACCACATTAGTGACCCCGCCAACGGCAGTGGACCCAGACTTCCATAGGCGAATGTCTTGGCTTTAGTAGTCTTCAGTGGGTGTCAAGGGTGCAGCTCCTCAAACTGCTGGATATCCATGCCATTCATAGATGCCCGTGTTTCTAAGGGAAGAGTCTGGCATGTCTTCTATAATCATGGTACACATATGGAACAGTCTTTTTTGATGTTCACCTCTTGTGCTGCAAAAATCGTGAAGACACCTTCGTAGTTGTCTGGGACTCTCATTGCTGATAATTGGCTCAGGCCACCTTCATCTGAGGCACAATCCTCCAGAGTCAGGTGTTTCAACGAGGATCAGGGTTGTTCCTTGTCCTCAGGCCTTTACCCCTTTTCCAAACTGCCACAGACATGGCCATGGTGATTCAACTCCCTGCATCTGGAGTATGTCTAGCCTTTCTCAGGGGTGGTGTCTGCCTGTCACCTGGGAGGGCGTGGGTTGTGCCGACATCTGCAGGCAACCTGACTAACTATAGACAGCAAATACCTTTGACTAGACATGGCCCATCTTGCCTGCTCCTGGTGAGCTTGATTCCTTAGAGAGGGCTTTTTTGATCTTCTGTGTCCTGATGTTTGAGAGTTCAAGGATGGGATCCAAGTCATGATGGGCCTGCAGAGGATCAGATGTCGAGGCATGGTGACTAACAAACTTATATGATCTGGGCATGGACATCCTTGGTCTGGTAATTGTCAACACACATGCTGGTGTGGGTCTGCAGCCAGCACTGCAATATGTTGATGTTCTCGTCCTCATGTAGTTGTGTGTAGAGCAGCATGAATCTTTCAAAACTGGGGTTTGGTCAGGGGTTGAAATAGGCATTGGTGTCAGTCAACACACCATCATAGTCGTGGTTGGCCCTTCTCCCCGACAAAGTCTCAAACACCTGGTAGATTTCCTTATCTCTGAAGAGTAGTAGGAGCAATCCCATAACAGTACCATCTGTTTACCACATCACACAAAAATAGTTCAGCCCACCAATCCACGTGTGTCACCTTAGTGCCACAGTTTACTGGGTTCACCTGGGTGCTGAAAGGAGACAGCACCATTAGCGAGATGTGTGTGTTTGGGCCTAGGGCGGCAGCGAGGGCGGGAGCATGCTCCTGGGTGGTTCATCCACCATGCTGATGTCTCAGCGGAAATAGGGGTCCACTCCAAATGGGCCAGCCTCAAGAGTCAGGAGAGTGGGTTGAACATGTTGCAGGGTCTTCCCTCTATTGGATGGTCCCTGAGCCAGAAGCATAGTAATGAGGCTCGAGTAGGAGCCTTCCGAGGCCGTCCTTCATCACAGGGCTTCCACACTCCACCTCCATCAGCCACTAGGCGATGCTGCTGGCACACAATAACTTTGGCCTTCCCCCAGGTCTGTGGGGCATGCTCTTCAGGCAGTCACACATCAAGCAGCAACACTCCTCAGACGCTCCCACAGATGAGATCACAGTGAGATCACCCACTGTGGCCTTCCTCTCCTGCACCGATTGTAAGCACCGGACAGACTGCACTACAAGCACACAACAGGAGCTAGGGCTGAACACAAGGGTGAGAAAAGTGCCACTGTAGCTAGAAGGTGTGTGGAGTCTCCAGTGCAGGAACAGTGCCCTCCAGGCGGCAGGTGGCAGTAATCAGGAATCAGGTGCGGCCGGTCTGTTGGTGGCAGGTGTATCACAGAGACACCTTGGGTTAATGGGCAAAAGGGGCGTTGCCCTGCTACCCTCTGGGAAGAGACAAGAACAGGGAAACAAACAGAGAGCAGCTGAAAAGAAATTACTGCTTGGAGACAGTGTGCTGAATCTCTTGGGTGAACTCTAGTAAACTTGTAAAATGTCCTACTGAGCAAATTCCAGGGGGCAAGTTTTTCTTCGACCTGCAGGCACAAGCTACAGCAGTGACATCATAGGAGGGTGAGTGCTGATTTACAATGCCATGGATCCAGTTGCTTTTGGGGCCATAAACAGTTGCCCTGGAAGGAGTTGTTGCTCGATTGAGGATTTCAAAAACTGTAAAACAGTTTGTTTAATTAAAAATTATGTCTGGGAGAGCAGTTACAGCACCAGGGTCTGAGGACTGGCTCTCATAGATCAACAAAATGACCCACGTTTTAAACATTTCTCTTGGGGAAATAAACACATAAAACATTCTTTCTCTGGTGAAATATGCAAACAGTTGTCAAGGAATTGTAGATACAATTTCCAAATAGAGAATGCATGTGGGCCTCGACCTGGTGTGGACACTATGGGGGTCATTCTGACCCTGGCGGTCTATGACCGCCAGGGTCACGAATGACGGAAGCACTGCCAACAGGCTGGCGGTGCTTCCTTGCCCATTCTGACCATGGCAGTAAAGCCGCGGTCAGAAAACCGGGGCCGGCGGTTTCCCGCCGATTTAGCCCCGGTTGGGCGAATCCGCCATGGCAGCGCTGCAAGCAGCGCTGCCATGGGGATTCTGACCCCTTCCCGCCAGCCTGTTTCTGGCGGTTGTCACCGCCAGGAAGAGGCTGGCGGGAACGGGTGTCCTGGGGCCCCTGGGGGCCCCTGCACTGCCCATGCCACTAGCATGGGCAGTGCAGGGGACCCCTAACAGGGCCCCAGCCAGCTTTTCACTGTCTGCATAGCAGACAGTGAAAAGTGCGACGGGTGCAACTGCACCCGTCGCACGCCCGCAACACCGCCGGCTCCATTCGGAGCCGGCTCCTGTGTTGCAGCCCTCCTTACCGCTGGGCCGGCGGGCGCTAACATAGTTAGCGCCCGCCGGCCCAGCGGGAAGGTCTGAATGCCGTGAGCAGTCTTTTGACAGCGTAGCAGCCAATTGGCTGTTCCCGCATGAGTAGGAATGAGGGCCAATGTGGGCCAGCAAATATGTGTCCAGATATCCGGCCTGAGGGGCGCGTGGTTGCTGTGTGTAATGTGTATGCTGTGCTCTGATTGACTAAGTGTACCTAACTACATGTGACATTTAACTTTATGATGTTTTGGAAATACATGTATCCATCTGCTATTTTTGTTTTATTGGGGCCAATCTGCAGGGACCATTGTGATGTTTCTGCCTATCTGTGGGATCTGATCTAAGCTTCTGTGTTTGGCTATCGGCTAAGTGTTACCCCACCTGTGACCTGTCTGTCATTAACCTTCAGGTCTGGGCAAAAGAGCTTGCCTCACCACGTAGGTATGTGCTGTAGTTGATGGCGAGTTCATGATGGGGGAATACAACAGGGGTGATGTGATTTAGTTTGTGTATAAAAATGTTTAGTTTGTGTATAAAGGTGTCTTGTTGTGTGCATTGATTGATCTGATATTAACATTCACCCGTCTAGTTGAATTTTCAACAACACCATCAAATCCATAAGTCATGATAATCACAGTTTTGGCACTATGGGGGTTATTACAGCTTTGGAGGAGGTGTTAATCCGTCCCAAAAGTGACGGTAAAGTGACGGATATACCACCAGCCGTATCATGAGTCCATTATAACCTATGGATCTCGTAATACGGCTGGTGGTATATCCGTCACTTTACCGTCACTTTTGGGACGGATTAACACCTCCTCCAAAGTTGTAATAACCCCCATGTTGTTATATCTCCCTTGCTACTTGTACCATACCCAATTTGAGGACTTTTTACAGCATGTAACCCCAATTGTAGGAAGCCAGACAAAAACAGTAACATGATGAATCGGGCAACAATGAAGTGCACTGGTCAGCCAACAGGGGAGCCAGGAGACCAAGTTTGTGAACCATTCCTGCGCAGGACCACCTCCCTCTTTACGCATGTCCTCCTTCAGATGGCACAATGCTTGTATGGCAAGTTTCAAAGTTTCTTTGTCTATGTCTTTGCCAGGCATGAAAGTGCAGCATAATAAACTGATCTTAGAACACACACCCCACCCTCCATTGCAGTCATCAAGTCTAAAACATACTGATGTTGCATCACCAATGTCTCTCAGTTCCTCTTTGACGACAGTAAGGCGCAGTTCAGTACTGTTCATCATTTTGAGCATTTCCCACCATGTTATCAGCAACTAGAGGGCATTTTCTTTTGTCTCCAAGGTGAAGAAGGGTATAGACTCTCCCACTGATACTTGAGCATCAGTGAACAATCTAAACTCCTCAGGAATGCCCTTGCTCTGAGCCAACCAAAATAATCAGCAGCTCTTCTCCTTTGAGCCTAATGTAACACTGTTGTTTATTTGCTCAGTGGGTTTTGGTACAGTTCAGACAGATCTTCTCTGGAGATGACCAGAGTTCGGTTGTGTATGGTGATGAGGGAGCAGAGGCCATGTCATCTGAAACATAAGGAATACACTGTGAGTTTTAATACAATTAGGGGTTCCCCCTTCTATCAACATGTACCTGTCTACCTTGGTGTCCCAGATCTCCTGACACGGTGTGTCTACACTGTTGTTTAACCCTCCCCTACGGGGCCCATTCCCCTTCATGTCATGTCATGTCATGTCGAGGTGGATGGCCCTTCACTGAAAATCCATGTCTGGGGTCCACTAGTTGTTAACAAAGATGGCCCCAGCCACACTAAGGGTCACCCTGGGTCTGCAGACGGAAGCAGGAGCGGACATGTTTGTGCACCGGTTAGGTTGTTTAGCTACCTCCAAGAATCTTTTCTCATGACAATCCCAGGCCAAACAGTGTCCTCTCCTTTATCTCCCTTTCTGTGCATCCTGTTCTGCTCAGTTTGGATGTCGGTGAGAAGGTACAGTGCTGTAGGATTGATCTCATAGCGGGTCATATTTACTATTGCCATATGGGCTGTACTCTAGTAGGTTGCATTGTAGCCCTAATTCTAAACAGGTACAAATGGAGGAGGCATTTTGCTTCTTCAAGGGCTACCTTCTGGGATAAGTACAATCTATCTGTGCCTACTGCATGTGGTATCAGCGAACAGACATAACGTGACCCAGCTGATGTCTTAGTGACCATGGCGGTCATATGCTGACACCACGTGTTGTGTAAAAGGGCGCTGTGTAGTGCATGTGGGATGCCAGTGTTGGGTGCAGTGTAATAAAAGGTAAAGGTAAGTGAAGTCCCACACAAGTGTGACAACTCATGAATAGACTCCATTAGATCAGACTGTTCGTTCGAAATACATGGATGCAGTAGCATCCCTAACAGCCAGCGAATGTAAAAACGCAATAATACTCATAAATTAGGCATCATTGTAATTATTGAGGTCTTTCTGGCTGAGATGTCTTGTGTTTATTTCTGTGATGGGGGTAAACAGTTGAAAAACAGTTCAGAAAGAGTCCCTGGGGCAAGGTGAGGTATGGGATCCCGTTGAGGGTATGGAAGCGAAAAAGTCCTTGGAAGTCCTTGGTGTGCGTTGAGGCTCTTGATCCTGCAGGGTGCTCTGGTGCGGCTGCTGAAAAGGTGAATGTCCACTGTAGAGGTGGTACACTTAACGGCTCGGCTGCAGACTTGTTGGGTAAGATCTGTTTGGTTATTATGAAAGAAACAACATTGCATATGTGTAAGCCGCCAATTGATTTCTGTGTTTTCATGAACTTTGTTGAGGCACCGGAGGGTGGCCCCCAATCTGGATACCTTGTTCTGGAATGAATAGGCTATTATTTTGTTTTAAGCATTTCATTTTTACACCTCTTGAGTCTCCCCCCTCTTTGTGCTTAACCAAATATACGTGTGTACGGTATGCTTTATGGGGTGATTCTCACGCTATACATTTATTTTTTTAGTTTTAGCTGGTGCTATGTTTGCTAGCCCTTCAGACTCCTTGTGTGTGCACGAGGGGTGTCATCGGCACGGGGTGGTGTGTTCAGGCCTACATGTGTAGGGGAATGTGAAAGAGGAGGCGCCTAACACTGGTCATTAGCTGGCGATCATAACGTACCCTGAAGTAATGTGTGCACCCCTCTGGTCCCAACACGTGGTGCGCTACGTGACCGTCCCAAGTGGCATCAGGTATCCTGACTACACCCTTTCGCTCGAGACTTCCTTTGTGCTAGCTTTGGGCTTCTCTGCTTGGGTCTTGGACATTTCCCTTGATCTCTGAACTAATTGTCATGTACTGTTGGCCGTTGGAATGTGGCTCTGTGGCCCTTGTGTCTCTGATCTGCAGAGCACGATAATGGGATCATTGCTTCCTTAAAACAGGGTGAGGTTTGACGTTTCGATCTATTGCTAAACCTGTTGTGGGTGTGAGCTTACTCCAGTGTTCTGCTCTTCTCAGGGCTGCAGTGGATGTTTTGGACTCCCATCCCTAGCACCCCCCCCTTCCTCAGACCATATCTTTTTCAAGCCTACTGTTCCTGGCTGCTATTAGGAAGCCCTGAGAGGGATGAGGAGGCAAAGGACATTGCAGCATGGAGAGTCTGGAGCAAGGCTGGGACCTCATCAGCGTTTTGCCCGAAATATGGGAATGTAGTAGGTCACTGGAAGTCCTGGTGAACCCCCCCATCTACTGACCTAATGCCATGCTCTACTCCGAGAGCATGGAAGGCCTGGCTCCCGACACTGGAGGACAGCTTTGTTTTGGAACAAAAATGGGGCCCCCATTTGGCTGGAGCTGTGAGGACACTACTTCTGCTGGGGCTATGCAACAAAGGCATTTCAGTCTTGGCTACCTTAAAAAACGAGCGACAAAAGGCATCTGGCAAAACAGGAAATGGTTTATTTAATTAAACATTACTGCTTGGAGAGAAGTTACAGCTCTGGGGTCTGAGGACAGTCTCTCATAGAACATCAAAATGACCCACGTTTTATACATTTCTCTGGGAGCAATAAACACATCAAACATTTTTTCCCTGGTGAAATATCGGAGCAATTGACAAGAAGTCGTAGGTACAATTTCTAGATATGGAATGCAGGTGGGCCTTGAGCTGCCATGGACACTATGTGGGCCAGCGAGTACGAGTCCAGATGTCTGGCCTGAGAGGAGCGTGGTCACACTGTGTGCTTTGTGCGTGCGGTGTCCTGGTTGGCTAAGTGTACCTAACTACACGTGGCATCTAACTTTTTGATTTTTGGGAATGCATGCGTCCCTCTGGCCATTTGTGTTTTATTGCGGCCAATCTCCGAGGACCATTGTAGTGTTGCTGCCTATCTGTGGGATCTGATCTAAGCTTCTGTGTCCGGCTAAGTGTTACTCCACCTGTGACCTGTCAGCCATTAACCTTCAGGCCTGGACCGCAGAGCCTGCCTGACGACCTACCTATGTGTTGGAGTTGACAGAGAGTTCATGACGGGGGACTCCAACAGGGGTGATGTGACTTTGTTTGTGTATGAAAATGTATTGTTCATGTATAAAGGTGGCCCTCATTCCGACCCTGGCGGTTTGAAACCACCAGGGTGGAGGGCAACGGAAGCACCGCCAACAGGCTGGCGGTGCTTCCAGGGCTATTCTGACCGCGGCGGTAAAGCCGCGGTCAGAAAAGGGGAACCGGCGGTTTCCCGCCGGTTTTCTCCTGGCCCAGGGAATCCTCCATGGCGGCGCTGCTTGCAGCGCCGCCATGGGGATTCCGACCCCCTTCCCGCCAGCCTGTTCCTGGCGGTAAAACTGCATGGGCAGTGCAGGGGCCCCCTAACAGGGCCCCACAAAGATTTTCACTGTCTGCTATGCAGACAGTGAAAATCGCGACGGGTGCTACTGCACCCGTCGCACCCCTGCAACTCCGCGGGCTCCATTCGGAGCCGGCTTCCTCGTTGCAGGGGCTTTCCCGCTGGGCCGGCAGGCGATCTTCTGGAGATCGCCCGCTGGCCCAGCGGGAAAGTCAAAATGACCCCCGCGGTCATTTGACCGCGGTGCGGTCTTTGGGCGGTTTCCGCCCGGCGGCCGGTGCCAGCCGCCCGCCGGGCTCGGAATGAGCCCCGGTGTCTTGTAGTCTAGATCTAATATTAACAGAGCTACAAAACTCCATTAATTTCAGGGGCAAAGGGTGGGGCTGGCCGATGAGGACAAAGAGGGAGTAGGTGGCAATAATCATCACAGACGGGCAGGCTGTAGGAGGGAGATAGCAGGCTGCTCTCCCTGCAGGAACATGTGTTTAGTACTGCATTTATGTTCACTTTGGAAAAACACATTATGGAGCTGAGCACACAGAGTGCTCCTTATCTCAACAGTAGAGGCCCGAAAGAGGGAAGGAACCAGCTGCAGACAACAATTGCACTATTGGACTAAGCGGTAAGGGTGCAGTTAAGCTTCTGCTTAAGGGGTACCGTCAATGCCCCCTCCTGCTTTAGCAGCCACAGTGGGGTGGGGTTCTTGATGGGCCTCTTCTGTTTGCAGCTGGGCAAACAAAGGCTTGTAATTAACTTGGGAGTGTGAGTGAGTAAAAGGAAGGATGGGTGGATGAATGCTTGGAGTGAAAGGATGGGTTGATGGATGATGAGAGGATGGATGGATGGTAGAATGAGTGAAAGGATGGATGGACAGATGAGTGAAAGGGTAATTGGATGGATGGATGGATGGAGTAAACAAATGGATGGAGAGGGCAAATGGATGGATGAGTAAAAGAATGTATGTAAAGATGGATGAGTAAAACAATGGATGGAAGAGTGAAAGGCAGGGTAGGTGGATGTCTGGATGAATAGATGGATGCATGGATGAATGAAAAGGTGAACTGATAGAGGAATAGATGGATAGATGGGTGAGTGATTGAAAGGATGGATAGCTGAGTGAAAGGATAAATGGAGGGATGGATGGCTGGAGTGGATGAAGGGTGGATGGATTGGTGTAAGGATGGAAGGCTGAGTGAAAATGTGGATAGATGGAGGAGTCAAAGGTAGAATGATGGATGGTTGGAGTGAAAGGATGAAAGATGGAGCAAATGGATGGATAGATGAGGAAAAGGATGGATGGATGAAAGGAGAGATGGATTAGTGAAAGGATGGCTGACTGAGTGGATGGATAGGTTTGATAGATATGTATCCCTGAAGGACCACTGGTGGCCCCCATTTATGGGACCAACAGCTACGTTATACCCTCCTTGTTTTGTGGTCCATTTTTAATGTATCAAGAGGGATTAATTATTCGCTTTTGATGTAATAAAAATAAAATGCAGACCTGTTTTGGGCCCAGCAAGAAGCTAAGGCAGCTAGAGACAATGTCTGATTACTGACACAGGTGCATGAAGGTGCCTGCACCAGCCTTCAGAGAGATTGTTCAGAGATTTTGAAATAACAGCACTGTGAGCATGTTTATGTGGCTATGTGCATGTGTTAAAGTGAGAGAAAGTCAGTAAAGGAGTGAGTGAGAGTGAGCAAGAATAAGTGACAGTAAGGATGATTATGTATGAGAATGAATGTGAGTGAGGGAGAATGACAGTGAGTGTAACTGAGTGTTGCTGTGTGTGAGAATGAGTCACAATAAGACTGAGCAATTCAGAATGAGTGAGAATGAGTGGGACTGGTTGAGACAGAGTGGGCCAGGGTAGAGTGAGTGAGACTGAGTGAGTTAGTGAAATCAAGTGAGACAGGAAACAGTGCAAGAAAGTGTGAGAGAACTCTTCAAGAAAAAGCTGTTTGAAGTTCGACAAGGATTACACCCCACCACGTTTAAAGGGCACCAACCACCACAGGCGTATCATATAAACCACCTCGTCACCAGTATGAAATGAGCTTGGGCCTTGTTGCAATATGAACTCAATGGCACACAGAGGTTGATTACTATCTGGGAGTGACCATGAGTGGTCGACATCCTATTTTTTATTTCCGTGGGCAGTTCCCACCCCAGTGTACATGCAACGTGGCTGTGAGCCACGCTGAGGCCAGATGACACTCTATACTGCCTAAATAGTGTTTATTTGTTTCATAAAATGATTCAGAATAGTTGTTTTATTTACTATTAAATCTGACTACCCAGATTCTCACCATATAGGGGGTCATTCTGACCCTGGCTGTAATCGACCGCCAGGGTCGACGACCACGGAAGCACCGCCAACAGGCTGGCGGTGCTTCCCAGCCCATTCTGACCGCGGCTTCAGAAAAGGGATTCCGGTGTTTTTCCGCGGGATTTCTCCTGCATGGGCTGAATCTCCATGGCGGCGCTGCAAGCAGCGCCGCCATGGAGATTCCGACCCCCTTCCCGCCATCCTGTTCCTGGTGGTTTTTACCGCCAGGAACAGGATGGCGGGAACGGGTGTCGTGGGGCCCCTGGGGGCCCCTGCACAGTCCATGCCACTGGCATGGGCAGTGCAGGGGCCCCCTAACAGGGTCCCATAAAGATTTTCACTGTCTGCATTGCAGACAGTGAAAATCGCGACGGGTGCAACTGCACCCGTCGCACCCCTGCAACTTTGCCGGCTCCATTCGGAGCCGGCTTCATTGTTGCAGGGCCTCTCCCGCTGGGCCGGCGGGCGCTCCCTTGGCAGGCGCCCGCCGGCCCAGCGGGAAAGTCAGAATGGCCTCCGCGGTCTTCTGACCGCGGAGCGGCCATTTGGCGGTTCCCGCCAGACGGGCGGCGTCCGCCGCCCGCCAGGGTCAGAATGACCCTCATAGTCTTTATCTTTATTGTTTCACAATAAAATTGAAAGACGAACCTTGATGTTGCCCTCACAATATGTATATGGTAATTCCCCCTGTTAATAATGCATATGTGAAAGGAGAACCTCACTAGATAATATCATGTCAAGTATGTCAAGAATTTGCTTTGCACATTTCTGAAGTCCGACTATTAATAAAAATAGAATAAATAAAATAAAATTAAATAATTAAAAAAGAATCCAATTGGCATAGAAGACTTTCACTATAATCAGCGATCTATTGCTTAGTTTATCCTAGCCATCAGTGAAAGATATTGGGGTTTATTACAACTTTGGAGGAGGTGTTAATCTGTCCCAAAAGTGACGGTAAAGTGACAGATATACCACCAGCCGTATTAAGAGTCCATTATATCCTATGGAACTCGTAATATGGCTGGTGGTATATCCGTCACATTTGGGACGGATTAACACCTCCTCCAAAGTTGTAATAACCCCCATTGCCTGTAATCTTTCTTTTATCTGTCGTACAGTACCACTAAAAGAAAAGCAAAGACTAGGCAGCTGCCTAGGGCTATGCTGGAAGAGGGCTGCCTCTTTGAACCACAGGCCTGCTTACAAACAATGTCTCTGATTTAGTTTGGGAACATTTTCCACTGAAAAAGTACAACTATCAGGTAAGTAGTGGATTGAAGGCAGAGTTGAAACGTGGACTACCTCATGCAAGGCTTCTGAGCTACAGATATTTGGCAAATGCACGTCAGTATGGAAAACATTTACTTCAACATATGCAGCCATCTGCTATGAATAATTAAAGATCTTCAGTAACAGGAACCGTAGGTCTCTATTCATAACCATAACCATAACACATATATTTTGCATTGTCTCATAAATTTATAGCATGGATTGAATTGTGGGTTTTCCAAATGAGGTAATGGGAGCTGCTTCTGAGTTCCAAATCATTCAAACTAAATGTTCTACATCAGAACATTTTTAAGGATGGAGTATTAGATCTGGGTTAGAGAGGGTCGGGAGGAGGTTATTCATTGGCTGCTGTTATACTTACAGCCACTGATATCAGATAAGACACCCACGTGTAACCGGAGGTCCCAGTTTAATTACATTTCAACTTTTTCTGTTTATGCACAATATCTCTCCACAGTCAAATGTGAAGGATCTGAGATATTCTACCACAGAATATTAAACATGCATATGGAATATCTTTTGTAAGAATTTTTGGGAAATGAATACAGTGACATACACAGAATATCAGTGACATGTATCTCAAATATAGTTTTACACATTGAGCAAAGTCAATAATAAGATTCCAGATAATACCACGGACTGCTTACACAAAATATTTTGTTACAAAGTCAAATAGTTTGCATCAAACTAATATGTGTCTTCAGGATTCTTATTATAAGCTGATAGCTACTATGGATGGCTAGTCTAGGTCCCCAGTGATTTTTCTGTAGGGGTTTCCACTTCACCTACCAGACTTAGTAGTCCTCTTGCCATATGTATTCCGTCCCATTGACTTAAGTCTTCTCTCTCACTTCTGGAGCACCCATGTTCTTTGCACAAGCTCCTATTGACTTCTCTAGATTCTTCTTCATCCAATGGCACCAAGGTTAATACTGATCCACACCTTGTTTCTTTATCTAATTCCACCTTATGTGAGTTATGTTGGCATTTGTTCATTGCAAGGCACTCTGCTGCCCCTGTGGTTAGGTCAGCATTGTATGCTCAAAATAACTACAGAAATATTGGGTGTGGTGGGGAGATTTTGCTACCAGGTGTACAACCTGCACTGTCAAAACTCTCTAGACTAAAACGTCAACAACAGCTCAGATTCATTTGTCATTCCGGCCTGGTTTAAAAAAAAAAAAATTGGTAAATAAACTACTAACATAGGGAGTGTTTTCAAATGCAGTCGTCCCTGACATGTACAACGTTTCCCTCCATATCATCGACACTTTAAAATGTTTTCCTGCATTACGTTCAAGGCCAGGAAAATTCACCACCAAAAGGTCCATCCTAATGGGATACAGGCGGGCCATTTCTATTGAAGGAGCCAACTGAGGATTTAGTTCTAGAAACAAATAGGTTCCAGCAAAGAAGGAGAGCAATTAGGTAGTGGGAATTTACTGTCCACCTAAATAATCCCCAAGCCTCCTAGCAGTATTCACTGCAGGTGTAAAGTGTCCCTATTCTGGTAGGTGCTGCAAGGTGTAAAAAATGTGATTACTAATTGGGATGGGTGACTACCCAGCTCAAGAAATATTCACATTCCTTGTCAGGGTGAACGACTAAAGTCCCTAAAAAAATCTGAGCTCAACCCCCTGGTAGAAATGGCACAAGGAATGCAGGCTTCACTTCCAGGCAATAAGTAAAGTATTTATGCAGTAGCAAAACAGTAATAAAGTTGATATGCAAAAACAATAAAAATTGCTAACCAAATGAAGAATATAGATTAAAACCTAGAACGCAAAAAGACACCAAAATGACAAAAATTTTATACAGAGAACCGAAGATATTAATTTTTACTCTTTTAAGTAGGAGTAGTGCCAAGAAGCATAAAGAGTCACTTATAGTCAATAGTTTTGGTACAACATGACCCTGGCATAATTCGACATTGATCACAGTGGTGGAAGAATCACATACACCAACTAAATTCATCCTGGTCAAGACTTTACCTTCTGACTTCTTAAAGTCCCCAATACACCATAGAAGTACACTTCTAAAGTCCCTCAGTAGCGCTGGGAGGCACTTAAAGACTCACAGGGTGTCAGGCAGAGCCCAACAGCAGGGTCCAGTCCAGGTTCAGTTGTAGCAGAGCAGCTGGACAGTTGGATGAAAGGCCTCTTGTAGCTTGTTGTATCCCTGTATCTTGAACAGGAGGTCAGTGTATGAGCCTTTGAGTCCACTTCTCTGTCATTGTTACAAGAGAGAGCAAGTGCAGCCCGTAGGGCTCTTCTCACTTTGCAGACAGTAGGGTCAATCCTCTTCTGGTCTTCCTAGAATCCAGGAGTGTTCTGAAGTGTGTGCCTGGGGATGCCACATTTATGACTGGCATGAGCTAGTGGGTGGGAATTTCCCCTAGGCATCCCCTACCTAATGAGTTAAAAGTTTGCAGGCCAAACAAACCCAATTTGAGTACTTTAAAGACATGTATATGTTTGGCCACACTAAATCTGGGCTCTGAGGGCTTGGGTGTGTGTGAGGCGTGTACTATGGTAATCCTAGTGCCCTTTCACATATAACACTAAAACCCAGTTCAGGACAGCCACTGTACCCACAGCAAAGCCAAAGACAGAAGTCTGCAGAACAAAAGCAGGGTTTCCAGCAACCAGACCATGGGTGCACAAGAACTGTTTTGACATCCGTTTTCCCTTCCTTTAAAGTGCACTCCAAAGTGTTATATGTAAACTCAACAGACCTGCCAAGCAGGGTTTGACATTCCAGCAAGACTTCACAATGTAATGTCAAAATGGATGTTCACAGCCCCAACCCTCTGTATTCTGAAAGGTTCAGAAGAGTCATCTTTACCCATTCGCGTCAGCCTATTGTTTGCTCCTGAAAGGCATTTTACACCTTTTTCACCCCTCTTCAAGTGCTAATCAGTGATTAGTAGAGGTTTGAGAGCCAAATGCAAATTAGCCTCCAGGAACTTCAGGGAGGGAAATATAACTTTCTAAAAGTTACCTTTTCTTATGTATTAAATATCTGACATCATTGAATTGGATTTTAATAACTATTAAAAATAGTTTGTTATTTTTCTATCTAGCTAGTCCTATTCCTGTGATACAATGTTAGAATTTTTATTTTATATTCAGGTTTTCTACACAGGACAGCTAGGCCTGCAACAGCGAAAAATAGCTTTTGGTAACTACTGTAAGGACATATTAACATTACGCTTACAAAGTTCCTAATTTTCCTGGCTTATTAATATTTAAAAGGGAGGTTTTAACCTGTCAAAAGGGTTTATTTTGACAGGTTTAATTGCAACCTCTACATTGCTTCAGTCAGGATACAAAAGTAGGTTTGAAGCCATGTTTGCACTCCCACCATAGTGGATGTCACAATACGTGCTGTAGTCCACTGGTGACATTTAACTTCCAGGCCCTGGGTACACTTTGTACCATATACAAGAAACTTATAGATAAGTTAAATATGCCAAACAGGTGTATACCAATTTGCTTGTGTCGATAGGGGAGCACAAGCACTGTACCCCTGCTGAGCAGGGGTAAAGTGCACTGAAGTGTACTGCCAAATAGGTGCTGCACTCCACTGGGGACATTTAACTTCCAGGCCTCCATATTTCAAATATATAGTGTGTATTTAAATCTCTTATTGCTATAATTTAAACTTTTTACATCACCTTTCTCTACACATAAATATACTCTACAGATTGCTTGTCTTGTTAACAGAGCACAACAAATTACATTCTTTGCTGTATAGGGAGGATGTTTTCAAGCATGGAGATGTAAATGTTCCCCTCAACAATCACACATTTTATATTTTGTCCATTTAACTCTCATCTTCCAGACAGTGTTGAGGCATAACAGCCCCAACTTTGATTACTGATACTCATCAGGATGGTAAAAGGGATCTACAAAATATATGAATAATTACAAAATGTATTTCCAGTGGTTGGCTAACATATGTACATGGCACAGCATGCAGTGAAGGTGCTTCTACTCACGTTCCTTATGTGGACGGAGTCGTCCACTTGCAGTAGTCAGTGCAGACATGTTGGCTTAGATATTTATCAGTTAAAACGTGTAATTGATTCTTTGCTGTTTTGGTGGCCACCCAAAATGAAGCAAAAACAGACGGCTCACAAACCACAACAAGTAACAGCTGGTTAAGCCTGCATATGCTGAATATGCATGAAAACAAATTTGTTGTTTATGTTGTGAAGGGCTAAACATACGGCCACACAAGAACATTTTTCATAGTTGGCTAGATGGGTGATGCTGCCATGTCTGTAAAGTGGCTCTGTTCCTTTGGTAGATGTACTCACACACAGCTTGAATATTTCTGTTTTTAAAACTTTCACGCTGCCCTATGGCGATGGGAAGTTAGAATTAAAATCCAGCTCTTTACCTGACCACTGAAATTTTCCTCCCTGGACTAAATTTGGAACCATCAGTTGCTACTAAGTAGATATTAAACATACTCTTTCCATTTCATTGGTGGTTCATCAGGTTCAACAAGAAACGGTGGAGAAGTTTCATGCATGCCTTGACTTTTATTAGTGACTACTCAACGCTGCGCGTGGTAACAAAGTTAAACCTAATTGTATAGTGATGCTACTTTAGAAATTAATTACAATGAGCATAAACTGCTGCAAAACAGCGAAAATGTATATCTCTACAGCACTAGTCCTACAGAGTTTCCACACAAAAGCAAATCTTACACCTTCACAGCAAGGAAAGCAGTAGATTGTACGTACTATTGGCCATTCCTGACAATCAATCCACATCTCATGTTAAGAAATGCCTAACTGTTGTAGCATGGCAGATGCAGAAATACCAAGAATTCTGTTGACTATATGGAGAGCTCAGCTCCTTCTAGAATGGAGTACTGTAACAAGTGTTTCCATCACATAAATGCTGTGGAAGCTTACTGGCTCTGCCTAGCCAGCAAGGTCATTCGGACCCCTCCATCGAAGATTGCTGAGGTCTTCTAACAGTAAAGTCCTACCTTGAGGATAGCAGCTGGCAGTAGTGGGAATCAGGGAAAGTACCGCTTCAGAGACCCAGGTGCATGAGATGCAGCAGAATAGTTGTGTCTTTCTACTGTCTTACATGCAAATTACACCTGAATTTTCTGGACTGATTCCAAAGCACTTTCTCTGAGCAGTTGTGCCTTATGCCAGGCTTACGTATAACTTAGTTATGTATTTCCAGGAGTAGGAAATTCTTACTCCTTGAAAACAGTTTGCGAATCATAAAACCTTTTCGAATTGGTAGGCATGGAAAACCATGAGTGAGCCATTCCTAAGATGATGTATAGTACAACTACTCACAGAAAGTAAGATGCAACTACTCATGTTAAAGGTTTTGTGAAACAGGCCCAAATTGTCCTGGGAAGACCTGTATTGTGGTTTGTCTTTGGCTTGTTGGATCAGTCAGCAGCATATTCTCTGCATCTCGGCTATTTGCAGGGCTCAGTGCTTTTTTCATACTTGGCTCAGATGTTGTTGAGTTCAATATAACTCCAGATCTCTGTTGCCTTAATTGAAAGCTTTATAGTCGCGAGTGATGCATGTCCCCGCCTCTATCTGTGTGTTACTTCCCAGCAGTCGAACATCAATTTTTATTTAGTCTGTGTAGAATGGCAAGCCAGTGCTATAGCTCTCCAATATCTGCAGACAGAGAATAAATCACATTCTGAAAACCATCTGGTGTGTTCCCGCTTTTAGTGCAATAGTTGACCATTTGGCTGCGCGCGCTCTCCCTCGCAGCACGCCAGAAAATTATGTCATAAAAATACAGTTGTCTATTCATGTTGTGCCAAAGATTATTCTAAAGTCCTTTGAGTTGTCATTTAAACCAAAGAATAATTCATGCTGTATCTGCAATAAATCGCTTTCTTTGATCCCATTAGGTAAAATAAAAAAACATTATGCATGCCGAGGACTACGCATCATTTTGGCTACCGTAGGCTCTAGCCTGCCAGTCTCTGAACAGTAAACGCTGCAGCCACCGACGTTTTTGTTAAAAACGGTAGGCTTTGAATGAAGGAATTCATTAGTGTTCCACACAATATGAGGAACTAAGAGATGCTACATAGTAATTGCACAGAAAGCATAAATGGTCTAATCATGAAAAATTGTGAATTCCATAAATGTTTGCACTTCTAGTGCAAACTGGGGTATGCACGTATACCCCATGCAAACTGGCCCAGCCAGTGCTTCTGGTGCTTGGCAGGTTCTGTGGCACCACAGCTTTCTAATGGTAGGTCAGGTACATGTCGGGATAGACTTTAGGCTAATGATTTTATGATTTTAATGTTTCCCGGTGCTTTTTAAGGTCTGGCTTGACAACGCAGCTTTCACTAGACAATTATTTGAGCATCAGTAAAGAGGGTTTTTGGCTCCATCCACATGTTGGGAGCCAGGAGTACAGACGTTATGTGCGTCCAGAAAAAAACTAATTGCCCTCCATGCAAACTGTGATAATTTTGTTTATTTATCCAGCTGGCCGAGCTTAAAGTTTTAGGGGCACACACATGTCATTGTAATGCTGTAACCGCGCCTTACAAAACCCATTAATTTATGGTGTTTGTCTTTCTCTGGCAGCAGCACAGGTAGGAGGAAGGCAGACATTAACCTGCATGGATTTTGTAAGTTTGACTTAACAGTGCAACTGTCACCTGACCCTTTAACCTACACCAATATTTTTCTACAGTTCCTTGCTTCCACACAAATACATATTCATTCCCATGCTATCGACTTTAACGCTTCACATTACCATACAACTTTGCTTTAAAGCCATAACCATCTGCATTGTCAATGCTTCTTAGGTTAAGGGACAGTTAAAGACAAGTTTGTCTGATTCTTATGCCCATATGGAAAGCATGTGTTGCCTTATGCACTTGAGCATATACAAGGCTATATTTATTTGCAATATAAATATCTGCAACATAGTGCTATGTGCTTCTTGTTACCGGCCTATTACAAGAGGGGCTGTATTGGGACTGTAAGTCTTCTGCATGTCTCTGGAAAGCGTGCTTCCCCTGCCTTATGGTGATCTACAGACAAGTTACTTAAACATTACTGTATGGTTTCTGGATCCCTACCTCAGTGAACATGACAAACATATATGTCCCCTTAAGATCTCCCTCTTTACATGGACTGAGACCCTAGAGCTGAGCTCTGAGGTCGAGGGGGGCATGCATAGTGCACACAAATTTTACAGAGAGTGGCTACTGCCCTCTCTACCAAGGCGGTGGTAGACTGACAGTGGTGGCAGCAATAAATCTATAGTCAGGGATA
This sequence comes from Pleurodeles waltl, assembly GCF_031143425.1. Classification (NCBI taxonomy): domain Eukaryota; kingdom Metazoa; phylum Chordata; class Amphibia; order Caudata; family Salamandridae; genus Pleurodeles; species Pleurodeles waltl. Next base: position 185,940,303 of record NC_090445.1, on the reverse strand, counting down.
CTTGTATCATTGGTGGAAGGGGGCTACTAGCCCCCCTCCGATCAAGTCTCTGCAGTCTTCTTTGCCTGTGGTCCTGTTGCCTTTGTCTACCTGGGATGTGTGTTTGAGAGCCAGTAGGTTCCCTAGGGGAGAATGGCGAGGTGAGCCATTGTGTTTAATGTGAGCTGAGCTGTTCTGCTTGTCAATCCAGCTCCCCGTGCCACTCCCTATTCCTTGGAGAGGCTTGGTGGGCTGGTGTAGACACTTGCTCTTATCTGTGTTTAGCTGCCTTAACTCTGCTAGGAGAAATGGTGGTCAGTGCCTTCTGGCCTGGAGTTAATTAAAATTCCTCTCTGGAGAATAGCCAGGGTTGATACTGAGAGCCTGTCCTGAAGTCCAGTAACTCATCCTACACATGTCTTATACACACAGTGAGATAGGCCTCGCGATTGGAGAGGCATCCACAACTCAAAAGTAGCAGACTCTCTGATTGGATCAGCCTATCATTCAGAGGTGATAAAAGTCTAGCCTGAGTTGTCAGTGGTTGTTCAAGACTGATCGTCGGTTCTAACAAACACCTACAGAAGCGAGCTGTAGGCCCGCAGTGTAAAGGCAAGGAAGCTTGCACACTGCGTCTGAACTTGAGAGTTTTCTCTGTGATGGATGGATTCTGCTGTGAAAGAAATTGCTAGCTGTGAAAGAGCAAAATGATCAATCAGCAACCTGAATGCAGATGCAGAGGACGAGCTGTTTGTGGGGCTTGTCGGAGCGGAGCAGCATCAGCTTGGAAGGCAAGGAAATTACAAAGCTGCTCAATATAAGGAAGCTTGCAGCATATCAACAGAGGGCAACAGGGAAGCTTGATTCCACCAAGCCTTTGAAGGGGAGGTAATTGCAGGTGTTGCAGCCTGGTATACTTACAGTTACGATCTGTAGCTGTGAAGAGTGTTCTGTGGTACAGGCCCACTACCTTTCTCTTTGTGATACATGGGGGTATCAGGGTGTACTGACACTCTAGCCAGCTAATGCCCTCCTACAGCTAGCCAGTGGCTACTGGTCTAGTGGGACACCAGCAAACTGTGCCAAGACATCAGGCACCTGTGATGAGATCCCTGACGCCACCAGAGTGGTGTCCTTGCTAGGGACAGGAGGGCATTTCTGTTCTTTGGGTGTTAGGTACTGTGGATGATCTGGAACGTTTGACTTCACATCATATGCTGAAACTACACCATTGCCAAACAAGGATTAGTATCATGGCTCTAGTGAATCAGAGCAACCCTGTGCAACATGGTCTTTAATATGCAATGCTAATTGTGTGTCTACATGCTGTGTTTGTATAGTGCTTAGTGTCTAGGCACTATAATACTGTTTGGGGTCAGAACTCCGGCCCAGAGGGATGTAGAGATGTCTGGTTTTCACTGTTCATCCTAGTTTTATGTGTAACGTATATTTCTCTTATTTGTATTAAAGTATTTTCTTTCTAAAAAGTAAAGCACTGACTCAACATTAATCTTATTAGCTGGTAGTACAGTGTACCCTGTATTCCAAATGTCTATACCCACCTCACCTCCTTCAGTAAGCCTTGGACTGCTAGCACTGAGGCTCCAAGACACCAGTGGGGGACACTCCAGTTGATGCAATTGGAGCATGGTAGCCTCTGAGTGCCCTGGTGCCCAGGAAACAGGATCTAACAGTATTTGATTTGGCCCAGTATTTCCAGCCAGAATTACTGACAGTGCAACATGAGTAATTTCAGGGAAAGTGGTTACTGCATTGATACTTCCATATTTTGCCCCATTTTCGACCAGAGCTTTACCCTGACATTTCACCTATCTTGAGCAAGAGAAATGTCCAGGTCAAAAAACTCCATAATTGTAGAGTCCCTGTCAATCTAGCAATCATGATGGGCCCGTAACTCATATTAATTGCCCCCAGCATGATTACCAGCTCAATTGTAACAGATGCCTTAGTACATCACCTGTTTATTCCTTTCAGTTCTGCATTTTAGTAGACACAGAGTTCTGGGCTGGCTTCTGTCCACAAGAATACCTGTGTCAGTTGGTGAAGGTGGACACCAGGAGCCCTATCATACATGGGATGCACTTTCCCCGTTAGTGCCACAGCATGCTTTTGAATAGGTGTGGCGGACGCAAATGCTATTACAGCGAATGAGCTGCCCCCAGGGCAGCAACAAATTAATGCTGCCCTGGGGCAGTACATTGAGGTGAAATATGGAGCGGCTGCTTCAAAGCCGCTTCATGTTTCACAGTGCAGGTGGCAACCCGTCTGCACTTTAAAGAGAGATTGCTGATCCCTTTGGAGGTGGGTGAAGTGTGTGACTGCACTGCCTGCAAGAGGACGTCTGAAAGGTTCATAGGACTCCTTTACCCCCTCCAGTGGGCTGCTACCTCTTTGTGGCACACTTTCAATGCACCTCCAGACAGGTTCTTTGCCTTTGTGCCTATGTCCATAATACAGCGCAGGCACCGAGGTAAAGAGATTCCCTCATTTTCATGAGGCCACACCCCCATGCAAATGAGCGAACACCCTCTTGAGCTAGCACTGGCTATACATGTGTGCCAGCGCTACCTGTATTACATAAGAGGCCGCACAAGCGCCTTCGGGCCCTTCTGTTATACCAAGGTGCCCTGGGTACACAATGTTTCACCTCCAGGCTACTTTCTGTAATATGGCCCCTGGAGAGGAATGTCCTTCCCATTATCTCTCATCCTGTCTCTACTGAAACCTGATAAAGGACTCACAAAGGCACATAGGGCCAAAAGTACAAAGCATTAATCCGGTCGCAAATGGCCCATTGGGCCGTTTGTGACCAGAAAAATGCTTTTTTCTATTTACCAAAGCAAACTCGACTTGGTAACTTGTTTTCTGAATCGCATTTTGATTTTGTGATTCGGTATTAGGAAGGGGCGTGTCAAGGGCGTCCCTTCCTAATACCGAATTGCACTGGTATGTAGGAATGTTTTGCAACCATGAATGCGGTCGCAAAACATTTGAGTTACCACCAACTTCAAGTTGGTGGTAACCCATTCGCAAACGGGAATGGAAGCGTAAATATTTTTTCAGAGCAGGTACTGCCTACTCTGAAAAAATTAAAAGAAACTTTTAATTTTTTTGTTTGAAATGCATCCCGTTTTCCTTTAAGGAATACGGGATGCATGTAAAAAACACCTGCTTTATTTAAAGTAGTCACAGACATGGTGGTCTGTTGTCCCCAGCAGGCCACCATGCCTGTTAGTGTGGCCATTCCCAATGGGGTTGCAAATTGTGATCTATCTCATTGATGAGATAGGTCTTTGCGACCCCATTGGGAATTGCTAAATGAGTCTGAGACTCATTTATACATTTCATTTTGAGAGTCCCTAATTGTGACTCGCCAAAAGTCGCAATTAGAGACTCATAAAATTAAATGGACATATATATGGCCCCTGGTGCCTACACTCAGACAGGACCTGACCTGGAGGACACAAGATATGGCATACTGGATAGTTGATTCTGGGCAATATTCAGAAGAATTAATACCTTTTCCTAGCCGAGGGCCTAGTAATTCTACTCTGTGGTGTGAAGTGGTGTAACAAAACTTGAGGGGGTCCCTTGCAAAGTATATGGAGGCCCCACACCCAGTAAGGAGCTCTCAGGCCAGGTGCCTGCCACCCGTGTGCAGTGTACTGTGCTGAGGGAGCTTGAGGGCCCCCCGCACCGCAGGGGCTGCAGAGGCCTTTGTCACAGCTGTGGTAGTGTGCTCATCGAGTTCTATCCTGGCAGCTTAGTTTATCTTGACTCACAGCTCTTGCTGCCACACTTTTCACATTGTCTCATTTCTAACAAAACCAGAGCAGATGTAGGTGAAATTGCAAAAATGTTTCCTTGTGTAATACATTTAATATCATTTTCACATGAAAGTTGCATATGAGAGAATGCCTCACACATAATATGCTGGTGGAGGAATCGTTTGAGCAGGAAATGACTTGCAATCACTGCACGAATCACTTTCACAGCTTCTGCAAGACATTTTGGGACAGATTTACAAGGCCCTTGCGCCCCTTAGTGCCACAATTGCGGCAACATTTTTGCAGGAAATGTGATGCTAACAGGCCACTACCATAGCGACATATATACAAGGTGGCGCAAACTAGATTTCTGCCACCTTGTAAACCCTTTGCGCCACATCATGCATAATATATGCATGATGTATGCAAAGGGGTGTTCCCTCATTAGAGGGTCTCTAAAAATGACGCAATGGAATCTACAAGATTCCATTGTGCCAATTCTATCGTCATTTTTAATGCCTGCTTAAAGCAGGCGTTAAAATGAGGCTCCCATTGATTTCAATGGTCCTCTTAACACTATTCTGGATTAGCGTTATTTTTTTACGCTAAACCACTATAGCGTTACAATAGCATAAAAAAAATGACGCTATTGCCCCTAACATGGTGTGCCGTATTGTAAATGGTGTCATTAGGGGCCGCAAGAAAAGTTGCGCTTTTTACTAGTGATGCGCCACTTTCTTGTAAATATGGCCCTTTGTACTCAAATCTCTTGCATAAGAAAATTATGCAAAAAAAATAAAATAACTGTGAAAAAGCATACGAAATAGAAAAACTCTAAAGTCAGGAATTATGCGTGATTACACTTGCCCAATAATACTTTTTCAAAGCCTACTCAAGTTTCTTTGATACTGGCAAAATTATCTTGCCTGTCAAAGAGTGGAAATCCCTCTGGGAGGATGAGGTGGGATCCCAGGATTTTTTCCTGGTTATCACACAAACGTCTGTTTTGAATCCGTTGCATCCTCCCAGTGGATTTCTACTGGAGATTGATGCAAGCGTAGGCGAAGTAGTCTAGACGACTCTTGATGATTGCTTCCACCTCTGTCTTTCTTTCTGAACAGGGCACTGCCTCAGCTGCTCCTCATCACACATCTGGTAGCTTCCGGATTTTACTGGACCAACAGTATGGATTTTCTGGGATACATGGTCACTGGCGATTGTTCCCACATTCCTGACAGTTGTGTACATTACCAGGACCAACAGAAGTGCAGAGGGACCATTAATGGTGCTTGTGGAGTCCAGAAACAATACAACGGTCTTTGATCTAATCACTTTTAGGAAGCTAGCCATGCAACAAAGATAACGAGGCACCTTGACAAATATGATATTTTTGTAGGCCGAGAATTTAGAACTCAGTAGCGACTAAGAACGGTCTCTTCAAGTTATGCACACGTGCCTAGTGCACTAGTATGCTCTCTCACCATCTTTTCAACTTCTAGTGCGGAAAGTGTTAGGAAAAATGTAGTGTTAACTCAACTAATTATGCAAAAAAAAACTATGATGAACCAAACTAAAGCATGCCTTTCCATCGGCAGCAGAAAGTCATTTCACACCCTGTACCAGACAAATGGATCATGCCAGCACTTCTGAGAGGGAAGCATGAATTCAATGTAAGAACGCATCGCCATGAGCTAGGTGCACCAGCACACACTGAAGGCAGTGTACATGAAATCGGTGCAACAGCAAAGGAAGATTAAATGTGGTCTTAACTCCATACCAGATAAAAAACACACACTTAACCTGTATCTCACAACACTATTCTTAGCGCACCCTGACGCTACTGCAGACTCCGCATTTATGTGAACAAATTCAATTTTCGTGAAATACGCAAATGAAAAAACAACAGAAGCAAAGAACCACAATATTGCATTTTACAGGAGAAAAATCAGAGATTACGGTTTTACATATATGACTACTTGAACTTCAGGCGTTTAAGACCTTGTAATTACGTGTAAAAAACAAGAACGCCTAGGGGCATATTTACAAGAAAATGGCACATCTTGTGTGCCCTGACCGCCACTTTACGACACCATGGTGGCGCCGTATTTACAATACGGCGCATCATGGCGGTTGTGAGGACAATAGTGTCGAAAATTGTGACACTATTGAGGTTCTTTGCAGGATTACCGACAAAAATTATGGCGCTTATCCTGCAAAGTAAAGGGTGCCCCATTGAAAACAATGGGAGTGTCATTTTAATGCCCGCCTTAGATAGGCATTAAAAATTATGCTAAAAATGGCACAGTGAAAGCTTTTAAATTTCAGTGCACCATTTTTACTGGCATCCTAACGAGGAAACGCCCACCTTGCATACATTGTGCCTGGTACAGGCATAATGTGGCGCAATGGGTTACACAGTAAATATGGCACAATGAAAAGGTCGCCTTAACGCCACATTAGCATTAAAAAAATGATGCTAATGTGATGCAAGGTGGTGCAAGGGGCTTGTAAATACACCCCCTAATGTGGCCTTGGCCACTTATAGCGCTGCTGGCCTAAAGCAGATGAAACATATTGCATTCAAATCACAGAAATCCATCCTAGATGGGTTAAGCATCTAAAACCTTCTATCATCATAGCACATGGTGAACTTAGTGCAGCAACCAATGCAGTGAGTTCAGGAGAGCACCTCACACTGCAAACAAGTGGAACAACATGAGGTATCTTAATTAGCTGATACAAGAAGGAAAATGAGAGCGGTAATTATCTTCTTCGAGCATTAAGTGAATTAAACTAATTAAGAAAACTGGAAAACATGATTCTGACCGCTCCAGACTTTACAGACATCAATTGTCAGTAAACTAGAGGAAGCATATATTTTTGATTTTAAGTATTTATTTTTAATTCATATTTTTTCCTGAATTTCTGCCATGCCTACACTTTCAAATGCCATGATTACAATTTTGAATGTTCTCTCTGTAACATTCATTGAAATGTAACACGTCAAGCTGTGTTTCCTTATGTGCTTTAGTAAGTAAAATTAAAAAAAAATCCTGTTTTTTTGTGAAACAAAACAACTGCCTCGACCATCTCTTTCTTGTGTTCCATCTCAAAGATGAAGGGAGCCATCTTGGTCACTTTATTGAATGTCCTCAGGGTGGAGTTAGATAGTGGTGGTGTCGCAGATCGTGAAGGTATCTGGACTGAGTAATTTTGAAGAAAACCCTTTGTTGTTCACCTCTCAGCAAGAGTTTGGCAGATGGGGTTACTCGGTCACAAACGTGACGGATATCCCATCCACCGTACTACAATTCCTTTATAGCCTATGGAACTTGTAATATGGTGGACGGGATATCCGTCACGGTTGTGACGGAGTAACTGCTCTGCCAAACTCTAAATCAGGCCCTAAATACCTAGGGGCATATTTAAGGAAAGTGGCGCTACACCTAGTGCAGTGGCACTTTTTGTGCACCCCATAGCGCTCACTTACCTCCAACATGTGTGCTCCGTATCTAAGATACAGTGGACCATGGCTCAGGGTAGGGGGCAATAGTGTCATTTTTATGGATGCAATTGATGTACTCTGCAGGAGTAGTGCCAAAATATTGGTGCTACTCCTGCAGAGTACATAGGGGCCCATTATAAATAATGGAAGCCCCCTTTAACGCCTGCTCTGAGCAGGTGTTAAAAGTGCCATAAAAAATGAAGCAAGGAAATCAGTTAGATTTCCTTGCACCATTTTTTCGACTCCCCTAATGGGGGAATGCCCCTTTGCATAAATTATGCCTAGTGCAGGCATAATGTAGCACAAAGGGTTACAAAGTGGCGCAATGCATGTATGCATTGCGCCACTTTGTAAATATGGTTCTAGGATTTTAGCCTCAGTGGGCCACATTATCGTTAAAAATAAATGACGCTAATGTGGTGCAAGGTGGTGCTAGGGGCTTATAAATGTGCCCCTAAATGTACAACCATCTTAGAGAGTTGTACGTCAGAACAACAATATCGACTGACATAAATATCATGCCCTAACTATTATTTGCATAAATAATGCTTCATTGGGTGTGGGTTAACTATTACCAACTCCAATAGCGACATCACTGTAAATGATGAGAAATTGGCACTATATTTCTCATGCAATATTTAGGCTGCAATATTCAGGTACCATGCCATTTAGGCAAATGTGGAAAATGCAAAGTTAATACTAGAAATGCTGTATTGCCACCACCAATCCAGTTAATTGGATACTTCTCACATATACATATATTCGAGGAAATGTCACATCTAGAGTCCAACTATACATGGCCAACAATCTGGTTGAAAATCCTGCAGCCTGAAATTATGAATACTTCCAGAATGTCTTCTCAATTATATGGTTTTTACTGGTTTCTGTGCCAATTCCAGCAGCTTTCTATTATATCCCTTCTAAGGAAATCACAAGAGTCAATGTACTATTGTAGGTAAGTTTATTGAAAAAATCACAGCAAGCTTCGGCCAGGGGTAGAAGCCCGGGTCAACTGACAATCTGTGGAATCTTACCTGTGAACATTCTGTTCACAGATAAGATTCCAGTGAGAACATCACACATTACCCTTTGTTATACTTTACACAACTCAATTGATAAAACATTAAAAAACAAATTTGAGATAAATAGAAAATGCAAAGTAGTTAACCTGAACACGGTTATAAGATGTCCATGTGTAACATCTACTATCAAATGAATATACATAATTAATCTGAACAAGGCTATAAAGTATACATTTGTTGCATCTACCATCAAGAAATGTCTAATACATGTGATGATCCTTATGCCATTTAGGTAGATGTTTCTCATCCTTTGAACCAAAATGTGAATCATCTTGTTACTTTCTTCCACCTATAGCCGCTGTCAAACGTTATCGCACCTTTAGCCAAAACAACCCTTCTATCCTGACCACTTTGCTCATACTCCACACATTACCATCTGACAATTCAACTACCTGATTACCTACTCCAAGAATCTTTAAAGGATTTGAACACTTTGATTCCCCAGTTTTCACAATCGGTCCTTTCTTTACCCGCACCCACACACCAACATTCATAGTTTTTGTCTCTGGTGGAATTACAATGAGTTCCAGGTTCAGACATTGATTTTCCTTCAGCCCATCTGCTTTCTTTACCTCTCACCACCTCTTTTTCCCCTTTATACTTTAAATCCAATAATCACATTGGTTTCAGATTGCACTCAGCCTCTCTTCCTCTCGTTTTCTCAAATGGAGGTTTTTCCCAGACGATCTGGGACTGGTGCGATAAATTCATTGATTCATTGATGACGGTCTTTTCCATTTGATACAGCCAACTGCACACCTTCTTTAAAAACTCTTATTCATCTTGCTACAATGCCATTACTCTGCAGGTAGTAAACAGATGTGCGAATATGTTGAATACCTTAGCCAGTCAAAAACTCCTTCATTTCACTTGATCTCAGTTGTACACCATTATCGGTTACTAATTTCTTAGGAAATCTCTCTTGTTCAAAAACATCTTTCATGAACTGAATTTCACTCTTAGACGTGACCTGGTTTACAGTTTTGACCTCTGGCCATTGTGAAAACAGTTCAGTCAAAACTATGGCATATATTTGACTCTTGACTAGACACATGGAACTAGTTATATCTAAGGAAACTCTCTCCTATATCTTGCTCAGTCTTGACGTGGGTAATTTGGTGTATTCAATTGTCTGACTATCTTCAAATCCTCAATCTACTCTAGGCCACCAGAAAACACTTCTAATTCTTCTCTTCATGCAACTCATTCCTGGATGTCCCTTATGACCCATGTCTATGACAACTTTGCACAAACTCACCGGTACCACTGATTGCACACCCCTAAACAATAGACCTTTTTGTTCTGATAACTCGTTGGCTACATGAAAATAGGGCAGCAAATCATCATCAACTAGTCTTTTACTTGGCCAATAGGAGTCTATTGTACTCCAACACCTTCTGGATTATCACATTTTCATCAAATGCTTCTCTTCACTGCTCTTCTGTAATGTACCCTCTTGACGCTTCACAAATAGATACAACTTTTTCCAAATCATCATCTTGAACCTGAACCTTGTCATCCTCATCTCCTGGAAGTCTAGAAAAACAGTCTGCTAGGACATTTCTAGCACCTGGCACATACTCTATCTTGAAGTGTGTAGGAGGCTGGCCTGGCTTATAGTGGGTACCTGATGGTACTTACACCTTGTGCCAGGTCCAGTTACCCCTTATTAGTAGATTAGTAGTGTTCTAGCAGCTTAGGCTGATAGAGGTAGCTATAGCAGAGCAGCTTAGGCTGAACTAGGAGACATGCAAAGCTCCTACTATACCACTTATATCATATAGCACTATATCATAAGAATCACAATACTCAGAGTTATTAAAAATAAAGGCACTTTATTTTAGTGACAATGTGCCAAAAATATCTTAGAGGATATACTCCCTAAGGAGGTAAGTAAAATACACAAAATATACACACAAACCAAAATCAGGTAAGTAGACAGTTAGAAAAGTAGTGCAAACACTGTAGGATACAATAGGATGTAATAGGCCTAGGGGCAACACAAACCATATACTAAGAAAGTGGAATGCGAACCTCTTAGGGACCCCAAGCCTAGTGTAGTGTGTAGAGGGTCGCTGGGAGTGTAAGAAAACACTGAGGGTGTCCAAGATACCCCACCCAAGACCATAAAAAGTAGGAGTAAAGTTACTCTTCTTTCCCAGAAACACACTAAAGTCGTGATAGGAGATTCTGCAAAGACCACAACTGACTGCAAAGCACTTAAGACGGATTCCTGGACCTGAGTACCTGTAAAGGAAGGCGTCCAAGAGTCACAAAAGTGTCCGGGGGGCCAGGAGCCCACTAAACCCCGGATGAAGGTGAAAAATGTCTGCCTCCGGGTGGGAGAAGCTGAAGATTCTGCAACAACAGAAGATGCCAGGAACTTCTCCTTTGCACAGAAGATCTTCCACGGTATGCTGGAGGATGTAGAGTTGTTTCCATGTAGAAAGACCACAAACAAGCCTTGTTAGATTTAAAGGTTGTGATAAAAGAAAATGGGTGCTGCCCAGGCCCAGGAAAGACCAGGAGGTCGCCCCTTGGAGGAGGAGACACAGGGGGCGCTCAGCAACACAGAGAGCTCATGCAGAAGCAGGCAGCACCCGCAGAAGTACTTGAACACAGGTTCAAGAAAACTGAGCACGGCAGTCATCTCAACACTGCAAAGGAGGGTCCCATGAAGCCGGTGGTCAACTCAGCGAGTTGAGCAATGCAGGACAGAGTGCTGGAGACCTGGGCTGTGCTGTGCACAAAGGATTCCTTGCAAAAGTGCACAGAAGCCCTCGCGGCACTTAAGGGAAAACACTTCCTCCCTTTCGCTCGGTGTACTAAACCAATCCATTTTTGTTTTGAGCTCCTTGGTTTTATCTTTTTTAATACAGTGTACCTCTTCAGTTATTTTATTAGATAACTCCTTCAAACCTAGTTTAATTTCCTCAAATTCATGTGCTATACTTATAGCTTTTTGTAAGGTTAACTCTTCAACTAATAACAATTTCTCCTGAAGTTTAACATCTCACATTTTGTGTACAATTTGGTCACATATTGTTTGATCTTGAAAGGCCTCATAGTTACATTTCACAGCTATATGCTCAGATCACTGATAAATGCATCAGTTGATTCATTAGGTAGCTGGCCCCTTCCCAAAAACCTATGTCTATCAACAACCTCATTCAGTTTTTTATAATGTCCATCTATTTGTTTTAAATCCTATTCATATACATTCTCTTCAGCGTCATCCTCCTCCTCTACATTTAATTGTGATAAGTGACATAAAATGTGTCTCCCCTCTGGCCCCAGACAGTGTTTCAATATGGAAAGCTTTCTCTTGTCTCTGTACATATCCCCACCTATCACCTCTAAGTATGCCTCAGAAACATCTTTTCAAAGCAACCATTCTAAATTGGGATCCCCAGCGGTGGATAAAATAGGCACTGGAGCTGAAATGCCTTCCATATTATGAGCAATAGTAAGTGGTTGTAAAACTTTGTTAAAAGTTCTCTAAATAGAAGGTAATGGAAATAAACCATTAGATCAACACTTATTGAATAGCTGGTGTGCGAACCAATGTTATGTGAAATACATTACTTGATGTCATTAACATTCATGCGATTCACTGAATCATCAAAGTATGATGTGATTTGCCTCAAACATTACTATCTGGGAATGTCCCAGATTTTTCAAAACATAATGGGGGTCATTCCTACCCTGGTGGTCATAGACCGCCAGGGTAGGTGACGGAGGAAGCACCGCCAACAGGCTGGCGGTGCTTCCGGGGGCATTCTGATCGCGGCGGTAAAGCCGCAGTCAGAAAAGGGAAGCCGGCGGTGTCCCGCCGGCTTCCCGCTGCCCCAGGGAATCCTCCACGGCGGCGCTGCAAGCAGCGCCGCCATGGGGATTCCGACCCCCTTCCCGCCAGCCTGGTTCTGGCGGTTTTCACTGCCAGAACCTGGCTGGCGGGAACAGGTGTCGTGGGGCCGCTAGGGGCCCCTGCAGTGCCCGCGCCACTGGCATGGGCACTGCAGGGGCCCCCTAACAGGGCCCCACATTGATTTTCAGTGTCTGCGTGGCAGACACTGAAAATCGCGACAGGTGCAACTGCACCCGTAGCACACCAGCAACTCCGCCGGCTCCATTCGGAGCCGGCTTCCTCGTTGCTGGTGCTTTCCCGCTGGGCGGGCGGGCGGCCTTTTGGCGGTCGCCCGCCCGCACAGCGGGAAAGTCAGAATCACTGCGGCGGTCATTTGACCGCACTGCGGTGTTCTGGCGGGGGAACTTTGGCGGGCGGCCTCCGCCGCCCGCCGAAGTTAGAATGACCTCCAATATCTGCTATCAGTCACAGGTGTACAGCTCACCCTATTTTTTTTGTAAATGATGTGATCCACTTTGACCATGCAAGGAGGTGTGCGAATCACTGTATCTTCAAAAGTGACGCGTTTCCCATCATCTCCCATCATCTCTCTACTCAAGCCTGATAAAGGACTCACAAAGGCATGTGGTGCCTACACTCACACAGGGCCTGAACTGAAGGATACAAGACATGGGGCCAGTTTGACGGAGGTGATTACTCTGTCCCAAATGTGACGGATATCCCATCCACCGTATTACAAGTTCCATTATAGCCTATGGAACTTGTAAAATGGCGGACAGGAAATCCGTCACATTTTGGACTGAGTAATCCTCTCCGCCAAGGTCGAAAACAGGCCCATGGTATGGTGGTCAGTTGATTCTGGGTATTACTCCAAGGTACTAACACCTTTTCCTAGCCTAGGAACTAATGTTTCTATGCTATGATGTGCTCACTGAGTTCTGTCCTAGCTACTTAGTTTACCTTCATTCATAGCTCCTATCCACACTTTTCACATCGTCCCAGTTCTAACAAAACCAGAGCAAGGTGCCCAGGGCATTATTAGGTAATGAAAGTCACATTTCACAGCCATTTTGTGCATATGCAGATTTGCTTTCTGAATCTCTTCATGCATAAGATGTGATGGGGAAAATAGAGCGTGATGTATCAGTGGCAGGTCCCAAATGGGGGGTGTAAATTGTGCCCCAACTTTTTGCAACCTGCCCAGCACTTTGTGAAGCAACTAAGAAAGTAATGAGTTACATTGCAAAAAGAATATTCGTAGGAGATGGCAATAACTTCTGCACCATTAATATAACTAAGGCAGGGTGCAATTTTCAACCCCTTCTCCATGAAACGCTAGGAAAAACGGGGATGGTTATCTGCAAAGGACACCACTCCTGCTTTTGCATTTCTGACAGGTGTTGCTATTTGATCAATGGTTTGTGAGCACATCTGCAGTCACATGATATTGATATGTTAACAAAACGATTACGGAATAGGAGCCTCCTGTGATTTGAAATGTATAATGGTCCAACAAAAACTCTTTTGTCAGACTCATAAAAGGGTATCTATACATAGATAAATTCTCTCTTGATTTCACAAAGCCTGTGTTTTGCGATTCAAGGTTTGCAACCCCAACAGTTATTTTGTACACGAGGCGCTTTCTTTTATTTTTCTTTCTAAATCAATCTATTTTGAAGTATTTATATATTGGAGATACAGGAATAAACCTTCAAACCACTGGCTAAATGTCTTCCTGTGAAGGTTAATGCAAGTACACCTTGAGATTCCCATTTAAACGTCTGGGTGGAGGAATGCTTTGTGGGTGGTTTGCAGTTTTAATGGAGAACATAAAAGGTGCCTGCCTAATTAAATAAAAGTAATTTGCAACTAGAGATTTAATCCAGCTCCATATCTTCACTCCAGGCCTGGTGAAAGCAGAGACTTCACCTTAAGCTGTTTAATGCTTGGTGCCAGAGATCAGTTGTGACCCAGTGCTCCAGGGTGTTGACTTCCTGGCATTCGCGTCTTGTGATAAACTTGTTCGATGGCCTAAGCAGGCAGGCATTGAAGATGCTGTCTTTGTGGTACAGAAAATTTCGTTTAAAAGCAGATTGCAAGATATATAGCAATTCTTCAGTGAGAAGGTGCAAATATATTTATTGTGGCATTAGCATTGCAGTCTGCCTGTAACTGACCAGAGGTCTGAAAGGAAACAGAATCTTAATAGTTTATGTTGGCACTGAAGGGGGTCCTACTGCATGCTCCAGGGTTGATAACGCTATGGTATACAGCTGTGGTTCATGATCTTTATGGGCCATGACTCAAAAATAAAAATAAAACGTTTTCTTAAGCTTCTTAATACAGGCAAATGTAAATGAAATGCTCTGTATATCATTTTCCATGTGTTTCTGTTTTAATTGTATGTACTCCAGTCGTGAGAAGATCCAGCACTTATCAGAAAGCATTAGTTACCAAATAAAGTGCATGGGGTGTTGATGGGAAAATTGTGGCAGTGAAAATCAGATCAGACAGTATTCAGAGCACAATCGCTGTATCTTGTGTACAGTTTTCAGAGCACAAGTGCAAATGGGTAGAAAGACAAATGGAAAAAGTGGTGTGGAAATGCATTCCTAGTATCTATCAGCCTTCAGTTAGAGTAATGCTAGCTCAGTGGACTGGCCGTGCTTTCAAGCTCATATTAGAATTTTAGAGGCTTAGTTTAGTTTAATAAATTTGTAGAGCGCATGGCTATCCGGAGGCTTCCCAGTGTCAAACGAGGAAAATTAGACTCCAGCAAGATCTATGCTGTGAACAAGAATGTCTTCAGTTTCTTCCGAAATGGAAATTCCAATATTTACTGCCGGAGATCCAGAGGGAGCGAATTCCAGAGATACCCAGCTTTAACTAAGAAAGAATTGCCTCCCCAAGTTACTTTCCTAAAATGAGGTATGGTCACCAAAGAGGCAGATGAAGATCTAAGTGACCTCTGAGGGACGTAGAGGATGATACTCTTCCTAAGGAACATGGGACCTTTGTTATGAAGAGCTTTGTGTGTCATGCAGATGGCCTTGAAGTTAATCCGTTGCTTAATTTGAAGCCAGTGAAGAGAAGCTAATGCTGGTTTAGCTGACAGCTGTCTGGGAGTGTTCATAAGGAGGCGTGCAGCGGCATTCTGCACAACCTGCAATCTCTTTATTACGTAGTTAGGGGAGCTGAGAAAAAGAGAATTGCCATAATCTAGGCGAGACAAGACCAAAGCTTGAATGAGAAGCCTTCTGGCAATGAAAGGAAGAATGTCAAGAATTTTCCTCAGGGATCTCAATACGCCGAAGCAAGATGCAGCAAATTTTTAGATTGACAGTCAATCCTAAAGTGCAAATCTAGCCAGAAACCCAAACTTTTTGTATTTTCCTTAGGTGAAGAAAACTTTTTACAATCTTCAAGAGCCAAAGAAGGAGACTTGAGAAGGGCTAGGTTTCAAACTATCATTATTTCAGATTTCTTATCATTCAATTTAAGCTTAGAAATAGCCATCCATCTGTCAATGTCCGCAAGGCATAAAGACAGATTGGACTGAGAAGTGTTGCTGGTATTAGAGAGAGATACTACCAGCTGGGTGTCGTCTGCATATGACACCAAGGAAAGACCATGGGGGTCAACAATTTTAGCTAGAGGAAGCATGTAGACATTAAAAAGAGTTGGACTCAACGAAGAGCCCTGTGGGGCCCTGCAAGTGAGAGGAAGCATATTGGAGAGGTACGTCCGAGACAAGACTTGAAAGGTTCTACCTTTCAAGAAGGAGGAGCACCATCTTAACGTTGTACACTCCATTCCAACAGCCAAGAGTCTTTGAAGTAATATATCATGATCAACAGTGTCAAAAGCAGCACTGAGATCAAGTAAAATGATGGCTGCCAGTCCAGTAGTTTCTGAGTGTCTTCCACAACAGCTAGCAGAGCTGACTCTGTAATATGGTGTGGTCTGGATCCCATTTGTGAAGGATGGAGAAGCTTTTGATCTTCAAGGAAACCTGATAATTGCTTATTAACATGTTTTTCCATTATTTTTGATACAATAGGAAGGAGAGCAATTGGCCTATAGTTGGAGAGGAGAGTGGGATCAAGCTTGGTTTTTTTAATAGAGGTTTAAGAATTGCATGTTTCAGGGACTGTGCCACAAGACCAGAAGTTAAGATATGGTTCAAAATATTGTTTAAGATGGGTGAAATTATTGTTGAGATGGATGATAGGACAGGCGGAGGAGCAGGATCGAAAGGGGATCCAGATTTTATGGTACACAGGTAGTTAGTGACTAATGCTTCAGTTGTAGGTTGAAAGGAAGCAAAGGTAACTCTGGACAGTTGAGAGTTGTTATCTGGATAGCACTCTATATTTTGAGAGTGGTTAGGCGGAAATGTTAGATAAATATCTGCAATTTTCTTTTGAAAAAAATGTGCCAAGTCATTGCTATGGACTATAGAGGCCTCCACTAGATTTTCTACTGAAGAGTCCTGAGTCAGTTCTTTGAGGATCATAAAGATCTCTTTGGAAGACTGCTCAATTCTAGATGTGTAGAATACCGACTGAGCTGATTTAATTTCCCCATGGAATAGCCTAATCGCCTCCCTGTGATAATTCTTTCTTCACTTCCTTTCAAGTTGCTTACACGTCTTTTTTTGTAGGAGCAATTGGGGTGTGAACCATGGTTTGATCTTGTGTCTAGCCTTTCTGATGACCGTCTTCATGGGTACTATTGTATCTAAAGAGGTTGAGATGCAATTATTAAATAATTCTATTGTGCAAGAGCCAGGTTAATTACAAGTAGGTTGTGATATGTGTAAATTCTTTAGCCAGTCTGTGTGATTGAGTTTGGACCATTGCCGGAGGGACGCTTTCCTTGGGCTATAATGAGAGGAGGAAAGGGGAAAAGAGAACGTAAAAGACAACAAATAATGATAAGTCCAGATAAGTGGAAGAGGGGCATGAGAGACTAAATTAGGAAGGTTACTAAAGACTAGATCGATAGTATGCCAAGTTGTTCATCCTTCCGTGGGTGGTACACTCAGAAATAGTTAGTTGGATAACATAATTTATAGTTCTAAATACCACATAAGTGTTTTGAAACCATATTAAAAATATTTATTGATTGTTGTCACAAACAAAAGATTATATTCATTGAATACCAAAGTGCTCGTCGGCTGCTATACTTTAGAAAGCAGTACATTATAAGCTATCCAAATAAACAAATATTTGTGCACTAAACATTAATTTGGGAAACAGTCTAAGAGTCAAATTAAGCAAAACCATAATGGCCAAAATTGTGATTACCGAATCAGCAGCCCAAATATGTTGCCTGATTTGGAGTTTAGAATGCAGAACTTCCTTTGGGTGTTATTGTAAAATTTACATTTCCATGAAGGAAGCAGAAGAAAATGAGGTATAGTTCGAGTTCTCCACCTTGGCGGAAGAGCTGCTAGAGGAGATCTCCCGGTGGAAAAGCTCGTCAATGTATCAGTTGGATTGTAGAATTTGTGCCAACATATGTGGGCACTGCAAATGTGCCTTCAATGTGGGGGTATAATTGTTCACACATTTAGGCCCCCATTATGAACACGGAGGTAAACCCCGTCGACTGCCGTGGCGACAGCGAACAGAAGACCGCCACTGGCGGTGAACAGAAACCCGCCATATAATTATGAAAAAATCAGAAACCGACAAAAATCTCCCTGCCACCAGTCACTGCCAGGACCTTGTCGGCGGAAATGCTGGACTTCCCACCCCGCCACCGCCGAGCCCACAAACTCCCCGCCCTCCAAATAATGAAGCACAAAGCACAGCGGTGGTCAGTGGAAGCCGAACGACCATTGGCGGTACAGACCGCCACGGGCAGCAAGTGGACCCAGCAGCAAGAAATGAATACTTTGGCAAGTTTGAAACCCACACACCTGACACACATCTTCAACACTATAAAACACTCACAGACACACCCCACAATCCTTTGCAAAAAATTAGGCCAGCTAATACAGAGAACCCCAGAAGCAGACACCGAACGCCACAATGTCAACAGTGTCAAAAGCAGCACTGAGATCAAGTAAAATGATGGCTGCCAGTCCAGTAGTTTCCGAGTGTCTTCCACAACAGCTAGCAGAGCTGACTCTGTACTATGGTGTGGTCTGGATCCCATTTGTGAAGGAGGGACATGCATTACATGTTGTTGTGCCAACAGATGTGTTGAACTATTATACATACACCCAACCACACAAGAGCACCCTCACCTAGATCCACACAAGACACCATTCACAACACTCACCATGGCACCCCCCAAACACCCACTCTTCACAGAAATGGAGCTAAGGACCATGGTAGACGAGATACTGAAGGTGGAGCCACAAATATTCGGGGCACAGGTCTAGCACACACCCATCGCCAGGAAGATGGAGCTATGGCAGACAATAGTCAACAAGGTCAATGCAGTGGGACGCCATCCACGCACCAGGGACAACATCAGCAAGAGATGGAACAACCTGCGTGGGAATGGAAGGTCCGTGGCATCCAGGCACCGCATTGCAGTCCAGAAGACTGAGGGAGGACCTCCACCAACACCACCGACTACACTGACTGGGAGGAAAAGGTACTGGCCATCCTGCACCCTGAGGGACTCACTGGACTCACTGGAGGAATGGACTCAGGTAAGCCATCTACAATTACCCCACATCCATCACACCTGTAATGCATGCACCACCTCACCCCTCCAACTACCACAAGGACCACAACCATACTCAGGCCACAATCACTACATCCAGTCCCCCTGCATGCCCACAAACCCACTAACAGGCCCACATCCCTCCTCCCGTGCACAGCCACCCACCCCTGCAAGGAATCACAATGGCCTACAGCACCCACAATGCACCTCCACATCCTAAGTAAAAAGCAATTCTAACCTCACGAAAGCATCCTGCATGGCCCCAAAGTGTGAAAACCTGCACAAAACTGCCCAGTCCTGTGCACCCCATCCGATCATACAATTGTAACATACATGTCCATTCCCCCCAACAGGCACCACCACCCATGCCGCCCTGATGGACAGGACGAGGAGTGGCAGTGCCCCACAGGGAGACAGAGGCACCTCCCAGGACACTGGGGATGGAACCCTGGACATTGACAATCACCCTGGCCCCTCACACAGTCCTGGACTGTCACCATCCACCAGCCCCACCCAGGATACCACTGACACCCCTACAACCCAGCCAACAACATCAGCCCAGGGCAACCGTCCCAACACCTGTGTATCCAGGCCACAGACTGGTGGGACACATGGACGGAGGCCACAGTCACTCCCTGCCAACAGGCAGGAAGACGATGACCCCAGTACAAGTGGTACTGCCAATCCTGTGCAGGGGACACAGGCACAGGGGGCTAGGCCCAGTGGGAGGGCATCAGTGGCCCAGGGGGGAGGCCACAGGATAGATGCTGCAGCCCAGGACGTGATCTCTGAGGTTCTGGGAGCATATCATCATACCCAGGACAGATTGGCCCAGATAGGATCCACCCTGAAGCAGAGTCAAAAGATGCAGCTAGCACACCACCAAGAGGCCATGGAGCAGTGGAAACTGCACAATGCCACAATGGCCAGCATAGCAGGTGTGCCGCTGCACCTTGTCCCAACACAGCCTGTGGCCCACACAGAGCAGGAAGCCCCTACTACAGGCCAAGCTACAAACTGGAAAATAACAGCATCAGCAGCAACTGCACATGTTCCACCCTCTCAGGACACACAGGGGAAATCCATCTCAACCCGTACAGGCCAACACCAGGCACCCCTCAGGCCCATATATGGCACTGGAACACCTGCCAAGACCAAGGCCCCCTCAAAGAAGTGACTCTGGCAAGAACTGTCCTCCAAGTGTCCCACTGAATTAACGACCAAACCGTGTGAAAACTACAACAAACTCCTGTAAACATAGATGGACCTACCACTACTGCCAACAAATGCTGCGACCATGTTGCCATATTGTATAACTACCAGTAGCCCACTTCCATCACTAATTTGCACGATTTAATCCCTGCACCAAATAAAACACCAGTTCACCTGTTACAATGTCCCCTGTCATTATGTTGAAACAAAGTGATGTATGGATGCAATTGTATGATAACTCATTTATTATTATCTGAGTAGCAGGAAATGCACCACACGCATTACATGTTGTTGTGCCAACAGATGTGTTGAACTATTATACTATAATGTAACCTGTCCTATGCAGACCTGGTCACAGTGGCAATGAGTATTGACCCAACACCCCCCTAGATGACAAGGCACACTGACAGTATGCTGCACAGAGAGCAATCTCATCCAATTGTCCCACAGAGTTACTGGAAGTAGAGTTGTATAAGTTGGGTCCTGGAATTGACATCTTCCCCCTCCTTATCATCACCATCACTCTCATCCCCTCTCTGAGGAAGATGGTCTGGATATACACCACCCTCCTCCTCCAAGAGGGGGATAGAATTTCTCACAGCCACGTTGTGCAGCATGCAGCAGGCCACCACTATTCTACACACCTTTTCAGGCCCATAGGCCAGGGAACCGCCAGTGATATGTAGGCAATGAAATCTAGCCTTCAGGAGACCTATTGTGTGCTCTATCACCCTCCTAGTACGTCCATGGGCCTCAATGTAAATCCTTTCTGCATCTGTTCCAGGATTCCTCACTGGTGTCAGGAGCCAATGCAAGTTGGTATAGCCAGAATCACCTAGAAAATGGTGCAAAACAGGAATGTGATTGACAACCCTCAGAGGCAGACAGTCTGGCTGTCTGCTATGTGGCAATAAGTGTCAGAAACACCTACCTATGATCCATCCTCTGTCCTCTTGTAGTTGTTCCATCTTGTGTGGCACACTACTGTTCCTCAGCACAAAGGAATCATGGGCTGATCCAGGGAACATGGCATTCACATGTAAGATGTACTGGTCTGCAGAACACCAATTGAATGTTCATTGAATGAAACTTCTTCCTGTTTCTGTACACCTGTTCACAGACTCTTGGGGGGGGGATGATAGCCATGTGGGTGCAATCGATGGCACCTATCACATGGGGTATGTTGGCAAAGGCATAGGAGTCCGACTTGATGGCAGGTAGGTCAGCACTTTGGGGAAACCTCACAGAGGACTGCAGGTGTCGTACAAATGCATTCAGGAATCTGGACAGTATAATGCTAAACATTGGCTGTGAAAAACCTGCACCCATGCCCACTGTCACTTGAAATGTGCCCGTGGCCAGGAAATGGAGTTCAGAGAGCACCTGCACTTCAGTAGGGATGGCAGGCTGATTACGATTAGCAGGTCTCAGTGCTGGATCCAGTAATGCACAAAGTTCATCAATAGAAGCACGAGTGAGTATGTAATAATGATGTGACGCTCCACCATGGTCTGCAAATCAACAAGTGATCTGTACACCGATGGGGCCCTCCCTTGCCACAGGGGTCTGTACCTAGGAAGAGTTGAAAACACATGTGAGGAACACACATACATCTGCACACATTGTTGCTCATTCAGCACTGCTTGCATGATTGTCGACGACACAAATGCTTAGTGTGTGTGACATTACAGCAACATGACCACAATGATATATCAGGACTATTCCGGGGAGGTAATGTATATTGTTTCATGGCTATGGGTGTTTAGGGGACAATATGGCCTGCATTGTGCTGATGAGGGTTTTACAACTGCGTAGTTAAGGCCAAAATGTCTGCCCCCTGTAATCCAGAAGTGTCGTGGTGGAAGTGACCTCATACCGCTAGCGGTTGACGTAATAGCGTAAGGCGGTGTTTACCGCTGTGCGCAAATTCATTGGTTAACATGGTTGTCAATGTGCATTCTTAGCGTATCATGATCTCCGCCAGCGGTGACGGTGCACACCGCCACGGTGCGTACGCGAACTCGTCACCCAAACTTCAATAGACTCCCTGATCTCGTGCATTCAGGTACTCCACTGAGTGTACTGCTGTGTCCTGCCTCTGGTCATGGAAATTGCACGTATTGCAGGGGAAAGGGCCCCGACCTTCACCAACGAGGAATTGGAGAAGCTCGTGGACAGGGTCCTGCCCCTGTACGCCGAGCTCTACGGTCAGCCAGAGGAACAGGTGAGTAGGAGGATTGGGGTGCATGGATGTGTGTAATGGTGGTTGTTGGCTGCATACATGTGGGCATTTGTAACACTGTATGGTCCAGGGTCCCTGACATGCTGCGTGTGTGTGTGTGCTGTTAGGCTGTTTTAAATGTCAGTCCCATAGTGGACATATAGTCAGCTGTATATGATTGGCCATTGTCTGACCTCAGTGTTACTTTTCTGTGTGTCCCTTATAGGTAAGCGCCCACCAAAAGAGGGGACTTTGTCATGCCATCGCCAAGGAGGTGCAGACCCTGGGGGTCAACAACCAGTGGAGCACCCACTGCAGGAAGAGGTGGGAGGACCTGCGGCGCTGGGCGAGGAAGATCTGGGAGGCCCAGCTGGGGAAGTCCTCCCAACGAGGAAGGGGTGCCCGTCGGGCACTGACCCCCCCTTATTCAACGCATCCTGGCGGTGGCGTACCCGGACCTGGATGGGCGCTTGAAGGCTGCACAGCAGTCACAAGGGGGTGAGTACATATACCATATTTTGGCTCCTTGATGGATGTGTGTGTGTACGATCGTATTTATGCTGTCTAGTGGCAGGGACTCTGACTGATGTCCATCTACATAATGGCCCCTGTGGGGAGTAGGGGTGTAAGGGTCAAGTCTGCAGTACGTTAGGCCCTTAAGTTTGTTGGGGAATGGCTGTAGAGCAGGGTTCTGGCCACTAGTCAGGGACATAGCCATGTGTATAGTGGTAGGTGCTGTCTGGTGGAATAATTTCTGGGTGGGTGTATGTGTGAAACACTAATGTACCTCCATTCAGCTATTTACAAGTGTTTCTCCTGTTTTGTCTCCCCATCCCTGTTCTCTTGTGTTGTCTGTGTACATCAGCATCATCTGGTGAGGGAGCTGATGCACCGGCGAGTGGGGAGGCAGCAGCCCACGGATCCTCTGAGGCAGAGTCGTCCGACGCCAAGGGGACCAGTGGGTTGGAGGACGAGGGGAGTACCACGGGGAAGGCAACTACTACTGGAGGTAGTGACTCCGATACCTCCTCCGATGGGAGCTCATTGGCGGTGGCAGACCCTAGTGGGCCCACCCCTACTGTGTCATCTTCCGCCACCCCCCCATATCATCACCGCCCTCCCAGTTGCTCCCCACCGAGTTGCCCGTGTCCGCTCACCCAGAAGGGTGGGCGTCTCCTTTGCCCCACGCACCTCCTCCCGTGCCTCAGTCAGCCCTGCTGCCCTCATTGAGGAGGCTATTAACCTTCTGAGAACCATCTCTGTATGGCAGACAACCATTGTCAATGCCATCCAGGGGCTAGCATCAGAGGTGCAGCAGACCAATGCCTATCTGGATGGCATTCACTGTGTCGTTTCTGGCCTACAGAGATCTTTTCAGGCTCTGGCCTCCTTTTTGATGGCGGACATTGTCCCTGGTCATTCCATCCCCCTTCCAACCACGTCTACCCCTTCCAGCACCCCACTCCCTTCACCCGTTCAAAGCACACATTCTGATATGCAGACATCACCTAAACACAAAAGAAGTACACTTCAAAACACAAGCACCACACCTCCCACCACAAGCATACGCACAGCCAACATACACATGCATACACACCAACATCCATTTCCCCAGTGTGTCCACCTCTTCCGCCTCCCTGTCTGTCCCCTGTACATGCACACCTACAGGCACTGCACCCTCATTCAATGTTGATGACCCTATTCCTGCAGTCACCACAATAGCACACATCCATTCATGCACCCCAGACACCACACCTGCACTCACCACAGCGACTTTAGTTGACACATGCAGCACACTCACCAGACTTGCAGACACCCCGACAACATCCGTTTACACTGGCAGCCTATCTTGTCCCACTGTGTCCACCCCCCTCCTCCCAAGACACTCAAACACACCAAAACACCCACCCATCACACATCCACAATACCCCAGCATACTGTCCAGTCACCTGCGGCCACGTCACGCACACCTACACCTGTCACAACCACTCCCTCTACCTCCACTCCCACGCCTTCCTCCAGGTCCACCCCAATTACACCTAAGAAACTTTTCCTCTCCCGTGTTGACTTATTTGAACCCACTGGCCCACCCCGTCTCGTCCCTAAACGTGCTCACCTCCTTGCCCTGTCCACTCCTCCCACGTCACAGCCTGCCCCTGTCTGCCCTTCCCATTCCCCTGCTACCTCCCCTGTGAGGAAGAGATCCCGTGCTGGCCCAGGAACATCTGCTGCATCCCAGGCCAAGTCCTCTCCACCAGCTGCTGTGACAAAATTTAAGACCCCTCCACCTTCCAAATGGAAATCCAAGCCCCCCCCCAGTCGTAAATCCCCACCACACCCTGCCCCTGTTCCCTGAAGTGCCTGGATGCCCCATTGTTGCCCCTATGAGGTGAAGTACTGTTGATCTTGTGGGAGTCAAGTTGGGGCCATTGTGGCCCATCGGACTTCTTTGACTGTGGACTGGCCATTGGCCTTCTATGCACTTCTGTTGCTCAGTGAGCACAATAAAGGTTAATGTGTGGCCTGTGTTGTTTGAGGTACACTCTGGATCCGTGGTCTCTCGTTTCATTGTTTGGAGGTATTGGGCGCATATATGTACTTTGGGCAGGTTGGATTTGCCTTGTGTCGGGTAAGTACCTCTTGCTGTGGGGTGTATGGCTTGTGCTGCTGTGAAGGGTTGTGGGAGCATTGCAGAGTGGGTGGAGTGGGTGGATATGTATCTGTGCCCTTTCTTCCCTTGTTTAGTAGGTTGCAGTACTTACCGTCGTCGTCTTCGTCGTTGGTCTCGGTCGTGGAGGTATATGGCAAGGAGCATGGCTGGCATGTTCTGCAACTCTCTCTCCATGTCTGCTTCAGCGTGTTGTGTGAGCCTCCGGTGAGTGTGTACTTATATTATTTGGTTAGTTTCCGCCTGGCTTTGCGTGGCAGTGGGTCCCGCCCCAGAACTCACGGCGGTCTAGTGCTTCATTATTTGATGGGCGGGTAGGGCCTTTCCGTTGGCCTGTGGGCGGGCTCTGCCATTGTTGTCGGCACTCCTCTGCTGGCGGTGAGTGGTTTTCAGGATGCCTGTGTTTCAGTTGGTTCATTACTTGGCGGTTCGGACCACATGTCTGTTGGCGGTTGTTACCGCCACCGCCGGCGGGCCGCTGTTTAGCGCCGTGTTCATAATGAGGGCCTTAGTCTCGCTAACATGCTGGGGGAATCCACATTATGCAAGGGACACTATAATCACTTTGTTTCTGAAAATCTGCTATCTCTTGCCTGGTGATCGTTCACAGAGTGGCAGATAAGCAATTCTATAATGGATATTTCATTCACCATTTCTTGAGTTTCAACAGACAAACTATAGGTCACATACTCCATTCTTGCATCAGGGGATATTTAGCTCCAAATGAACCCACCAATGGCACAGGAACTGCAGAAGGTCAACCGAAATTACAACATGGCCATCAACACTACCAGTCATAGATGACCAATGAGAGACTCGGCCACTGAGAGTCTCAGCCACTGTTTGGGAGTTGAAAATCAGGGAATAGCCAGAATCACTGCAGATGGTATTTCTGTCACAGCGAAGGGCAACTTTTCTAACTTTTTGATGTTTAACATAATATGACTTGCTTAATATAACATGCTTCTGTTTTAGCCATTATTGGCTGATTTTGCATTGTTAAACATGGCAAACAGGACATATTGTTTTGTATGATGTCAATTGCAGATAATTAAGGTGTAAATGCGGTTGGACATAGTGCTCATACCATTATCTTCAATGGCTAGAACTTTCTGGAGGTTTTCCTGACCTGTTTGCCTCAACCGGCTGGCGGCTTCTTTTTGTGAAAGATTTCAAATTTTGTTCTGTATTGCATACAAGAAGCGCTTTGTCCATGGTTTCCTAGGACCTAACAAGAAGTCTTGTAAGTTTGTGTTTTATGACAGGAAACTAAGGTGTTCTTTAACGGCTGCTATTGTGAAAGGTTTGCCCACGCTGTATGTGGTAATGATACTGGAATGTCGTTGTGATATGTAAAGAGGGTCAGGTCCACTCATTCTAAACCCCCCTGTGGAGTTTACAAAATGCAAATAACAACCATTTGTGTCCACTGGCCACAATAACCACCTGTTTGGACCTGAAAGTGTTGAATTAAATGTTCCATTTTGTACCAACAGTTTCATTTAAAAATATTAATGGCAATGGAATAAGGCATGCGCTAAATAAAGCTTCCCATCCCTGTATTTGCAAATTTCTAGTTCCCCACACACTCTTTAAGTCAGTCGACTTCAACCAATATTCATAGCCTTCAATAGCCAACTGGGAAACCAAGGAATCAGAATACATTAATTTGGTGTCTGTTAACAGTACATTCTGCAATTTTATAGGAGACAATTTCAAATAATAAGACTCCGCATTTTTAACATCATGCCAAGTAAAATAAGTGAACTTTTCTACATATGTTTTAGAACTCCTCACTGTTGGAGTTGGACAATGTTCCAATTGTGTGTAATTGTAAACAGTTCTCCGGGTGCTGGCTTTATGTATAAAATGATGTCCGAAGTGATGGCAGAACATTTTCCCATATTTTGCTGTTGTTTGGTAACCAGCTTCACTTTCAAACACAGTATAGTATTTAAGCTCAGAAAGCATAGAATCAACTGTTTTCACATCCCAATCATCAAAAACCACCACAGATGTTATTATATTATTCATTGATCTTTAAGTCTATATGGAATTTGAATAATTTCCATTGGCCTGAATTTATTAAAGGGAATTTTATCCCAAACAATCCCGTTAGGAATCGTGATAACTGAAATGTTCATTATGGACAAGTCTCTTCTGACCTTTGTAGGGACAGGTAAGGTTTCAAAACCTCATCCACCATTTCAACAGCAGAGCACTCAAGCACATAATGACCATGTATCAGCAGAAAGAAAACAATGACAAAACCAATCCAGAGAAGGAAGGCAAACACAGTTAACAGGATCCATAGATAACTCCATGGACAAATTAGATAGTTGGATTTAAGCCAATTGAATAGCCTATGTACTCTTGATACAAGTGCAGTTGAAGATGCTGAAGAATTTGAAAAAGAGTCATTGATGTCGGCAAAATATCCAGAAACAGTTTTTGCAAACACTGGAGCTAGTGTTGGAGAAGGAGAACTGGCAGATGTATCCTTTGGTGGTTCGTAGTGAACGTTTCCATCCGTTTGTGTAGAATTTGAGAAAAATATCTCAGAACTTTTGACATTTCTTGTTGATGATGTAGAGACAGGTACTAATAAAAGATCATTTTCCACCCTCCCCAAGCTTGGGAAAGTCTCAACACTGTTGGTTAAATTTTGAAGAGGCACATCCTGACTTGCAGAGGGGTTCAGGAACTGCCCAGGAGTCCTCATGGTCTACTGTGTACGACTGGAGACATAGGCTCTCATTATGAACTTGGTGGTGTGGGCCGCCATGCCAGCGGTGGCAGGAAATCCTGCCATCAGGCATGGCGGCCCACACCGCCACATAATGATGACAGGGAGGGCCGCCATAGGCCTCACCCACCGACAGGCAGTCTGGCGGTGGACGGCATCATTATCCGACAGGGCAGCGCTGCCCCTCGGATAATGATCCCAATTCCCCCGGCCTTTTCCTGGTGGGTTTCCCCACCAGGGAAAATCTGTTTGTTAGTGGTGCTCTGGGCCCCCCCTGGGGGCCCATGCACTTGCCCCTGTGCAGTGCCCCGTCGTGCAGGTCACTGTCGATAGAAAGACCACCAGCCTGAACACGGCGGTGAAAACCACTGTGTTCATAATGAGGGCCATAGTGTGACATGACATTGTCAATTGACACAAATGGTTTTCTTTGGAACCAGGCAGGGGTGGTAAAAGGACCACTGTGGTACTGTGTAGTCCCATAACTGGAACCGGTGCTTGATATGCAGGGCCAAATCCCTTTTTTACAGCAATCTTTTCATGCATTAGATCCCCAACATTTGGAATCCAGCCAATGGATGTTGTTGGTGAATCCCTCATGGAACTGTTGTAATTCCTGCAAGACAGTGACACATTCATTTATGTCAAAAGGTCTGTCTGCCGCCACTGTGCCAGGTCCATCAAGGTCTGAGACATACGAGACATACATAGGTATGCCAAACAGTATCTCATATGGACCTTCTGGGCAGATTATTTAGTGCTCTCTCGGGCTCCATACAGATGGCTAAGCCAACTACAGCCCGTACCTAGTACTTTTGCTGTTAAGAATTTCTTTAAGTCTCAGTTTTTCCACTCCACCACCGCATTTCCCTCAGGATGATAGGGAGGTGAGAAATGGAGTTGGACATCCATCATCGCCATGGTGTCCCTGAATGCCCTTTAGGCAAAAGCAAGGCCCTGGTCTGAATGGAATGCGGCTACTGCATATGTCCCACTGAAGACTTGCAGATCTTTAATAATAATTAGAGCGTCAGCTGTTCATTGTGGCCATACCCATAGAAATCTGGACAGTGTAAGATCACAGTCTCTCAGGTGGGTGTCATACCCACTGGATTTGCAAGGGGCAGGCCGCACAGCAGCCCATGGAGGCAGGACTACATACAGTCCGCCGGCAGTGACGGCTGCTCAGTGGTGGTAGAAGTGTGCTGCTCCTGGTTGGGGGTGGTTCCAGCCCATCTCCTGCAGCCTCAGATGGCTGCCCACTGCTGGTGGTGGTGGTGCAGCTGCTGCTGGTGGGGGGAGGCTCCATCCCATCCCCTGCAGCCTCTGATGGCTGCCCACTGGTGGTGGTGGTGCTGCTGCTGGTGGGGAGAGGCTCCAGCCCATCCCCTACAGCCTTGGATGGCTGCACAACCATGGGTGTTGGTGGGGGCTCCGTCAGAGTCCCTGCCCCAGGCCCCTTGTCCTTCCTGCCTGCTGGTGCTGGCTCCTTGTCTTCGTGGCAGCAGCTGGGTCAGGCTCCTTGGTGTTCTTGGCAGCAGCTGGGGTCAGCTCCTTGGCCTTCCCGGCAGCAGCGGCAGCAGGCTCCTTGGTCTTTCTGGCAGCAGCTGGAGCAGGCTCCTTACCCTTGAGGCTGCCTGATGCAGTCTCCTTCACCCTCAGGATGTGTGCCCTAGATCCTTTCCCACCACAAGAGGGTGTGGTGACTACTGGGCCCATGGACTGGGTGGCTGAGGTGCTTGGCTGGGTTTTTGCCACCCTGGCCATACGTGCAGGACTGGGGGGGAGGGATAGGGAAGAGGTCAATGGTGGATAGGAGAAGCTTTTTAAGGACATTGGGGCGGGACGAGGGAGAAGGTTTGGGAGTGGAGGAAGAGGGAGTGGTTGTAGGAGGTGTCTGTCTGCTGATTTTGGGTGCAGGTGCATGGGCTGGATGCTGTTGTGAGGTGGATGGCTTTTGGGTGTCTGAGTGCTTGTGTTTGTGTACTTTAGGAGGAGGGGCAGACACAGTAGGAGAGGACACAAGGGGTGTGTGCATGGCTGTTGTGGAGGTGCCTGCCAGTGAGGTGTGTGTTCTGCTTGGTGTGGATGATGATGTAGTGCATGCAGGTGTGAGTGTAGATGGAACTGGGACGGAGGTGGAGGAGGAGGAGGGGGAGGGGGAGACAGTGGAAACTGTGGATGTTGGTATGTCTGTATCTGGATGGTGTTTGTGTGAGTGCCTGTGGGATGATGTGTGGTGCTTGTGTTTGCCTTTGCAACTCTTGTGTGTTGTCTTGTGTGCATGCTTGTCTGCCTGTGTGCTTGGGATAGGTTGGGTTTGAGGGGAATGGGATTGGGAAGAGGAAGTTGGAGGGGGGAGGGTGGAAACAGGGACAATGGCTGCCATCAGAGAGGAGGCCAGAGCCTGGATCGATCTCTGTTGGGCCACCAAGCCAGTGTGAATGCCCTCCAGGAATGCATTAGTCTGTTGCATCTGGGCTGCCACCCCCTGGATGGCATTCACAATGGTTGACTGCGCTACAGAGATGGATCTCAGGAGGTCAGTAGCCTCCTCACTCAGGGCAGCAGGGCTTACTAGGGCAGGGTCTGATGTGCCTGGGGCGAAGGTTATGCCCACCCTGCTGGGTGAGCGGGCACGGGCAACTCGATGAGGGACTGCTGGGAGGGCCGTACTGGTACGGGGGTGGCGGCTGTACCTGTAGCTTGGGTGTTCACAGAGGTGTCCTCCACCAGCAGAGAGCTTCCATCGGAGGAGGTATTTGTGTCTGAACTGTCCCCTCCAGTCTCCACCATGGTGCTCCCTTCGGCTTCCATCCCACTGGTGCCCTCACCATCGGTGGACTCCGCATCCTGGGTCCTGTGGGATGCAGCTCTCTCCGTCGCCGGTGCCTCTGATACTCCACCAGATGATGCTAATGCACATAAGGACAGGGTGACAAAACAAAAAGGGGGGGGAGAGACAAAGGATACACTCGGTCAGTAGCTGCACCAACACCACCGTTGGCGTATACAGCATACGCACACACAGGGTACAGGCCTACCCACTATGCATTGCATTACCAGTGATATTGCTAGCCACCAAGCCATGGGAGGGGAACACACTGGGAAATCCAGCACACCTGGGACCCACTAAACCTTCACCAGTAGTGGATGCCTACGAGCTAGGTAGCAGGATTATCCCTTCAGGACCCTTGCCACCAGAGGACCTACGCTGCAATGTCAGGCCTGGCCTAGGGGCACCTACTGACACACATCCCCCACCCGGATACCACCCTACCATGAGTAAGTTGTAATGATGGGCACGGTACTCACCCCCTTGTGGCTGCTGTTATGCCCTCAAGCTCCCATCTAACTCTGGATAGACCACCACCAGTATGCGAGCCATCCGGGGGCTCAGGTTCGCCGGGCACCCCTTCCTCGTTGGGAGGCCATCCCCAGCTGGGCCTCCGTCATCTTCCGTGCCCAGCATCTCTGGTCCTCCCACTGTTTCCGACAGTGGGTGCTCTGCCTGCCATAGACCCCCAGGGTCTGCACGTCCTTGGCGATGGAATGAATATACCCTTCTTTTGATGGGCGCTCACCTGCAGAGGGAATACACACAGGAAAATAGTATTAGTCAGACAGTCCTGCCTGTTACACTTATGGCCCACCATACCCCTTCACATCACCATTTCCACACACATGGCCCAGCACGCAACCTGTACGCCTGTACGCCGCCCAGGGGACATCCACCTACCCCCCTTACACAAGGCCTTCACACACCACTCCATGCATTCATGCCACATGCATCGTGCCCACAGTGTACTCACCTGTGGTCTGGAGGCCCATACAACCGTCCGTACTGGGTAGGACCTCATCCACCAGTCTCTCCAACTCCTCCGAAGTGAAGGCAGGGGCCCTTTCCCCAGTCACATGGGTAGGCCATGGTAGGTTCCAGACACAAGTCACAGCAGCACATGCATTGTAGGTCCTCTCCTTTTGAGGAGTTGTACCGCAGTTCCCGACCGCCTCCCAAAAGGGCGCACAACGTCAGAGGAATGACCTAACTTCCACTTGTCTCTCCACACAGGACAGGCAGACACCATTTCAGGGGGGGGCGGCAGGCACTGGATAATTACTGCGTCACTGTTTCAATTTGGACATACAGGAAAATTCTCACTGACCCATTACAATTTGACAGCATGCATTGTACTGTTGTAGCCCCATTGTTCCGTTTGTGACCGGCTCCTCACTCTTTTGTCCCTTAGATTGCTACCGCTGCGGATGAATAGGAGATGGAGACCTACCCCCATGTACAGACCCCTGGTTGACTTGGCAACGCTGGAGGACAGGCACATTATCCTCACCTACAGACTGGACAGGGCCTCAATCACAGAGCTGTGCGCCCAATTGGAGCCTAACCTGATATCGGCTATTCATCACCCCAGTGGGACCCCCCCTCTTGTGCAAGTTCTATCAGTTCTCCATTTCCTGGCAACTGGTTCTTTCCAAGTGACACTGGGATTGGCAGCAGGAATGTCACAGTCAATGTTCTCAATTGTGCTGACTAGAGTGTTGTCTGCTCTGATTGAACACATGTGCAGCTACATTGTATTTCCCCAGGTGGGAGATTTGGCCACAGTGAAGGCTGACTTCTATGCAATGGACATATCCCCAACATAATTGGTGCGATTGATGGAACACATATTGCATTTGTCCCCCTGTCAAAATCAACAGGGGTTCAGAAATCGTAATAGCATCCACTCAATGAATGTACAGATGGTGTGCTTGGCGGACCAGTACATCTCCCATGTCAATGCTAAGTATCCTGGGTCGGTGCATGATGCCTTTGTCCTGAGGAATAGCAGCATCCCAAATGTGATGGGACAACTACAGAGGCGCAGGGTGTGGCTAATAGGTGGGCCCTGGTCCCCACCCAATAGATGTTGGTGTATGGTATGGTGTGGGCCATATGGGATAGTGTGTGGCTAAATGTTGTCCCTTAATATTTGCAGGTGACTGTGGTTACCCTAACCTATAATGGCTACTGACCCCTGTGAGGAATGTCGGGACAAGGGCAGAAGAACATTACAATGAGGCACATGGGCGAACCAGAAGGATCATAGAAAGAACCTTTGGCCTCCTGAAGGACGGGTATCGGTGCTTCCATTTAACAGGTGGATCCCTGTGCTACTCACCCAAGAAGGTCTGCCAGATGATAGTGGCATGCGGCATGTTGCACAACCTTGCCCTGAAATGCTACGTACCTTTTCTGCAGGAGGAGGAGGCTGGAGATGCCCGTGTGGCATCAGTGGACCCTGTGGACAGTGAGGATGAGGAGACAGAGGATGAGGATAAGGACAACAGAACAATATTTCCAATGACATACAGGTCAGACAGTGTTACTTCACATTTCATTGTCATTATTTTGAAATTCTTTGGCACTGGCATGCTGTTATTTCCCACTTCTATGCCCACTTACTGTACCCTTTGGCAATTCATTTTACAGATGTTGGTGCCTCACAATAGCTCCTGGTGTGATCACTGCAGCCAACTACAGGTCTTTCATATGTGCCCACTTACTGTACAGTTGAATTGCAATGTTTGTACCTGGTTAAACGTATACATACTTGAAAAAATTTGACATACTCTATACTACTATTTTTCCCAAGGGTGTTTATTGAAGTGCTAAGATATTGAGGGGCAAGTGCAATGGGATGGGGTGATGATGGAGGAAAGTCCAGGGTATTGTTCTAGTCTGTAGCACAGGTGCATTGTCCCTGAGAACAGGGTGACAGAGTGGGATACAAGGGTGACAATCAGGAGAGTCTCATTTCCTAGCAGGGGTCTTGGCAATAGTCTCTGGCTTCTGCCTGGATCACAGGGAACGTTTGCGGGGTGGTTCTCCTTCTGCAGGGGGAGGGGTGCTGGTTGCCTGTTGGTCCTGTGGCGGGGCCTCCTGTCCACTAGCGGCAGCTGGAGAGTCGGTTCACTGGGCCTGTCCTCCCTCTGGTCCACAGCACTCCTCCCAGTGGGTCGTAATGTGGTGGGCGTTATTCTGTTGGCGTAACGGTGCTGGTTTGGATACCGCCAGTTGATCACTGACCTTTGGGCTGGCAGAATTCTGTACGTAGATGAATAGTGACTGATTGGTGTGTGTGTGTGTGCCGTAATATGGTGAACAGATATCTGTAAAAGTATATGTGTGTATTCATCAGTGCATACAAGAAAAAGTACAATAGTTCAAGAACAAAAGAAAGTAAATTATAGTCCCTAATATAAAAAGAAAAAAGGTACCAAAGAATCAGCATATCCTGTGATGTAAATGCACTGATATGAAAACGTGCAAGTGACCAATAGCACCGACAATCCATGTGATTAGAAACCTCCAAGAAAATATGTGTGCGATAGTAAAGATTGCAGACCATCCAAAGTAAAGAAATAGCCGGAAACCCAATAAACATAGAATTGTATACCTTCAAAGTGTAAGTGTAGAGAGTGGGAGTTCCATGAAAACCGGATTGTAATACCATCTCCAATTAGATTAATATTATCTGGTAGGATAAAGGAAATAGCAGGCCATGATAAGCCTGAAAAGGAAAAGAAAACAACGAGACACTGTCAGTGGCGAAAAACGCGATCAAAATAATGTCAAACTGCGTACACTAAGGCATGGTACGAAAGGGACAATAATGAGACTGGTATGGTGAGGAAATAAAGCAAGCCATAGTCTCAAAAGGTCAGTGGGTGGGAGTGAAAACAAAGAGTGTGAGCGGGCAGACTACGGCGGTGAAAATGAGGTAAAGAAAATGCCAAACACGTAAAACTGGCATGAGTCCAAAACTTTCATTTAGGTAACTTACGCAACAAAATCAGGCAGTACAGCCGAAATTACGGTGCAAGCCCGAGTACCCGGGCGAGCGTCCAAATCAAAATATCTAAATCAACAGGACGATCTGAAAATGTGTACACCAAGTTTGGTGTATCACTGTAAAGCATTAGGCGATGGAGAGATAAATCCCTACAAGTTGGAACACCCGTCAATGAAATGCATGGTGCTTGAAAGGCAGCGCGTATATATTACAGCACCCGAAAATTACAAAGCATTTCGGCGTGTATAAAAATAAAGGAAAGTCTCAGTTGTAACTAGCACAATGGGAGAAAATCCAAACGTACGACAAGCAAAAGTGTTCTTACCCAAGAACAAAATGTGGATCCGTGCCCGAGGCGTCGGAAAGCCGAGTGAACGCTACTCACTTGAAAAATGCTAGTTAAATAGGTACACGTGAATGATGATAAAATAAACAACGGACTACCAAGTAAGAGAAGACACAGAAAAGAGTGGGGGCCATTTTGAAGAAGGGAAGTAAAACTAAAAAGTGCAAAAGAAAACCATATCCAGCTTGGATGTTAATGAGGAGAGATAGAGATCATGTATAAAGCATAAGTGCATAAATGTTAAGGTAGAACTATTAACCCAGATGAGAAAGCTAACATACAACTCCATATTAAATGTAAAGTGCATGAATGAAAAAAAGAGGGTGAATTACAGAATATATAGCACAATGTATACTAAGTTGTCAAAAAAGTTACATAATTTGTAAGCACAGTGGACTTGCCATGTAGCAATATAAGGAGAAAGCATACAAATGTGGATTATCAATCATATAAATCATACAAATGACGAGTCGGATTGGTATTTTAGAAGAATGTATGTAAGTCCTTGTCGATGTTAATATCTTCCTCAACTGCTCTAAGTCTAATAATCCAACTGCTTTCCAGACGTCTTAGCAAGAGAGTTCTGTTACCACCTCTGGGTAGTGAGTTCACCACATCAATACCATGTGCATGGATACCTAACACCTCCCGCTGTCCATGGTTAGAATTGTAATGTACCGCAAAGGGGTAATTGACATTAATATTGCGGATGGCTCTGATGTGTTCCTGTAGTCTTTCTGTAAGAGGTCGAATGGTGCTTCCGACGTAAATGCGATTACAAATACAGATTAAACAGTAAACGACAAATTTGGTATTGCAGTTAATGAACATCTTAATCCTATGAGTAACTGGTGTGTTATATTGAAAGTTCACCATTTTATCTTTAATATAGCAACACATGTTACAATGTCCACATTTAAAAGAGCCCCACGGTGGTGTGGGCAACCAAGTGTCTTTTGGGTCTGGAGAAAGCAAACTGTGACAGTGGTACTTGCGTAAGGCAGGTCCCCTACTATAAGTGATACTGGGTTTAGAAGGGATACTCTTCTTGAGATGCCCATCTGCTAGTAGGAAAGACCAGTGTCTCTGGAAAATGTTGTATATGTGTGAACTAAGTGCGTTATAGGGAGTAATAAAAGACAGGGGTCTTGAAGACTTCCTCTTTGTAGATGGGACCATTGTATGTACTACATGGGAATTTAGTAGTGTCTCTTTTAGATCTGCTTTCTTCTCCTACAGAAGTCTGTGTTTGATGGTGTTCCCTTTTGAATCTCTGAACCAGTTCTGGCACCAGGATTGCAGATATTCATTAAAGGACTGGACACAATAATACGAATCACATACAGTGAGTGTTAAAAGTTCAGGATAGATATGCTCTAGTGCCAATAATAAAGCCTTAAGCCTTGCCAATTGTGCAGCGCCTAAGGTCTAGGTGTAGATGTTTTGGGGGGAACTTGCCATCCCTCATGAATCCGCCACAGCACAGGCGGTGAAGCATTGTTGTTTGATGACTACTGCAGGTTGCGCAGAACAGTCAATGTAAATAATTATTTGGTATTGAGCAATAGGCAAAATATTTGTAGATGTTGGGTATTCAAGTTCATATTGAAGGAATTCTTGGGTTTGAAGTTTTGGATCA
Organism: Pleurodeles waltl; assembly: GCF_031143425.1. Taxonomy (NCBI): domain Eukaryota; kingdom Metazoa; phylum Chordata; class Amphibia; order Caudata; family Salamandridae; genus Pleurodeles; species Pleurodeles waltl. Next base: position 185,903,711 of record NC_090445.1, on the reverse strand, counting down.
AATACTTAATCAACATCAGTTTGCCATCAGAGATGTTGCCCATTGGCTAAGATGTGGTATAATCCTTTTGCGTTCAGGATGCTGGCTTTTGTGAAAGCCTCTAAGGCTGCCATTCGGGTCACAATAACAATGTGTTTCTCCTGGACCACAGGTCTCTCTTTTATGACAGCCATCTGAACAGCAGTCAGAAGTGTCTCAGTGGGAGCAAAGCATTGTTCAGCTGTGGAATATAAATGTGATTTGTATGCTATGGGGACGGTATCACCTCAATTGTATGTTACAAAGGTGATTACTCATTTGTTTTTTATCTTGTGTATGTGGATCTTTTGCTTCAAGCATGTCCTGCTGTAATGCTCTGAGAATGCATGTGTGTTCAAATGTCCAAGTCTGGACGTATCAAACCATAAAGTATTTTTATTCATTGTTCATAATTTGTGATGTATGTTCTGCCAAAATTGAAAAAACAACAAAGATTGTAGCTGTTTGATAGTATTCAGTGGTTGCAATAGTGTGCATTTTTCTAGAAAGTGGGGCGCCAGGCTCTTCCCTTAGTCTGATAACTCTTATCCCAGAAACAGGACACTGAGAAAGTCAATTTTTGATTCTTGAAATTGAATTTGTAACCTATTTCATCAAAACCCACCACAATGCAGTCCACCCATCTTAGGTGTATGACCAGGTCATTATCTGTTAGATAGATGTCATCTACATAGGACAACACCTTAGAGTCAATGTTGTGTAGTATGGATGTTACATGTGCTGAGAACAGGCCAGGACTGTTCTTATACCCTTGGGGGAGTCAACAAAAGTTTTGTTGCAAGCCTATCACACTGAAGGCTGTCAGATCCCTGCTTTCTGGCGCTATATTTTGGCAGAAAAGAAATTGGAAATATCCAAGGTTGTTTTGTATTTTTTGCATGCTAAATTGTTGATAAGTGCTGTGTGCATTTTGTATAGAAAATATGCATGTGTGACTGTTTAAATGACTGTAATCTAAAACTATTCTATATGAATGGTCTGGCTTAGCTATGAGGAACAAAGGGTTGTTCATTGTTGATACACAGGGTTCTACTACGGCCTGGTACTCGAGTTGTGTGAGTATTTTCCTCACTGGTGCTTTAACTTCAAGTTTAATGGGGTATTGTGGTTGCAGTAGTGGTACCGATTTTACTGATATTTGGTGGTAGGGGGAGTTTTTGTCCCATCCTACATGGCTGCAATACAGTGCCAGGGCTTTTTCCAATGCCCAATCTATTGCATAAGCCTGTCTTAATTCATTAGGAACAAGGACCGAGAAAGATCGGATAATGACATCTTCCCCTAATGGGAGATTACAGACAAATTCTGGTGGCCAATCTTTTTCTGCCAATAGAATTTCATAACACAATGTTAATTTTTTCCAGAATATAGCTTTAATTGTGCACTCTATATCTCCCTCAATTTATATTTCTGATTTGTAAACCCTATCTGGGGGAGATGTGCATGTCCACAGTTTTAACATTTAAAAAGTTGTTAGTTGCTGTCACTTTCAGAAGCTCTTGAATATTCTGGCGAACAATTGTGACTTCTGCCGCACTGTGTATAAGAGTCAGTGTCCATGTCCTGTTCTTCAGTAAAGTTCTCATTATGTGTGGCATTACTAGTTGAAATTGCTGTCACCTTTTTCTTTTTAAACTGTGCTTTCTGTTGGGGAGGTTTCCCTTCTTTTTTTTATGGAAGTTCAGATGAGCGTTGAGAATCTTTTCTTGGGTTCACATACTTGTTTTGTTGCTCAGAACACCCTCCTCTCTCACTGTGTTTATCCGGTGAGTTCTGGAAGGAACGAGATTGGCGTGTATCAATATACTGGTATTTATCAGAAGTAAAATATCCCTATTTTTAAAATTATAGCGTTTCTCAGAGGTCTCCAAATGCAGTGATTCTCTTTTTTGTTTTACATTGTCTTTGGTTTGTTTATGTTTATTCCATCGTTTCTTTGAACCTTCAGCTGTTTGTTTGGCAGAATCCTTATTAGATTTACCTTATAATTGTGGTTTGCCTGGTCTGGCTTCCAGACTATCCCGGCCTATACTGCTATAAGTTTTGGTGATAATCTTAGGCAGCTCACGTTCTTGATCCTGTACAGCAACATCCCAGAACTTCTGGAATTCTGCCAATGCTACAGCTTCCCCTTTAATGTCACTTAATATTATTGAGGATACTGTGGCAAAATTACCTATTTCTACCGCCCTTGTACCTATATTGGGGTGTGGTGTATATGTCGCCAATTCTGGCGACGTAGGCCCGTCATTTCTTACAGGACATAGTCTGACATTCTGTGAAACGTGTGGTAGGGTGCCATCAAGCCAATTTGGAGTTATTGATAAGACAGTTGTATTTCTAAATATGCATATGGTCTACATTTTGAGTTTTTTTAGCTGGAATGTGATAATAAAATGTATGTTTGTTCTCGTTTGCTGCTGAAAAGGTGATCCAAGAGTAAAAAAATTCAGTTATGTATGCATTGTGAGCCTCAATGACAAATATAACCTCTCCTCCCTCTTCTGTAAGGCCATTATTTCTTAATTGTGTTGTGAGGGGGAGTCTCATGTTTGCTGCAATTATGACCCTGTTTTAGTCTGCCATTTAAAAAAAAAATGGGATTGAATTGTTTATAGATAGAAACACCAGTTGGGGAGATCCTTTTAAAGGTTCAGGCTTGGACAACTTACAGTGTCAAATACGTACTACCTATCTAGCTGAGGAGGATATTCCCTAATAGAAAGGAGGTCTCCGTATACGGTAATTAGGGTGCCTTTTGCATATGATGAGACAGAGATACTTGGGAGATTTCTAAAGTCAGTGCCTAACCAACATTGGTGGCACCATATTGCAGGACGCTCGTTGTGGTAAAGGGACTGCTGGATTTTTGGGTGACCGCACCACAGAGCATAGGGGACTGAGTCTGAAGCCACAGCGTGTGACAGTTGTCGGTCTAACTCTTCCGGCTACCTAGCAGCATTTGACCAGTACCAGAGGTAAAGATGATTTGTGGCAGCCTATCGCATGACACTCTGTGACTCCACAGATGAGTCGTGGTAGAACAAATCGTAACCCATTCTCTTAGTTATACGAGTCTCATACAAGCAAAAATAAACAGAAGCAGAATCTTGATTCAATAGGTTTTATTTAAGCAACTGCATTCTATGTCAAAAGGCATGAAATGTGATTATTATTATAATGAAACACAACACTATCACTGCAGCGACCAGGAAAGTGAAACAGGAAGAGTCCCACCATACTGACACAATGGTGTATCTAATATCCCTGCTAACACTACTAAGTTTTTACATGAGAGCAAATAGCAGTGGGAGCCCTAATCTGCCCATATAGTCCCAGGAAGGAAGCCCAATCCCCATACTTGTGTTGGAGGTAAAGAAGAGGTCTGTTAGTCTGCTAGGAGTCCTCCCACGTAGATAAAGAGGAATCACAAAGTTTCAGAGGAAACTGCGATGACGTGAAGCATGAGATGGAAGGCTGGCTGGAATGTTCCTGCTAAGATGATAAGGGCAGTATGTTGTTTTATAATAAAACATCTTGCTGTACTGAGAATTGCTCTGATGTGACAACATGTATTTTTCTTTGGAGGGTAGTTATTGTACTCTCTGGACCGGCAATACCCAGTAAACTATTGTGTGCAGCCTTGGAGTGATCACAGGACGAAAGTGTTCTGCAAAGAAACAAATAACAAATTCTTCATGGAAGGGCACCTGATAAAAATAATAAAACACTGCCACTAAAATGAAGCCTTGCTAAAATAATAAGAGCAATATACTGACACATGACTAGGTGAGAGGGCACAGGCCTCAGACCCAAGCAAAATTAAATGTGCCTAACAACCTCACCACAGCACAGCATCATTTGTGTCCTCATCATGTCTTATGCTACCATCACTACTGCCAGCACATTATCATGTTCCCTCTGCATAATACCCTCCATGTGTAAGTGAGTGGTATTTTATTTTGTCCCCTTTCACCAGTATTAAAAAACTGAGGGCCTGATTTAGAGTTTGGTGGGGGTTACTCCATCACAAATGTGATGGATATCCTCTCTGCCGTATTATGATCCCAATATAGCCTATGGAGATCATGATAGAGTGGATGGGGTATCCGTCATGTTTGTGATGGAGTAACACGTCCGCCAAACTCTAAATCAGGCATTAGTTATTAGTGTGGGTCATCCCCGGTTCACCAGTGTCCACTTCTTGATGGGCATTCTGCTCATCCACGCCTGAGTCAATAGCTCTCGAACTCCCTCCTGCAGAGACCCAGCATGTCAATATTTGTCGCTTTCTCTGCTGTTTTGGTGGCTGGAATATTTGAACCATATTGCAATGTTAAGCTTGGCTACTGGCTTCTAGTACGTGGAGATCGTGCATAGACAGAGGGAAATGTTGGTAAGGCTCTTTGGCCAAAAACATGCAAAAGAGTGAAAAAAATGTGTTTCTGCATAGAGTCTAGAAATAAATATATGACAGTAGGAATTCCATGTCTATAGATGCACATCGGGGTTATTCAGGCAGAAAAACATGTGGCACAATGGTCAGGCCATATGAATTTGTCAAGGCAGGCACCATCTGTGGGGCTTGCATTGAAAGGGGCATGTTGGTGGAGGAAGAGAAAGCCATACCTAAACATTCTTTACAACTCTCTAACTTAAAGGTGTATAGCTGTGATGAAGTGGGTTATCCTGCCCAAGTTTGTTACAAATGGACTAAGGTGAATTAGTAATGCACATGCACTCCCAAAACAAAGTGTTGCGCTCTACTGAAGAAGAACAACTATCCTGAAACATGTGTTTAGAGATACACAGCACTAGCTTCACCAATAAGGGTGAAAAATTAAAGACTGCCACCGAAGTATGTGTTATTTACCATGATGCATTGGGGCAAACGCAGTGCTGTAATGTGTGGGGTGTGCTTCCATCCTCTTTTTGTTTTAATTTGAAATTCCACTAGAGAGTTTGGGGTCGGTAAAAACAAAATAGGGTCGATTTTGCAACTGTGACGGCGGACCCAAGAAACATATGTTTTTGCCAAATCGTATTTACAAAGCCAAATTCACCTTTTGTGTGTGCTTTTGTCAGACTAACAAAAAAAGCTGAATATATTTTAATTCTTTCACTCACTCAGCCTCTGCCCACCCTCAGTTCGTGGGCATTGACTCAGCCAGCACTGCCAGTCAGATCAATCCTTCAGTTTAACCTCAACCCCTTGATTTACTGCGACGCAGATGAAAGATTCTGCCAGCGGTGAGCCCGTGCCAGGAAAATTGCATCTGTCTGGAGTCTGACAGGGAGGTGGGGAGAGTGGATGGAGCATTCTGAGTAAGCCGGGATCCCTGGCTGCTGCGCCACACTGTTACTGTGTTCCCTCAGCTGGCTTGTGTTAGCGAGTGAAAGTCATTGAGGAAAACCGTCAAAGGCGTTTATTTTTCGTTTCCATCACTCGGGCGCCCGCAGCTCGCTCCCAAGGTAGCAGAGCAGGCTTCATCGCGTGACCCCCGACCCACAACAGCGCGCACCTTCAGCAGATCTGCTGAGGCCTCCTGCGGGATATCTTAACAAACACTCCTCGGCAGTTTTTACAGAAAGATTGCACCGGGACTTCTTTCGTTTTTAAAATGTTTTAAATCCAACACACAGAATTTAAGTGCAACATGAAAATAAATTAACTGTTTCCTTTCCGAACCTATATTCAAGCTATCCGAACCTATCTTTAAGCTGTCAAAATACGCATAATGCCTGCTGCAGAATAATACCGACTCCTGAGCTCCGCATCAGTAATCTGTGATGGCAAAATGCTTATTTTTAGATCTCTCGATAGCTCTCCGTTGTTGAATACCTATTGCAATTAAAACATTATATTGTATACATTTAGTGAGCTCTGGGTCTGTCCCTTGCTGTTGATTAGATGGGTGTTTGTCTATCAGGGGCAGCCCCTCCGCTATGGCGGAAGAGCGCCGCCCTGCTGCTGAAAGGCAGCAGAAAAATAAAAAGATAATACAACTATTGTATTATCATTTTATTTTTCGCATCCTCCTTGGCCAGTCTGCTGAGTGTGTGGTGGGGCGGGGCCATCCTCATCACCCGGGGAGGAGGAGTAGCGTGCGCTCTAAGTGCGCTTGTGGGTTTGGCCAGCCGGGCTAGGCCGGCAAAACTGAACTGCGCACTTAAAACTCTCCACCCGGGCTGTGTTGCATAGGCACGGTGAAGAACCGGTGCAGGCTCCCAGTCCCCAGCTTAGTGGCATTTCAGCCTGCTCAGACCAGTCCAGGCACTGGGTAACAGCATGAGGGAAGCGTCTGGATTGGATGGGGAGAGAAGAAGCCAAGAAGCACTGTGGCAACGAGGTGGCATGCAGCAGGTAAGTGTTTTTTTTAATTATTATTATTCCCAACCTGCGCAACCCCACCCTTCCCACCGAGCATTATTGGCAGCAGCCGTCACTGCTTTCTAGCTTCTCATTTGATAGCTTTCCTCCCTGCTCTGTTTTTGAGTAGTCTATCCTGCCTCTGGAGCATTTCTTTATAAGTATGTTCTGATTGACTCTATAGGAGAGCATGCGTTTTTCTTGCTTTCTCCTTTATGTGCTGCTTCCCTTCTCAAATTCCCCCCAACCTATTCCATTGCTTACCCCTGCTCCTTCCTGCCTGTTTTTTTTTTTTTAAATTAAATCTTGCGCTGCTTTCTCAATTGCTCCCCTTACTGTTCCCACTAATCAGCAATATCCACTTCCTCTGCCCACCCTCCATCCTCTCCTCTACTGCCCCCACACCCATTCCATAGCAATTTTTAAATGAAATAATCTTTTTAGGGTAGAACCTGCAATAGCATGCGCCAGCGCATGAGACTCGCTTGCGAGACACTCTTGCAAACAGAAAAGGGTTTGGTTCCCGCCTGTTGCTTAAAATTTATTGGCTTGAGTGGCAGTCTTCTTTACAGTCTTGTAATTGGTCGCTCCATGCATATCATCATATCTGTTCCTAGCCGTGGAGCAGGGATCAAGCACTGATTGATTCTACTTAGTTAGAGCCAGTCCTCTGCTCCTGACGAGATTGAGGTACTATTTTGTTCTTTTTAACTTCTAGTCCCCTTGAAACAGAAGACATGTGACTGGCAAAAATGTGCCCAGCAAGACAAACACATTTCTATAGCTAACTTTATTTTTTTAGTTGGCCAAGTCTTCTTTTCTCACTTTGCACTCATGTTTTCTTTTGTATTTGCTCATGGGCCCTGTTCTCGAAAGATGACAATTATCTTGTTATAAATATTGCAAAGCGACATTGTTTCTTTCTTATGTGTAATTTCCAAAAGTATGCTTTAACACCAAAATCATGCATTACTTCCCAATCCACCCCACTCCAATCCGCCCCACTCCAATCCACCCTATGTCACCCCACACCATTCCACCCACTCAGTCCAAACCAATCTAATTTATCCAATCCCCCAAACCAATCCAATCCACACAACTCACATCCAAACACTCCAATCCAAACTACTCACCTCAATCCAATCTACTGCAATCCAATCCAACCCAAACCCACCCCACTCCAATCTGTGCCACTCCAATCCAAAACAATCTGCCCCACTACAATCCACAACAATCTGCCCCACTGCAATCCAAAACAACCTGCCCCACACCAATCTGCCCCACTCCATTCTGTCCCACTCCAATCCAAATCAATCTGCCCCCTCCAATCTAAAAGTCTGCCCGCTCCAATCAAAAACAATCTGCCCCACTCCAACCTGCCCCAATCTGCCCTACCCCACTCCAATCCACCCCACTTCAATATGCTCCTCTCCAATCATCTACCCCACTCCAATCTCCCCACTCCAATCTGCCCACTCCAATCCAAAACAATTTGCCCCCTCCTACCCAAAACAATCTGCCCCACTCCAGTTAAAAAAATTCTGCCCCCAATCCAATCTAGCCCTCTCTATCCAAAACTATCTGCCCACTCCAATCTGCCCCACTCATATCCAAAACTTTCTGCCCAACTCTAATCTGTCCCACTCCAATCCAAAGCAGTCTGCACCACTCCAAACGGCCCTACTCCAATCCACCCTACCCCAGTCTAATCCACCCCACCAATCCAGTCCATCCCAATTCAGCCCAATCCAATCTACCCCACTCCAATACAACCCATCTCACTCCAATACAACACACCCTACGACACCCCAATCCACCCTATTCCAATCCAATCCACCACAATCCACCCTATTCCACTTCAAAACAATCTGTCATGCTTCAATATGCCCCACAACAATCAGCCCCACTCCAATTCAAAATAATCTGGCCCACTCCAATCTAAAACAATGTGTCACACTCCAACCTGCCCCACTCAAACCCAAAACAATCTGCCCCACTCCGATCCAAAACAATCTGTCCCATTCCAATCCAAAACAATCTTCCCCATTCAAATTCAAAACAATTAGCCCCTCTCTAATCTACCACATTCCAATACAAATCAATCTGCTCCTCTCCAACCTGCCTCACCCCAAGCATCCTCACTCCAATCTAAACCACTTTGACCCACTCCTATCGAAAATAATTTTCCCACCTCCAATCTGCCCCACTGCAATCCAAAACAATGTGCCCCATTCCAATCTGCCCCACTCCAGCCAAAAACAATCTGCCTCACTCCAGTGTGCCCCACTCTAATCCAAAACAATCTGCCCCACTCCAGTCTGCCCCACTCCAATCCAAAACAACCTGCCCCACTCCATTCTGCCCCTCTGCAATCCAAACCAATCTGCCCCACTCCATTCCAAAGCAATATGCTCCAATCCAAACCAATCTGTCCCATTTCAATCCAAAACAATCTGCCTTACTCCAGTCTACCCCACTCCAATCTGCCTCACACTAATCCACCCCACTTCAATCCAAAACACTCCAGTTCACCCCACTCCAGTCCAATCCACCCGAATCCAATCCACCCCACTCATCCCAATTCACCCCACTCCAATCCAATTCACTCCACTCCAATTTACCCATATCAATCCCACTCCAATCCAACCCACTCAAATCCAATCCACCCACTGCAATCCAATCCACTCCTTTCCAACCCACCCCACTCCAATTCAATCCACTGCACTCTGTTCCACCCCATTCCAGTCCACTCCACTCCATCCCACTTTGCTCCAGTCCACCCCACTCCAGTCCAATTCACCCTATCTAATCCACCCCACTCAATCCAATCCACCCCACTCAGTCTGATTCACCCCACTCCAACCCACCTCACCTCAATGCAATCTACCCCACTCCAGTCCACCTCACTTCAATTCACTCCACCTCAATCCAACCCACTCCACCTCATCGACATCCAATCTAACCCACCCCAATCCAGTCCAATCCAATCCACCCCACTCCACTTCACTCCATCCCATCCAATCCACCCCACTCCATTCTAAACCACCTCACTTCACCCTAATCTAATCTACTCCAATCCACCCAAGTCTACCCCAATCCAATCCAACCCACCCCAGTTCAGTCCATCCCACTCCAGTCCAAACTATCCAGGTGACATCACTCCATTCCAGCCCACCCTACTCCAGTCAAATCCAATCCACTCCCATACAATACACCCGACTCCAGTCTACCCACCCCATTACAATCCAACCCACCCATCCCCAATGCCTCACCCCAATCCAATCCAACCTTCCCCAACCCAAACCAATCCACCCCAATTCAATCTGATGCAATCCACCTTAATACAATCCACCCCACTCCAATCCAATCCACCCACCCCATTTCAATTTACCCCATCCAATTCACCTCTCTCAATTCTAATCAAATCTATTCGGATCCACCCGATTCTACCCCACCCCAGTTCAGTCCTCCCTACTCCAATCCAATCTATCCAGCCACCCGACTCCAATTCAGCCCACCGCCATACAATCCAACCCACTCCAGTCCAATCCACCCCACTCCAGTCCAATTCACCACCCTCCAATTAACCCAATCCACCCCACTCCAAATCAATCCACACCACTCCAGTCAAATCCAACCCACCGCACTCCAGGCCAACCTGATCCACCCCACTCCAATTCACCCACTCCAATTCATACCACCCCATCCCATCAACCCAGTCCAATTCAATCCACTCCTGTCAATCCACACCACTCCACCCTAATCCAATCCACCCCACTCCAATCCACCCCACTCTCTCAACCCCCCCCCTCAATCCAACCTATTCCACTCCACTCCACAACACTGCACTCTATGGCACTCTCTGCCACTAAACCACTTAATTCTACTTCCCTCTACTCAACTCTATAACACTCCACTCCCCCTATTCCACTCCATGACACTCCTCTCTTACAAATCCACTATCCAACACCCAATTCCCCCACTCCACTCTATGACACACCACACCACCAGCTGTTAGCCATGCTGAGGCACTGGTGTATAACATGGCAAAACACATTGCCAAAGCCAGTAGCTCTTGTATGGGTGAGATCTATTGGCTTTGCCAATGCTTCTTTGGCTTGGTGGTGGGTGGCAGCTGCAATAAACTACCAGGCTACTCCTTTCTTCATTCATGTGCTTTCACAAAAGTCTTCTTTTAATATACTGCTCCAAGATTGACGTTCTCCGTCCTGGTATGATAAATCGAGAAAAAATGGCTGGTGCATCATACTTATTAAAACATGCATTTGTATTCATCATCACACTCACTGCGTCATGACACATACATGTGCAGGCATCACCACACATATACATCATTTGCTTCTTTTTTTTTGTTTGTTTTAACCAGGGTTGTTGAGCATCAGCAATAACCTTTTTTCTAATTGTTTGCCCATGCTGAATAGATCTGAAGAAACAGTCATAAAGAGGACATTCACCTTCTAATCATTACAGGTTGAAAGTAATTCCCAAAAGGGGTGGTAACTTCAGGCACAGCCTCTGTCACAAGCAGTGCACCACTCCTACACCTGGTATTTATTCTCAGTGTGCTAATATTGCATGATTTACTGGGAAGAAGGCCTCCAGGTAATTTGGTTATACCTGAAAGATTTTGTCCCTTGTAAAAGCAATAAGATTAAGAGTTCTCTGTTTGATATCCCTGCTTTGAGGGCATACAAGTGCTACACAAACACTTGCTTGAATGATGGTACTAGGACACCTTACAATGGTGTTGCTTTCTTTGTTTGCTTGTTGTAAGACATTGGGTTGTTGACTGGGTGAGGTGCAAGAAGTGGTCAAGCAGCAACCACAATCCTTGTCAGGGTGAGGCACAAGTGAACCATAAATGAACCTGTGCTCAACAATCTGGTAGCGTCGGCACGGAGCAGCCAGGCTTTAATTAAGTATTTGTGCAACACTTCAAAGAATAAGCAAGTGAAAACATCACACAAAAAGGATCCCACACCAAGTTAGAAAAACAGAATGTTCTTTTATAAATTAAACAAGACCATAGTGGGAAAAATAATCCAATCAGTAGAACTGGAGATATGCAATTGATAAAATGTTAGTAAAAATAGCATCAACAAGCTCAATGCGCCAACTGTGAAAATCAGGTTGCACCGGACTGAAACAAAGTCACAAGTTTAGGTGGACCATGATGGAGTGCAAGCTGGCCACAGGGACCCAGTTAGGCCTGCTGAACAAGTAACTTTAAATTCTGGTTTGCTGATCATTGCGAGGATCCGCATTGAAGGTGTGTTCTGCAACCAAAGCAATGTGTTGGTGCTGAGATGCAGTGAAGCTACGATGCAAGGGCCTGCTCCATCATCGAGGATTCTGTCAGTGGGGCTTGTGAAGCAAAGTCGAGTGTTGAGGATGCTACGCACAGTCGGGGCACTGCATCTTTTCCACAAGGCTGCAGTGCAGAGTCCATTGTCATTGTCAAGGCTCCCATCAATGAGGTATGCGAGGGCCTGCATCTCGCAGTGGTGGTTCCAGTGGACTGAGGTGGTGATGCATGTCCAATCCGGGCATCAGCAGAGATGCGTCCATTCTGCTCAGGTTTGTGTCGCGCAGCAGAGGAGCTGCATTGGTTTTGCACATTAAGCCCACTCACAGATGCCAGAGTCCAGGTGTAAATGCAAGGGTGTTGGAAGCCTGTTATAGCCCTGAGTCTTCAGATCAGGAGGCCAGCCAACTAACCCTTGGAGTCACTTTGGGTTCTGGGTTCAAGAGATGCAGGGCCAGTCATTCTCACCCAGGTAGGAGGGAAGCAGGTCAGCACAGCAGTGCAGCAGTCTTTTGGAGCAGGAGTCTAGCAGAGTGACAGTACTTGTAGCAGCACAGCAGTCATATGAGTGAATTAAATATGCCAATTATGTATGCACCAATTTAACATGTTTGTAAGGAGAGAAAACAAGTACTTTAGCACTGGTTATCACTGGTAAAGTTCTCAGAGTCCCAAGGCAGGCAAAAACAGTCATCAAAAATAGGAGCAAAAACGAAGTCATCAAAAGTAAGTCTGGAGGCAAAATGTTGGGAGGAAACCACACCAATGGTGCCAGGTGTAACGGATGTCCATTTTAATTGTGTCCCTTTAGCAATAAGACATTGTACCATAAACAACAGTCAAGTCGGAGTTTCATTTCACTCTTAACTGCTTGTTACAAGAGCATAGAAGCCTAGGAGTCAAATGCCTTCAATCTGGTAACAGAGGTGTGACGATTGTGGGTGCAGTCTTTTGGGTGAGCCAAATACAGTGGAATTATGTGAAACCAGAATAAAATACAATTACAATGGCAGATGTATTATTTTGATAAGTGAGACAGATGTACTCAGTAATACAAAGGTCAAGGAAGAAAACCTATGATGAAAAAATCAAAGTGCCCATTTGGAAAACTGCCAGTACTTTTTAGAGGAACTTAGAGAAAGTAACTCATGTTTACACTGTGGCATCAAATAAACAACACCGTAGAGTAGCAAAATTTACAGCACAAAGCCTTTGACTTATTCTGCTCCAGTCATGTCATAGAAAGTTAACTCTCTTATTCTTTGATGCTGATGGTGGCCCATTGCACACTGCAACATCTAAAAAACATGTGTTGTCATGCTTTTGCAAAAGATCACTTGACAAACTGGTTAAATCACATGGGCACAAAGCAGCAAACAGGTGTTTCAGCTGAAGTGATCTATCCTTAAGGGAGAACGGTCCCCAACCTTCGCACCCACCTTTTCACATACATTAAGAGTGTCTATCAGCCTGATCGAATTTCAGCCTGACAGACACGTTTTATGTTCAGGTCAGGCAGCCAAGCACTATACAAGCACTAAATGCAGACGTGCCTGGCTGCCTGAGCTGAATTTGTTTAAGCTGGCAATGTCACAGCAGTATGGACGTAACCTCCTCAGTCCAGCAAAGTGATTGGAAGGCTGCTTTCTCATGATGAGGGGGTGCTATCACTGATAGCCTCGAACCCGGGTGCTTCAGTTTTATGCCCTGAAGTGTCTAGGGCCGAATGTGAATCAGTGACACGTATTCACAAAGTGGGATGGGGTCAGCAACTCTCTCTAACCCCATCACACTCCTTGGCAAGTAACGGACTGCTGCCTCCTCTCACTGGCTGACTAAGATCAGCCAGTTAGAGAAGGTGGCAGCCCCAGTCCTCCAGGAAATTCAAGGGCAGAGATCACTGCTGCCGCAAGTAAGTTGGTTGATTGTTTTAATGTTTGGTGTGGGCATGCATGTGTGAATATGTGAATGCATGTGTATTTGTAGGTGAATGCTGAGGATGGGTTTGTGTGCTTATACATGGTAGGTGTATGTGTACATTCCTGTGAATGCATGGGCATGGGGATGAGTGAGTGTATGTGTGTGGCCCGCCAACTCAGCCTCCTGCATGAATTACTGGCTGCCACTGTGCTTCAAGTGAGAATGAGAGAAATGTTTACTCTGATAGATTCAACGTTTGAAGCTAGACATTTTGCAGAACTATGTGGAGATTACCGACTTTTCGTGTTTTGCTCATGAGAGGTTTATCAGTGCTGTACTGGTGATAATGGCAATTTTGGCTCCATCATGTTTCAAGGACTGGTCATCATGGAACAGAAAATAGCTGTTATGTTCATTTTGTGCACAAATTTCCGTTCCTGTTTGCAGGCCACTGCAACCTGCCCTAATACTGAGAACCCAGCTGCAGTGGAGTTTCTTTGTGGGAGTAACTGTCAAAATAGGGGTGGACATGATACTTTGGGGGTCATTCTGACCTCGGCAGTAAATGGCGCTTACCGCCGGTCAGAAGACCGCCATAACACCGCCACGGCCGCGGTAATCCGCTACGGTCATTCTGACCCGCAACTGGAAAACCGCCAAAAATCCGACATCCACAAAAGTCCGCCAAACCAACGGCCAGCGAAAATATGGCGATGACCAAACCTCCACCGTCACGCCAACAGAAATACGCCCATACCATTCCGAGCCACAAATCTTTCAAACGCGGTATTCCATTGGCGGTACACACCGCCGCGGTCAAAATACACACACACATACAAAACTCGGCCTCATTGGTCAGTTTGAAATACACACACCTGATACACATACTAACACCACACCCAACACAATATAAAACACACACCGACATCACCCACAAGCCCCTACGACCCGAAATTCTTGACAAAGGCTAGAGAGAGCACAGATTAGACAATCCCACAACACCATCACCCACACAGAATCCACGCACCAAACACCACACACCACCACACGCACCACACTCATCACCACAAACGCCACCCCACACCTCAACCACACTACCCCATGGCACCCCAAAGACACCCCAGGTTCAGTGACACCGAACTCAGGGTCATGGTGGAGGAAATAGTCCGTGTAGAGCCCCAGCTCTTCGGGGCACAGGTGCAGCACACCACAATTGCCAGGAAGATGGAGCGATGGCAAAGGATAGTGGACAGGGTTAACGCGGTTGGACAGCATCCACGCAATCGGGAGGACATCAGGAAGAGATGGAACGACCTACGGGGGAAGGTGCGTTCCATGGTATCAAGGCACAACATTGCGGTGCAGAAGACTGGCGGCGGACCCCCACCTACTCCCCCCGAATTTACAGCATGGGAGGAGGAAGTCTTGCACATCCTGCATCCTGAGGGCCTCGCAGGAGTAGGCGGAGGAATGGACTCTGGTAAGTCAAATCTTCACTACTGCTTCCCACGCCCACCCCACCTGCATGCCAAATCATACCCCCACCCTCACCCCCACCCCCATCACACCAACTCCTTGCAAATGGCTCACCATCACAACCCACCCATCCCAACACCATGCCCTGCATGCGACCACAATGCATGGACAACCATCACCCAAGCATGCCCACTGCACACACACATCACCCCCACAAGCCACCCTCACAAAAGCCCCCACAAGGAAATGCCTGCACTTGGATACACGAAAACCCACCCATCACATGAAATGCCACACACAGAAGCCATAACCATACCTTTATACCACTGCAGGACCCGAACGCCACCACACCGCCACGGAGGGTCCCGAGATGTCCATCCCACCCCCAGAAGAGGCCCCCAGCGATGACAGCAGCTCTGTCTCCCTGGAGCCAGATGACCAGCCCGGCCCATCGGGGACCTCTGGACAGTCGGTTCCCCACAGACAGGCACAGACTACACCAGACCCAACCCCCTCTGGGAACACCACCACAGCTCCCACCCAGCGGGCCCATTCCTCTGTCTCCAGGACACATCAATCAGCGGTGTGTCTACCACTACAGGGCACCCAGGTTGACCCACCACCCCAACAATAACAGGGACCTGGGGGCAGTGGTAGTGGGCACACCGTCCAGGGGACAGAGGCCCAGGGACACAGGGGAACTGGGAGGGCTGCTGTGCGACAGGGGGGGGACAGGCCCGGGGAACCGACTCTCCAAGAGGCCCTCTCCTCCATCATGGGAGCATACCACCGCTCCCAGGAGACGATGGCGACGGTACTGGCCCGGTTCCAGGAGATCCAGGAACTGCAGGAGGAACGGTACATGGGGTTCAGGGAGGAACTGAGGAACATCGGTTCCGCAATGGGGACCATCGTCGTGGCCCTTACCCAGATCGTCACCACATTGCGGGACCATGTGGCATCCCAAAGGGCCCCTGTCACTAGCCCAGGCCAGGAACAGCCTACCACCTCCGCCGGCGCTAGTGGACAGGAGGCCCCCACACAACGACAGGCCACCAGAACCCCACCTCCTGCAGGAGAAGAACCACCCCGCAAGCGGAACCTGAGATCTCACAAAAAGACAGAGCAGGATTGCAAGACCCCGCCAGCCAAAGATACCCCCTGATGTCATCCCACTGTCCCACATTGTCACCCTGTCCAAACTTGAACTGCCCCTGCTCCATCCTTCCCCAGGCATATGGACAATGCACCTGTGCGACTGAGAACTGGACTCTGCCATGGACATTACTCCACCCCCACCCATCACCGTTTCACAATCATGAACCTATATGTAGCACTTAAAATAAATCACTTATTGCACTAAAAATAACAGGAGTCGGCTTGTATTCTTTACAACTGTATTACACATAACGGTGCAATAATGTCCAGTTAATTTGTGATGACAACATACCAATTTCAATAAGCTAAAGTCCATGGGCCAACAAAGCTGAAGTCAGGCAATGGGTCACACAGCTCTGCAAAGGGAAGGGAAAGTCACAAATCAGTCAACAGGAACTGGGGGGAAACAAAGACAGTGGAGACCCATGAGGACGTAAGTAAATGTAAAATGGCGTGGGGGATTCTTACCTGTGTGCTACTGAAAATATTGTTGGATGACTGTATCCCTGTTGTCCGTGTCGTCCCCGTCGTCTTCCTCCTCTTCACTCTCCACAGGCTCCACAGCTGCTACAACAACACCATCTGGACCATCCTCCTGCAGAAAAGGCACCTGGCGTCGCAAAGCAAGATTGTGAAGCATACAGCAGGCCACAATGATATGGCACACCTTCTTAGGTGAGTACATTAGGGATCCCCCTGTCATATGCAGGCACCTAAACCTGGCCTTCAGGACCCCAAAGGTCCTTTCTATGATCCTCCTAGTGCGCCCATGGGCCTCATTGTACCGTTCCTCTGCCCTGGTCCGGGGATTCCTCACTGGGGTCAGTAGCCACGACAGGTTGGGGTAACCAGAGTCACCAATTAGCCACACACGGTGTCTCTGTAGCTGTTCCATCACATAAGGGATGCTGCTATTTCGCATGACATACGTGTCATGCACTGACCCAGGGAACTTGGCATTTACATGGGAGATGTACTGGTCAGCCAAACAGACCACCTGGACATTCATCGAATGATAACTTTTTCTGTTTCTGTACACCTGCTCACTTTCTTTGGGGGGAACCAAAGCCACATGGGTCCCATCAATGGCACCAATGATGTTGGGGATGTGTCCAAGGGCATAGAAATCACCCTTCACTGTAGCCAATTCGCCCACCTCAGGGAAAATAATGTAGCTCCGCATGTATTTCATCAGGGCAGACAACACTCTGGACAAAACCTTTCAAAACATAGGCTGAGACATCCCAGATGATATGGCCACTGTTGTCTGAAAAGACCCACTTGCCAAAAAATGCAGTACTGACAGAACCTGCACCAGAGGGGGAATCCCTGTGGGTTGGCGGATGGGGGACATCAGGTCTGGCTCCAGCTGGGCACACAGTTCATGTATAGTTGCTCTGTCATGCCGGTATGTAAGTATGATATGTCGTTCTTCCATTGTCGACAGGTCCACCAGCGGTCGGTACACGGGAGGATTCATCCTTCTCCTCGCAAGTCCCAGCGGACGGTGCCTAGGAAGGGCAGCATGGAGCACACAGTAAAGCAACCCACAGGTTCGTACACACAGCTTGCACAGTACACGAATTGCCAGGCATTGAAAGGCTTGTATGAGTGGCAATGCAAGGCCTAGGCCTGTGTGACGCAGTAGAAATCATGCCATGTGGGCCCTTGAAATGGCGACTGCCTGACCTGTGAAGTGTGACAGTGGGATGTGAGGTCACTGCGCTGGCGTGGCACACCGTGGCGGTAGGCGGTCGAAGACCACGGCGCAAAGCAACATTGGTTAACATTGAACCCTATGGGTCTCAGGAGCCAATGACGATGTGCGCCGGCGGTTGTGGCACGCACCGCCGCGGTACGCACCGCCGCGGCCGTGAGCGCCATTTTCTAACTGCTTAATCACTCGAGACCTGATCATCCACAGGAGAGGACCTATACTGCAAGTGCTGCTGTGACCTCGGTCTGGGAGATACAATGGCTGCTGCGACTGGGGAAAGGGCCCCTGCCTTCACTTCCGAAGAATTGGAGAAACTTGTTGATGGGGTCCTCCCCCCAGTATGCGCTACTCTACGGTCCTCCAGACCAACAGGTTAGTACACATGGTGCACGTAGAATGGGCTATGCCTGTGTTGAGTGGGGTGTATGTAAGATGGTGGGGAGGGGAGCGAATGAGGAGTGCAACGCATGAAAGATGAGAGCATGTGCCACATGGCAAGGTTGGGGAGGGGGGGGCCACTCACATTGACCAGGCAGAAAACTGATGCGATATCCTTTACCACCCTGTACATGTCACATAGGTCAGCGCCCATCAGAAGATCGACATTTGGCGTGCCATCGCCAAGGACGTCCGGGCCCTGGGGGTCCACAACAGACGGGGCACCCACTGCCGAAAGAGGTGGGAGGACATCCGCCACGGGACCAGAAAGACCGCCGAGTCTCTGCTGGGGATGGCCTCCCAACGTAGGAGGGGTGCCAGCCGCCAATTGACCCCCCTGATGTCCCGGATCCTGGCGGTGGCCTACCCTGATTTGGATGGGCGCGTGAGGACATCACAGCAGACACAAGGGGGTGAGTATCAGCACATTCTACTATCTTTGCGCGCAGTGAAGGTGTCTAGGTGGGGGAGGAGGGCTGTGGCTATCTCCAGGCCAGGGCGCATTCTGAAGGCTATGCCCCTCCGTTAGACACGGCCCTGTCCCCCACCTCTGTAGGGTGCCAAGTACAGCTGTCCATGGTCCGGCCTCACCCATGTGTGCATTTCTCGTCCAGAAACCTGTAGGCCTAGTCAAAATAACTAAGTAGTGTACCCCGATTGCGCGGCCTAGTTCAGGGGGCTTCTGTGTCTGTCCTCTCCGACAGCGGTGTTGGCAATGCATGCACTCAACCTGTCTTCATTTCTCCCCCCTCCCCCATTTTCTTTGTCTTCCTGTTCATGTGTGCATTAGCATCATCAGGCGGAGGAGAAGTGGCATCGGCGCACGTGGGAGCTGCATCTCACATGGCCCCGGAGGGCCATACAACAGACTCTGAGTACACCAGTGAGACGGAGGGCGAGTGGAGCTCCACAACGGGGACCCGTGGAGACGTCAGCGACACCGACACGTCCTCGGAAGGGAGCTCCCTAGCGGTGGCGGCAACATCCGTGTCCACCGCCACAACAGGTACAGCCGCCACCCAGCGCACCAGCCCCGCCCTCCCAGCAGCCCCTCAGCCTTCGCTCCGTGCCCGCTTGGCCAGGAAGGCGGGCATCTCCTTCCCCCCAGGCACCTCAGGCCCTGCCCCAGTTACCCCTGCTACCCTCAGTGAGGAGGTCATTGACCTCCTCAGGACACTCATTGTTGGGCAGTCTACCCTTTTGAATGCCATCCAGGGTGTAGAAAGGGAGGTGCATCGGAGCAATGCATACCTGGAGAGCATTTATTCGGGTCAGGCTGCCCATCAGCGATCGTTCAACGCTCTGGCCTCAGCACTGACGGCAGCCATTGTCCCTGTCTCCAGCCTCCCTCTTCTGACTCCCTCCACCCAGTCCCAGTCTCCTGTTCCTCTGCCTATCCCATCCACACCATCAGACCAGCCTGCACACACCTCAACACCCAAGGGCAGCTCATCCAGACATAAGCACCACAGATCACACAAGCATTCACCCAAGCAACATCCAGATGCAGACATGCCAACAGTCACTACCACCTCTGTGTACCCTACCTCCTCATCTCCCTCCTCCCTCCCTGTGACGTCTCCACTCACACCTGCATGCACACCACCATCAGCCAGTTCTTCCATCACCAGCACACCCTCCATTACAGTCCACACATGTGCAGTCACCACCCCCACTGCCATTTACACGTCCCTTGTGTCCTCTCCCAGTGTGTCTGTCACCCCTTCTTCCAAAGCACACAAACGCAGGCAGCCACCCACCCAACAGCCATCCACCTCACGACAGCCTCCGTCACAGGCACCTGCACCCAAAGACAGCACACTTGACTCTCCTACAACCACATCCTCTTCCTCCACTCCCAAACCCACTACACCTACCCGTCCCTGTCCTTCCCAAGTCCTTTTCCTTTCCAACCTTGAGCTCGTTCCAATCACTGACCCACTCCCTCCATCTGGTAAGAGTAAAAAAAAGCACCTCAGCCACCACCAGCCCTGCATCTACTGTAACCAAAGTGCAGGGCTATTGGAGTCCACCAGATCCTAGGGCAGGAACATCGGCCAGCAGCAAGGGGACAGCCAGCCCACCCCCTGGAAGAGGACAAAAAAGAAGAAGGCCCGGCGCGACAAGAGTGAGACGGCTGCCACCAAGGACAGTAGCCTTGCCCCGTCACCTGCCACATCATCCAAGGGAGGCAAGGGCCACAGAGCTTCAGCGAAGGAGGGCAAGGGCAGCTGGGCGGAGAAGTCAGGCAGGAGGCGAGCTGCCCAGGAGTGCCCCACCAGCCCCATTCCGGGTGTGTCGGACGACACCCACGGGCCCAGGACTCCATCAAAGGAGGGCGCCGCGACGGCAAGTTCGGATGGTGAATGAGCGGGAAGTCTTGGCCAGGTCTGGCTCCCTCGACACACAGGACAAGCACCGCTGAACAGGGGCCCTCCGGAACAAGAACCGCTGAACAGGGGCCCGCCGGGAGGAGCACCGCTGAACAGGGGACCGCCGGAACAAGAACCGCTGAACAGGGGCCCTCCGGGACAAGAACCGCTGAACAGGGGCCCGCCGGGAGGAGCACCGCTGAACAGGGGACCGCCGGAACAAGAACCGCTGAACAGGGGCCCGCCGGGAGGAGCACCGCTGAACAGGGGCCCGTCGGAACAAGAACCGCTGAACAGGGGCCCGCCGGGTCAAGAACCGCTGAACAGGGGCCTGCTGGGAGGAGCACCGCTGAACAGGGGCCCGCCGGGACAAGAACCGCTGAACAGGGGCCCGCTGGGAGGAGCACCGCTGAACAGGGGCCCGCCGGGAGGAGCACAGCTGAACAGGGGCCCGCCGGAACAAGAACCGCTGAACAGGGGCCCTACCGGGAGGAGCACCGCTGAACACGGGCCCGCCGGAACAAGAACCGCTGAACAGGGGCCCGCCGGGACAAGAACCGCTGAACAGGGACCCGCCGGGAGGAGCACCGCTGAACAGGGGCCCGCCGGAACAAGAACCGCTGAACAGGAGCCCGCCGGGACAAGAACCGCTGAACAGGGGCCCGCCGGGAGGAGCACCGCTGAACAGGGGCCCGCCGGGACAAGAACCGCTGAACAGGGGCCTGTCGGGAGGAGCACCGCTGAACAGGGGACCGCCGGGAGGAGCACCGCTCCGCTGGGTCCCGCCGTCTCTGCACCGCTCCGCTGGGGTCTTCATCTCAAGCACCGCTCCGCTGGGGCCTTCAACTCAAGCACCGCTTCGCTGGGGCCTTCAACTCAAGCACCGCTCCGCTGGGGCCTTCATCTCAAGCACCGGTCCGCTGGGTCCCGCCGTCTCTGCACCGCTCCGCTGGGTCCCGCCGTCTCTGCACTGCTCCGCTGGGGCCTTCATCTCAAGCACCGCTCCGCTGGGGCCTTCAACTCAACCACCGCTCCGCTGGGGCCTTCAACTCAAGCACCGCTCCGCCGGGGCCTTCATCTCAAGCACCGCTCCGCTGGGTCCCGCCGTCTCTGCACCGCTCCGCTGGGTCCCGCCGTCTCTGCACCGCTCCGCTGGGGCCTTCAACTCAAGCACCGCTCCGCTGGGTCCCGCCGTCTCTGCACCGCTCCGCTGGGGCCTTCATCTCAAGCAGCGCTCCGCTGGGGCCTTCAACTCAAGCACCGCTCGGCTGGGGCCTTCATCTCAAGCACCGCTCCGCTGGGGCCTTCATCTCAAGCACCGCTCCGCTGGGGCCTTCAACTCATGCACCGCTCCGCTGGGTCCCGCCGTCTCTGCACCGCTCCGCTGGGGCCTTCATCTCAAGCACCGCTCCGCTGGGGCCTTCAACTCAAGCACCGCTCCGCTGGGGCCTTCAACTCAAGCACCGCTCCGCTGGGGCCTTCATCTCAAGCACCGCTCCGCTGGGTCCCGCCGTCTCTGCACCGCTCCGCTGGGGCCTTCATCTCAAGCACTGCTGGCCCATTGACAGTGCCGGTTCTGTGTAGAGCAGGGCTTCAGGAAGCACTCTGGGCACCATGCCTCCTCCATTAACAGTGGAGTCAGTAATCCATCTGATGGACTGTGGCTTTGCACTTCCCAGGATGTAACAGTGGGCAAGCCACCCACTGTAGAGACTCGAGAGACTGTGGCTTTGCACTTCCCAGGATGTGACAGTGGGCAAGCCACCCACTGTAGAGACTCGAGAGACTGTGGCTTTGCACTTCCCAGGATGTAACAGTGGGCAAGCCACCCACTGTAGAGACTCGAGAGACTGTGGCTTTGCACTTCCCAGGATGTAACAGTGGGCAAGCCACCCACTGTAGAGACTCGAGAGACTGTGGCTTTGCACTCCCCAGGATGGAACAGTGGGCATGGAGGCCCCTCGTGAATCTGGCGTCAAGGACTCATGTGGCTGAGGTGCCTGTAGTTTTGTCATCCGATGCCCCAGCAGTGTTCTCTCCAATGGGATCTGGTCTCCTGTGTGGGCTTTGCCCATGTGTTTGTGCACATTGGCCCATGGACTATGGAACTTTGAGGGTATGTGCAGGACTTATTGCCTATGTATATATTGTTGACTCTGTTCATTCCTTATTTTTGTATCTTTTTTTTGGCATATTTCCCATACCTTTAATGGGGCTATTTCTACATATATTTTAAAGATCAATTTAATTGTGTCTTTGCATTATTCCGGTGGGTTTGGGGGGTGTCACTCTGACTTGTTGCTCGGCATTGGGGTGTTGGTATTTGTGGTGGGGGGGTGGGTGTATGGCGCATGTGTGTAGGCGTAAACTTTCCTCCTCCCCCCTCGCCTGTGTCGTAGGTGCAGTACTCACCGTTGTCGTCTGCGCCGGCGTTCGTACTCCTGGTAGATGAGCAGGTAGACAATAGCTGGTAGGATGTTTAATTCGGGTTCCATGCTGTCCTCCTTCCTCGTGGAGTGTGTATAGGTGAGCGTTTTCCCGTTCGTAGTCTGCTTCCGCCGTGTTTTTATCGGCGGGGCTCCTGCCCCGGAAAAGGTGGCGGATTGGTGAGTTGTGATAGGGTGGGCGGTACATTGTCTGCCGCCTGCCTGTTGGCGGTGACCGCCGCGCTGTTTGTCTGTCCCGCCATGGCGGTCGGAGTGTTAAAGTGGCGGGCTGTGTTGGCGGTTCCCGCCAGGGTCAGAATTCCATTTTTTGGACCGCCTGCCTGTTGGCGGGTTGGCCGCCGCTTTATCACCGACCGCCAGGGTCAGAATGACCCCCTTTGTCTTGGTTGTGAGGATGGTTAGTTGGACTTTGTTGGGTGGTGTGGGTGGGAGTGAGGATGGAGCCTGGGGAGCAGGCAGCTGGACTTTGCCTTTAATGTTACAGGCAGAGGCATAAGTCTTGCAATGATTGTGGGGGTGATGCGTGGCATCAGGACTTGCTCTCTGTTTTGCGGCAGGAACACATGTTTGCTGTGGGAATTAAGCTGATTTTTAATATAACCTTGTAAACATATCACAATGCACAATATTTTTTTTTAAGGTCACAATGCCACAAAGTCTCTGGCTGTTGTACACTCATAGTTTCAATCAGCAACCCAGAGGTAACAAATGCTACACATATTTGTCCATAATTGTTGTTCACGTGTTCACTCCTCCTACTCTGTATGAACACCAACAAAACTGCACCAACCAGAAACTAATATTTCAGAAACTATTTCAACGAAAGTACCAGGTGCACTCCATTTTTGTCCCCTCTACCTGTATTCGTGGATATAAGATGTGGCTCTAACATTGGTGGTACCTGGTGCGACAATTTCTGTAGCGCCTCCCCCCTCAAGCTCCTCCTGCACAGATTCTCTCACTACCACCCTCCATTGGTGCCCCTCATCTCTCCATAGCCCCTCTCTCATATTTATTTTATAGCACTACTCATCCCAAAGTAGAGAGTCAAATGTTTTACATTGCAAACATATTATACAAAACAATGAATCACACAAATGTGTAAATCAATGTGTAGGAAATGTTAGTTCAGACAAGGAGGACTACAACATGTAAGAATGACGTCATCCATACTGGTAGGCATTATATTTTAAGCATGCTTGGTTTAGGGAAACGAAGGGGCACATTAACTAAGTTTTTATGATGCTCAGTATCCAAAGTTGTTGCACTGTATCGATTGGTGTACCTTAGGCTGTCTTGTGCCAGAGCACACACCTTTGCACCAATGTGCAAGTATGGGTGTGATGTCAAGCATAGGTTTTATACTGGAACGGTATCCAACTAGCAGAAAATTCTATGCTTTGACAAAGTTGTAAAATTTTGGAGAAAATAAATATTTTCTTCAACTTTATGTCTGCCTTGAGGAGGTGTAATTATTTGATGCGAACCCCTTTCTACTTAGTAAGTAGATAGGGATTAGCATCAAAATCCATGTGTAGGCACATGGATACATCCATGCACCACTCACTCTAGGCATCCTTGAAGTAGTGCAATTTTGTGATACTTTAGGGCTACTGTCCAACGCGATTCAGGATTTCCGCTGGGAAATAAACCCCAAAACAACACGTTGCACCAGAGCTGCATCACTTTTGAAATGCAAAACTGACCAAAGTGTTAGTAAATCCACCCCAAAAAGTAAGAAATTGAAATGTAGCACAATGATTTGGGGGTGTCATATTAATAAATTTGTATTACTACTCAAAGGAACCCTATTTAGCAACCTTAGAATAACAAAGATTGAAGGAATAAACAATAAGGTTGTAATCCTATGCCTTTCAATTGTATGTGCTCTGATGCCAGTTCACAGCTTAATGTGCTATATTAGTAGGATTATAACCACTGAACTCCGAGTAACAAAAGGATCTCTGTGATAAATACAGTATCAAACTGAGTTATCTACATAATAAAATACTAATCTGTGACACACGTTGTGCTTTGCAGTAGAAGCATTAACTCACTATGCTATTGTATCAAGAGACAAAGATGTGACTAAACAACTCGCAGGTGTACATAATGTACATTAACCGCCAGAGTTATCATGCGGTCGTAATGTGGCACACAAAGATCTCGGCTGGCCTTTCCTATGTGGCCTCAGCCTGTCAGACAGAGAGCACCCTTATGACCTTAGTAGTCGGTGCAACAGTACCAGTTGCACCGCCCTAAAGCCAGCACTTGAGGGTATTAAAACACTAGCCATTCGCTCTAGCATGAAGAATAGGAAAACACAGCGTCTGAGAAACGCCTAAATAGCAGCCATGAAAAATTGGAACAGTCATCCCATAGAAATCACAACCTCGGGCCAATAGTTAATCAATCAGTGAAGGACGTAAATTATAGAAATTCAATCCATACACCAGATAGCTATACTAATTCCACTGATCTCAGAAGATATGACAAGCATGGCAAATGAAGCTTCTAATCTCTCCGGGGTAGTTACTCAGTGCTTGGTCGTGTGGGAACCCATCACATTTAAGACGTAATGGGAAAGTCCCGAAGGATGAAAGGAGTATAGTGGCAAATGATATTGAAATGCACACTCTTGCTCCCAAATCCCAGAGTGGCTGATGGTAGATGTACAGCAAGCCTTTGTTGCTAAAATTATTGACCTTTCATGGGGAGAAAAACATTTTTACTGTTAGCTCCGTCTTTGTTTCTAGTTAGTACTACATTTAAAAGGGTCATCAAGAAAACGCTGACTAAAAGTGTCAAATTTACAGCGAGTACTAAATATGAAAACATTATGGCCCGTATTTATACTTTTTGACGCTAAACTGCGCTAACGCAGTTTAGCGTCAAAAAATTTTGCGCCGGCTAACGCCATTCTGAAGCGCCATGCGGGCGCCGTATTTATTGAATGGCGTTAGCCGGCGCAAGCAGACCGGCGCTGCCTGGTGTGCGTGGAAAAAAACCACGTACACCAGGCAGCGCCGGCGTAGGGAAAAATGGCGTTAGGGCGCCTTAAAAATGGCGCAAGTCAGGTTGACGCTAAAAAATCGTCTTAACCCGATTTGCGCCATTTTAAACGACGCCCAGACGCCATTTACATGACTCCTGTCTTAGTAAAGACAGGAGTCATGCCCCCTTGCCCAATGGCCATGCCCAGGGGACTTCTGTCCCCTGGGCATGGTCATTGGGCATTGTGGCATGTAGGGGGCCACAAATTAGGCCCCCCTATGCCAAAAAAAAAAAAAAAAAAAAATGTTTTTTTATACTTACCTGAACTTACCTGAATGTCCCTGGGATGGGTCCCTCCATCCTTGGGTGTCCTCCTGGGGTGGGCAAGGGTGGCAGGGGGGGTCCCTGGGGGCAGGTGAGGGCACCTGTGGGCTCAGTTTGAGCCCACAGGCCCCTTAACGCCTACCCTGACCCAGGCGTTAAAAAGTGGCGCAAATGCGGGGTTTTTTGACCCGACCACTCCCGGGCGTGATTTTTGCCCGGGAGTATAAATACGACGCATTTGCGTCGCCGTCATTTTTTTAGACGGGAACGCCTTCCTTGCATCTCATTAACGCTAGGAAGGCGTTCACGCAAAAAAATGACGCTATTTGCCCATACTTTGGCGCTAGACGCATCTAACGCCAAAGTATAAATATGGCGTTAGTTTTGCGCCGAATTTGCGTCGATAAAAACGACGCTAATTCGGCGCAAACGGAGTATAAATATGCCCCTATATTTTGATACATTTGTTTTTAACTTTGTGTTCAATTTACAATAATGTACAGGTGCCGCACTACAAAATGGGTGTACTGACATTCCTATTTGCGAAACACTTGCCACTTTATTAAATGGGCAATGAGACCAGGAGCGAGATATGAGGCGTTCCTACCGCAGTAGATCCTCTGCTTGTCAAGATACCCACCCAGAAAGCCACCACAGGAAGGGAGCTTGCTTGCATATAGATGCATCAAATATAGACAAGTAAGGAATGGCATCAAAATCTCGGGAAGGGTGTCAAAAGCTCTTGGAGTTTACCTTGGAAGCAATTTGCAAGGAGGCTTCCCTTAAAAATGAGTACCATACGTAGTTGCAGCGGCCGCTGCAAATTTCAAGGGGAGGGGCAAGCGGGCGGGAAGGGAAAGGGATGATGTTGGTTTCCCAGAAGTCCCTGAGACATCATGGCAGGCTTCCCACGCAATCATGGCGTTGCTCTCATGCTATACCTAGCATGATAGCAGTGTCAGGATTGATCTGAGCGGCTTGGTTTGCCACTCAGTCAGTGAATGGGAGTCTGGGCAGTTTCTCCAACCCGGCTGTGCAACAGCGCCAGGTTGGAGAAACCTAAGTATGCATTTCAGTTTGGCTGGCCTAAGACAGTCGCTTAAACTTTCATGTGCACTTAGGTACACTCCACTCCCCCTTCGTGGCCCAGCCCCACTCCTCCTCCACATGCTGACTCAGCCAGCAGGTGAAAAATAAAACAATAGTAAAATATTGTTTTATTTTCCACCTGCTGGCTTAGCCAGTGGGGGATGCTCTTTCGCCAAGGAGCCGTCCCTGATACGTACTCCTCATCCCCCTGCAGTGACCTAAATTTAGGGGACAGGTGCAGCAGAGTGGGTGCACCAATGCCACATATGAAACTATCTAGCTAATTCTGGCCACTAACCACCATCAGTGTAGGTGCACTACTGATGACACCCCTGCGGCGTGCTGGCAGAACTCCCATACTACAATGATAGAAGATGATGCAACTCGTGGCTCAGTTTCACATCTGACCAGCAATGGGGTTACTACTTCTAGACCTTCTTTGCTGTCCTATGCCCTAATGGGATAAAAGAGGGATTTGCCAAGGTGAATTGGTATTTTCTGTGCTGAGGACCACAGTTTTTATGTATTTTTTCCTGGTCATTTAGTGAATACAAAACTTCAACTAAAGACATTAGGGCACATTTAGCACCATAAGGCTAAAGTGGCACAGGCAAGGCCTCTGTGAGCCTATTCACAGCTATCCCTAAAGCGGACCTCCTCTGTCCCTACACAGTCATGACATCATCCACTAGTGAAAAAACAAGTGATGGCATGTCCATCATTAAATGGTAGCATGGCAGACCTGTCCATACCTTTGCTTTTTCTGAGGGAGAGCACTGGCAATGTTCAGGGAGTTTTCTATCA
Source organism: Pleurodeles waltl (assembly GCF_031143425.1). Taxonomy (NCBI): domain Eukaryota; kingdom Metazoa; phylum Chordata; class Amphibia; order Caudata; family Salamandridae; genus Pleurodeles; species Pleurodeles waltl. Next base: position 185,875,237 of record NC_090445.1, on the reverse strand, counting down.
GTGCTTGGGAGACAGTTGTGCACTTTTCCTGCATGGGATCACCAAAGATTACCTGGAAGCTCTGGCTGGGGAAAAAGGCTGCAGACATATTGGTGGAGGCACCACCATCCCCCACACTCTTAATGAGATGAATGATACGAGACATGGGCAGTTAGAAAAACTGCATTTCTGACAAACCTCCAATCACCAGCCACTGCTAAATGAGGCCTATACAGGAGATAATTGTATTAATTTGTTTTAGACCCAATTGTTGGGGAAAGAGCAAGAGGGAAGGGAGTAGTGTATTAAAAAAGCAAGGCCTATTGTGCCCCAACTGTGGTGGATGAGTGTGTTTGCCCCCAGTGTCCTAGGGTCCATCCTACTGTGGATTTGTAAACTGGGCTAAATACACACTTTGCACACTTGAGTAACAGGGTAGTGAAGGCAAGCTGTCAAAGCTTTCACAGGTAGGTAGTGTGGGGGGCAAGAACTTAGAACTTAACAATCAACCAACAGACACAATTAGATGCTGTTTAGCTCAGTGTTTTTCTTGGAAAAGGAGAAGTACTTTAATAACATGATAAAATGTAATACTACACACAGTAATAGAGATCAGGTAATGCATTAAAGCTTGTATCATCCTGGAACTCTGACCAGGGGTGGTCATCCTGGGCCTACTGCAGCAATTTCCCGCTACAGCTGTAGCTTCCACCTGTGTATGCAGAAGATCTGCTCAAGGGGAATATCAGATGAGAATCAACTCAGGTGCAGTGCTATACTATACTTCACTGGCCCAATGTGGCAGCCCCATAGGTCCTTTCAGTCTTGTATCTTGCTAAACGTTTGGGAAGCACACTAGGTGGGCCAAAGTATATAGTTCAAGGGCAAGATACAGGCTGTCTTTCAGGCATGGCACCATGTTACATTTTGGGGCATTATCACATTGGAAAGTCCTTCAGCACCAGAAGCAGGGTCATAGAGTTGTCTTTGCCTCTTGGGTCATGTTGGACTTATGGCACTTGAGACCAGGCATCAGTGGTCGTAATTTCCTGGGCAGTAGCTATCTCTGGGCCACCAGGGAAGTCTCTGGCTTTAACAGCAGCATTGTCAGGTCAAACCTTTTATCAGTAGTGACAGCAGACCTATTTGGTCACAATGGAGATGATAGAGAGATAGCTCACTGATGTTAACATCTGCTGTTGCTGCATGAAGTTTGCAGGGAACCACAAAAGGAGACACAGCCGTGGCTCTCTCTAAGCCCAGGTCAATACTGGGTGCACACTCACACACAAGTAGATTTCTCCTCCTGGACAGAGGACAGTCTCTCCTGCTGCAATGCCAGGCACTTACCTTTCTTGTCTGAGCAGACAGGCTTCTAAGTGCTAGGCAGACCCAAGGCTTCTCCAGAAAACTTTTCAGACTTCAGGTGATGTCCCCTCACTTCTTTGAAGCTAGCTGTAAGACAGACACACGTCCTTGCTGCACAGCAGCTCTTCGAGTATGCAGAGTACCCCCTTCCTTGATAAAGGAGAACTTGTACCATGTGGGGTGATTTCAATCTCACTTTATACTCATTTTCCAAAAACATGATGTTGATCCACTGTCTAAGATTCTTGAATTACCTTTGGGTAGTTAAATTTCAAATGTCAATTTCTAGCTGTAGCACAGTTACAACCTTCGTTCAAAGTGATGGCTCTCACAGTGGGTAGTGATGATGTTAGCAGAAGTAGTAGTATCTAAAACAAGGGCACAATGAAGTGTGCTATTTCTACACCTCTTTGTCGTAAGCCTTCATGAAATGGAAGTCAGTGACAGATGAAGAGCAGGCTCTGCTTAGAAACATCCTCACCTTTGACAACATAATTTGACTACCCCCCTATCAACTATAATTTGCCAAATGGCAGTGCGCACCAAGGATTTATCAGGAAACCCCTGTTTGAAAGGGCCTCATATAACTCCATTCTTCCTTGCTTTAATGTCAGAGTCTCCACTTTCCAGTCACAGAAATCCAAACAACACACTTCCAGTGTCTGGGGAATCTGCATCCACACTTCATCTTGTACCATGAAGAAACCAGGTGCTGTACAAAATGGATCTTACTGGTCATAGCAGTCATACTTGCTTTACTACTCTCCCATTTCTCCAAAAAAGTAAATATTGCACACTGTGATTTTTGTCCCTTTTCTCTTTTGTAGGTTAAAGTGCAATTGTTACCTTTCCTAGTTTGTCTTTATATGTTAGTTTGTTGTTTGTTTCCATTCTCCTTCCCCTTTGGGCAATAGGGCAGCAGCAAATTATTTAGTCCTTGCTAAGCGATAGAGGTTCACAATGGATCATAGGGTTCATGCTGCCTCTGATCGTGTGAGGAAAGAAGATCACATTCCATCAAGCACTCCTAACTAAAGCCATGAATCTAGATATTCACCTATCATGGTAAGCAGATATAGGTTTTTGGAGATTTTGAAGTTGAAATGGCATGTGAGGCAGTAAGAAGAGCAATGAATATGAAACATGGAGTCAAATCCCAATCATCCTGATAAAGTGCTATCTTGATCCATACTGTATGAAAGGGATGGTCTTGTAAAACGCCTCAATCAGCTAATCAAAGACTATTTGAAACTATCCTTGGTAAATGCAATCTATTGGAAAGAGAAAGTCTGCAAAATGCTGTGGTGAATTTGGGTCACTGCCCATGTGACCACGGGGATAGCACCAGTTATCTTGCTGAGAGGAAGGATCGTGGGTCCTCCCCTAAGTAAAGCCAGAATGTACTGCAAGTGAGAGGATTTGGACAAAATGGTCCTCGTAATGGAGATAAGATCGGAAGTTCTAGGAAGTTACGGGGGAAAGGGAAAAAGTGGGTGAAGTTGGAAGTTTGTAACTTAGAGTGAGGCAGTCCGATCAAAGGTGTAAAGGAGAATCACATTACCATGTACTAAGGTGAGTGGTAGAGGTTAGTGACAATGTGGTGGTGTTTGACGAGGGCAAAGTGTGTAACAAGGTCAAGATCACTGTTCTAAAATATAAAGCCCATTGGGTGTGTCATAGATTGTGTGTTGCGACTGAGAAAAATTAAGATGGTTACGCTTGAGGTGCCAACAAATGTTATGCTCCATAAGCCAATGAGAAATGTGTGACAGTCAAAGCATTTTTTCCCATCTCCAAATAATTTATTGCTGTAGTGGTGTCACTCACACTCCTATTATAGGTAGTGATATGTGTTAAGCATGGCTCCTAATTCTTTATATATATGTCATATCTTGCTTGAATAGGTTTGATTGGCATTACTATGCAACTCTGAAGCAAAAGTTTTTTTTTTTTAAAGTTGTTCCCAAATGTGGAGCGATTGCGTTTTTATAGGTATATTCCCTTCAATTAACCAACCTTTAGACTTCCATCGCGATACCTCACTTTATTTCAGTGCTCTTACTTCTAAAAATGAAACTTGTTTGTGGCTTGACAAGTTATATGAATTCAATATAAAGTAACCTTTTATTCTCAACCATATTTCTGTAATGCTCACTACTTTGAGTCGTCAAAATTGCAATAAGCCTAGAATCTTATTGCACATCCTCAGCCACTTAGGGTGGTAAGATCACTGGTCACCTTCCTTTAAGGATCTTCTTGGCTGCAAATCAAACAAGGAAGTCAGTTCAAGACCTTGCGTAAAGTTCCTATGGCACTGCATGGCCTTACTCTCAAATAACTCACCAAGGCTTCCAAGACATGATCCAGAAAGACACTTGAGGAAGACCACCAAGAAGCTACCTTCCATTTACCCAGATTAATACAAACATTTTGTGGGGGACACTTAGCAGAATGTTCTGCCTGCACACCTAAGAATAGTGTATGACCTTTTTAAATTTAGCAGGGATTTTAAGCCCTACCTCTTGCACTTATGATTAGGAGATGGGCTCATCATTGTCTTTCTTGAATCTAAGACTTCACTTGGTCGTACACCTAAGACCAAGCTTGGCCTCCCATCCACCAGGTGCTTAAGAATGGCTAGAAGTCTATGTCTCAATTACGTCATCATCATCTCCAGAGCACATCAAGGAGATGTACGGATAATGGACTTTTTCCATATTCATTTACGTGTGTCGTCCCTATATGCATCAAGTTGCTTCTTCATCTTTCCCATCCCCAAGGTCTCTGTCCTGGCCCAGTAAGCAGCTTGCAGTGCTATACTATGACTAATGATAATTCATATCAATGAAACTTTTCCAGTAAGCTTACCTTCCCACTCCTATGTCATAACTAGTTTGATTCTTGGTACTCCAAAATCCAGCCACAAGCCAAAGTTCAGATATGTGTGCTTTCGGAGAGTGACAATTTTCTGGTAAAACCTAACTGCTTGTTTATTTCATTTATCTATGGTGGGATCCCTTATGGAAGGAAAGAACCCTATATTTCCCTCCACATGTGCTTAGTGTAGGTGGTTCTGGAAGGAGGTCTACTCTGTCTATCCCATTATTTGCATGCGTTAGGTTTATAGTAGATGAGGGAGAAATTGCTAGGTACTGGCCACTCCTTCTAACTCCAGGCATTTTTTACTATTCTTCCCTTCCTCCGGTTAGTTGCTGTGAGTGTAATAGCAGGAGTGGCTGTATGGATAGCTTCCAAATAGGGGTGTATAATTATTTGTATTTTGTATTTAGGCTAAAAAATGTTGATATTGGTACAAAACATGTGTCTGTAACAGTTACATCATGCTAGCTGGGAACGTTAACATATTTAAAATAGAGCTGAACATATTTTCTTTAAATGGTGATGATTGGTGGGTTTAGGTAGTGATACCCTGGAGCAGACAAGTAAGTCAACTAATTTCAATGTCTGATTTAAAGATGTAGAAGTGAGACCAACAGGTCCTAATTTCTAAGATCATTTGGCCTGAAAAGTTGGAACAGTTATGTCCAGAGAGCTTACACAGTTTGGTTTGGTGATATGGAATCCCTGGGTGCAAAGGAGTGAAACCATTTAGTCGGTAGTGGGGGGACCATGAGTTCTGAATAGTTCTGATTAGTCGATCCAGAGTAGTGACACAATCATGTCTATGTTGAACACTGTTAGTTTCCTGCCGACCCAAAAGGCTTCTTATCCAAAACAGTTTGATAGGCATCTGAGGGGTGAGGAGTCACAGAGGTATGCAGCATATAAGATGGCACAGTTTGCTTCCAGGCTCTGGCTTCTTAGGCCAGGCATTCAGTACCTGTCTAGTGACCTTGTAGTAGGTGTGAGAGATGGGCCAAGAGTTGCAGCACAGCAATGATGTGATGTTAAATTCACTCTGGGTTTCTACATTTTACTGTACGTGAGTGGAAGACCCTCCCATCACACCCCTGTGACCATGGTTCCTGCTCTTCAAGCCCTGTGGCATAGAGGGCAGTGCTTTATGATGTCTTCCAGTTCTGGCACCTGTATGGGATTGCTCTGTGGGATAACCTTTAAGCTTCCTTGCCTTGATGTGAAACTTTACTGACCATCTCGGAGTATAGTAGCACACTAGCACTAAGGTTCCCATGATGTGTACCTGCATTCTTGCACATATGTCGCCAGATTTGCCAATATTTACCAATTAAACTTTTTTATTAAATGTTACAAGCCTACTTTTTGTCTCTTATGTCACCCTTCATTTTCCTGGTTCCACTACGTTTTAGGAGTATCTACAGGATTACTCTCGAGGGGAGAGGATAAAGGAGGGGCAGGGAAAGAGATCTTTTGTATAGTTAATAAAAATGTTTAATAACACATTGAACATGTTGGAACTAACTAAAAGCAGAGCATAGATCTTCTCTATAAGACCACAAATGTTATGATTTGAAAAATGAAATTGGCAATAAAATGTGTCTAAACAAAAATAAAGCCATTTATCTATATGGATCGACAGATCACATAGTAATGAACCAGCGTATCACAGCAGCTCTGAGAACCGATTGCAAATACAGAGCGTAAGAATCCGTGAGGAATAATGTATTAGTTTGGCTAACCCAAAATGTGACTCCAGGTATGGTTTGGGCAAACGATATGTAACTCAGCAAGAAAGTATGAATTATGGAGTGATTTCTTGCAAAAGTTAATAGTAGGAGTCTTGCAAAAGTTAATAGTAGGAGTAGGGAAGGTAAACTTCCAATAAAAATTCTCTCCCCTCAAGCTCATTATTGAGGACTGGAGTTCCAAACTGTAAACTCGTTGTGTGATAAATTTTCAACTAACTCTCCCGCAAAAGACAAGCCTGGTGAACTGAATAATTGACCAAAAGCAAAGCAGCAGCCAAAAATGTGCCTATGATGCCAACCAAGAATATACAAAATTGAATTATAGGGCACTTGTCTTATGATTGCTACAAACATCCTAGAAAAGAACGTGAGTACAAGATGCCAGTGGGCTGATATACAAACTCTTAATGTAAGAACCACAAAGGAAGGATTCATAAATTCAAAATAAAAGAAAATACTAAATATTTGAATTATTGCTGACAGTCGGTATATTCCAGAGCATCATTCAAAAACTTTTAAGATTGCTTCACTAGGAATACAGGAAGGTTTTCATTTATGGGATCACTGGAGCCATATAATTTTTCTTAGTAGTTATCCCATACACCAAATGGCATGCCCCATGCAATCAGACGGTAGCATGAGGCTGGGTGCTTAAAGTATAACACAAAGGAATATTTTATCGCATATAGTAGGTTCCTTAAGTCATTAAGTCATGCCCAACGAAGGTTTTTCCATACACTCGCTACAGTCTCTGGGTTGTAGCGAAAAAGTTATTGTTCATGTCAGAGTTATTTCCACACCTTCGTAGTTCCTTTTTCCATCAGTTTCTGTATTTTGGGTGTTTAGGGCCAAAGATCAAATCTCCCTGTATAAAGAGAGAACATGTTATATACTGTACATCCTTTCAGTCCAGAAGCACCTCCTGGCTACTAAAGATTAGAAGAAAGAATAGTTACGCTGTTACCACTCCTTTTTTTCCCTAGTATCCCACTTGCTAATTGTTTAGAGAGAGTAGTATCCTTCCAATCCTGCCACACCTCCAAGACTGATGGGGAGGATGCTTACACAGTTCTGCTTGTATACTGTGTCCTCCACCTTTCCATCTTCTTCTGTCCTCACTGTGTTCCGGTTTTGCAGTCTCCCCCAACCCTCCTGCTGGATGATTCTAACAGGGTAAGAGGTATGTATGTCACCTAGAGGACCCCTCCCTCCTTGAGGCTGTTTGGTGTACTTGTGTATGGCAATCAAGTTTGGAGGCTCGGGGCCACACTGTAGTAAGTATATGGATCAGGGCTTTGGTCTAGTGACTGACTCCCTACCCAATCATTATACCCTTCCTGACCTTTTGTGGGAGTCAGCACAGCACTGGTCATGGTTCAAACTGGCAGGATAAGAAACATTCTCAGCAGCCCCACTGTGAACACCACGCTGTGAACACAACTATGTTTTTCATCCTACACTCAGGAAGAGGTGTGTACGTTGTTTCCCGGGTTGGCAGTACAATGCAGGTGTGAATGAAAACCCCGCCCAGACTGCACTCTTCTCTAACAAACTGAGAACTTCCTATGTTGTTCTTTATGATAATTTCTTTGTTACTATGACATTACTGAACCATAAAGCATTAGCCCTAATGAAAACATATTTGCCTCTGAGACTAAAGTGTGGGCCATGGCGCAACTGTCCTGCTTTTCATTAAGTACATTATAAACTGATTGTCCCCGCTCAAGGGTAACCTCATGTATACGTAGATGTGTCATAAGGAATTGGAATAAATGTGCTGTATTTTTTCCCATGGACTAACATTGGCGCTGTATGATCTTTACCAATCATAACCCCAACCCATCCACTCTTCAAAGTATTTACTGAAATAGTACAGCCATTGGCTTATATCTTTTGAAGAGATCAGCTAGAACCATCAAGTTGTTTGGAATCAACATAGAAATACATATCAAAACAACCAGAAATGAATGTATTTTTGAGAGATTATGGGCTACTATACATTATCCAGCCACTGTCAGGAATGCATAAAAGGCAAAACCAGCGACTGGGGTGAAATCAGGCTATAAACACCAGGCAACATACCTTAAAAAAGCATCTGTTTTCTTGCTCAAGACAACTTTCCCACCGCTGCCTATTCCATCTTTTGACCAGCTATCATGGCATGATAGGGATGCATAAAATACCCTTCCAGCAGCTTAATTTATTTTCCATGGGCCCTACTTACATCACTGGTAACCAGGTTCCTGAATGCTGTTATCCAGAGAGTTGGGAAGAGCCAGTGTACCATTTGAAATGTAAAAACTAATTAGGGAGATAGTTTTTGTTCTGTCATCTGGGAGTGTAAGCAAGTAGCCTATAAGCTTCCTTCACTTGAATTAAAGTACACTCTACTTTGGAATATACCATTGTGTAGTAAAATGGTGCGTGGTGCAGTCTATGGACAGCTAGTATTCCTAAATATAGGATCCTGTTCTTACTCACTATCTTGGAGCAACTCACCTTTCTTATGTGTTAAAGAAGAAGATTCCTACGGCCCTGGAGAAAAAAACAGAGAGGGCTTACTTCACTTCTGCCGAAGTCCCTGCAAGACTAATAATTGGTACCAGTGAACTATCATCTCACCCTCATTCTGGGGCCCAGTTGAGTGAGTCCTTAGTCTGCTTTATTGCCATGCATCCAGCTGTTTGGAACCCTAGTACCTTACATTTGGAAGTGCCATCTAGAGTGTCCATGGCCTTCGAGACACAGTAGCTTCCAGGAAAGTTTCCAACGCTCCTGATACTTGAAGAATGAAAGGTGGACCTGTTGCTCTATTGCAGTTTATAGAGCTTCCAGTAAGTGTGTGCAAAGGGGCAGAGTAACGTAGGCCAGTATTTTCAGAAATGTATCTTGATAGTATTGACACCCCTGAGAAGTAATTGTGCCAAGGGGGGGAATGTAACTTTTGTGAGAGAACCACGTGCACTGTGGGAATCAATGACGAGAACAGACCAGCAACATCAGATATTTATAAAGCACGCCCTTTTGCCTGGAGATTTCTTTCGTTTTGTTATTAGAATGGGGACAACTTAAAATGCAAATTACCATTATGAACCTATTATTTTTCCGAAACATTGTTTTATCAGCATACAACAGTGTAGTGCAAATCTATAATTGCTAGACCTAATGTGCTTCTATTATATGCAAAGGATTGCTAACGATCTATAGTTTTTAGAAAAATGTCTTTCTTGAAAATGCACATTATAAATCTATGTGTTCATGAAGTCATTTCATAAATACTTAAACGGAATAAAGAAAGCAAATAAAAGTAGAACAGTGATGTACTGCTGAGTCGATGAAAGGATACATAATGGTTAACAAGGCTCATTTAAGAATTAATTTAAAATGTGTGTCTCAATCCTCTACTTGACTATTTGCTGAAAGTAACCCCTCCAATTAGCAGGCTACTTTATCCAAAAGTCCAACACCACCATTACTTTTTTTCCCAAAACAAACCATTTTCGTTTTCTTGGGGTGGGTGTTGGGGGGGCAATACAAAAAAGCAGTGTCCATGAGGCACAGGGAAGTAATAAGAAATATTTACTTATTTGCACACTTAGGGCCTCATTACAACCCTGGCAGCCTGTGGTAAGCTGGCGGTAACACCGCCAACAGACTGGCGGTGTTCCGCCAGCTATTATGACCATGGTGCAATAGCCACGCCCATACCGCCGGCCCCTCCACTATACCTCATTATCCCCAGGAAGCAGTGCAAGCACCGCTGCCCTGTGGATTATGAGTCCCCAACCGCCAGCCTGTCCACAGTGGTAAACACTGTCATGGAAAGGCTGGTGGTAAGGGGGACTTAGGGCCCCCAGGCACAGCCCCATCGCACATTTCACTGCCCGAAGTTGGGGCACTGAAATGTGCGATGGGTGCTACTGCACCCGCTGCTACATCAGCATTGCCGGCGGCTCTATTATGAGCAGGCTGCAATGTTGATGTGACTTTTCCGCTGGGCCAGCGGAAAAGTCGTAATAGGGAGACAGATATACGGCCAGCACTGGCGGTATACTGTCGCCCGCAGCTTCGGCGGTCTTTGGCCAAGACCGCCGAAGTTGTAATGAGGGCCTTAATCTCTTCACTGGGCACTACACTCAGCATATCCTAAGATACAAAAGTCTCACAACAAACACGTACTTCTGTGACCCCTGAACCAAGTTTTGCTCCATAGTGCAGACTGTTTTAAAAAGGAAATTATTTGACTAGTACTAACCGCTGGCTCATTTGAGTCTATCCCTGATCTGGGGTGTAGTTCACATTGATTCTCCCATGAGTCATGTTTAGGTCAAGCGTAAGCGTTTGACCTTTTGTATACTTTTAGTACACTTCTTATGGCTTAAAGCAATTTAATTTGTTGGTTGTAATGTCCTTTATAAATTCTTGCTCACTAGTGGTCAGTTCTGCCTTTTGCTCCCTCCTTTTTCTGTTTCAGAGCAGGGACCAACTACTGTATTATTCCACTTTGGTTTCTTTATCTGTTGTTGTGACGGACTACTTTTGCCATTTCTTTGTTGCTCACTTTTCACTGTGGGTGTTTTAGGCTGATAGCTGCCTGCGCTTTATTGCAGCATTCTGTTCCTCCCACCTCCTCCCATGTTGCTGACATTTGTTTTGGCTTTATTCCAGTGCTGTCCTCATTTACCTCTGGCTCCTAAAATAAGCTCATTTTACAAAAGAAACACCCGGTGCCTAAAGATTTAGCTCACTGCCCACGAAAGCCACAATATGCGCTTTCTGATAGAATGTAGCTAAACCTAGAAACAATGATGTGAAACTTGCAGAGCCTCATCTGGAGTCTCTCTCTCCAGGGCATCTCCCTACCAGCCCTCAGAGACATCCGCACACAGGCCATTGCTTATCTCCTTTATTGGGGCCATAAATCTTCTCAGGCTGCCCTGCTATTGTTAACTTCATTAGAGCTTTGTTGACATGCGAGAAAAAAATGCTTGCAAGACTTTTCAATCTGTTACCATAAAAAGAAAAATACTTTTCCAGCCTTATTTTCCAATTTCTGTTCAGGTATTTACACAACTCGAGGTAGTGCATTATTCTCGTCTTTTCTCAAGGGCTTGTGATTTCTAATGTCAGTACCTGCCAGTGACCACCAAAACATGGCAGGAAAAGACAAAAGTATGGGGCAGGGTTGAGCAATTTATATGGCATGAAAAGTACAGTTCTCAATTTACAGTGCCAGTAGCTCTAGCTCAAAAGATTGTGAGACCTATTGCATTGCAAATGCTTGTTGTAAGATTTATCTTAACTATCAATTAGGATATCCTCGCTTCCATTGACTTCCATCATTGGAAATATCTGGATTTAATGTTGATCTTTTGGATCTTGCTTCATATTTTCATAGCTGTTATGAATTCTAATTAATACGCATTTACCCCTGAAGTATTGCAGGCTGTACTCCATTCTGCTAGGTCAGTAGAAGAAGGTCCTGCACTGCCCCGGTGGAGGACAGCCCACCATATTTAGGCACCTCTCTACTTTCAGCAGAGCCACTAGAGCTGTTCTGCTCAAAGCAGTGAAACTTTGCTGTGTAGGCACCATATTCAATGCATTCACACAGGAAAGATTTATGGTTTTCAAAAATTAACTCAATGTAGGAGTTTGTTGTTGAAAAACAAACAAAGTATCAGCACTAATGAGCTAGGAACTTTTGCCTGCACATGAAGATGATTGGTTCTATTTCCTGTTAAGGAGTGTAGCCTCCTCGTACGCAGTGAACGGTGGAGGCAATGAGAGATGGAAGAGTGCATCAGCTACGTTAGATTCCCAGTGCAAGATTACTGCTTCTGATGGTTCTCACATCATCATATCTCTGAAACAGTTGCTGCCTCATTTAGAGCTTTTTCAGAGCTATAGAGATTTGGTAGTGGTGGGAACTCCATAGCATTTAGACTGCCATGATCAAAGCACTTTCACCACTCATGTGGCTGACAGTGGATTTAGCCATAGCAACCAGTGTAATGCCATGGAAATGACTCCATTGCATGGATCAAATTACAATATGCTGGTCAAGTCACTTAGGGCCTGATTACAATATGGGCGGTCTGACTGCCGGACCACTAATAGAGAGGTGGGAAGGACGCCGCCAAGCAGGTAACCTCTCCACTGCCGTAGTATGACCTCCCTGCCGGGCTGGCCAGAGGAAACAGTGTGGCGTCATTGGCTTCTGCTCTCAGGGAGAGCTAGGCCAATGCCACTGCACTGTCGGTGCCACCAGCACACTTGGAATGTGCACTGTCATCAGTGGCCTCTGCACTACCAATGACATGGTCATGGGCAGTGCAGGGGCCCCCCGTGGCCCTGTCCCACCCTTTCCACTGGCCTTTTCATGGTAGGGTCCCCGCCATGGAAAGGCCAGCGGAAAAGCATGTCATGATCAACACTTGACCACGACTTGCACTGCCGCCAACCTGGTGAGATCCATGATCCTAGCAGTGGTCCTGTGGCAGTCCGACCTCCAGATTAGGATGGGTGGTCAGAACAATGCTGTGGGTACGACAGTTTTAGGACCACCATACTCATAATCAGTCCTTAATCTGCTAGGGTGTTAAAGGTGTACTATTAAAAAAAAGCCAAATTTACATCCAAGGCCATTAGCCATCATTAGGATATAACTGGTAATGCACAGTGGAAACCCCTTGCACGGCTTTGGAAAACATGACCGGCATAATTTCAGTGGCAACTGTCAAAGTTTTACGCCCACAAATGGAAATTGCATGTGAATCCTAGAAACACTGTTTTTTTTCTCCTGAAAGTGACTTTCCTTACCTATTCTGTGCATATTTCCTCTACGTGAACATTTTTTGTTTTGTTTTATTGGATGCATTCCTACACTCGGTAAAACTCATGTGCGATTGTAATTCCCTGATTACCCAAAAAATCAAGTGGAATCCCTTCTATTCAAGTCTCAGAATAGGGACTTAAAGAGTCGACAGGCTCAGTAGCTAATAACAAATTCGATGTCTGTGCCTGCATTCTTGGTAAAATAGCCCAGTGTGTAAAAATGGCACAATCAAAGAAACATACCAATTTCAGAAGCGTGGAAACTTAAATATATATAGTTGTAAAAAGTGGTTAGACACACTTCAGTGGAGCCTGAGAGTAAGACACACAAGCTGGGAAAACTCCCAAGGTAGGTCTAGGCCTTTCTAACAAGAGTTACAATATGCTTGATGTAATTGCTGAACAGGGACTTGCATGATTTACAATAAAATTGAAATGCTTCTCCCCGGATTAGATGTTTTTGTGCTTATTTTGGTAGACTTCCCAGCTATTTTACCCCTTTCCTCTCAAATGATGTGAGCCTTTATGGTCGCCCCTTTTAACTGCTGAACAGAGTTATTTGTTCTTGTGTTAATCACTCCACTAAGGCATGTCAGCAACTACTTAATGTAATAAAGGAGCATTATTTTACTGAGTACGTCTGTACAAGCAGATTACTGTGACATGCATCTCCACTTCTGCATGCTTCATGGAAGGAAAAAGAAATAGGAAAGGCTTCAGTCAATGCACACGCGAAACAACGGCAAGTATTGCTTCACTTGGCTGTTGAGGATCTGGTTATGTACAGCATTCAGATGCTGCTACAGGGTTTTGTTGAAGTTACATTCGTGATGGAGAGACAGTTATTGTGCACATTACGCGTTTTAGGGTGGGGCTTCCAATTTCTTGCTAACAGCGCACAGAAGTGAGGTAACTCCAAAACAGTTTTATCAAGGGGATCATTTCCCCCTTTGTAAGATGACAGTACTTAGTTTGTACAACAATAAGTCCTGTTGCCCAAATTTTTGCTCGTAAGCCTGTGACCGGCGCTTGGAATACTGGGGTGCCGAATATCAAGAGGGCGTTGGCTTGATGGCACCTCATGCATCTTTCATTGAACATCACACATTTTCTGCTCCTTTGTCCCTCTCTTTCTGGTTCTTTTTCATCACTGCTTTCTCCCTTTGTCACTGTTTTTCCATCTTTCTCTGACACTTTCATTCCCCCGTTTTTCTCTCTCCTGCTCTGGTTGAAGTCTAAGGAGGTATAAATAACTGCCTGTCAGCAAAAACAAGTGTGCCCCAACACCCACTGGCTCAAATTAAGCAAAAAGTTATCCATTTTGTTTCTGTAATTCTGATGGATGCCCAGAAACGACCATGAATTCATGAACAACATGTAGGAATGTGCTCGGCAGCACAGATTTTTAAATATTATGGGACTTTTGGGGGTATCAGTAATTCAGCATCTGGTATTGCCTCCTGCAAGTAAGGGCCAGGCTCTTTACGAGGACCACCATCTCATCTGTTATTTCTTCTCCCTTTTTGAATGATAAATTTTGTTAGTGGTTGTGGGTGCGATGTTGGTGCTGTGCCCCCAGTCGCGGCACACTGTTAGTTAAAGGGGTCGGGCGGGGCGCGGGAAAGGAACAAAAACATTAAATTAATAAAACAATAAACACTTACCTGCTCCGCAGCCCAGCTCCTCTTTTCTGGTCACTGCAGGCAGGCACAGGCTCCCAGCCTGCCCTGCGGCCAATCCTGACACTACTCAGAGCAGCGTTAGGATTGGCCGGAATGCCCAGCCAGGGAACACCCAGGCAGACTGGGATCCTGTGCCTGTTTTTTCCAGCCTGGCAACACAGTACCAGGCTGGAGAGAGCACAGTGCACATGTGTGTTTGGTTGGTCCCAGACGGCCAGCCAAACACACATGCATCCCCGTCATCACCATTGGCCCCGCCTCTTTAACAACATAAGGATAATAAACACTGTTTATTATCCTTTCATTGTTAAAGTTTTGCAGCTGCTGCTCCTCGCTGGGGGGGTGGGGTTAACGCTCCTTCGCCATAGTGGAGGAGCCGCCACTGTGTACCCCCTAATCAGCAACTAACTGCATCTAAATGGAGTGCGGAGGGCGCACTCTGCTTAGTTACTGTAACTAAGCAGAGTGCAAAATGAAAGAAACAGTTACACCTACTGCTCATCTTCGTGGGGTGCATTCAGTTTTCGTCCATGAACACGTACAGTGTGTGTGCCTAAATGCAGTGCTGAAGGCAAGAAATTTTACAAAACTGGTGGATATTTCAGTGCTTAGAGTTGTTAAAGGCCTCTCACCAACCACTGGCAAAGAGCACAACTCCACTTCCAAATAACAGTCTCATTACCTCCTTGACTGAATCTGAAATACTGGAGCTTGCAAAGTTGCTAGGTGTTTTTCAATGGAAATTTTGTAAAACTTTTTGCACACCTACCAACCTTCAAAGATATCGCTAAGATTAATTTACAAAACAAAGCTAAAGGATTATTGGACTGGGCCTCTTCTGCAGAGTCACCCCAGATTTGTGCCTTTCTTTGCTCAATGCATTTTTGTTGGCTTTGAGGACTCAGGCCCTCATTACAACCCTGGCGGTCGGTGTTAAAGTAGTGGTAATACCGCCAACAGGCTGGCGGTAACAAAAATGGAATCATACCGCCCCGGAAAAGCTGGCAGATGGGCGGGTTGTAATGGGGTGGGAGGTACATTGTCTTCCTCCTGGCTGGTGGTGGAAACCGCCAATAGATACAGCCACAGCGGTAGCAACAAACACCGCAGCGGTAACCGGCAACAGCCAGGAGGAAGACAATGTACCTCCCACCCCATTACAACCCGCCCATCTGCCAGCTTTTCCGGGGCAGTACCAACGCCATCAAAAGCACGGCGGAAACAGTACTTTAAAGGGAAACCACTCACCTCTCGACACTCAAGGAAGAACCAGGGCGCCATGGAGCCCGAGCTGCAGGTCTTCCCCATGCTGGTGTTTCTGCTCAGATACCAGGAGTACCAACGGTGGTGGCGACGACCACGGTGAGTACTGCACCTAGCACATGGGGGGGGGGGGAAGAGAGTGACACACACACTCAACACCCCCACCCCCACCCTCACCCCCAACACCATACACACAAAGACATGCAACAACATTACATATACACCCGTAACCCTCTGGAATAACGCACGGACAAAAGGAATTGAGTCAAATGAGTGTTATATTAGAAATACTTAGAAATACATTAATAATTCAAAAACAGTATTTACAAAATATACAATATGTACAAAAGGCGGGACAATGTCCACTCAAAATGTCCATGGCCCACTCGGCCAAAACACATAGGCCAGGCCCATACTTGACTTCTGCCTCAATACGGAGAGAACACTGCAGGGTCATCAGGTCGAAAACACACAGGCACCTAAGGGGGACGGGGAAGGGGGGGCACCTCAGCCAGAAGATGGGACAACACCACTGCTTCTGGAGAGGGCTCCATGCCCATAGCGATGTCCTGGGGAGTGCAAAGGCACAGTCTCTCAAGTGGATGGTTTGCCCACTGCTTGGTTCTGGGGAGTGCAAAGCCACAGTTTCTCAAGTGGGTGGTTTGCTCACTGCTTGGTCCTGGGGAGTGCAAGGCCATAGTCTCTCAAGTGGGTGGTTTACCCACTGCTTGGTCGGTGGCCGCAGTGCAGGTGGTGGTGTTTCCAGTAGAGGGAGGAGGCTCCAGCCTTTCCCCTGTAGCCTCGGACGGCTGAAGTGCCCTCGCTGGTGTTCTGTGCCCCTTCCTGCCTGGTGCCTCATTGCTTCTTCCAGCTGGAGTCTTTGCCTTGCCCTTTCTGGCTGGTTCTGCCTCTTCCTCCTTGCTGGATGCTCTCCCCTTTTTGCCCTTTGCTGGTGGGGGAACCTTCTTGTCCTTGGCAGGTGTTGGTGGCACACTGGCTGGGCTGACGAATGCCTCCTTGGAGCCTCTCAGAGCTCCAGAAACCACAGCGGATGTGGACTTGGTGGCTGAGGTGCTGGGCTGGGTTCTGGCCACCCTAGCCCGAGGTGAAGGACGTGGGGGTGAAGGGGTAGGGAAGAGGTCAATGTTGGTGAGGAAGAGCTTCTTAGAGACACGGGGGTGGGGAGAAGGTGAAGGTTTGGGAGTGGAGGAAGAGGGATTGGTTGTAGGAGGTGTCTGTCTGCTGTGTTTGGGTGCAGGTGCATGAGCTGGATGTTGTTGTGAGGTGGATGGCTGTTGGGTGAGTGTGTGTTTGTGTTTGTGTCCTTTAGGGGAGGGTTTACAGACACAGTGGGAAAGGACACAGGGGGCATGTGCATGGATGTGGGGGTGGTGACTGCCAGTGAGGGGCGTGTAGTGATAGGCGTGCTGGTGATGGAGGTAGTGGATGAGGATGTAGTGCATGCAGTTGTGAGTGGAGACGCTACTGGGAGGGAGGTGAACGACGAGGAGGAGGGGGACACAGTCGAGGCAGTGGATGTTGGAGTGTCTGCTTCTGGATGGTGCTTGTGTGAGTGCCTGTGGGATGATGTGTGGTGCTTGTGGTTGCCTGAGCCACTTCTGTGTGTTGATTTGGGTGAATGCTGGTCTAAAGGTGTGCTTGGGATAGGTTGGGGTCGAGGGGTTTGGGACTGGGAAGAGGAAGTTGGAGGGGGGAGGCTGGAGACAGGGACAATGGCTGCCATCAGTGCGGAGGCCAGAGCCTGAAATGCTCTCTGTTGGGCCGCCACGCCAGAGTGAATGCCCTCCAGGTATGCATTTGTTTGTTGCAAATGCCTCTCTACACCCTGGATGGCATTCAGAATGGTTGACTGCCCAACAGTGAGGGACATCAGGAGGTCAATAGCCTCCTCACTCAGGGCAGCAGGGCTGACTGGGGCAGGGCCTGAGGTGCCTGGGGCAAAGGAGATGTCCACCCTCCTGGGTGAGCGGTCACAGGAAACACGCTGAGGGGCTGCTGGTTGGGCGGTGCTGGTACGGGGGTGGCGTCTGTACCTGTTGCTGGGGTGGGCACAGAGGTGTCTGCCACCGCCAGGGAGCTTCCATCGGAGGAGGAGTCGCTGTCTGTAGTGTCCCTGCCTGTCTCTGTCGTGGTGCTCCCCTCACCCTCCGTCCCACTGGTGCCCTCACCGTGGGTGGATTCGGCCTCCAGGCCCATGTGGGATGCAGCTCCCTCCATCGCCGGTGCCTCTGCTCCTCCGCCAGATGATTCTAATGCACACAAGGACAGGGTGACAAAACAAAAAGGGGGGGAGAGACAGAGGATACACTTGGTCAATGCCAGCAACACCACTACCGTTGGCGTACACAACACACAGGGAGCTGCCCTATGCACTAGGCCATGCACTACCACTTACACAGCTAGTCACCAGCCCATGGTGTACAATGCCTAGCACCATGAGCTGCACACCTGAAACCCACAGGACCCTGCCCAGTAGTAGATGCCCACTAATACTAGTGGGGTTGGAGTGCTTCAGAGCCTGCCAAACAAGGGACCTACCCTGCCGGTTCGCCCTGCCCTAGGGGAACCCAAAACCCACATCCACCCCCCAAGGTAAAACACCTTAACGCGTGCAAAGTCATGATTCTGAATCTGTACTCACCCCCTTGTGGCTGCTGTGATGCCTTCAAGTGCCCATCCAACTCTGGATAGGCCACTGCCAGCATGCGGAACATCAGGGGCGTCAGGGTATGACGGGCACCCCTTCCTCGTTGGGAGGCCAGCCCCAGCTGGGCCTCTGCCGTCTTCCTTGCCCAGCGGTGCAGGTCCTCCCACCGTTTGTGGCAGTGGGTGCTCTGCCTGACAAAGACCCCCAGGGTCCGCACCTCCTTGGCGATGGCACGCCAAATACCCTTTTTCTGTTGGGCGCTGACCTGCAGAGAAATATGCATAGAAAAAGGGATTAGTAATACCGTCCGGACTGTTACACTCAAGTCCCACAATATCCCTCCCATCCCCTTACGCACAGACATTGACCACCAGAAATGCAGCACTCTACCCAGGGCCCCTCAGCCCCCCCCACACGAGGCATACACACACAGCACTCCATACATCCATGGCCAACACATCATGCTCACAGTGTACTCACCTGTTTGTCTGGAGGACCATAGAGTGAAGTATATTGGGGTAGGACCCCATCCAGCAGTCTCTCCAACTCCTCCGAAGTGAAGGCGAGGGCCCTTTCCTCAGAAACTCGATCCATTGTCGCTTCCAGAAACAGGTCACAGCAGCACTTGCAGTATAGGTCCTCTCCTGTTGAAGGTCAGGTAGCAAGTGATTGAACAGTTAGAAAATGGGGGCCACGTCTGCGGCGGTGCATACCGTCACTGTTGGCGTACATTGCCATCGGCTCCTGGAACCCATTGGGCTCAATGATAACCAATGCGAAGTTGCACGACCGCAACGGAGCACAACGCCAGCGGAATTACCTCATTTCCACTTGTCTCTCCTCAGTGGTCAGGCAGCACCATTTCAGGGGGGCAC
The DNA here is from genome assembly GCF_031143425.1 of Pleurodeles waltl. Taxonomy (NCBI): domain Eukaryota; kingdom Metazoa; phylum Chordata; class Amphibia; order Caudata; family Salamandridae; genus Pleurodeles; species Pleurodeles waltl. Next base: position 185,855,937 of record NC_090445.1, on the reverse strand, counting down.
AGGCCATGGCACCTAACTGCATCACAGCAGACATTGGCACATCAACTGATTTTCAAATTCACATACTGTTTCTGTAAAGGAAGAAATGCATTTTTATTGCAACATATGTGTGAATATGACCCTCTACTCACCGTTTTCCACCCTAGAGTTCAACCGCTGAGGATGAATAGGAGATGGAGACATCACCCCGTTTACAGACCCCTTGTTGACCTGGCGAATATGGAGGACAGGCAGTGAAAGCTGACTTTTATACCCTGGGACATATCCCCAACATCATTGGTGCCATTGATGTTACCCATGTAGCATTTGTCCCCCTCCCCCCCGGAGAAATGAACAAGTGTTCAGAAATAGAAAAAGCTATCACTCTCTGAATGTGCAGATGGTGTATTTAACGGACCAGTGCATCTCCCATGTGAATGCCAAGTATCCTGGCTCTGTGCATGACACCTTTATCTTGAGGAATAGCAGCATCCCTTATGTGATGGCTCAACTCCAGAGGCACCGGATGTGGCTAATAGGTGAGCCCAAAGTCCCCACCCAGTATATGTTGGTGTATGGGTAAGGGGTTGTCCCTAAGGGTGAGTGTGTGGCTAACAGGTATCCCTCGATATTTGCAGGTGACTCTGGTTTCCCCAACCTCTCATGGCTACTGACCCCAGTGAGGAATGCCAGGACAAGGGCAGAGGAACATTACAATGAGGCACATGGGCGAACAAGGAGGATAATTGAGAGAACCTTCGGCCTCCTGAAGGCCAGGTTCAGGTGCCTCCATCTGACTGGTGAATCCCTGTACTACTCACCCAAGAAGGTGTGCTAGATCATCGTTGCATGTTGCATGTTGCACAACCTGGCCTTGAGACGCCAGGTGCCTTTTCTGCAGGAAGATGAGCCTGGAGATGGTCTTCTGGCAGCGGTGGAGCCTGTGAACAGTGAGGAAGAGGAGGCAGAGGATGAAGATTTGGACAACAGAAGTTCTCTCATACAGCAGTACTTCCAGTGACACACAGGTAAGACACTGTAACTTCACTTTACATTGCAGTTTTCTGTTGGACATTGGACATGGCAGCATGATTTCCCTATGTCTATGGCCACTTACTTACCCTTTGCATCTCTATTTTCAGATCTCTGTGCCCCACTCTGGCTCCTGGTGTGTTAACTGCTGCCCACTACAGGTCATACCAATGTATATATAACTGTACATATGAATTGCAATGTTTACAGATTGTTGAACTAATACATATTTCCATCAATGGACAGACTCCAGACTTGTATTTTTTCCAAGGGTGTTTATTTAAGTGCTAAGAGGTTGAGGGGGATGTGCAATGGGCTGGGGTGATGGTGGAGGAATGTCCAGTTAGAGTCCAGTCTCTTTGTATCACAGGTGCATTGTCCAATGGGACATAGGAAGGGGAGCAATGGCAGTTCAAGGTGGACAGGGTAACAGAGTGGGACACAAGGGTGACAATCAGGAGAGCGGGGTCTTGGCAATGTTCTCTGGCTTCTGCCTCGCTTGCAGGGACCGTTTGTGGGGTGGTTCTCCTTCTGCCGGGGGTGGGGTGCTGGTGTCCTGTTGTTCCAGTGGCGGGCCCCCTGTCCACTAGTGCCGTTGGAGGTGGAGGGCTGTTCTTCGGTGTGGCTAGTGACAGGGGCCCGTTGGTGTGCCACTGCCTCCCTCATGGTGCTGGCCATGTCAGCCAGCACCCCTGCAATGGTGACCAGGATGGTGTGGATGTGTTTGAGGTCCTCCCTGATCCCCAGGTACTGTCCCTCCTGCAGCCGCTGGGTCTCCTGCAACTTGTCCAGTATCTGGCCCAAGGTCTCCTGGGAATGGTGCCTTGTGGACAGTGGGATCCCTGGGCCTGTCCTCCCTCTGTCACACAGCAGTCCTTCCAGTTTCCCTGTTGTCCTGTGCCTCTGTCCCCTGAACCTTGTGCCCACTGCCACTGACCCCTGGTCCCTGATTGTCTTGGGTTTGTGTGGTTGCCTGGGGTCCCTATAGTGGTGGATACACTGCTGATTGACGTGTCCTGGAGACTGTGGTATGAGCCTGCTGGGTGGGTGCTGTGCAGGTGTTTCCTGATGGGGGAGGGTCTGTGGTGGTATGGGACTGTGGCAGGGTAGCCAACTGTCCAGAGGTCCCTGATGGGCCAGGTTGGTCATCGTGATCCAGGCGTGCAGAGCTGCTGTCATCACTGTGGGCCTCTTCTGTGGGGGGACTAGATGTTGGTGGCACCTCCTCTTCAGTCTCTGGTGACGTTGAGTGGGGGTCCTGTGGGGATGTAAATGCAGTGTTATTGTATCTGCATGTGCCATCTTGTGCATGGGTGTGTTTGCATGTAAGGTTGTGATGGCCCTGTCAGCTTTGCCTTGGGTGTGTGGTGATTTTGTGGGCTGGGTGATTCTCTCTAATGGGCATGCTTTAGTGATGGGTATCCATGCAGGTCTGTGATGAGTGTCAATGCACTGGCATCTTCCTTGCAATGGACGTCTGCTGCACCTGTGATCCGAACAGCTGTGGCTCTACCCGGATGATTTCCTCCACCATGACCCTTAGCTCCTCCTCTGAAAACCTGGGGTGTTTTTTTGGGTGCCATGGATGTGGTGTGAGTGGTATGTGTGAGGATGTGTGGGGTGATGTGTTGTGTGCTGTGAGGTGTGTGGATGGTGATGTGTGCTGTGAGGTGTGTGGATGGTGAATGGGTGATGGTGTTCTGTGGCTCAGATTGAGTGGGTGCTCGTGGCTTGTCTCGCTCTCTGTTAGCAATCTTTTTTTTCTCGTTATAGTGGTGTGGGTGTGTGGGTGTGGTGTGTGTATGTGTGTCAGGTGTGTGTAGTTTGAATTGTCCAATGTGGTGTAGTTTTGTAAGTGTGTGTGTATTTTGAGCGCGGCAGTGTGTACCGCCAATGGTTTACCATGGTTGAAAGACCGCTGCGGTGATTCGTGGGTCCTGATACTGTGGGCGTATTTCTGTTGGCGTAACGGTGTGGGTTTTGGTACCACCAGTTTATTACTGACCTTTGGGCTGGCGGGCTTGTGTGGGTGTCTGGATAGTGGTGGATTTCTCTGTAGGGTCATAATACCCATAGCGGTATACCGCCGCGGTCACGGTATGTTGGCGGTCGTCAGCACGGCGGTAGGCGGCATTTAACGCCAATGTTGTAATGAGGCCCTCTGTGTCCTTTACTCCTGCTAACAAGTGGTAAAGCGTTTGTGCTCTCTTTTGAAAACATTGTAAAATTGGCCTGCACTTGACTAGCACATTTTAAGTCCCTCACCTGTACTTAGATCCTTTAAATTAAATGCTATTAGTGTTCTACAGCACTCATTGTGGCACCCACTTACGTAGCTTATAAAACAGGTTTCAGGTTTGCCATTGCAGCCTGTAGTGCTGTTTTAAACTGCCATTTTGACGTGACAAAATAAACATTTTGCCAGGCTTAAATCTTCCTTTTACTACGTAGAGGTCACCACTAAGGTAGGTCTTAAGGGCTCATATGACAGTGTGCATGGTATTTGAAAAGTACATGTGTAAGTCCTGGTAGTGAAAAACCCCTAAAGACATTTTACACTGCTGTAAGGCTATCTCTCCCATAGACTAACAATGGGTGCCTCAGTATACTTAACTAATCATTTCAGTTTTAGAAGAAATAGAGAAAGAAATGATTCTTTCACTCAAATTAATTGTAATTTACAATCCTCTTTAGGGGTAAAGTTGGATTTTAAGTTATTATTCTGCCTAAACCAAATGTGCCTTTCTGCCAGTGGCCAGGATCACATGACTGTGACTGGCTCTCCTGTGGTATTTTGTGTATTACTTCCAGACAAAGGGACAAAAGGGCCTTGGGTGTAGGGCAGGGAGTTTTAGTCCTTAGCCGGATGTTCTGGGGGGTGGTACTTAGCCTTCCTGAGCTTCAAAGGGTAGCATAGGCCTGCTCCTCCCCTTAGTGACTTCTAGGAGCTGTCTGCCCTCACCCATAGGTTGGCAGTGTGGATAAAAATGGCACCTTCACAACCCCTGTAAGGAGTTGGGTTCTTGTTGCAGTGCCCCCTCCCCCCCCAGTTTTGCCTGTTTTTTAGATGCAACTTTGACTGAAGTGCACTGGTTCCTGCTAAGTGCCAGTGACCCTTCCCTAAAACAAGAAACCTGGTCACTTAATCCCCAAGTGACCAGACCCTTCAGCCCTCTGTAAGTCCCTAGGAAATGGTACCCCTGGCATCTAGGGCATCAGTACTGAAGAGGGCCACTAAGAGCGGCAGAACAATTTGTGCCACTTTCAGGGACCCAGCACCAACCTTATGCAGACTGCCATTGCAGGATGTGTGACTAGATGCTTCCAAAATTGAAAACACAACATGGCACACAGCCTGTGTGCCATGTTCCCCAACACTGCATGTAATATATGTACGTCACCTCTCTAGCAGGTCTTCCAGGCTTAAGGCAGGGTGCATTATATTACATGTGATGGCATATCTGAATGAGCAGATATGCCCCTGCTATGTCTTTGTCAATTCTCAGACATAGTAAGTGACCAGGGAAGCCTCTGAATATAGGGATGTTTGGTATCAAATATCTCAGACTAATAAACACTCACTGATGCCAGGTGGTTAGAGCGGCAGACCCTGATGCAGAGATCTGGCCTGGGACCAAGGTTCAATTCCCACCTCGGCGGGTCTTGGGCTCCATTCCCTTGGACCAGATAATTCTTGCCTCGGTGCCTAATCTAACTAATGGTCCCACTCTGTAACTCTGGGCAATAGCTTGCTTAATCTCCACAACGGCCCTCACAGTGCTTGGATGCCTGGCTTCACCCTTTGGCTGTCCAGGAGTGGGCGTCTCACAGGGAAAATCCAGGAGGGGTTCCACAGTGGTGTGCGTACAGTGTCTTGAGACCCTAACAGGTGAGTAATGCGCTATACAAGTGCGAAGTTTGCCCCGGCTGCTCGGTGTGACCTGTTGGTGTGGTTATGATCAGTGCTCACTACTTACCTTTGCTGTCTGAGCTTGACCTCGTAAGTCGTTGTTAACCCTGTGTTTGCTGAACATTGTTTTCCTCCATAGGATAACATTGAGAGAATTCTGAAAATTCACTGTGTTGATTTCTGAAACTGCAAAGTATTTATGCTTAAAATCTACTTACCTGATTACAAAGGTCTTGGCTTTGAAACATATATAAAAATAATTGTTATTTTTCCAAATTGGTCTCTGATTTATTGTTTGAGTGTGCATCCCATTTATTGCCTCTGAGAGTACAACAAATGTTTAGCACTACCCTCTGATAAGCCTATCTGCTCGCCCACACTACCACAAAATAGAGCAGTAGTCCTATCTACTTTTGCCTCTACAAACCAACTGGGGATTCACTGGACTCTCTGCACTGTGTACTTCTTTTTAGTGTACAATATAGAGAGCCAGCGGCCGATAAACCCTCATTAAAATGCTCAGGGACCTGAGAAAAATTCAGAAGGGCTATCTTGCTTTCTGAAGAAGGAAGATCGGACTTGCTTGCCTTGAAGCCAAGCTCCCCAAAAGTGGCTCCAAGGGTCAGCTGACCAATTGTTTGAGCTATACGGACACAAATAGCATCCAGAGGCTTTGGTGCAACTGCCCCACTGACCAGCACCAAATGGACCTGCTAAAGCCCTGCTTCTGGCCTCTGCTGGACTGAGTCCTGACCCCGTTCAGGTGCTGCTCAGGTCCTGGACCCTTGATTGGATTCACAGTACACTCCTCCTGAACTAAAAAATGAAAATCCCAATGTTTTGGGCTCCTCTTCATGCTAAACAGTGACCGTCCTTGATGTTTAACCCATCCCTCCTATCCTCCGCCAGTGCGAACCTCCACCTGCAGCTTCTTGCATGGATTTTAACTTTAGAAAGTAAACTCTTCACTGGAACATTCCTGGTCCCTGTATTTGACCGACGCTCCATCGTAGTGTGCATGAATTTGTAACTTTGCCATAGTCCAGCGCAACCAGATTACTGCGAATGGTGCTTTGTGATTTTTGCCCCTATTTTCACCTGAAACATAAAAAAATCATAATTCTGGTTGAACTGATTCTGGTTGAACTGATTTTTGTTGTTTTGCTGTCATTTAAATTTACTCTGTTTTTCTAAATCAGTTTGGGATTTTTCTTGGGTTGGCACTGCAGGGTTGTGTTTTCACTCTGTTACTGCTTGTGTGCTACATAAATACTTTACACATTGTCACTAAGTTAAGCCTATCTGTTTTTGTGCCAAGCTGTCAGAGGGTAAAGCACAGTGTCTTATTACTTGAGTGTGGCCTCCACCCCTCTCAACTAATAGCCCAATTTTTTAGGAGGAACTTTAGCAGAATAAAAAAACATCAATTCAAATAGCAAGTTTACAACTTTCTAACCTTTGCAGAATTGAAAGTTTGTAAACTGCACAAAACTTTGGATGTGAAATTAAATTCCAGTCCCTTTCCAGACAATTATCTTGGCAGCACCTCCAGCCAAACTCTAAATTTGCCCCAGCACATATTTTGAAAAAAATAGGTCAACTTAATTTGCACATGGTAGTTGTTTCAACGCCTTTAAAACGAGCAGTGGTGATTTAGACCCATGCCGGTGACTCACAGGGTTTTGTTTCTGAAAAGCACATGAAAAATGTGCCCGGTAAGCAGGTGTTTTCTCCCTGTGCGCAATGGCCATTTCTCAGTTTTCTTGCCTGGGTCAGTCAAGCCTAGTATGTCAGTTCAAGACTGGAAAAATCAGTGATGGACATCCCACCCTGAGTAGGATGGGCAATGCCACTGTGATTCAGGAGCACCTGTGTTGTACAGGCCGGCAAGTCAAAGATTTTCTATGCCAGAACCAGCTAATACCTTGCAGGCAGAAACCCGGTGGTTGTACAGACATTGGAGTTTAGGCTTTGGAGAAGCTTCATCAGTTTATAACAGATTTTCTCCCCGCTGGTCCAAACCAGTGGCAAAATAAAATTTGAGGGGGGTCCTCCTGCAAAGTACATAAAGCACCCCCCGCCCATCCACTGACCCAGTAAAGAGCCCTCAGGCCAGGGACCAGACCAGTGACTGTTCTGAGGGGGTCCCCTGGAGCTTCAGCCCATCCCCTGCAGATAATGTTACGCCACTGGTCCGAACCCTTCACGACCCCTGTCTTTCTGGTAATTTACTTGGGACATTGTTTTGTCAATTATTCCATTTGTTCTCAATTATTTCGTAGTCTTTTTTTATGAGGATTGCTTTTACAAATCCCCCTGAAACAGCCAGGGGTGGATAAATACATTGGCTTCAACCACCCTCTCTTTCCAGGTTATGTAATCCTTACCAGTTTCAAATTTCACTAGTCACAGCGGTGCATAAAATGATAAATAATGCCAGAGATTAAGGAAAATTCACTAAATGATTTGCAGGTGAAGTGTCTGAGTTTTCCCTGGCTCAATTACAGGTTTTTAAATCCAATTATTGTGATGATTTACATACTCAGCTTAGCCAGTACACCTGTGTGCGGGTTGAATTTCCTACCCAAATAGAAGTTTCTTATATCAAACAAGAGTGAATGCTTATTCCCATCCAAAATTACACGGGGTAGCAAAATAACACCTCGTTCATTTAAGATTAAAGAACAAGGCTACAATAGTTAAGGAACAGAAAGACACATTTCATTTCTAGAAGAATCTGTGGGTTATTTGCATATTTCAGTTTGAAAAAGGAGCAAACCAAATCTTCAACACTGTTTTTGTTCTTGTGGCATGATATCACCTTCAAGAACTTCAGATGGAGAAAAATCACAGAAGAGGCCCATGATGAGCACTTTTCTTTTGGCAGCAATTGCAGTATGTGCAAATAAAGATTTAAATATCAGACTATGGGCCTGATTTAGAATTTGGCGGACGGGTTACTCAGTCACAAACATGACGGATATCTGGTCCGCCTATTATGATCTCCAGAGGCTATTATGGCATCGTAATTTGGCGGATGGTATATCTGTCACATTTGTGATGGAGTGACCCCATCTGTCAAACTCTAGCTCAGGCCCTAAGTCTTTTGATAAACTGCTGCTAAATATTTTAACATAGATACCTATCTTTTTTCCATTTCTCTAACTACAAAGGGACAGTATTTTGTACTGTCCCGGGAGCAGATTATTAATACAGAAAATAAATAAAATAAAAATATTTGCTGCAAAAACTAAACTTTACAGATACTTTCAGTTATCCAAGATCCAAGCAGCATGTTAACTCTATGATTAATAAACTTGAAGTGAGATGGGGAAAAAAGTAAGTAGCTTCAAAATAAGCCAAGCAACATTCTCTTTAAGTTTACTTTATGTAATGCTTGCAGAGCTAAGATTGCTCTGATTTATTATTTACCCATTTTCACTATGTGCTGTTTTTATTTAAAATAACACAATTGCAAAACCACCAGGGGCAAGTTCTTCGTATTTTTGGCTGGTCAAAGCTGAAAATACCTTCATTTACGTCTCTCATGGAGTCACTAAAGGAATCCTGGCAATTGCAAATCGATGTTCTACTGAGATTTCTCAGACACAGCAATGGAGAAATCTCTAGTGGTAACTCCCACTCAATGAGAAACAAGTGGGTGGAAAAAGATATGGTTACACATTTTGCCCGCAACACCCACAATCACGTATGTGGGCATTCACAAACTCCGATTCAACAATTACACACTCTGGAAATGGTTGGAGTAAACTCCTTTTCCAGGACGGGAAGAGGAACGATCACCTCTTAACTTGGAGAAGATGTAAGGGGACGATATCTCCATGGTGAAAAGGTGGAGAAACAAAAAAATTATAATTAGCATTTGCGCATTGGGCACCATTTCCCCTTTCCATACTATGTAGAATTCCACATTGGTGAAATGTAAGTTCAGCGAAGATGTAACCATCATGTGGAAAGGAAGAGGGGCAGTTGCGGGTCAACATATAGGGGGTCATTCCGACCCTGGCGGTAAAAACCGCCAGGGCCGTGACCGACGGAAAGCACCGCCAACAGGCTGGCGGTGCTTTCCTGCCCATTCTGACCGCGGCGGTAAAGCCGCGGTCAGAAAAGGGGATCCGGCGGTTTCCCGCCAAATTACCCCTGGCTGGGCTGAATCTCCATGGCGGCGCTGCTTGCAGCGCCGCCATGGAGATTCTGACCCCCTTCCCGCCATCCTGTTTCTGGCGGTTTTTACCACCAGGAACAGGATGGCGGGAACAGGTGTCGTGGGGCCCCTGGGGGCACCTGCACTGCCCATGCCACTGGCATGGGCAGTGCAGGGGCCCCCTAACAGGGCCCCAGCATGATTTTCACTGTCTGCTTAGCAGACAGGGAAAATCGCGACTGGGGGAAAACTGCACCCGTCGCACCCCTGCAACACCGCCGGCTCCATTCGGAGCCGGCTCCTGTGTTGCAGGGCCTTTCCCGCTGGGCCGGCGGGCGCTCCCTTGGCGGGCGCCCGCCGGCCCAGCGGGAAAGTCAAAATGGCCCCTGCGGTCTTCTGACCGTGGAGCGGTCTTTTGACGGGGAAGTTTGGCGGGCAGCAACCGCCGCCCGCCAAACTTGGAATGACCCCCATAATGCCTCGGCTACATATGTAAAGATTCAAGCAGGAATCCTGCCTACAGATGCGATGAGGACAGCTGAGGAGGCCACAAAGTGAAATTGGTCTGCAACCATAGAGTGGTTGGGTGGGTCTAAGGCCAAACTACAGCACTGTGAGGGACAGCAACCCAATTGCAGTAATAGGACGTCTGTGGCAGTGGCAACCAACTAGCAATGAATGGTATTGCAAGTGCACAGTAGCATTGCAAAGACTGGCAGTAAATATACCAGTGAGCATGCAGGCATGATGGGTTTAAAGCTAGCCAGGGGCAGCTCTTTCACAATGGCAAAGGAACATCGTTTCCCTGGCTAAGCCAGGAGCTGAAAGATAAAACAATATTTCCTTATTGTTTTATGTTTCAGCTGGTGGTTCAGCCAGCAGCACGTGAAAGGGGGAGCAGGCTGGGCCACGAGAGGTGGGAGAGGGGAGGGGAGAGAGTGCGCCTAAGTGTGCATGTGTGTTTGGCCAGCCGCCTCAGGCCAGCCAAACACACATGCATACTTAGGTTTCTCCAGCCCAGCTGTGTTGAACAGCCGGGCTGAAGAAACTGCACAGACCCCAGAGTTGTGTCTGAGTGGCAGTCCAAGCCGCTCAGACTAATAATGACGCTGCTTTCATGCTAGGCTTAGCATAAAAGCAGCACCAATATTGCTGGGGAGCTGTACTGGTGTCCCATTAAATGCTGGGACACCAGAATGGGATCCAGGCAGCAGGTGTCAGCGATGGGAAGAGGTACTTTTTTTTATTATTATTTTTTATTCCCTCCTTGTCCCATTTTTTTGTGTGTTACATTTGTCTCCTTAATTGAGAGGTTTATACACAGGCTTGGATACCTAGCATGCCACAAGGCCAGAGACGTTTTTTATATTATGTGTGCTCCATTCAGATGGGCAGTAATGTATGAGACTTTAGTAAGGGCTGGCCTGCCCATTTTGGTGCGAGACAAAGACTGACTTAGAAGTAGATGATCCCCATTTCTAATGGTGGAAACAATGTATAATGCAGTGGAATGGTGTGCTTCCAACGCCTAATGGTGATCATGATTTAAATCACCTCAATTTATCACATTTTTGGTGTGTTAAATTGTAGCTGCTAGCTGACAGAGTATTTGCAGACAAACTTCTTACACGAGGATCACTGCTGTCTATACTGGCCACCCTGACCCTACCCAAAAGAACACTTTGCCCAAGATGCAAGCTCTCCATATTTATCCAAATGAAGCCTCCACTCTAGTGATACAAGCTTCTCACTACTGCATCTTATAGCCTATCCCGAAAAAACTGCCCAAGACCAGGCGTGCAAGACTTTATACCAGAGTCATCTCCCTTTGCACCTGTCAACACCTCATGGAGCTATGAAGAGGAATCTCTTTTCAATGGAAACAGCCTTCTCTATGTGTTACTTCTAAAGACTGCGTAGAATAACAGTGGCGTTGCTGTCTAAGCTGACCACCTACATATCCCTTTTCTTACTTCAACATAAAGGTAAGAACTCCGCTCCAGGATGTCATGTGGCAGAGATGTGCTGACAGACTTGTCATGTGGAACCAAACATCAATAGCAAATTTAATCAGAGACCATTAAAAGTAATTTCCGTGGTTAGGAGATGCAACAGCCTGTTATAGACAACAATATACCTGATTTCATGTCTATTTCATTTGCTTGTAGAAGTGAGGGTTTTAAACTGACAAAAATTGCATCACATACTGGCGTTATGATCAGAATGTCACCAAAAGAAGCGTATATCACTACAAAACATCGTGAGACCATTAAGAACTAAATGAACGCATGGGGGATATATAAAAACGCACGAGCGATGCGAGCTTGAGACATACATCTGAACCACTAGAATTGACTCCAGTCTTGATAATTATAAAACTGTTTACAATCGTCATGCAGGTCATGAAACAACGTTTTCTTAAAGAGTGTTTCCTACTTTCAGTTATGCAAATGTGCAATTTGTAAAGTGTGAACCTAGCAACAAGCGAGATTTATAAAGGTGGTGCCCAAGTGGCGAGATTTTGGTGAACTGAGGAGTGGACGCGTAGGAGGATTTATAGTGGCCAAGAAAAGGCTAAATAGAATGGGAGAATGGAATGCCAGCCAAGTGTCATTGCTTGTCACACATTTAAGAGTTTAATATCACTCATAAGTACAGTGGAACCACTGAAATGTCACAAGCATTCTGAAAAGTTGGCAGCTAAGCAATATTCTGAGAAATGCCAATCCATGCTACAGTGTTTAGATGTAACATCCCATTGCTCAATTTTATACCCTACACTATTTCTAATAGTATTTCTCTGGCACAATAGGCAATTCATGTATTTTACCAAGAAAAAAACAAATTTGTGATAATCTCTATTTTTGCTGAAGTATTTATGATGTTCTTAATATTTCAGAATGAAGACAATTTTTTTAAATTACACAAACTGGGAACCAAATGTTTTGTATGGAAATATCAAAGGTTTTGATACAATGACGGAATAATAGATTGAGAATTATTGGAAAATGAGAAGTAGTAATTATTTCTTGTGGACAATATCAGATTTATTTTTCAGTTTGAGAATTTTTGCGTGCTTACTAGAGAAAGAGGGAGGAACAATTTTGACTGAGAGTTATCACACTTCCTCCAGCAAACATACGCTGTTTTTTCCATAATCGCATTGGAAAAGCATGTAACAACCATTCTCTCCAATCACTTTGCTACAACTTTTTTGCTTCAAGCTCTGAGAAGGTATTTGAGATGGAGAACGTTAGGAAACAGGTTTGTCTGGTCTAGTATTCCCTCTCATTGGACGCTCAATCAATTACTTTAGGGAATGTGTCAGAATGCATAGGAGGATTTTGTGACGGGTGCAATAATACCTTAAGCATAGAAGTAGGCTGAGGCAACTAGACTCACTTAATGTATTTACACGGACTAATCACCAGTGAATGATCAGATGCAACCTGTTCACTTGAATGTAATAGATTCATAGCACTGTGCCCATGCTTGCCCATACACACCACATTTCTCACGCTTTGCCTTTTAAATATACATCATTGTGATGGAATCCCCACTCTTTATCAGTTGAAGCTAGTTTCCCGGTCCAGTGGTTAGCTTTGGTAATCTAGGTGCATAATACGGCTATTTTGATGGAGCATGTTGTATCAATATATTACTAGTTGGTGGTAGAAAAAATTCACTCCGCTCGTATGCACCACATTTCTCATACTATGTCTTTTAAATAAACATCATTGTGATGGAGTCTCCACTCTTTATCAGTTGAAGCTAGGTTGCTGTTCCAGTGGTTAGCTTTGGTAATCTAGTTGCATAATACGCCATTTTGATGCAGCAGGTTGTATCAATATATTACTAGGGGTGGGTAGAAAAATTCACTCTGCTCGTGGAATTTACGGCATTCAGGCACTAAGCACTATGCTGAGTTCCCTAAATTCCGCTCCCAGACGTTTGGCTGAATTTTGTTTTCGTTAGCGTGCAAGATACTTGTTTTTGGCATGCGCTGGTGAGTGCCATGATACTCTCAGGCCACTTGAGAGCGATTGAGATTCCATGCCTGCGAGTGTGGCTTTCGGCCGCTACGTCGCCTTCATTGTGCCACTGGTGACCGCAAGTGACCACAGCTGCACCTCAAGCAGATTCTCTACTCGAGAAGCAGCTAAATCTACTTCAAACAATGTTTTTGAGTGGATTTCCTACTCCGTCAGACTGTTCAAGTTGTTTTTTTAGATTGAGAAGCCTTTTTTTAAAACTTTTTTTTCAACAGGAAGGAAATTACCCCAAGACTACAACTTCCTGTTCCTGTCCAGCAGGCTCCTCCCAGTGTTATGTCCATCTCCTGGTCACCTTTTGCTTGGATTTCAACATGGAAAGATCACTCTCCTTGTCTGCTGCATATATATCCTTGGATTTAAGGACTTTATTTTTGTGATACCACAAGTAAGTTAAAAAAACTATTGTATAAGGTGTTGTTTGTTTGATAGGGCATGCATCAGTATTTCTATGTTGTTTTAATTAAGACATCATTTAGGGGAGTGATGGCATTGTATTAAATTAAAAATGTGAGTTATTGTTTGTATTTCATGTTCTTTTTCTGCAAAAGAGGTTTATATGTGGGGTAATATTTGATGCCATAGCAGGATGTGTGTTGTATAATTTTTATAGCTCAGTTAATTTTCATGTTTGGCATTGCTGAATTAACGGTAGTGTTGTCTTCACTGTTACCAGGTCTCTTTTGTCTGGCCAGTGTGTGTATGTAAGTGTGTTTGCCATAAGCCACCATTTGTCTTTGTTCGCCATGCTGTATGGCCAGGGGCCATGTTGTGTAGTCTGTGTCCATAGGCCTGATATGTGTTCTTTGTTTTCCATGCCTCCTTGCTTGTTGGTTCAACATGCCTGCTTGCTTGCTGTTGTTGTTTGACCATATGGCCAGTGGCCATTTTGTGCAGCCAGTCAGTGTGCTTTTGCCTTAGTTTTGCATGTGTTTTGTGTTCTCCATCCCTCCTTGCTTGCTGTTGTTGTTTTGACTGTGTGGCTGAAGGCCATTTTGTGAAGAAAGCCAGTGAGCTTTGCCATAGACTTGCATGTGTTCTTTGTTCTCCATGCCTCCTTGCTCGCTATTGTCATTTGACGATGTGGCAGGTAGCCATTTTGTGCAGCCAATCAGTGTGCTTTTGCCATAGGCTTGCTTGTGTTCTTTGTTCTCAATGCCTCCTTCCTGGCTGTTGTTGGTTGACCTTGTTGTCAGTGTCCATTTTGTGCAGCTACCCTTTATTTATTCCAGTTTTTAAACCATTTTATCAGGAGATTTATAGGAGAGGACCATAGCTTTTTGTTTTTGTTCATTCTTTTACTTTTCCTTAATAGCACCGTAATAATATGCTTGAGGATCATTGTAGTATATGTATATTATGAAGATGATTATGATAAACAGTGCTTTATATTACATGCATTTTGTTTGCATTTTTCACCTGCATCCCCATGCCTCTCACTGGGTTTCTCATACTAGTGTAATGCAAATATCAGCAAATAATTTTCTTTTTTAAATTTTGTAATTTACATTGTTTTATTTTAAAACGTTACTTTAATTTTTTATTTACATTTTCCACTTTATTTTTAAATTGTATTTGTTTTGTTTTTTAATTTGTTTTTTTATTATTATTTTTTTTATTTATTTATTTATTTATTTTTGCATTTTGCCTCCATTCATCCAACCCGACTCCCATAGGTGCACAGCCGCACAACAACTTATTTTTTTTTAGGTATTATTCCATATCCCACTGAACCCCCTGCTTGCCATAGGCGCACACCCTCTTTCATTTTTCAAGGGTTATTCCAGCTTCTCATGCACCTCCCTGACTGCCACAGGTGTCTCCCTTACAATAGATGCACATAAAGCAAAGAGTTACATCAGTATGTTGTGATCCTGATTGGAAATGACATTTTATGTTATGGTTGCGTGGTTTGACTTTAAAATTGTTGGATGTATTGTTGTTCAGTTTTTAAAATAATAACTTATGTAACCAACCATTAAATTATATTGTGCTTGTCTGTACTAACTCAAGCTGCAACACTGCCACGTTTCACTAAATGTGTTTCTTGCTTGTTTCCTTTTAGGTGCACAACAGAAGAGACATCATTTACAGTATTGCCAGACAGAAGGTCTGTACAAAGACATGTGACAGCACACCACATGACGTCAGTCCTCCAATCTCTTCCGCTTGTGCAGCTCTGTGCCAATGCCAACTGAAAGCTTTAAGATGGCTTCAAAGAAAGGTGCTGCCAAGAAAGTGGCCAGTGAGAAGCAGCTTTCCACCACTGACGGGCTGACCAAAACCTTTTCCCAGAAACTTGTGTCTGCCACACCAACCTCCAGGCAGGAAGCTGGGAGCAAGCACTTCTGCATCAATGGCACCACCCCAAACCAAGCCCAAGTCTATGGGGGTCATTACGACCCTGGCGGTCAGAGACCGCCAGGGGTAATGTGGCGTCCGTACCGCCAACAGGCTGGCGGTACGGAGACCCGTATTACGACCGGTAGCGGTTTCCCGCCGTTTTAGCCCCGACGGTGATAATCCGCCAGGGCAGTGCTGCAAGCAGCGCTGCCCTGGAGATTATGACCCCCCTACTGCCAGCCTGTTTCTGGCGGAACAGGGCCCCGGGCAGCTTTTCACTGTCTGCATAGCAGACAGTGAAATGCGCGACGGGTGCTACTGCACCCGTCGCACGGCCGCAACACCGCCGGCTCCATTAGGAGCCGGCTCCTATGTTGCGGCCTCATCCCAGCCGGCCCAGCAGGGATGTCGTAATGGGGTCTGCGGGAGTGCGGCTGCATTGGTGGCCGTACGGCGGTTACCGCTTGGTGGGTGGCGGTAGCCGCCCGCCAAGCTTGTAATGACCCCCTATGTCAAGGCAGTCACTACAATCATGGCGAAGCTGACAAGCAGTGACGTTGAATTGGATTTGTCTCCTTCACAAAGTAGTACCCAGTCATTTCAGGAAACACAGCACCGTGGACAACAGCCGCAGCTAGCAATAGTAGATCTTCCTAAAGTTGGAGCAGAACAGGAGGTTCAGCTTCCTGCCAAGCAAGAACCTCCTTTTTTTGAAGTATAGGCTCCCAGATCTCCAGCAAGAAAAAGAAAGGGTATTCCAACATCTTCACCAAGCACCCATTCAGATGATGATTTGGACATCGATTGAATTCCAGCAGAGTCTGAGAGATGCCAGGAGAGGCAAGGGAAAAGACAAGTTCCTGAAAGTCTTAGAATTATGGAAGGGGGTGAGGAGGATGATGACGAGCCAGTCACTGTTAGGGAAGCTGGCACAGATTAGACTGACATTACCCCTCCTATCCAACCTACTCTAAGTGATGTGGCACAGGTAGCACCACCAGTACCGGCTCCCATATATGTAAGGCTCCTGCTGACACCCGCATCAACCCCTACCTCATTAGAAGTATGCACTGCAGAGAGAAAATCTTTCACACACCCACCTACCTCCAATTCTTCTTCAGGCATTGGTACTGGCACACTAACAAAGTTCTCCTCCCCAGTTTGGGACTTTTTTACGATTAGCGAGCATGAGGGTAACATTACAATATGCTCCATTTGCCACACAAGGGTTTATTGAGGTAAGCCTTGTTCAAACTATAGCACTGGAGGCCAAACAACCCATATGAATCTTCATCATGCAAGCCAGTGGAAGGAGCACTTTAAAAATTGCTGCACATTGTTGATGAATATATATATATATATATATCCACATGTATGTATCTATAGATATGATAATTTAGTTCCAATTCTCTCCGCCATTATCTGAATCCCACTAAGCTATTTATTCTTTTCTCTTACCAACATGCTTGCTCCTCTCATTCACAGAATGGTTCCACCCATCCACATTACTACTTTAGCACTGTCCCAAGACTTCCCTGCTGACCTCTCTGACACACATGTCAGATGTGCAAACAAAACTCTACAAGCCACATTGTTAAGTTTAGCTCGGTCTCACACTTTAAGTTGAGCCAGTCAGCAACCCAGCCCCCTTTTTCTTACAGTCCACCTGTTGCCTGTTCACTTGTCTCTGCTCACACTGCATTATGTATAATTTTACTCTGTAGCCTTGAAGTTTTGTATATGCAGCATTTCTTTTTGTATATGCTTGCCCATGTTTGGACTGTGTCCCCTTTTGGGGTTTTGCTGTGACAGCACTTCCACGCATATATATGTGCCTGACTTAAATGTCTCAGGGCAGAAGATGTTAGCTTGTAAGACGTAACACTGGGATGTGCGTCTGCCATCTGCCTTGGCCTGCCATTAAACCTTGGTACCTCAACAAACATTTCATCTGTTCTGGAGCTTTAACTGGTGTTTGTGTTTTCTTTGCGTCACTCTGAAGAGGATTGGAAAAGCAGTTTCCCCGACACATATGATGGTGGTGACAGTGAGGAGAGCAGGGAATCATCAGCTCCAATCTCAGTGGAAGGTGATGAGGATGACGCAGGTGACATCTTTATGCAAAACAGCCCTGTCTCCAGCAGTGCGCCAGTATCATCCGCCTTAGCAACCTCAAAATGGCACAAGAGTCAGATGGAGACACCACATCATACACTGACTGCCCTAAAATGCACACTGAGTCTACCAACTCCTACTTCTAAGAAGTCACCTGTGTCTGTGGCCCCAGAAAAAAAGAAAATCCAGTCTACTATTACAGGATTGATTAGGCAGGAGGGGCCCTATGACTGCAACCACCCAATAGCAAGTTCATATAAAGGGAAGTTGGCTAAAATGTTAGCTATGGACCTCTTCCCTTTTTTGTGGAGGGAGTGGGAATTTTAGAATTTGTGGCGGCCATCTGCCTGAAATGGAAGGATCCCTGTCTGACCTATTTTGCCAAAGTTGCTGTCCTAGTGCTGCAATTGGCTAGACAAGCTTTGCAACAAAGTGCTGTTCACACTACCCACCTGATGACAGGCATGTGGACCAGTTGTCAAGCACACTAGATCTCTTTTGTGGGGGTTAGGCAACAGCTATCTCCAGGTCTCAGCACTGAAGATATATTTAAGGGTGTTCGGTGGAATGCAACAGTAGCCAGGTTCATCATGGAGAAATCCCATACATCTGCAAACATCTTGGAAGACTTTAATAGTAAAGTATTTGAATGGCTTCAACCCGGAGGTCTCAGAACTGGATTTGTTGCCACGGACGATGGCAGTAATATAGTCAAGGCCATGACAGAGAGTGGATATTCCAGGGTCCTGTGTTTAGCACATTGCATCAATGTGGCTGTGCAGGGCTTTCTCATAAAAGAAGACATAGTCAACAACAGACTGACCACCTGCAGAAGCATCTGCACTCATTTGAGCGATCCTTTTTAAAGCCCAGAAGCAACTGATAGTACCAGTACCAGCACATCATAGAGGAGGTGCCGACACGTTGGAATTCAACATTTTACATGGTACAACGTCTATTTGAACAGTACAGACAGAGCGATGACTATGTCATTCAAAGAGGAGGGGATGCAATTGCGAAAAGCATGACCATAGATGCAGACAAACGGGGTTTAATCAAATGCCTGACACAGATGCTACATTCTTCTTTTGAGGTTTTCACATTGGAAGTCAGCAAGGAGGACAGTATGGTGGGCCAAGCTATCCCATTGTTGCATCTGCTACAGGACCAGTTAAAAAAGGTGTCTGAAAGGTTTGCACTCACAGGCGTGAATGAAAACGCAGAAGTCCATGCCTTGGTTGAGAGCTTAATCCTTCACTTGGCTATTAATACAAAGCTGTAAAAAGACATTGGCCCTCATTATGACATTGGTGGTAAATCCCGATTACCGTTGCAGTGACGGCTGCCAACATACCGCCGCGGTGGCAAATAACCATTCGCCAGATTATGACACACACACACACCAATCCGACAGAATACAGCCCCATACACAAATCTGCCAACCCAAAGGGCAGTGTTAAAGTGGCAGTACCAACACCCATACCGTTATGCCAACAAAACAACGCCCACCACAATATAACCCACGTATCACCACGGCGGACATTCAACGGCAGTAAACCATTGGCGGTACATACCGCTGCACTCAGAATGGACACCCACACACAAAACAACACTACATTGGCCAATATGAAAAACACATACTTGTCATTCATACACACACCATGCCCACCCACCCACAGCACTATAAAACACACATCCACAGTACCCACAACCCTTTACGAACAACAATTACTACTAGGAGATTGACACGAACAACACAGAGACAACTAGACACACACACCACATACACCCATACATCCTTCACGCACCCCACATCACACACCCCACCACATTACTCAACACACTCTCACCAACACACACCACAAAACACCCATGTCCCCATAAAGGCATCCCCGTTTCACTGATGAGTAGTGAAGGGTCATGGTGGAGGAAATTGTCAGGGTAGAGCCACAGCTGTTTAGAGCACAGGCACAGCAGATATCCATTGCCAGGAAGATGGAGCTATGGTGGAGAATCGTGGCTAGGGTGAAAGCCATGGGACAACACCCAAGAACAAGGGACAACATCAGGAAGAGGTGGAATGACCTATGGGGGAAGGTACGTTCCGTGGCAGCAAGGTACCAGCTTGCCATCAAGAGGACTGGCTGTGGACCCCCACCTCCTCCCCCACAGCTCAGAGCATGGCACTACTGCATCCTGAGGGACTCGTTGGAGTAGCCAGAGGACTGGACACTGGTAAGTCAACATTTACCACTTATCACCCCCCATACCTGCATGCCATCACACCCCCTCACTCCCATCACTCTACTCCACCCGACACACTGCACCTACACATCTGACTAACCCCAATGCTTAGCCCCGCATGCCATACCCATGCATGGACATCCCTCCCAGCCCTGCATGGACACCCATCAGTACATCACCATACACAAGCAAAAGGTTGCAGGGCAACAACAACAATAGAGGGGAAGTCAGGGATGTACAATATGTAACAGACATGAAGCATAATATATCACTTACCTCCCCACAGGTGCCCCAGCCAATGTCAGCGGAGAGGAGGTGCCATGACAAACCAGTCCACCAACAGAAGATGCCCCCAGTGATGACAGTAACTCTGGACTTCTGGATCTGGACCAACAACCTGGCCCATCAGGGACCACTGGACAGTCAGTCACCCAAGCCCATTCACAGTCCAACACAGAGCCTCCCCCATCAGTATCCAACACCACAGCACCCACCCAGTGTACCCACACCTCTGTCCCCAGGATACCTCAATCAGCAGAGGGCCCACCTGTACAGGGACCCCAGTCCACACCTCATACCCAAGACAATCAGGGACCTGGGGTAAGTGGCAGGGGGCACACCCTTCAGGGGACAGAGGCACAGGCCAACAGGGACACTGGAAGGACCACTGTGCACCAGGAGGAGGACAGGCCCAGGGAACCGACTCTCCAGAAGGCACTCACGAGATCCTGGGAGCCTACCAAAATTCCCAGGACACAATGGGCCAGATCCTTGACAATGTGCAGGAGAACAGGCGGCTGCAGGAGGAACAGTATCAGGGGATAAGGGAGGACTTGCAGGGTATCAACACCACCTTGATCTCCATAGCACGGGTGCTGGCAGACATGGCCAACATCATGAGGGAGGCAACAGCACAGCAGCAGGCCCCTACCACTAGCCAGTCCATTGACCAGCCCTCCACCTCCACTGCAGCTAGTGGGCAGGAGGCCCCTCCACAGAACTCACACACCACCAGCACTCATCCCTCCACAGAAGGTGAACCACCCATGAACGTTCCCTGCGACCCAGACATAAGCCAGAGACACTTGCCAAGACCACTGCCAGGAAATGAGACTCTTCTGATTGTCCCCCTTGTGTCAAACCCTGTCACCTTGTGCACCTTGAACTGCTTTTGCTCCCCTACCCATGGCACCTTGGATACTGGACCTGTGCTACAAACAGACTGGAACAATACCCTGGACCTTCCTCCATCACCACCCCATTCAATTGCACTTTTCCCTCAAGCCATAGATGATAATAAGATGAGATGCAAAGGAAGTTAATGCCATCTTGCTACAGCCACACAGAATACATCAATAGTCAGAGGAATGGTCAGTTACACTGTCTCACTTGTGTGTCATTGGAAGTATTGACGGATAACTGATGTTCTGTTGTCCTCATCCTTCATCCTCACTGTCCTCAGGGTCTACTGCTGCCACAGGGGCATTTCCAGTCTCTTCCTCCTGCAGAAAGGTTACATGCCGTCTGAGGGCCAGGTTGTGCAACATGCTGCATGCCACAACTATCTGGCAGACCTTCCTGGGTGAGTAGCACAGGGATCCACCTGTCAGATGGAGGCACCTGAACCTGGCCTTCAGGAGGCCGAAGGTCCTCTCGATGATCCTTCTGTTTCACCCATGTGCCTCATTATAACGTTCCTCTGCCCCTTTCCTGGCATTCCTCAAAGGGGTCAGCAGCCACAATAGGCTTGGGTAGCCAGAGTCACCTGCAAGTATCAGGGACAACATTTAGCCACACACAATGCTATAGGGATGACACCTGAAGGCATACACTAACATACAGGAGGTGGGGACCATGGCTCACCTATTAACCAGACCCTCTGTCGTTGGGCCATCACATTTGGGATGCTGCTATTCCTCAGAACAAAGGCGTCATGCACCAACCCAGGATACTTAGCATTGATGTGGGAGATGTACTGATCCACCAGGCACACCATTTGCACATTCAGTGAGTGGAAACTCTTTCGATTCCTGAACACCTGTTCATTCTGGCGGGGGGAACAAACTCAATTTGTGTTCCGTCAATTGCCCCAATAATATTGGGGATATGTCCCATTGTATAGAATCCGGCCTTTACTGCGGCCAAGTCTTCCAACTGGGGGAAAGCTCTGTAGCTGCACATGTGTTTTACCAGGGCAGACAAAACTCTTGCCAGCATGATTGAGAACATTGGCTGTGACATCCCTGCTGCCAAGCCCACTGTCATTTGGAAAGAACCTGTTTCGAGGAAATGGAGCACTGATAGCACTTGCACAAGAGGGGGGATCCCAGTGGGATGACAGATATCAGTTATCAGGTCAGGCTCCAATTGGGCACACAGCTCAGTTATTGTGGCCCTGTCCAGTCTAAAGGTGAGTATAAAGTGCCTGTCCTCCAGTGTAGCCAAGTCCACAAGGGGTCTGTACACGGGGGTATGTCTCCTCCTATTCATCCACAGTGGAAGGTATCTAAGGGACACAAGAGTGAGTAGGCTGTCACAATTTGAACAATGGAACCACAACTTCAGTGTACATAGTGCATTTATGTGATGGGACAGTGGGAATGGCAAGGCATGTGCTAATCTAGGCTGTGACGCAGTTAAGGTTGATATGACCGTTGTCCGCCACAATGAAATGGCGACAGCCTGTCCTGTATGTAGGGACAGGTGGAAGTGAGGTAACTCCGCGGACGTTGGGCATCGTGGCGGAAGGCAATCTTGCACCGTGCAATTCCTCATTGGATAATATGGGGCTCTATGGAGTACAGTGGCCAATGGGGATCTGCGCTGGCGGTGACGGTGTACACCGCTGGAGACGTGACCAGCATTTTTTATCTGTTTCCTGACCTTCAACAGGAGAAGTCTACACTGCGTGTGCCTCTGTGACATGTGTTTGGAAGCTACCATGGCCCGTGTGACAGGGAAAGGGCCCCTGCCTTCACTTCGGAGGAGTTGGAATGATTGGTGGATGGGGTCCTTCCCCAGTACGGACTGCTGTATGGGCCTCCAGACCAACAAGTGAGTACACTTTGAGCATGATGCATGTGGGAAGGATGCATGGCAATGTGTGTGCAAGCATTGTGTCATCGGGGGGGAATGTCTTGTGGTGGTGCACATAGTGTGTGTCGGCCGATGTGTGTGCCAATAGTGAAAGAAATGGGATTGGTGGGCCATATGTGTGACATGCTGGATTTTATGGTTAACGGTGTTCTCCTGTCTGTATTAACTCTGCAGGTCAGTGCCCATCAAAAGAAGGGATTATGGCGTGCGGTTGCCAAGGACATGCAGACCCTGGGGGTCTACGGCAGGCGGAGCACCCACTGTCAGAAACGGTGGGAGGACCTGAGACGCTGGGCACGAAGACCGCGGATGCCCAGCTGGGGATGGCCTCCCAACAAGGAAGGGGTGCCGGTCAGAACCTGACAACCCTGATGGCCTGCATACTGGCGGTGGCCTACCCAGAGCTGGCTGGGTGCTTGAGGGAATCACAGCAGCCACAAGGGAGTGAGTACAGTGGGCATTATTAAAATATTTGGCAGGTGGCATGGAATCCGGGTGGTGGATGTGAGTTTGTGGGTGCCCCTAAGGCCAGGCCAGACATTGCAGTGAGTCAACTCTAGGGTAATGTGTGTACGGCAAATGCAGGTGACCTAGCTTGTTAGCATTCCATGTCAGTCAGGGCTTTGTAGGTACCAGGAGGGGTGCAGTTGGCGGTGTGTGGTCCTCATTTTGCTGTGGCATCTAGCCAAATCACTGGCAGTGCAACGCATAATGCATAAGCCTGATCCCTGTGTGTGACGATGCTGTGTATGCCAACTGTGGTGTTGGTGCAGTAATTGACCCTGTGTTTCCTTTTTCTCTCTCCCCCCCTTTTTTCTTCTGTCATCCTATCCATGTCTGCATTAGCATCATCTGCTGTAGGAGCACGGGCACTGGTGACAGAGGGAGCTGCTTCCACAGTACCCAGGAGGCAGAGTCCACCGACGTCGAGGGAACCAGTGGGACAGAGGGCGAGAGGAGCACCACGGCGGAGACAGGTGACAACACAGACTCAGATACCTCCTCCGATGGAAGCTCCCTGGTGGTGGCGGACACCTCTGCGACCACCCCAGGTGTAGGTACATCCACCACCCCGTACCAGCACCACCCTCCCAGAAGCCCCTCAGCGAGTTGCCCGTGCCCGCTCACCCAGGAGGGTGGACATTTCCTTTGCCCCTTGAGCCCTGCTGCCCTGAGTGAGGGGGCTATTGACCTCCTGAGGTCCATCTCTGTAGGACAATCAATCATTGTGAATGCCATCCAGGGACTGGCATCCCTGATGCAGCAATGCAATGCATTCCTGGAGGGCATCCACGGTGGATTGACGGCCCAACAGAGATCGATTCAGGCTCTGGCCTCCTCTCTGATGGCAGCCATTGTCCCTCTTTCTACCATCCCCCCTCCAACTATCACTTCCCAGTCCCAGTCTCCCCAACCCATCCCATGCACACATAGAGATGAGCATGCACACAAGACAACACCCAAGAGTGGCACATTCAAACACAGGCACCACACTTCATCCCACAAACACTCAGGCAAATACCAGACAGTTGCAGATACAACCACATCCACTGCCTCCACTGTCTCCCCCTCCTCCTCCTACGCCACCTCCCTCACAATCTCGTCCACACTCACACCTGCATGCAATGCATCAACATCCACCACCAGCATCACCATACCAAGCAGCACACACACATCACTAGCAGACACCTCCACAACATCCATGCACGCGTCCCCTGTGTCCTCTCCCACCCTGTCTGCCCCCCCCTCCTAAAGGACACAAATGCAAGCACTCACACACCCAACAGCCATCCACCTCACATCAGCACACTGCCCATGCACCTGCACCCAAATCCAGCAGACATACATCTCCGACAACCACTCCCTCAACCTCCCATCCCTGCTCAGTGAAGGATCTCACTCCAACAGCCAAGAAAGTTAAGGATCCTACACGTCCTGCCATGAAGGGGAAGGAGCCTGCACCTCCTGCCAAGAAGGGAAAGAAGCCCTCGACTCCTGCCCATAAGGCTAAGGAACACGCACAATTTGCCATGACGGGTAAAAAGCCCTCAACCCCTGCCAGGAAGGGTAAGGATCCCACGCCTCATGCCATGGAGGGGAAGAAGCCCTCGACTCCAGCAGAGGCTGTCAGGGTGACACTTCCACCACCACCAGTGGTCACGGGGCCACTACCGCCAGCTGAGGAAGTGCATCCCACATCACCAGCAGAGGCTGCCCAGGAGGCACCTCCACCTGCCACCACAGTTCAGCCCTCACCACCAGCAGAGGCTGCCCAGGATGCACCTTCGCATGCCACCACAGTTCAGCCCTCACCACCAGCAAGGGCTGCCCAGGAGGCACCTCCACCTGCCACCACCAGCAGGGGCTGCCCAGGAGGCACCTCCACCTGCCACCACAGTTCAGCCCTCACCACCAGCAGAGGCTGCCCAGGAGGCACCTTCACCTGCCACCACAGTTCAGCTCTCACCTCCACATGACACAGTGCAGCCATCACCACCAGCGGAATCCATGTAAGCCACCCTCCAGGGGCCGTTGTATGAGGGGCCCCCTCCAGGAGCAGTGGGCATGTTCCCCACCTGAGAGACTGTGGCCTTGCACTCCCCAGGACAGAGTAATGGGCATGGAGCCCCCTCCAGAACAAGAGGGAAAGTCACCCACTCCAGAGACTGTGGCCTTGCACTCCCCAGCACAGAGAAATGGGCATGGAGCCCCCTCCAGAACCAGAGGGAAAGTCACCCACTCAAGAAACTGTGGCCTTGCACTCCCCAGCACTGAGAAATGGGCATGGAGCCCCCTCCAGAACCAGTGGGAAAGTCACCCACTCCAGAGACTGTGGCCTTGCACTTCCCAGCACTGAGAAATGGCCATGGAGCCCCCTCCCGAACCACTGGGCGTGTTCCTGACTTCGGCTGAGGTGTCCCCCACCCTCCATCCCCCTGAGGTGCCTGTTCACTTGCAAACTGATGCCCCTGCAGATTTCTATCCAGATGATGTCAGGATTCGAGTTGGGCCTTGGACTGTGGCCATGTGGGCCCTTAGTACATTGGACTGGGCAGTGGCCCTTTGTGTACATGTGTACATATCTGTTTCACATACAATTGCTTTATTTAGTAGCTGTTTATATCAATACATTCTTATTCCTGCATTCTTGTTATCCTTGCATTATTATGCGTGTATCGTGTGCCATTGTTTTTCGTGTGCAGCCGGTTGTGTGTATGGTGTGTGTGTGTGTCGTGTGTGTGTCGTGTGTGTGTGTGTGTCACTCTCGTTTTCCTCTCTCCCTCCCCTGTGTGCTAGTCGGCTGTACTCACCATCGTCATCTTTGTCGACGATGGTGTTCCAGGTGGAGCATGATGTAGATGAGCATCGGAAAGACTTGCAGTTCCGGTTCCATGGCGGTGTTGTTCTTCCCTGTGTCTCTGATGGTGAGTATTTGCTCTTCTGTGTTGCGTTTCCACGAGGCTTTTGATGGCGTTGGTACCACCCTGGAAAACGTGGAGGATTGATGGGTCAAAATATGGTGGGTGGTACTTTGTCTTCCACCTGGCTGTTTACAGATAACGCGGTGGTGAGTTTTGTTTCCGCCCTGGTGGTTGGTGTGGTACATTGGCTGTCTATGGGAGTGATCACCGCCATGGTCATAATTTGGCAGTAATTACCGCCAGCCTGTTGGCATTATTACCGCCACTTTATCACTCACCGCCAGGGTCATAATGAGGGCCATAATATTGTCCAGAGAGTACATCTGTGCAACACTACTTGATCCACAGTACAACAAAAATGTTGGCTACATTCTTTTTTCTGAAGGGGATTTTCAAAATACATGACGTGGATTGTTGAGCAAGTCTCACTCCGACGTTCTATGGTGCTGCCTTCAACTTCCAGAGAGGGCAGCTCTGTTGTCTCACAGCAGCCAACACAAACAACAACAGGAACAGATGATTCGGCCCCAGCCTCTGCACTGGATTGGTTTCAAGAGGCAGGTCCTAAATCCAGTGCAGAGGCGAAGGCAAAAAAGGTGGCGAAAGTGGCAGTACCAATGACCATTCAGAGGATGTTCCAGGAGTATGTGGATGACCTAAAGAGGTCGATGTGTATCAAAACCCATTGGTGTATTGGTATGGGAAAATGTGCCAATGTCCAGAACTCATCAGGCTGGCAATAAAGTATTTGGCTTTTCCGGTAGCCAGTGTGTCTGCTGAGCGTGTGCTCAGTGCAACTGGCGCAGTTGTCACAGTGCGAAGGACCAGTCTTTCTCCTCAAAACATAGAGAGATTGACCATAATCAAAATGAACCAACACTTCATGCCACACAATTACACTGTACCTGAAAGAGCACAAGAGGAGAGGTAAGATGATTGGTCAGAATCAAGTGTGTTAGATGAACAAATTTTGGGACAATCCACCTGTGTTTGAGGACAAACTCTACTTCCCTGACTGAGCATGCCACCATGGTACTTTGTAATTATTTTTCATTAAACTTCTTTCTTTGCCATAAAAAAGGATATAGCTAGTGGAACATTATGTTTGTGTCTGATTTATGCTGCCCCACCATTTTTATTCACATGTATGGCTGAATTGGAGTTGGACCATTGTGCAGTGAAGAAAACTCCCCATTCCCTTCAGAACATTGGAGACAGTGCCTGCCTCCCTCCCGTGCCTATCCTTTTTTATTGCCTCGCAGCGCTGCCCCAGACAATCACTGATTAACAAGACTGTTAAATTCCAATGTGTTGCTTGCATCAAAAAGTAGAAACAAATATGTACCTACCGTAGTGCTTGGATTGAAAGCGGTAACTAATGCACCAATAAGTGATGATATATTATTGAGTGGTTGTGAGTGATGATTTATGTAGTGACAGTGAGGGAGAGAGTTTGACTAATTAGTAAACTTGATTTTGATGATTTGCAATGTTTGGGGCCTGATGGCCTGATGGGTGATCATTTTTCCTGAAGGTGATTGGCCCTTTCAAACTAAATGTAATTTACCTGCAGGGTCCATTCCTTTTTTCTGGTCTTTCAAACACCAGACCAGTCAATTTAGTTAACAAACTCAAATCTATACAAAATACTTCAATTCTGTTTCTCTTCTTGTTCTTCAACAGCAGTGCACTAAAGGTCTATCTCCATTGGGTCAGGAGTGGGACGGAGTTACTCTGAGTCAGGAGGAGGATGGAAGGACTCAGAAAATATCAACTTAAAGGGAAAGTATGCTGATGATGACTCTGCGGCCTAGCACTCAGCTCTGTAGAATGGAGAGAGGTGTGCTGATTTTGGAAATATTGCTAAGTGTGTATGCTGCACTGAGGGCAATCGTGAAACTCCTCTTATGTTCTTGATCTGCCTCTGAGATTTCTTTGTACACTCCTCATGAATCTTACCTTTCTTCTGTCCTTCTCCATGACTCTACAATATAGTTTCTGTTTTACAATCCGCAGGACTTCTGTCAGGCACAAACAAAAGGCAAAATGCTCAACACTCCTGCTTACCTTCCAGACTGGTTCAGCCAGGCACCCAAGAGTGACGGACATTCCGAGAAGAATGCACCTCCCAATTATGGCAACACAGTATCATTTTTCTTTAAGCAATCATAAGTTTTAGAATTATGTGGGTTCACTTCTCTCTTCCATAATTTTTATTTTTCAAACCTGGATGACAGAATATTTAGATATCTAATAATGACTTTGGCCTCTGGGGCTGAAGTACTGTTTGCAATACATTTAACTGAACTGCGTCATACTTATTCCTTCATTTCCTTCCACAACAGATTGATGATGATGTGCTGCTCATCGCTCAAATGAATATTGTTGTTGTGTTGTGTAATGTTTGTCTTTGTCACACCTTTCCCCAAATCCTATTTCCCATTCATTCATCAGACCCCTAGCCCCTTTCCTCCAGGTTGTGTGATTTATTGTGTTGTGACTTAATTCACACCAAATGGACCAAACAATTGGAGGGGCAGATGTGGCTAAATGTGACACAAACTCACTGTGGGATCTTCTATTACCTGAGCAACAGCCCACACCAGCCCCACTTACCCAACCAGACATTAAAGGGATCCATATATTTTAGAAGTAAAAGAACATAATTTGTCAATGTCAACATCATCATTCAGGCCTTGTGTTGCGTAAATACTTTATCTTGTCCACTCCAGATTTTGAGTACACTCTCCCTGACTTGAGGATTTCGTAACTTTAGTTTTCATTACATTCCATGCTCCCCATTGCTCCGAATAATTTATTATTGCTTGTTTTTGTTGAAATATATGGTATTCTTTCTTGTGTCACTGCAGTAATAGTCTGTTCTTTCTAAAGCTTTGATATAAATTTATAACCCACTATCTCTGTGTTTTGTCTTTCAATTTAGTTGCCTGTGATGGATAATTCTTTTGATTAATTCTTCAGTTGGAGCGCACCTAGATGGCAGTGAGACCGTGCTTGTAATGCCTTACCTGTTAGTGCACCATGACCACCATTAAGAAGGCACCTTGGGAAACCTTCCGGTTAGGATTAGGAAGATTAAGACAGGTAACAGCCATTGTTTCATTTAATCAGGTAAGACAACTATGGCATGAAGTGAACTAATTTAGTTAGCAATTAACTAACTTCTACTGCAGATAAGTAATTGTTTATCTAGGTTGGTGCTGGCAATATAGGGAATGGCCGCATAATCCCCCTAATGGTCAATATCGTTAAAGAGGGTAGTAGGACTAGGGTATAACTAACTAGCAACTAACTGGTATGCACTTTGAGAAGTGGATTAAAAAAACAGGCTGTGCTAAAAAGGCATCAATGCATAGTAAAAGTAAAACACAAAAAACTTCTTCAGACATAAAGTACAATACAACTTTTTCCCTTTACTCAACAACAACAAAAGTAACACAACAACATCTCCATCCACAACAGGCTCACCCCTCAACCCTAATATCGCCCTGCCTGATTGCCACCCTCTCCACCCACAACAAAAGTCCCTCCCACCAAAACAAAAAAGGGCTTAGAAAAGGGCATTCTCTGTGATGTTCCGCAGTACTTGAAGCTGGGCCTCGAGACGTGCCATTGGATGGTGCAAGTGCTCCAGCTCATGCAGCACGCAGCAATGTAACAGGCAGTCTGAGCGTGGGGACAGCAGTGGTGGTACAGGCAGCTGCAAACTGCATGCAGCACTGATGTGGCCTGGAAGAAGGAGACACAAGCAGCTGGCTAGAGGAACTGGGACCCGGGACAGGGGTATGTGCCTTGCCTTCCTCTTCCTCCAGCCATTGATACTCTGCCCGGGTGGCCACCACCCTCTGCCAACGCAGCTGGACTGCTATCTCCTGCCATGTCAGTGGTGGACCAGCAGGAGTATTTATATCAAGAAAACTAATAAAAAAGACAAATAGTAAACAATGCACTGTACAAACACCAGTTTAAGATGATATAGTGGCACAGTAGCAGTATATTGCTGATCCCTGAGGGCCATTGACATTTTTGAAGTGATTAGGAGAGTTATAGGAACATGATTTTATCCACACATACCTTAAATAAAAGCACTGACTGGCTGAATTAAGGCATCACAACACCAGATTTAAAAAAACACAGTGATTTGTTGTTCTTGTAAATGATTACCTTAAAAGAAAAACAGACACTTTGTGTGGAAAAAGAAACATAACTCTCATTAATGAGTAAGGCATCATCCACTATGGAGTACAAGTATTCTTGTGCTAAATTAATGGAGGCATGCTAGTTAGCGCATTGGTACTACTATGCTACTCTCTGCAGTCTGCAACATGGGCAGCTGCAATGGTCAATTATCTTACTTTGATTCCAATTGCCCTGCTCTTCTCCAAATGCCTCTCAATTCTACCCTGACTCCAAAGAGGCACATGAATAATATATGTCACACATGTTATGTATAACATGAGGATAATAGATATCCTGTCTGCCATACGTAAGCAGTGGGAAAAATGATGCACTGCAGTACAGGGAAAGGAATGGGATATATAGTTTTTATTTGACATGTTCATCACAGAGTACCCCCTCCACAAAATACGAAATGACAGGCACTTAATCCCACTTTACTTCCTAGCCTTGACTTCAAACACACATTATTTCAAACAAACACATTAGTTTAGGAGCAAGGAAAGGAAACAACTTACTCTACTGCAAGATAAACTACGGGGAAAAGGCCAGGTAGGTAGAGGTTTTGCTGTAGAGTAGGAGGGTATCATTGATCAACATGTGCCTAAGCTCTGGCTTAGTCAGTCACTGTAGTTGAAAAATGATGAATGTCAAAAAGGAAACATTTGAACAGATGTAAATCCATTATGGAAGCCATTAAATATATGAACCACTTGGCCAGAAAAAATGTGGCACATGCCAGGAATGGATTTTACATAATTTTTTTGGGAGGCTGGGGCAAAACTTAGGAAAGGATAAAGGAGTGAAATACTAGGAGGTGACTAAGTGGGCACTGGGAGAGAAGGGAAACACACCTTGTTTTCATTTTGGTTTGCAATGCATTGAAAACTTTGTAAATGTTGCATTAACTCAAGTAGGTGCCCATTACATAGCCAACACTGAAGTGCAAATTGAACCATGCTAAAGTTGGTTCATGGGTCATGAAATGCCATGGGCAGGGATCTGCCTTGCTTAACAAGTACAGTGAGTATACTACTAATTGTCAATGATCAAGCAATGTGACTTACCACTGCCAGTCCCTGCAACCGCAGGGATTCCCCCTTCAACGGCCTCTGTGTCTTGCACTGGTCCCAGCACTGGTGGTCTGTGGGGCTTGGAAAACCTTTATACATTTTGGATGCCAGATACGACTCCCCTTTTTATTTGTTTGTTTAAAATAATACAACCGCAATACATCATTACAGTTCGGTTCACAGTATCTTCTCTTCTGTCGAAAATATCACTTTGGGCATTTTGTTGGTTGACAATGTTAGAAAAGCCAGGTATTCAAGCTAACCAAAACCTTTTCATAATGGAGGGGCGGAGCTATGATGACTGCGAGTTATTTGAAGTGCAATGACGGGACAGAATAAATTGGTCAATGAAGGACATATGATTTTGGTTGTCAAATCAAACCATCCTCATACTACTTTCCTGCCATGCTGCACTGTCATTGAAACTGCTGGTATACTGAATAATACATACAACACAACATTGGAGGGGGGTCACCATAACCATGGCCACTCTCTCGTTTTACTCTTTTACTTAATGAGTAAGAAAAATAAATCCTGCTTCAGTCTGAAAACTCGGCAATCTTTACAGTAGAGGACTTAGGCCCTCATTACAACCCTGGCGGTCAAAGACCGCCAGGGCTGTTTTGGAGGTTGCACCGCCAACAGGCTGGCGGTGCAAACTCGGGTATTATGACTGCGCGCCTGCTGGGACCGGCGGGTTTCCGCCACATTGGTCCCGGCAGATTTAATCTGCCAGGGCAGCGCTGCTTGCAGCGCTGCCCAGGGGATTACGAGTCCCCTTCCTGCCAGCCTTCTCATGGCGGTATGAACCGCCATGGAAAGGCTGGCGGAAAGGGGAGTCACGGGGCCCCTGGGGGCCCCTGCACTGCCCATGCCTTTGGCTTTGTCATGGGCAGTGCAGGGGCCCCCAGGCACAGCCCCACACAGCTTGCAGACAGTGAAAAGCATGACGAGTGCAACTGCACCCGTCATACGGCCGCAACACTGCCGGCTCCATGTGGAGCCGGCTCCCATGTTGCAGACGACATCCCCGCTGGGCCGGCGGGTGGAAACTCGGTTTCCGCTCCCCGGCCCAGCGGGGATGTTGTAATGGTCACCGCGGGAGTGCAGCCGCATTGGCGGCCGCACAGCAGTTACAACTTGGCGGGCGGCGGTTGACACCCGCCAAAGTTGTAATGAGGGCCTTAATCTATTTTCTTAGTCTCAAAGTACCAGTCCACAGGATATATAAGATAGGAGAGAGGGAAAGCTTAATAAAGCAGAAGGAAGGTACTGATTAGTACAGACAGGAGGAAGTTAGCTATAAAAACACGAAATGTAGAAAAAGGATAATAGAGAGATAACAAGAGTTAATAAAATTGAAAAGAACTAAGAGGATTTGGAAAAAAAACATTCCCAGTATAAAAAAATCAAGGCAAATTATTTTAAATGGGGAGAGGTAAAGGGGAAAGAAATAACATTAACGGGAGAAGTTACTGGGGCCAGCAGAGCCCTCAGCCGAAGCACTGGTGGTGGTACTTCCACCCGCTGCAGCACTAGTGGTGGTACCACAGCCTGACTCTCAGATGCCCTCTTCTTGACCTTGGGTGCTGTTATAAGTAATAAAGAAAATAACAAAAATAGATTAGTGGTACAGTTAATCTCCCAGAAAATATTTTGACAGGCAAAAGCATCAACATATTGACAATGTGCTTTTCTAAAACTTTTCTGCCTATATTATTAGTATTGAGGTGACCTAGTCCTAATTTCCTAAACCTAAGCCCTATTCCAAATTTTCTAAACTACATTTGGAACTACTAATGCATTGCAATGAGTGATCTTCGCTTCTCAACCCCTTTTGGTGGGCTAACTGAGTTTCCCTTTTCAAAGCATAGATGCATACTACACATCACTAGGAGATTGCATGGGAGTGTACGAGCTACATTAAAAAAAAACACAGAGTGCACTAACTCACTGATATTACTACTACCACCATCTTAGTGACAGGACAGAGGAGTCTGCATGACTACTTAAATAATCTTCCCCAGCAGGTGCCTACAGTGACCAGTACAATTAGGTAGCAGCAAGCACCTGGCTTGCTCAAATTGGATCACATAATATTCGTAATGTTACATGAACGTAACTTACCTCTGGGTGTGAGCAGCATGCTATTTGAAAAACAAAATATTAGCATTGTAGGACACAACAAATAAATAATTATTCTCTGAACCCCGCAATGGCGATGCCCAGCAGGTCCCGCTCCTGGTAGAGGATGTTGGCCCAGCAGTGCGTCAACTGCTGCTGGGTGCACCTCACTCCAATTCTCCTCCACATACACTGTCTCACCCTGCTTCACAGCAGCCGATGCTGCTGCAGGTTTCACCCACTCCTGGGCTCCCCACCTGCTGTCAGCAGGCGGGAAGATGACGCTGCACTAAAATAATGTGTGCGGCCACCTCAGGCAGCACTACAACCGCAAGGTATTCAGTTAGCAGCCACACTAACACTGGCTCGCCATGCTCTGCCATGGTGCTAGGAGGGGAAAAAAAAGAAGTAGAAAAAGGAAGGAATAGAATGGAAGAAATTAGGAAATAAAGGGAAAACTAAAAAAAGAGCACAAAAAGTCACAGAAAAAAAGACAAAAAATAAAATACACAAACACAAATACAACACTAATATAATAAAGGTAAAAGAGGGATGGATGAGTGGGACAGTGGGAGGAATGCAAAGATTTAGGATAGATTGATAAATAGGCCCAGCACCATGCACAGATCAGGTAAAACAAAATGCTGCATGCGACCTCCGGTTGCCGTTTGCGATCACTTTGCAGAGTGGAATGCGCTACTGGCACCAACCAGCAAGAATGAGCAGCCGAGCACAACCACGCCCACTCGCTGAGGCGGAATCTCGCAGAGTTTTTTTACGCTTAAATTAATATTATCATTTCATTCATTGCCACTTTGTAATTCTCTGAAAAGAGGTTGTTGTCACTTCTTAAGTCAATAACGTCAAAAGGGCTTAACATGGACAAGTAACACTCAATTTGTTTTAAGGAGCATTACCATAAGAATAAGTGTGCTTCTATTCTGTAGGAAGCTGTCTCCCTATATAGAGCACTAAAATGAAGTACACTGTGTAGAGAGTCCAGTGGATCCCCAATTGGTATTACAGAGGCAAACGTATATAGGACTAATGCTCTATTTGTGGTAGTGTGGACGAGCAGTTAGGCTTTTCAAGGAGTTGTGCTGGGCATTTGTTGTACTCACAGTGGCACAGGGGCGGCCAGGTGAACGAAGATGCGAAGCTTACAGGTGAGTAAAGCAGTGTCAGGGGTCGATCTCCTGGGCTTGAGGTAAACACAAGGTGGTCCACAAGACAGCACCAAACTTACATCCTCAGCAGCCCAGGCACCTGGATGCAGAGTGACAACACAGCATTGGTCAACCAATGTTTACCAATGAAGACTGGGGCAACCAAAGATGCGCTGCTCACAGGTGAGTAAAGTGGTGTCAGGGGTCGATCTTCTGGGGTTGAGGTAAGCGCAGGGGGGCCAAAAGGCAGCACCAAACTTACACCATCATCAGCACAGGGGAGGCTGGGTGCAGAGAGCCAACACAGCGTTGGGCACCTAATGCAAGTTAATGGGGAGATCAGTTTTGGAAAAAGGCTGCAGGTGAAGAAAACCCAAAGCTGCCCAGGTAGGTTCTGATGCTAGGGGGCGTAGGGACAACAACGATCCATCTCCCCAAGACCTAGGGGCTCCGGCTGCAGGGGTGTCCTTTGCCATCCAGAACAGCTCACCGGGTAGGTCGCGGTCAGGGGGAGTCTTCGAGTTGAGGCTTCAGTCTTTGAGGCAGAGTCCAGCAGGGGTCAGCCCACGGTGGACTCAGAATCGCTGGGGAACCTTAACAGGACAGGTGGGCCATTTGGACTCATGTCATGGGCGTCGGGTGCAGAGGTGGGTCTGGAGACGGTTTTGTGGTTCCTCAGGACAGAGCTCTTTTATAAAGTTGGTTTCTTCTTGAACAGGTCCACTGTTCTCAGGAGATATTGATCTTTGTCAAAGGCAGGCAGTCCTCCCAAAGTTTTGGAGGTAGCTGGGCTGCAGGACGCATCGTTTATTGATGTAAGATGATCAAGGGCTGCAGAAAGGCCGGTAGGGCTGGGGCCAAGTCAGTTGGTGTCTGCAGTCTTCACTAATTATGCGACTGTAGTGTCCAGTTCTTCTCAGGTCATTATGAATCTTAGTTCTAGGGTTCAGGGGTGCCACCTAAATACTCAATTTAGGGGTGTTACAGGAAATGCCAGACTGTAGCCATTGGGCTGACCACCTTCAGGGTTGCTACACCCTTCTTATGACCACTTCTGCTGGGAAGTGGGCATAACCCTAACCCTAGTGGCCTAATTCCTTTCAAACAAGATGGAGGAATTTAACAAATAGCGTGTACGTCAGCTCGTCCACCTTAGCGATGGGACTCCTCCGAATTTAATAATTTAGAGTAGCTTACATATATTACATGCAGTGTTAGAGGAGCTGGCACACAGGCTGTGTGCTATGTTGTCTTTTCAATTCTGGGTGCAGCTTGTCACGCAGCCTGCAATGGTAGTCTGCATAAGGTTGGTCTCGGGTCCCTCAGGGTGGCACAAGTTGTGCTGCCGCTCTGAGGGGCCTGCTTCAGTCCCCATGCCCTAGGTACCAGGGATACCATTTACCAGGGACTTATAGGCGGCTGAAGGGTCAGGTCACTTGGGGATCAAGTGACCAGGTGTCATGTTTTAGGGAAGGAACACTGGCACTGGGGACCTGGTTAGCAGGATCCCTGTGCACTTCAGTTGAAGTTGCATCTAAAAACCAGACCAAAAGTGTGTATGAGGGGTACTGCAACCAGAACCCAGCTCCCTACATATTCCCTGATCAGATGGTACAGGAAGTGGTTACTGGAGGGAAGGCTTGGAGACCTAGACAACCAAGATAGGCAATAGCCTGGCACCAGAACATGTCTGAATATTTCAAATTTCCATAGATTGGTTGAGTCCTACCCCTGCTATTATTGGTGATTCAGTTGTGAAAATGGTAGGGGATTTCTGTCATAGATTAAATCTAGTTACAATCGTATTGTGTTCAGGAAGAGATAAAAAAGATATATGCTTGACGCACACCTCATATTTGCACATGTCACCCTCAGGTGCCCATATATTTGTTTAACAAAGAAGGTAAATAGTTCTTGGAGACGATCCAAATCACAAAGTCTTACATTTGTCTGTTTTCAATTCAATCATCCACTTTAGTAATCTTGAGATTCTTAAAATAAGTCTCTTTCCAGTATCAAAATGTTTCCATTAGAACTCACACTGATCACTTCCACAGCCAGTGTTTGCAGAGATTACAACCACAGCCAACATGTATTTTGCACCAAGCTGCTTTCTCGAGCTCATAAGGCATGCTAGTTGTTAGACTGTGATAATTAGCATAAAATTTAAGTTGAAGTTCTTGAGGTGCTCCCAGTCGCGGCTCGTGGCAACCAGAAGGGGCGGGCGGCATAGGGAGTGGGGGGTAGATAAATAACAATCAAATAAAAACGTAATTTAAAAAACAACACTTACCTCCTCCGCTGTGCCGCTGCTCTGTCCCTCGTAGCTCCAGGCTTTAGCAGCGTCAGGATTGGCAGGTAGCGCCCGGCCAGGGTGCTCCCAGGCAGACTGGGAGCCTGCGCAGGCTCTCTCCAGCCCAGCAACTGTGTTGCTGGACTAGAAAGAGCCTACTATGCATGTGTGTTTGGCCGGCCTGAGACGGTCGGCCAACCACACATGTGCTCTGAGGGGAGTGCACTGTGCACTCCCCTCAAGTGCTTGTCACCCCCAATGCCCCACCCTTTTTCAAGAAAACGATAATAAACACAGTTTATTATTGTTTTCTTGGAAAGGTTTTGGCAGGAGGACGACGCTCCTCCACCCTAATGGAGGAGTCGCCCTTGGGTGCTCCACTTCCCATGTAATAACGCTCATAATACAGCCATATTTCATAGTAACCTCGCGAAAGAGAAACAACCAATGTATAATGGAGTTAATTTCTTTTGACAATATAGGAATAAAGATTTAATTCATGTAGAAACCAGTTTTTAATATCAGTTTGAAAAAGTGAGGGTATAGGATTACATAATATTACGTAATCATGCCTGATTTGTAATATGTGAACATTAAAATGACATACAGTCAGGCAACAGTAAATATATAGTTATAACTTATCATCCCTTCTCTAAAGACTCTAGAGTCAGGAGGGACTGGTACTCTGGATCCTTAGTAGGAATTTAGGTTAGCATCAATTAAAATAAGAAAACATTTGCTTGTTTTTGGAACAAACCCCCACCGCGGAGAATATTCATCAAGGGGCTAGAGACATTAGTGACAAAACTGGGCTTGCCAATCCTCAAATGATTATGCAAATTTTGAAAGCTCCCTATGAGAGGGGTTTCATATTATGGAGTTTTACTGTGTGGCCTCTAAAAAGCAATTTGAAATTCAGGCTGTCAGGGCAGAGGAGGTGGTCAAAGAGTGAAGTAAAGTATAAAAATGTTGCAAAGAGAACTGACATGTTGCACCACAGTGTTAGCGCGTCAGACCTTGTTAAGTAAACTTACCAGGGAGAAACGTATAGGCCAATGGACCTTTTGACTGTGCTTCGAGTTGTTCCCACCAAGTAACCCTGTATCAACACAAATCAATAGCAAATAACAGTAAATGACATCAATAATCAATAGGAGTCAGTAATTTCCACACTCCATGACCTCTCGGCCATGAATAACCACACTTTTATGTAAAAGTTTGAAGTGTTTATTTCCCTATATTAACAATGCTAATGTCACATAACTTAATCTCAATATCAAATGATAAACTTACAGAAACAATGCTGGCTGACCAAAGCGGCGAAAGAATCGCAATCTAATCAAAGCTTGAGCCACTACACACTCTAAGGTTACAGTGAAAATTAATAATATGAATAGCTTCGCAAACGAAAGAGCGTACATTTAGATTCAGCAAAGAAAAGACATCAACTGTTATTACATATAGCGTACTTCATCAGTGAGGACCCTAACTGTCATCAAATTAGAATAGCATGTTTTGGCTTCATGCAAAACATTTTGTCACATAACATCTAACTATGGCTCTATCAAAATAGCTGTTGTTACCTGGAAACAAAAGCAAACAGTCATAATAATCAGTAACATCATCTAATACCTGTCCTCAATATGGTTCAGCAAGCTGTGACAGTCTTTGTCAATAGGACATCAGTTTGGTCAGCAAGACATCAGGATTCAGCATTAGAGTTCAGAAAGCCAAAGTCTCTTTAAGCAGTAAAGTTAAGCTTGTCACTGCTCGGGATGGTCAAGAAAATAATGGCGAAGTGGCCTACTCCTCTCAGTGCAGTCCGGCTAAGTTAGATTTCCTAAAACTATTTCCCGCGCCCTTATTGGTCAAAGAATCACATGTTTACACTTAGTCCAATGAAAACAAAACCTAAAATCTAAAGTTTTACTACTACATGGTTCACATGTCAATGATTGGCTCCTCTTCTCCCGTTCTCGTCATTACGCTCGTCAGGTATCAGTACTGTTGCAACTTATACTCCAGTCATTGCATCCATTGTCTCTTCCTGGGAAGGTCAGTATTACACATATACAATGTTTCCATAGCTAGTACAGCATCTTCTAGCAAGCAGTTTCTCATGAGGACTAACTTCAGCTGTGAGCACATGGCCAGTACAGTGGAAAAACACAATTTAATCCTCTAAGCAACCATTTTATAAAACGCCAGAAAATGCAGCTTGAGATGTGGCCGTGCAACTAGGCCAAGACCGCGCTAAGTTAAGGTCTACAAATTACTAAAGCAAATACATAATGCATAACTCTCAATATGACATATT
Source organism: Pleurodeles waltl (assembly GCF_031143425.1). Classification (NCBI taxonomy): domain Eukaryota; kingdom Metazoa; phylum Chordata; class Amphibia; order Caudata; family Salamandridae; genus Pleurodeles; species Pleurodeles waltl. Next base: position 185,816,409 of record NC_090445.1, on the reverse strand, counting down.
GCTACTTTAATCAAACATAAGCTCAACATTTCATAAGCTATTAATAAGTACACTTCGTAAATACTGACGGCCACTCAAGTGGGCATAAAATCAAATGCATGCATTATTTTTCTCTAAGTTAATACATTTTCTATGCAAATTCAACACTCAGAATACATGAACATTCATTAGTAAAATTCAGCGTTAACAATCCCTCCTCTGATGACTAAATGTGTCATCACACTAAGGGGGTCATTACAACATTGGTGGTAAAAGCCGCATACCGCCGTGCAGAAGACCGCCAACAGACCGCCGCGGCAGCGGAATTCTGCCATGGTCATTATGACCCAAAGGCTGGAATCCGCCAAAATCTAGACACCCACACAAGTCTGCCACACCAAAGGTCAGTGAGAAACTGGCAATAACAAATCCTCCACCGTCACGCCAACAGGAATACACCACACTATCACGACCCACGTATCCACGTGGCGGTCTTTCAACCGCGGTATTCCATTGGCGGTACACACCGCTGCACTCAAAATACACACACATTTCCAAAACACAGCCACATTGGACAATTCCAAATACACACACCTGATACACATACACACACCACTCCCACACATCCAATACAATATAAAACATACACCCACATCACCCACAAACCCTTACGACCACAATTGCGACTGAACGCCACAGAGAGACACCACCATCTACAAACGAGCATCCACAGGCACTCAACACCATCACCAACATAGCATCCACGCACCTCACACAACACACCTCTAAAATCACCCCAAACATCACAACACACACCACCCCACACATCACCCACACCACCCCATGGCACGGCAAAGACACCCCAGGTTCTCTGAGGAGGAGCTCAGGGTCATGGTGGAGGAAATCATCCGGGTAGAGCCACAGCTATTCGGATCACAGGTGCAGCACACCTCCATAGCTAGGAAGATGTAGCTATGGCGAAGAATAGTGGACAGGGTCGACGCTGTGGGACAGCAGCCAAGAAATAGGGATGACATCAGGAAGAGGTGGAACGACCTGGGGGAAGGTGCGTTCCGTGGTCTCAAGACACCACATCGCGGTACAAAGGACTGGCGGCGGACCCCCATCTCCTCCCCCACAACTAACAACATGGGAGGAGCAGGTCTTGGCTATTCTGCATCCTGAGGGCCTCGCAGGAGTAGCTGGAGGAATGGACTCTAATAAGTCAAATCTTTACTATTACATCCCCCACCCTACCTCCATTCCATCACATACCCCCACCCTCGTCCTCACCCCATCACTCCTACTCCTCACACATGTCCCAATATCACAAACCACCCATTCCAACACCAAGCCCTGCATGCAACACCAAAGCATGGACACCCATCACCACCATCAACAACACTAGCATCCACAGGCACGCAACACCATCACCCACATAACTTCCACGCACCTCACACAACACACCACTACATATCAGCATACTTATCACCCCACACACCACCCCACACATCACCTACACCACCCCATGGCACGGCAAAGACACCCCAGGTTCTCGGAGGAGGAGCTCAGGGTCATGGTGGAGGAAATCGTCCGGGTAGAGCCACAGCTATTCGGAGCACAGGTGCAGCACACCTCCATTGCAAGAAAGATGGAGCTATGGCGAAGAATAGTGGACAGGGTCAACGCAGTGGGACAACACCCAAGAAATCGGGACGACATCAGGAAGAGGTGGAACGACCTACGGGGGAAGGTGCGTTCCGTGGCCTCCAGACACCACCTGGCGGTTCAGAGGACTGGCGGCAGACCCCCACCTCCTCCCCCACATCTAACAACATGGGAGGAGCAGGTCTTGGCGATTCTGTATCCTGAGGGCCTCGCAGGAGTAGGTGGAGGAATGGACTCTGGTAAGTCAAAGCTTTACTATTACATCCCCCACCCTACCTGCATGCCAGCACATTCCCCCACGTTCACCCTCACCCCCATCACTCCTACTCCTCACAAATGTCCCACTATCACAAACCACCCATCCCAACACCAAGCCCTGCATGCAACACCAAAGCATGGACACCCATCATTAAAGCATTCCCACTGCACATACCCATACACCCCCTAAACCATCATCACACAAGGTCCTACACAGGAATGCAAGCACTGGGGTACACGGTCACCCACCCATTGCACACCATGGCACATACAGATGCAATAATCATGCCTTTACACCCCTGCAGGACCCCTACCCAACATCACCAGACAGGAGGGTCCAGATATGTCCACTCCACCCAAAGAAGAGGCCCACAGTGATGAAAGCAGCTCTGTCCAACTGGATCTAGATGACCACCCCGGCCCATCTGGGCCCTCAGGATAGTCGGTTCCACTCACACTGCACAGGCCACTACAGAGCTTGCCCCCTCTGGAAACACCAGCACAGCACCCACCCAGCGGGCCCATACCTCTGTCCCCAGGACACGTCAAGCAGCAGTGTGTCCACCACTACAGGGAACCCAGGCTAACCCACCACCCCAACAACACCAGGTACCTGGGGGCAGTGGTAGTGGGCACACGGTTCAGGGGACAGAGGCCCAGGAACACAGGGGAACTGGGAGGGCTGCTGTGCGACAGGGGGAGGACAGGCCCAGGGAACCCACTCTCCACAAGGCCCTCTCCAACATCATGGGAGCCTACCACCATTCCCAGGAAACTATGGCAACGGTACTGGCCAAGTTTCAGGAGACCCAGCGGCTGCAGGAGGAACAGTATTTGGGCTTCAGGGAGGAACTCAGATCCATCAATTCCACCCTGGGCACCATTGTAGGGGTGCTGAAGGAACTCCTCAACACCAGGAGGAACACAGTGGCACAACAAGGGGCTCCTGACACTAGCCTGGACGATGAACTTCCCACCACCTCCGCCGGCGCTAGTGGACAGGAGGCACCGCCACACGACCACCACACCAGCACCCCACCCCCTGCAGATGGAGAACCACCCCACAAACGGTCCCTGAGATCCAGGTCAAAGACAGAGAACGATGCCAAGACCCCCGCAAAGAAATGAGACCACCCTGATTGTCATCCTTTTGTCCCACCTTGTCACCCTGTCCATCCTTAAACTGCCCCAGCTCCACTTCCTATGCCCCTTTGGACAATGCACCTGTGAGACTAATAGACTGGACTCTGCCATGGACATTCCTCCACCATCACCCCTCACCATTTTACAACCCCCTCCAATATTGAGCACTTAAATAAACACCATTAAATCACAAACCAATCAGGAGTCTGTATTAGCAATTACAGTGGCAAAATGCTCTTTCAAATGTAATGTCAACATACCTATGTCACACAGCTCTAGTCCATGAGGAAACAAAGCAGATGTCACACTGTGGGACCCACATCTGTGAAATCGAAAGGGAAAGTGACAACTCAGTGACCATACACTGGGTGAAAATGACAGACAGATGAGAGGTAGTGGATTACAATCAGATGTAGCAGGCAGTGTTGTCTTCTTACCTGTGTCTCACTGGAAGTATTGCAGGATCATCGTGTTCCTGTTGTCGATGTCCTCTTTTTCTGCTTCCTCGTCTTCAATGTCCACAGGTTCCACAGCTGCCACAACACCTCCATCTGGACCATCCTCCTGCAGAAAAGGCACCTGCCGTCGCAAAGCCAAGTTGTGAAGCATACAGCAGGCCACGATGATCTGGCACACCTTCTTTGGTGAGTAGAATAGGGAACCACCTGTCATATGGAGGCACCGGAACCTGGCCTTCAGGAGGCCGAAGGTCCGCTCTATAATCCTCCTAGTTCGCCCATGGGCCTCATTGTAGCGTTCCTCTGCCCTTGTCCTGGGATTCCTCACTGGGGTCAGTAGCTATGACAGGTTGGGGTGACCAGAGTCACCTGCAAATGGCGAGGGACAACTGTTAGACACACACTGACTCATAGGGACATCCACAGACCCAGACAACTATTCCCACTGATTTGGGTCCAGGTGCTCACCTAATAGCCACACCCGGTGTCTCTGGAGTTGCCCCATCACATAAGGGATGCTGCTATTCCGCAGGATGTAAGCGTCATGCACTGAGCCAGGGAATTTGGCATTAACATGGGAGATGTACTGGTCTGCCAAACACACCATCTGCACATTCATCGAATGGTAACTCTTCCGGTTTCTGTACACCTGTTCACTCCTGTGGTGGGGTACCAAGGCCACATGTGTCCCATCAATGCCACCTATGATGTTGGGGATATGTCCCAGGGCATAGAAGTCACCTTTCAATGTAGGAAAATCCTCCACCTGAGGGAAAACGATGTAGCTCTGCATGTGTTTCAGCAGGGCAGACAACACTCTAGACAACACGTTGGAAAACATAGGCTGGGAAATCCCTGATGCTATGGCCACTGTTGTTTGAAATGACCCACTTGCTAGGAAATGGAGTACTGACAGCACCTGCACTTGAGGGGGGATTCCTGTGGGATGGCGGATAGCTGACATCAGGTCTGGCTCCAACTGGGCACACAGTTCCTGGATTGTGGCATGATCAAGCCTGTAGGTGATGATCACATGTCTTTCCTCCATGATCGAGAGGTCCACCAGCGGTCTGTACACCGGAGGATGCCACCATCTCCTCACATGCCCCAGCGGACGGTGCCTATGTCGGAGAACAGCAAGCAGAGTCTCAACCAACTCTGAGGTACGTAAACACAGCTTACTCTGAAAATATTCATAAATCAAAATTTGCCTGTATGAGTGGTTAGACAAGGCCTAGGTATGTGTGATCCAGTCAAAAATAATGCCATGTGGGCCCCTGAAATGGCGGCTGCCTGACCTGTAAAGTGGGACAGTGGGATATGAGGTAACTGCGCTGGCGTTCTACACCGTCGCGGTAGGCGGTCGAAGACCGCGGTGCAATTCTGCAATGGTTAACATTGGGCCCTATGGGTCCCAGGAACCAATGACGATGTACGCCGGTGGTGACGGTACACACCGCAGCGGACGTGACTGCCATTTTCTATCTGTTCAATCACTCGATACCTGATCTTCGACAGGAGAGGACCTACACTGCAAGTGCTGCTGTGACCTGAGTCTGGAAGAGACAATGGCTTGTGTGTCTGGGGAAAGGGCCCCTGCCTTCAGCACTGAGGAGTTGGAGAAACTCCCCCCAGTACACGCTACTCTACTGTCCTCTAGACAGACAGGTAAGTACACTGTGAGCATGCTGTATGGGGAATGTCTGTGTGGAGTGGGGTGGATGAAAGATGGGGGGGTGAGAATGAGGCGTGCATGAAACGACGGTGAGTGCATGTGCGTCATGGCAAGGGTAGGGATGCGGGCCAATGACTGTGACGGTGCAGTTGGTAATTACTTCTCTTTTCCCCTGTACAATTCCTGTAGATCAGCGCCCACCAGAAGAAGGACATCTGGCGTGCCATCGCCAAGGAAGTCCGGACCCTGGGGGTCTACCACAGAGCACTCACTGCCGGTAAAGATGGGAGGACATTCGCCGCTGGAGCAAGAAGACGGCGGAGGCCCAGCTGGGGATGGCCTCCCAACGTGGGAGGGGTGCCCGTCGCACCATGACCCCCCTGATTTTCAGGATCCTGGCGGTGGCGTATTCGGACATGGATGGGCGCTTAAGGACATCACAGCGGACACAAGGGGGTGAGTACACTCTCATTCTGCTGATTCAGCGTGCATTTTAGGTGTCTGGGTGGGGGAGGTGGGCTGTGGGTTCCCTAGGCCAGGGCGAGTTTGCTAGTTAAGTTCCCTTCTTCAGGCAGGCCCTGTGGACACTGCCAACTACAACTAGTCAGGCTCCTGTGACATCCATGTGTGCAGAAATCGGCCATAGCCTTGTAAGCCATGTCCCAGGGATTGTATAGTGGAGCCCAAGGGCGCAGCGTATTACAGGGAGCTTCTATGTCTGTTGTGTCCGCCAATGGTAGCGGTATTGCATGCACTGAACATGTTTTTCTTCTGTCTTCCCCCCCTTTTTGTGGTCTCCCTGTCCTTGTGTGCATTAGCATCATCAGGCAGAGAAGCAGGAGGGAGCTGCATCCCACATGGCCCTGGAAGGCGACACTACAGACTCCGAATTCACCAGTGGGACGGAGGGTGAGGGGAGCTCCACGGCAGGGACAGGAGCTGACACCAGCGAGACAGACTCCACCTCTGATGGGAGCTCCCTTGTGGTGGCGGCCCCATCTGTGCCCCCCGCATCTACAGGTACAGCCGCCACCCCACTACCAGCAACTCCCTCCCAGCAGCCCCTCAGCCTTTGCCCCGTGCCCGCTCACCCAGGAGGGTGGGCAGTACCTTCGCCCCAGGCACCTCAGGCCCTGCCCCTGTCACCGCTGCTGCCCTCAGTGAGGAGGCCATTGACCTCCTCAGGTCCCTGACTGTTGGGCAGTCTACCATTTTGAATGCCATCCAGGGTGTAGAGAGGCAGTTGCAAAAAACCAATGCATTCCTGGAGGGCATTCACTCTGGTCAGGCAGCCCTTCAGCGAGCTTTTCAGACTCTGGCCTCAGCACTGATGGCAGCCATTGTCCCTGTCTCCCCCCTCCAACTTCCTCCACCCAGACTCACACCCCTGTACCTCAGCCTATCCCAAGCACACCATCAGACCAGCATGCACACACCTCAACACACAAGGGAAGCTCTGGGAAACATAAGCACCACACATCCCACAGGCACTCTTGCAAGCATCACACACATGCAGACACACCAACATCCACTGCCTCCACTGTGTCCCCCTCCTGCTCATCTCCCTCCTCCCTCCCTGTCTCGTCTCCACCCACACCTGCATGCACTACATCCTCAGCCACAACATCCATCACCAGCACACCCACCACCACACCCCGCTCACGTGCACTCACCACTCCCACTACCATTCACACATCCCCTGTGTCCTCTCCCAGTGTGTCTGTGAGGCCACCTCCCAAGGTACACAAACGCAGCCACACACCCACCCAACAACCATCCACCTCACGACAGCCTCCAGCCCATGCACCTTCACCCAAAGTCACCAAACGTACACCGCCTACAACCACTACCTCTTCCTCCACTCCCAAACCCCCTCCAGCTACCCGTCCAAGTGTTCCTAAGAAACTTTTCCTGACCAGCCTTGACCTCTTTCCATCACCTCCCCCACCCCGTCAGTCTCCTAGGGCCCGACTCTCCAGGTCCCAACCTAGCACCTCAGCCACAACATCGGCAGGACCAGTGGTGCCAGTAGTCACCGGGTTATGGAGTCCACCAGGCAGCAGGGCAGGCAGTGTGGCAAGGAGCCAGAGCACGGACAGTCCCCCACCTGTCAAGCATAAAAAGTTGGACAGTGCCCGGCGGGAGAGGGGAAAGAAACCAGCCACCAAAGCCGCTCCCAGGGGTACAGTTGGGAGTGTAGAGACAGCTGTGACACCATACAAGGCGGGAAAGGGGCACAGTAAAACCGGCAAGTCTGGGAAGATCAGCACGGCGGACAAGACCGCCACCAGCCCCGCTGCCCAGGAAGCGACCGCCAGCAGCAGCCCCGCTGCCACAGACAGGACCGCCAGCAGCCACACTGCCCAGGAAGCGACCGCCAGAAGCAGCCCTGCTGCCCAGGAAGCGACCGCCAGCAGCAGCCCCGCTGCCACAGACAGGACCACCAGCAGCCACACTGTCCAGGAAGTGACTGCAAGCAGCAGCCCCGCTGCCACAGACAGGACCGCCAGCAGCCACACTGCCCAGGAAGCGACCGCCAGCAGCAGCCCCGCTGTCCAGTCAGTGACCGCCAGCAGCAGCCCCGCTGCCACAGACAGGACCGCCAGCAGCCACACTGCCCAGGAAGCGACCGCCAGCAGCAGCCCCGCTGCCACAGACAGGACCGCCAGCAGCCACACTGCCCAGGAAGCGACCGCCAGCAGCAGCCCCGCTGCCACAGACAGGACCGCCAGCAGCTGAACCGCTGCCCAGGACACCGCCACCAGCAGCCCCGCAGGGCAGAACAAGACCGCCAGCAGCTGAACCTCTGCCCAGGACATCGCCACCACAAGCACCGCTGCCAAGGACACCGCCACAGGCACTGCTTCCCAGGACACCGCCACCACAAGCACCGCTGCCAAGGACACCGCCACAAGCACCGCTGACCAGGACACCGCCGCCAGCAGCCCCGCAGGGCAGAACAAGACCGCCAACAGCTGAACCGCTGACCAGGACACCGCCGCCACAAGCACCGCTGCCAAGGACACCGCCACAAGCACCACTGCCCAGGACACCGCCCCCAGAAGCCCTGCAGGCCAGTCAGCGCAAATGATTCTGACGCTACTGAGTCCGCCACGTGCACGATGAAGCACTCTGGGCACAAGGCCCCCTCCAGAACCAGTGGAGAGTGCACAAGGCCCCCTCCAGAACCAGTGAAGAGATACATCCACTACTTCTGTCCTTGGCGGGATGAAGCACTCTGGGAACAAGGCCCCCTCCAGAACCAGTGGAGAGATACATCCACTACCTCTGTCCTTGGCGGGATGAAGCACTCTGGGCACAAGGCCCCCTCCAGAACCAGTGGAGAGATACATCCACTACCTCTGTCCTTGGCGGGATGAAGCACTCTGGGCACAAGGCCCCCTCCAGAACCAGTGGAGAGATACATCCACTACCACTGTCCTTGGCGGGATGAAGTACTCTGGGCACAAGGCCCCCTCCAGAACCAGTGGAGAGATACATCCACTACCTCTGTCCTTGGCGGGATGAAGCACTCTGGGCAAAAGGCCCCCTCCAGAACCAGTGGAGAGATACATCCACTACCTCTGTCCTTGGCGGGATGAAGCACTCTGGACACAAGGCCCCCTCCAGAACCAGTGGAGAAAGGCATCCACTACCTCAGTCCTTGGCGGGATGAAGCACTCTGGGCACAAGGCCCCCTCCAGAACCAGTGGAGAGATACATCCACTACCTCAGTCCTTGGCCGGATGAAGCACTCTGGGCACAAGGGCCCCTCCAGAACCAGTGGAGAGATACATCCACTACCTCTGTCCTTGGCAGGATGAAGCACTCTGGGCACAAGGCCCCCTCCAGAACCAGTGTAGAGATACATCCACTACCTCTGTCCTTGGCAGGATGAAGCACTCTGGGCACAAGGCTCCCTCCAGAACCAGTGGAGAAAGGCATCCACTACCTCAGTCCTTGGCAGGATGAAGCACTCTGGGCACAAGGCCTCCTCCAGAACCAGTGGAGAGATAAATCTACTACCTCAGTCCTTGGCAGGATGAAGCACTCTGGGCACAATACCCCCTTCCAGAACCATTGGTGACTAGAGACTTGAGAGACTGTGGCTTTGCACTCCCCAGGATTGAACAGTGGGCACACCACCCACTGTAGAGACTTGAGAGACTGTGGCTTTGCACTCCCCAGGATTGAACAGTGGGCAAACCACCCACTTGTGAGACTTGAGAGACTGTGGCTTTGCACTCCCCAGGATGCAGCAGTGGGCAACCCACCCACTGGAGAGACTTGAGAGACTGAGGCTTTGCACTCCCCAGGATAAAGCAGTGGGCAAACCACACACTGGAGAGACTTGAGAGACTGTGGCTTTGCACTCACCAGGATACATCAATGGGCATGGAGCCCCCTCGTGGATCTGGCGTTGTGCACTCAACCGGCTAAGGTGCCCCCCCTTCCTTTCCCCCTGAGGTGCCTGTTTTATTTCTATCTGATGTCCCTGCAGTGTTCTCTCCGTTTTGATCGGGTATTGAGTGTGGGCCTCGCCCATGCCTTTTGGGCCCAGTGATCCACGAACTATGATGGTGGAATCCCTTAGACTTGTGTTCTTGGTGTATATAATTGTGTATAGTATAAATGTATATATTTGTATATATTTTTGATTCATGTCTTTGAATATATCACAATTATTCGACTCTTTTCCTTTTGTCCTTGCATTCTTCCAGGGGGGTTTGGGGGGTGTAACTGTGATGTATCAACATGTACTTGTGTGTGTGTTGTCGTGGGTGGGGGTGGGGGTTTTGGGTGTTGCATGTGTGTGTCACAGTTTTTTCCCTCCCCCCTCCTCTGTGTCGTGGGTGCAGTACTCACTGTTGTCTTCGCCGCCGGTGTTCGTGCTCCTGGTAGAGGAGCAGGAAGATAAAGGCTGGCAGAATTTGGAGCTCCAGTTCCATGGCGTCCTGGTTCCTCGTGGGGTGTGTAGAGGTGAGCGTTTTCCCTTCGAAGTCCTGTTTCTGCTGTGTTTTTGTTCGCGGTGAATCTGCCCCGGAAAAGGTGGCGGATTGGTGGATTGTAATAGTGTGGGCGGTACATTGTCTTCCGCCTGTCTGTTGGCGGTTACCGCCGCAGTGTTTGTTTGTACCGCCGTGGCCGTTGGAGTGTTAAAGTGGCTTTCTATGTTGGCGGTTTCCGCCACGGTTGTAATCAAAAAAAAAATTAACCACCGGCCTGTTGGCGGTTTTACCGCCGCTTTAACACTGACCGCCAGGGTTGGGATGACCACCTAAATCTTCCCACACAAAATGTTCTATTGCTTCAGCTTAAAATGTTGTCATCTTTATCCCCTTTAATCTTCGTTCCCTTTTTGAATTTTCTCTAAACACATTTTCCCTTTTCATTTCTTCCCTCCTCTGATCATTTTTGATTTTCTTCAATTTAATCATCCTATACAGTTTACATATTACCCATGCTCCAATTAGGCAAATCACAATAATCAATATCCCTTGTATTATGTTCAATATTATCCCTTTCCCAGTGTTGCTCAGCCAATTCCCCACTGAAACAGATCCTTTGCCAACTTTCTCCCAAACACCTGGTTCTTTCAACTCTTTCAAATCAGCACTTTCGTTAGTCAGCTTAGTAAAGAAGATTCTAATTTCTTTACTACTATCAGGAATGTACGAGCAGCAATGCCTCGAATGAAGCACTTTGCAAACTCCGCCATCTTTTGCTAAAAGAATGTCTAACGCAAGGTGGTTCTAAAGAGTCATAGCTTTTTCCGCAGCCAATTCTGTATCTATTAGAATCATGGCTCCTGAAACATTTGTCAGCATGTTATACACAATAGTAGACAACTTTCAAATCTTTATAGAAGTCAGAACAACTTCTACTGAAGGAATCATTGCTCCAAATATATCTCCTACTATACCGGAAGGAGACTCTCTCCTTTCTGTATTGTGATGTAACTCTGTCAATTTCTGAAATCTTTTCAAGTCATCAAGTTGGAATATCTTTGGGAAAACTATTCCCAAATAACATGTGCCAGACAATCCTCTCGGAAGATGGTAAAAGCATTAGGTCCACAAATGTAATATATACCAGGAATTGCTGGATCCTGTCCATTCAACGTAAATGTCTATTTACTCCTGAACAAAAAACACATGCTTACATTCACTTGTTCCCACAAATAAAGTGTCAGTACTAGATTTAGGTCTATACACACAAAGCTTTCCCACGTTTTGCGCATCTAAAGCTAATTTCCCTTGTGTTTTTATTTCACTAAATGCATAATCATTTCTAAAAGTCCTTTTCTCTAAGCCCTTTTCTAACTTCTCCTTTAATGCCTTTCTCCTGTCATCTGTCCGATCAAAAAAGCTGTTTTCTAGTGGTGTAAGCAAGTATGTCAGGTTATTTTTGTGCGCATATGATGTGCCAAAAGTGAATGTAGCTTCAAAGAAACCCCTTACTAATACTCTGTCATTGTTCTTAGCTGCTCTACTCAGATATCTAATTAAGTGGACAAACGAAAACACAACGTCATGGTTAGACTAGAAATACTGGATGTGCTCCTAGTTATATAATCTTGTTAGTAACAGACTACAACTTATCCCATAGGTGAGGGGCAAAATATGATATTTAACTCCTTCTTTGACTGATGAAGGAATCTGCGTGCACACATAACAATTCCTCACATCCATTGTCTCAACATACTCACTCAATAAGCGATAGAAGACATTAGAACAAAGTCCCCCTTGTGCATTGTCTACGTGTAGATACTTCTCATCTAACCTAAACTTCTCTATCGCTGTTAATGCAGTAGTTGTCCCCAAAGCTGAAGTATGGTTGGCTTTACTCATGTCAAGAACAGTCATACCCACAATCAATATCACACATAATGTCAGGTGGAGTCAGACCACATTGGCTTTCATCCGCCTCAACTCCTTCCTCCTCGGGGTCTGGCATTTGCTCTGTTTGTCTCTCGACATCTACTTCTGGGAAAGCCCTCCTCTGACTAGGTGGCCTGCTTCCTCAATCGAGATAGGCTCACTGTCACTCTCCTGGAGGTCTTCTCCTTCGTCTCTCACAGGAGTGACTGAACCGTTCTTAACTCGCTCAGATCCGGTCTCAGTTCCTCTTTAGTTTCTTTCTGGCTCTGAGGTTTGTCTGATGGTTGTTGGTACTCTCAACAACTCCTTTTCATTATCCAAAGATCACAACACTTTTCTCGTATGGCTTGCGTGTAACCAGTTTGGAATTCCAGCACACTTCAAAGCTGTGGTAGTGCTCAAAACTACCTGGAAAGGGCATTCCCACCGAGGTTCCAAACATGTCTTCCTCACATATTTTCAGACCACAACCCAGTCACCTGCTCCCTGATCTTGGGACGGTTGCAGTGTGGTCTCTTATACCTGCTGAGAGAAAGAGTGAACAACATCAGCCAGACCTTTGCAGTAGTCCAACACCATAGCATCTGTTATTCCCACAAGGGCATTTTCAGGAGCTGCTGGCAACCTCATTGCTCTGCCCATGAGGATCTTGTGCAGTGACAATCCTGTCTTACTGTTGGGTGTGTTTCTCAGTGTCATCAGAACTAACGGCAGTGCATCAGGCCATTTCAGATTCGTGGACACACACATTTTCGCCGTTCTTGATTTCAAGGTACCATTCATCTGTTCTATTAGTCCTGATGCTTCAGGGCGGTAACTACAATGCAACTTCAGCTCAATGTTTAAGGCTGCACATAGTATTTTAATTACTTCGCTGTTGAAGTGACTTCCTCTATCTGATTCTAAAGAGATCGGAAACCCAAAACGTAATATCAGTTGCCTAAGCAGTAGTTTCGCTACTGAGAGGCTGTCATTTCTCCATGTAGGGTGCGCTTCAATCCAATGACTAAAGATGCAGCCAATCACCAACACATATCTCAAACCTCCACACAAAGGCATCTAAAAAAATCCATTTTAATTCTGCTGAATGGACCTCCTGCTCTTCCAAAGTGGCTTAAATTAACCACTGTCCCTTTTCCCGCGTTCATTTGTTGGCAGATGCAGCAACAATGGCAAACTGCTTCAGCAACTTGTCTAAACCTTGGATTGAACCAATTCTGCTTAAAAGTGCAAATCATGGCATCCCTCTCAATCTGTGCTTGACCATGCTAATACCTAGCCATTTGAGACAACAAACTGACCCTCTTCTGGAACTCACAATTCATCACCTCTCTGTACACATTTCATTTTGCTCCATGATCGTTTTCCCTCCCTGTCAACATTATTCTGCAGTGTTCTCAATTCTTCCAACATATCTATTACATGCGATGCATAACTTGGACCTGTTTCATCTTATTTAAGTAACAATGCCCACTTATCCTTGAATGATATACAGTTCAAAGTGCAAAACCTTGCGACTTGATCCGCATATCCATTTCCCATTGACATAAGATCTTGTGATTTCAGATGTGCACTGCATTTCACTGCGGCAATCTTTTTTAGGCATTTGGCTAGCTTGCAACAAACTCCAAATTCTCTCACCATTTCTCACTGGTGAACCAGAAGAGGTCATTAAACCTCTCTGTGACCACAACTGGCCAAAGTAATGCACTATTCCAAATCCTTACTGGCTATCCGTATAGATGGTAACTTTAACCTGAGCAGAAACATGGCACACTCTAGTAATGGTTACCAGTTACGCTACTTGTGCAGAATATACTCCACAAAGCCAAGACACTTCCAGTATACCATTAATTGTGCGCATGGCATATACTGCTCTCAATACTCCTGTATTGTCTCTTAGACAGGAACCTTCAACAAAGATAATTTGGTCATTTTTTTCCAATTGGGTGTCTAACATCAGATCTCGGTTTTGTGCACAAATCATTTACTTCAAGACAATCATGCTCAATGTCTTCCAACTTTTCAACTTCAACATTTTCATTCGGAAGTAAGATTGCCGGGTTAATCACTGTACATATTTTCAATGATACATTTGGTTATCCTAGAATACTCGTCTCATAACGTCAATCTTGCACCCGCCAGGTACTGAGTTTTTGTTCTGGTAAGTAAAACTTCAACTGGGTGAGGGGCCATTATTGTTAGGGGATGTCCCACCACAATGCTTTCACACTGTGTGAGGCTTTGTCCAACCGCTGCAACTGCACGCAAACAGACTGGTAAAGCTGCTGCACTGGGTCCAAAGTAGCTGAAAAATATGCTACTGGGCGGTTTACACCTCCATGGACCTGCGTCAGGACAGACAAAGAACATGCTCATGACAAAACAACTTGAAGGACTTAGTTTAGTCAGGCATTCCCAAAGCCGGAGCTTTGCACAGACTCTTTCGCAAGTCAGAAAATGCTTTCATGCAAGCCTGGTCTAACACTAGGGGATAAGTGACTTCTTTGTGAGTCAGCTTCTGCAATGGTTTGGAAATGACTGAAAAATTGGGAGTCCATTGGCGGCAGTAGCCTACCATCCCTACGAACATCCTGACTTCTCTCTGTGTGGCTGGGGGACTTATCTGTAATATGGCTGTGACCCTTTCTCTAGATATTTTCCTTATTCCTTTCTCATTCTGGTGACCCAAGTATTTCACTTCTTTTTTACACTATTGTAATTTAAGTGGAGACACTTTATGACCATTCTTTCCCAAATGGTTCAGCAAGGCAACACTCTTCCTTCGTTTTAGATGCAATCAACAAATCATCAATGTACTGTACCAATGTTGATTGGAAAGGCAATTCCATCTACTCAAAATAATTTTTCAAGATCTGATTGAATATGGAAGATGACTCTGAAAACTCCTGAGGAATTCGACACCAACAGTAAACTTGGTCCAAAAATTTTAAACAAAAGAGAAATTGACTATCCTCATGAAGAGGCACAGAAAAGAAAGCTTGTGACAAGTCTATGACGGTGAACCATTGAGACTCACATGGAATTTAAAACAGAATCATGGCTGGATTTGGCACCACGGGGTAACATTTGACCACAATGTCATTTATTTTTCGTAAATCCTGGACAATACGCACTTTCCCACAGGGCTTTTTCAATCCCATTATCGGTGAATTACATGGGCTGCTCAACACTTCTTTCAAGACCCCTTGGTTTACAAATTCTGCAATTATGTGAGCGGCCTTCATAATAATATCCTGTGGCATGTGATACTGGGAATCTGAGGAAAAGTGCGTTCGGCTTTACAGGAACTTTAACTGGCTCAATTCCCTTTATCAGACCAATCTCCCTCCCTGTCAGATCCCACACTCTCTCCTTAACTGTTCCCTGTAAATCAGGAGGAAGCTCCTTCAGTGTGAGTAATGGAAAGAAATTAATCAGGGGGAACTCCTCATTTATGGTCTCACACTCTATCTCTGGAGCTGGGTCATCCTCATCATCATTATTCCTCTCTATCTCGATTCCATCATTTGAACAAGTAATCGAGCACCTGGTTTTACACAACAAGTCTCTCCCCAGTAGGGATACCGGACTTGAATCACAGACTACGAATTTGTGCAATCCTTTAAAGTTGCCATTTTTAACCTGAACCGATTCTGTCCTAGCGTTGGTCAAATACTGATTCGCTACTCCTACAATCTGGACTGTCTTTCCTGAAAGGGGCAAGTTCAGAACTTCTGCAGTTCTCACTGTAGAGCGTGTAGCTCCTGTGTCAAGCAAGAATGAAACTTTGTGACACATTACCTTTCCCTTCACATATGGGCCTTTCTGATCTACTTCTAGAGAAGCTGCAAGCACACATTCTTCTTCATCTGAACTCTCATTCACCCTATCATCATTATTCCATTCTCACTGTGTAACGGGAATTGGTGAACTGTGTTATTACTTTGGTTAGACCGCTGACCTGTGACCTGTTGAGGAAGCATCACCTGCTGCTGTTCCATTGGGGATTCAGGTATTTGAATTTGCTGTCTAGGTACCATCTGAACCTGCTGTTGCATTGGCTGCAACCGGGTCATTTGTACACATGGCATTTGCACCTGCTGCATGGATTGAACATTTTGCATTTGATTCACATTATTTTGGAAATTCAAATTATGGCCTCTCATTATCGGTCCTCTCAAGGTTTGGAATGAGTTGATGTCACTTGTTTGCTGAATGACACCGTCCTGCACCATCATCAGACACTCCTGCTTCCAATGTCCAACCGCTCCACAAGCGTGACATGGCAACAATCTCTTCATTCCCTGCACATCATTCTGGACCACTACAGTACCCAAATCGGCACTACGGTTTCCATTGCCAATTCCTCCACAACCTCTACCTCTCATCTGATTTTGAAACAACACATTTCCCTGCTGCTGCTGCAGCAGAAAATTTCCCTGCATTCCTGTTTGTGCCGCTTTAATCTTCATCACCATCGCCTTCTCCTTCAGCTTTCTGTGCTTCAACTCAATCTTGTCACTACAGTACTTTGCATACTGCAATACCTCATCAATCGGCTTTGCTTGCCAGCAAATCAAATATTTCTTAATCATCTGGCTAATTTTAGGTCTCAGTCCTTCCACAAATCTGAACACAAAATGAACCATGTCTTCCGGCTCGATCGTTTCTGTACCACTGTAATGCTTATATGCCAGCAACAATTTCTCATAATACCCATGTATTGACTCATTGGCTTCCTGAGCTGTCCTGTCTATTCTCTGCCAATCAATGTTTTTTTGGCAAAATTCTTGTTTTAAAAAATTCAATCACTTTGTAGTAATATTTCATTACTTCAGGGGATGGCACACCCGTATTCGGATCTCTCTCTGATTCTTTTGTCAGGCAATCTATACTCCTCTTATACTCCATCCGCAGAGCAGCTGGAACTTCTATCTCTAATAGAGTGTTCAAGTCTTCCCACAAGCACTTTGCAAATTTCACAACCCTGTCTGTCTGCTGGTACCATTCTACTGGTTCCTCTCTCAACCTGGGATAGTCATTCGTATAAGACAGAATGTCACTTCTGATTCAAGGGACATGAACAAAATTCCCTCCTGGAATCTCCCTCATTGGTAACATTTTCACCGGATCTTTACCCTGCTGCACATTTGCAGTCAGTTCCGCAGAATCCCTTTATCTTTTGTCTCTTTTCTTTGCCCATCTGCCTTCCCACTTGTCTAAGGCTCCCCATGTCTGGACACTTTGGATTAACTCCCTAAGGTGTGCCTTCATCCCTGCAGATCTAATGTGTTTGAAGTCTTTTGTGTCAAAATCTAACCTGTAACTCCTTTTCAAATGCTTTGTTTACTTTATTACTAAGCCGTTCTTTTCTGCCAGGTCTGCTAACCTTCGATGCACATTGCTCACCTCCCTCGTAATTTTCAGGCACAGATATCCCAGTTCTGTTTCTGTGTAGGACTCTAGTCTATTCACACCTATAGTTCCTTCAATGAGTTCACCCGCTTCCATTCCTAGTCTCGTATAATTCAAATACTCCTCTCCCCTAGGAGCACTCAGTGGGGTATTTAGCTTGTCTAACCATTCAGTCAATTGTTGGGCAGTCAAACCTTGCAACAAAATGTTGCCAGCCTGGGCTTGTGGCACTTGTTGCACAACTGTATTTGAGGACTGCGATGTCATTAATTTCAGGTTCCGACTAACATTCGACCCTATGACAGTATCTGGAGGAACTCCGAATGGGCTAAGGTCTAGCAATGATCTCGATCCTACAAAGGCCTGTCCCACAGGAGAGACTACTTGGATATTCTCATTATGCCTCCCTTCATTGAATTCTGACTCAGGACTCCTTATCCATTTATGCTGTTATTCTCTTGTGAGAACAAAGGTACAACTGGACCAATGGTGACAGGTAGAGATACAGCATCTGGGCTTGGTCTGATACTCAATTTCTGTAAGTGCATAATTCCCATATTCTGGCTCATCAATACAGACGTCTCTGTCTGGGTCACTGCTATCAGAGTGTACTTTGGCATAACTTGTGACTGCACTTGAGGCAGTAGAAGTGGAGTTGGCTCTGTCTGAACCAATATCAGTTTCAGGAAAACATGTCCTGTAGGCACTATTAAGTTTGTGGCAGTTTCCACCATCAATCAATCAATCAATCAGTCAATAAGTCAGGGGTTTGTAAAGCATGGCTACTCACCCATGAGGGTCTCAAGGCACTGGGAGATGTGGGGGGGGATCAGTCGAAGAGCCAGGTCTTGAGGTCCTTCCTGAACTGTGACAGGGTGGGGGACTGCCTGAGGCGGATGGGGAGGGTGTTCCAGGTCTTGGTGGAGATGTGAGAGCTGTGGTTTTCCAGTTGCAGGGGACATTGGCGAGGGTCCGGCCGGTGGAGCAGAGTTGTCTGGCGGGAGTGTAGAAGGAGAGTCTGTGTTTGAGGTAGGCTATGGGTATGGGTACATCAGGGTAAATCCTTGGGCACCTGATTTTGTGCTACTGGAGCAATGGGTGCATTGAGACTGCCCTGCATTAGGCTCTGTGACACATTAGGATTAACCTGCACTGGGCTTGTTGTCATGTTAAGCTGTGTCGGAGCTGAAGGATTTACACTAGTGCTCAGACCACTCTCTTGTGCTACATATGGTGAGGAGCCATTTCTCAATAACTATAAAATAAACTCATCATCGTCTGACTCTTCCTCAAGCGTAAAAGATCCTCTACACTCCTTTCATCTCCGCTCCCCCCTCTCGGAAGAGTTCCTGTTTGCTTTCTTGGTAGTTTTCCTTCCTTCTCCCTCGCTGTTCTGTGTAAACACTGGAAACAGTTTAATCGCCTGTAAAGTCTCGGCTCTCCACAATTTCTGATCACTGTCCCATCTAGCCTCCGTTAGTGTCTTCTCTGCTTTTCTCATCCTCCTTTCAAATTTCTGTTTCTCTCTGGCTACTAACTCCCAGATTGCTAATGCCTCAAACTGTGCTGGTCTCAGAGGGGGTTTCAGATCATACAGCACCGTCCTCAGATTCTCTAAGCTCCTCAAATTAAATGTTCAGTTAGCAGGAAACGCTAAACTCCCATCTTTCTCTGTCACTTTCCACCATTGTTTCAACCAAAGACATGGCGCGACACCTTGCTCTACGATTACAATGTAAACTGGTGTGCCTTCTGGCGGGGCAATATCCCCTATGCTCGTTGTAATGTACCTATCTCCCCTAAAGGACTCTTTAAAGCTTTGAAACATTTTATTTTTGTGACCTTTATGTTATTCTAAATCAAATCAGGAAGTGACTTTTAATCCCAGAATTCTCTTCACCCACCTTCTTGACCAATTGCGCTTCACGGACGGCTGTCAATCCATGCGCAACCCTTCTCACTAACCAACCTATCCCAGTGCTGCTCTAATGACGTCATGCTCACACTTACTGTGTCTGACAAAGTCTTGCGGCTTGTCCTCCTAAACTCAGATTCACATGAAACTAATGCAATTTATTGCGAGCACTATACAAGATCAAAACCCAATTTGTCTATTTACTACAGGTAGGGTAACACAATCGTTTCAGAAACCTTACGGATTTTTCACTGATGGCGTTTCGCACTAGCAGCTACTCCTTCTTTCTCAGTTTCCCTGATTTGCAAGCAAAATTTGACCAGCAAATTTCACTCTCAACTGATCAGTGGGTCTGTCCTGGTGCGCATAGGACTCGTCAGATCTCAGTTTAAAATGACTTTCACTCACTTTGACTCACCTTCTGACTGTCCAACCAAGCTCGATCTACCTATTAAACCAGACAAATCACAACAAAAAACAAGTGTCTCATACACTTTTTCAATATACTCTGGAGTCTTAGACCACGCAGGGTCCATACACCAACAACTACATGGACAATTTTTTAGCACAAATTGCCACACACATGTGAAGTGTGCACACTCCTTCTACAACTTCATTTTGAGTACGCAAACTCCCTAAACCCTCACAAACATCACAATTCACCTGTGATTTGCATAAGCCGTGCAAGCGCAAAACCTACCTCATTCACACTGTCACAAGAACGCCGAGAACATCCTCAAGCAATCATTAGCAAGCTCCAAGATTCTGGGAAAGTCTTTTTAAGTACATTTTCTGTTCATTTTGTATCATCCAATCTAGAAAAATCAAAAAATGTTCCCCAAATCTGCTAATTATTTTACTCTTTGTAGGATATTAACCTTTACCCTACTGCCGTCTCTGGGGACACCAGTTATTTCTCGCTTACAGTCTCTGGGACCCGACACTCTACTACCTATCTTTGAACTGTATGATAGGTTCTTTAGGATACAAACCATGTACCGGGCACATATACCGGGCATCTATGATGGGCTCTTAAGGAGACAAACCATCCTCTGCTACCATCTCTGTTAGCGTGTCAGACCTTTTTCAGTAAACTTACAAGGGAGACGCGTATAGACCGATGTACCTTTTGACTGCGCTTCAAGTTGTTCCCACCATGTAACCCCATATTAATACAAATCAATAGCAAATAACAATCAATGACATCAATAGGAGTCAGTAATTTCCACACACCATGACCTCTTGGCCATGAATAACCACATTTTTATGGAAAAGTTAGAATGTTTATTTCCCTATATTAACAATGCTAATGTCACATAACTTAATCTCAGTATCAAATGATAAACATACAGAAACAATGCTGGCTGACCAAAGCAGCGAAAGAATCACAATCTAATCAAAGCTTGAGCCACTACACATTCTAAGATTACAGTACAAATGAATAATACGAATAGCTGTGCAAACAAAATAGCGTACATTTAGATTCAGCAAAGAAAAGACATCAACTGTTCTTACACATAGCGTACTTCATCAGTGAGAAGCCTAACTGTCATGAAATTAGAATAGCATGTTTGAGCCTCCTGCAAAACAATTTTGTCACACAAATTTGGAAAACATCTAACTATGGCTCTATCAAAATAGAGGTTGGTACCTTGAAACAAAAGCAAATAGTCACAATAATCAGTAACATCGTCTTATACCTGTCCTCAATATGGTTCAGCAAGCTGTGACAGTCTTCGTCAATAGCACATCAGTTTGGTTAGCAAGACATCAGGATTCAACATTAGAGTTTAGAAAAGCAAAGTCTCTTTAAGAAGTAAAGGTAAGCATGTCTCTTCTCCGGACGGTCAAGAAAATAATGGTGAAGAGGCTCTCTCCTCTCGGTGCAGTCCGGCTAAGTTAGATTTCCTAAAACTATTTCCCATGCCGTTATTGGTCAAAGAATCACATGTTTACACTTAGTCCGATGAAAACAAAGTCCCAAATCTAAAGATTTAGGCCCGTATTTATACTTTCTTTGCGCCGCATTTGCGTCGTTTTTTGACGCAAAAACGGCGCAAACTTGCAAAATACCATTGTATTTTGTAGGTTTGCGCCGTTTTGCGCCAAAAAGCGGCGCAAATGCGGCGCTAAAAAAAGTATAAATACGGGCCTTAATACTACATGGTTCACATGTCGATGATTGGCTTCTCTTTTCCCTTTCTCGTCATTACGCTCGTCAGGTATCAATATTGTTGCAACTTATACTCCAGTCAGTGCATCCATTGTCTTCTCCTGGGAAGGTCAGTTTTTCATGAGAACTAACTTCAGCTATGAGCACATGGCCAGTCCTGTGGAAAATCACAATTTAATTCTCTAAGAAACCATTTTATGAAACGCCAGAAAATGCAGCTTGAAATGAGGCTGTGTAACTAGGCCAAGACCTCTCTAAGTTAAGGCCTACAAATTACTAAAGCAACTACATAATGCATAACCCTTGGTCTAACATATTACTACATTAATCAAACATAAGCTCAACATTTCATATTAATAAACTATTAATAAGTACACTTCAGGAACATTGGTGACCACTCAAGTGGGCGCGACATCTAATGCGTGCTTTATTTTTCTCTAAGTTGATACATTTTCTATACAAATTCAACACTCAGAATACATGAATATTCATTAGTAAAATTTAGCGTTAACAACAGTTCTGCCCCGAAGCCCCTCTTGTGGTCTGAGCCACCTTTAAGACACATGTTAATAACATCATTATTTTACAAAATGATTTGCTAATAACAAAGAAGTCTGACATCTTTGTGAAAGATGTGTAAACTCCTTAGAGGAAGCAACATTTTTACACTCTAGGAATATAGCACTAGCAGTTATGGAGGTTTAGGATATTTATTTTGCCAATTGGTATCTTGAGTGGTGGCCATCTTAATAAAAGTTAACCAAGTTAGAACAGTGGAATCAAGTATCTGCAAAGAGAGAGAGTTCTAGTGAAGATGTTTTTAGAAAAAAGATTCCAACAAAGTTAAAGCAAACTCATTCAAATACGAAGCGATTTAGGGATCATGACAACCCCACATTACAGCACAACAGGCACATATCAAAGTTCCCAAATGACACCTATACCATTTGTCATGGACTGTGCTAGATTAGTTCTTACAAAAAAGCAGTTTGAGTTTGAAGTAGTGATTTACCGCCTAGTACATAGGACATAATTGGGAAGTATATTTGTCTCCATCCTTGCCTGTCTGTATGTCCATTATTTTGAGGGCATGACAATTTACACTGATAAGAATAATTCTTTTAAAAGACACCTATGCATGTGGCAAAACAATAGAGATGACATCCTCATCATCTGCACAAGTGAAAAACAAAAAACACTGAATTTATCAACAAGCTAAACACAAAAAATCATTTTTTGAGGTTTAGCCATACTATTTGCAATGAGAACCTGGAATTTCTAGATCTGAACATTGCATCAGTTGATGGGACACAAGACTGACTACACCACAAACCCACAGACAAAAATAGCCTCTTACATTTTAATAGTTTTCATTACTACCCCCATCTCCGAGCTCTATGGAACACTTGCCCTTTGGCTAATTTCTCAGTGTAAGGCGAAACTGCGCAGCAAGAAACAATTTTGAAAAACAGGCTGATCTTTTCTCTGACACACTGGAGGAAAACTCATATGCCAAAAAAGTAACAAAATAAGAAAGAAAATGGGGTGGCAACAACAATCAAGTGTCCCTGTTGAAAAGTTAATCCTGCCCCGATGACAAGAAATTGGCTTGTGTTACTACATATTCCTCAGCATCTAATAATGTGAGGAAAATCGTTTTAAAACACTGGCACAATCTTAACGCAGGATCTCACACCACAGAAGGACCATAGCATTAATTTACATGCCTTGCTGGTCTATTCCTGACAGCTTAAACCGAAACATCAGCTCTCCTATTCCATGTGGCAGATGCAGCATCTGCTTGTATACTAAAGTCACTAAGGAGGTTGATCTTGGTCGTATTCCATTGTGGCGTCCAACTAAACATGCAGACTGCAACTCAGAAAATGTAATTTATGTGACCGTCTGTCCTTGTGGGCTTTCAAATTTTGGGATACGACATGTAATAAGTGCATTAGAATCAATGACCATCAAAATAGCGTCAGATGCCAATGAAGTAGTACCTGCATGACCAGTCACTACCTTGAAAGGGGCCACAAGTAGAGCAACATTAGTTGGGTCATAGTGGATGAGAAAGATACAGCTAGTAAAGCTACAGACTACACAAAGCTACTGGAGGAACAGCGATGGATCTATAAGTTATAAACTCATCAGATGGGGTTAAATGATGACATTCCTGTGGCCAGGTGAATTCATTATAAATAGATGATAAAACTCATATTTGCATAGCTGGCTATGTTCTTAACTCTTCTGAATACATGAAATATTTACTGTGTGACTTACATTCTTACATAGCAATACGTGATTTTTCTGCTTTCACTTACCTCTTACTAAGATAATTCAATACTTCTGTTTATTTTGGGATACATACACTTGCGTGCATTTAGATGATTAACTTTCAACCCTAGTTTCCTTTAAGGTGAAACCCACACACAAGGTTATGTCTTTGACAAATTTCTAGTGGACACATTTAAATCATACTTAGGTCTGCAATACAATATGTTTCACTGCACACCTGAGCAGTGCAGGACATATATTTCTGTAGTAGACAAACACTTTGTTGGTGCAGTACATACATTTCTCCTGAGTAGAATAAATTATTGTATTTTTATTGTTGCCTCCTTCCAGAGCCTACACTCACTCCTTTGTCCATCTTGACTATTTACATAATGAAGTAAAAGTGCTTCTCCCACTCTTCCTTCGTTGACCACACGATCCCATACTTACACTACCGAGGTTGGAGAAGGTCACATCCATTATCCTCAGTCATAAAGAACGCGTGCTAACGGCCGATACATATTGCCCATATAGCAGACATAAGGATTGATAAATTTCCAGACAATCCCATTTCTTTTTGTTTTTTTAATTTTACATTTTTGCAACTCACATTAAAGGCCTCATTGGTTGATCCTCGGGCATTTTGATGCTATGGTCAAAAATAGAACGATCCCATTGCCACCTACTTCCTAGTCTCTCTTGCAGAGAATATATTCTCATAAACTTTCCGTTCAGGTAGAGCCCATTCAGATAGGTATGATGCCTGACTGAGTGTGGAGCGAACCTGATGGTGAAGCATGGAACTAATTTGTAGGAGAAGGTTGCACATCCTAAGTAAGAACCTTCTTTGAGTGGACTAACAATCTTTCTACAAGTCCTTGTCTTGTTTAGGTTCAGCTTACAGGTTGGCTTGTCATGGCTTATGGAGGAGGTATTGCAGACCTTCAATCCCTCTCATTCCCCCTCTACCTCCGAGTATAGACAGCCTAAATAGCCATTCTAGCCCTGGTATACACACACACAAAGCAGGTTCAGTAAGGACGAATAAGGATCAACAACTATGATGAAACACTGTATAATATTTCTTCTGACCTTAACGAAATGTAGTAATTGCATTTTTTGTTTCCTCACAGCCTATTAGGGGGTTTCCATGTTTTTTTAGTTTCACCTGTTCCTCATTTATAGGTCTTGGTCCTATTCCATATGTCGATATACAAGTTATTACTGGAAGTTATTGAAGCTCAAATGTTTGCTAAGCTCTTATGTTCTTCCAAGGGTGACAAAAAGTGTGCATTAAAAAGCATTAATAATGCTTTTGGGTGATTTCAGATGAGGGAGCAGCATATCTGCAGAAGAGTCAGTTTGCCATGTTCAAAATGATTTTATTGTAGAGTTAGGTGAGTCATCTCCTTCCTTTGGAAACAGAATTTCATTGGAATATTACTCCATTCGTGTCCGCCACAACTTTTTTTTCCACAGTTGTTGGTTTTTTGTATTGGTCTGCTTGAGGGCCTCCTCTAGGCACAGATATTTTATCTGATTGTTATATTGTTATCCCGTTTTCTGTGGGTGTCTTAGGCCATGTATGGGACCTGACGATTGTCCCAGATTGTCTTTCTAAACATCAGTGCAATCCTTGCCTTAATACGTTTGAAGGGGAAGGAGGGCTACAGGACATTCATCTATTTTATATTATATCTATATTGCACTCGTGCATTTGTGACATTGGTGATGTTTGCAATCCAGTGTGTGTGTGTGTCTGAATGTACCTGTGTACTCGTGAGCGTGAAAGAGTGTGTGTGTGTGTGTGAGAGAGAGAGAGAGAGAGCAGTTCACAAAATAGAGGATGGAGAGCTACTGGCAGAAAACGAATATGTTTTGGAGGTGGGTCTTTTAGAATTCCTGAGGACCTTTGCAGGCGACCAGGCTACTATGATTAGAGGGAGAGGGGCAGAAACCCCTTTGAAGAGTAAATCTGTGCCTGCTTTCTGTTCCATTCGCCCGAGAAGTTTGCACAGATAGATTGTGTGGATCAGCCAGGAGAGTGAAGCCCAGCTCCTTCGGTGCCGTTTGTCTAAGAAACACTGGCTTCACTCTCCATCTGAATTGTCTGTTATTCCCCCTCCCTGCTAATGTGCCACTGAACTATCTCTCCTGGTAGGCTTGATGCCTACTTAGGTGTATTAGATCTGGAGGGGGAAAGCTCCTCTGAACGAGGTCAAGGAGAACCACTGTAAACTCTTGTGGGCTGGGCTGTGCCAGTCGTCGCCATGGGGTCTAAAAGTGAACAGCGAAATTGCAGCTATGAACGTGCCCTAAGGCCAAACCGCAGTCTAGAAACTCACCCTCATTCTGGTGTACTCCATCAGTGGTCTCTACTTTGGACTTGCATGAAACATGCCCATCAGCGACCTGGCTTGCAACCTACAGTGGGTGACCTCTAAGGTTTCTGTTTGGGAAGGGGTTTTGCATTGGGCCTGCACAATTTCCTTAGGGACCGCCGCTGATGCCAGCACCATCAGAGGGTTCTATAAACTTCAGCCACCATTCATCCGGAGCAACAATGAATTGTTTCAGCTCTCTAGCATAGATGCCAGGACAAAGGTCGCAGCCTGGACACGTGCACACAAGACATAGAGAGACATGCAAAGAACAATGGGGCAGGGAAAATATTTGAAAGAGTGTAAACGATCAGAACTCTGATACTCAAGAAATAAAGAGCATGACTAGGTTGGCCAAAGTTACAGTAGAGACCAGGGAGACAACATTGAACTACAATTACCAAAGTGCATTAGGGCAGTAGACTAGACCGGGTGACTTGTAGAGCATTGTGATTCAAACACTACCAGTAGCCAAAGACGTCTGATTACCATGAACATATAGTGTAAATGTCTAAATATGTGACAATTAATGCACAGTATTGTTATTGTGTTGTTAGTAGAATAAAGTATGTTATATTTTGCACGTTGTACTGCAGTGCGAGATCAAGGTACCCAATATTTGCAGCTTTCTGTAGGAAGAAAGACATTCCGCCATCTTGTGCTTGTACTGAGCTGCCATGAGTTGGACTCAAAAACATAGGTCTTCCAAAGAGTTTTGTCTTGTTGGCTTTCACTCACTGCAACATAGTAATTTCTCTTATTAAAACACCCCATCGGTTGGACACTGATTTATTGCATGCTATTAGCACTATATTGAGCTCTGAGTTTTTAACCCCACACCACCTCCTTGACTGCACCCCAGATCCTTCTACTTTGCTGCACTGTGGATCAAGTGTAAAAGGGGTATACTTGGGATTCAGTTTGTGTCCATCAGTGGGTCGGGCCTCACAACATCAGTGGTAAAAGACCCACATGGATACGATTAGTGCCTAGTGGCACCTGTGTGCAGCAGGACTACCAAATCACTTACGTGGTTACGTGGAATCCCTTACACACTAAAGGTGGTTAACATTAACACGAATTTCTTATCTCCAGACTACATTGTGCCTCCAAATACACCAGAAAAAGTAGAGGGTTATACTCCTGACATCATAATTGATCCTGCAGATTCAGCATCCGAAAATGAGTGGGTATACTGTGCACCACATTTTCTTAGCCACAGCTGTGAAAAACAAGAAACACTACTTAAAAAGCAAATACAAAATCCAAATTCTACATAAAAACAGTGTGTGAATACACCTTCCTCTTCAAAATTATCAAAATTAACTAATGTGCTCAGTGTGCATGCGCTTTAATTTCATTTCCTGCTGCTCCTTAATGGTGCAGTCATTCTGGCCTCTGGATGAAGACATATTCTGGCCACTGCCAGGTCTACTAAAGAAAAGATGCATTATCCCTGTCCCAAAC
The DNA here is from genome assembly GCF_031143425.1 of Pleurodeles waltl. Classification (NCBI taxonomy): domain Eukaryota; kingdom Metazoa; phylum Chordata; class Amphibia; order Caudata; family Salamandridae; genus Pleurodeles; species Pleurodeles waltl. The sequence continues at coordinate 185,788,716 of NC_090445.1, read as the reverse complement.
TTGGCTTCGCATGCAGGGACATAATGCAAAATGATGCCTCCCTCTCTCTGGAGAATGCCATGAGAGGCCCGGGCCTCTCGCACATTGCACAGATATTCATTAGTCTTGGGCTTCATGGGGGCCCCCCTGAAGAGTTTATACCTCTGCCATGGACTTGAGGACATGGAGTACTTTTTGCTGGGCCTCTGTTTGCCAGCAATGTTACATGGACAGTGTTGCTTTTCTGAATTTTTCTTCTGCTTGGGAAAGCACAGTGGCTTTTCCGAGCACTTAAATGTTTCTTATTGAATGCCATTGTAGGCATTCTGCCAGGCATGCAATGGCATGGCTTAAGGGCTGAGTGGGCCCTCTCCAAAACAAGGAACCATTGGCTGTGGGGGCCTATGTTGCGCCCCTATTCCCATGCTCAACTGTGATTTTTGAAGGTTTGAATAGCCAATTTGTATGACTACTAAAGAAAAAGAAAACCTACGTACGGAACTAAATAAGGAAATTTGAAGGTGACTTAGGCCCTCGTCCGACGGCCATGCGGCGGGAAACCCGCCGGCCGCATTTGGACATCCCCGCTGAGGATGTCCTGACAAACCAACAGAGTTGCTAAGTGCATGGGCCATGCAGGGGCCCCCAGGGACCCCGCGACTCCACTTCCCGCCAGCCTCTCCATGGCGGTCTCTACCACCATGGACAGGCTGGCGGGAAGGGGAGTCATAATCCCCAAGGCAGCGCTGCAAGCAGAGCTGCCCTGGCGGATTATAACCACTGGGACAACCATGACGGAAAACCACCATCCCGGCGGTGTGACCGCGGTGCTACCACCGCGGTCACAATATGGCGAATTGTACCGCCAGCCTTTTGGCGGTACGATCGCCACTTCAGCCCTGGTGGTCTTTGACCACTAGTGTTGTAATGAGGGCCTTATTTAGAGTTTGGCGGACGGGTTACTCTGTCACAATCATGGGATCACAATACAGCACAGCAGACCGGATATCCGTCACATTTGTGACTGAGTAACCCCATGCACCAAACTCTAAATCAGGCCCTCAATGATAAATGATATTCTAACTCAAAGCAATGCACAAAATGACTTGAAGCGTGCAGAGATCATGTTTAAAGTGAATGCAGGGCAGAAGTTACTGACCGCTCCACCGTGAGAAATTATTAATCTATATTTCTTGTTCATGCCCTGTGGCTAGAGCTTCTCTTCTCCTTATGGTCAGGCAAAATGGCACTCACTGTGAAGGTGATCTCTGAACGCATCACCACTCAGCATGCTTTATGAATATAGTGCCAACACCTGTCAAAGTTCCAAAAACAGCTCAAGTGAAACTAGAGGGTGACACCACTAAAAACACTATAGGAGAGGACTGTGGACACAGCATATTTCAAAGACTCCAATGAGAGGCTCAACCTCAGTCCTAATGATGACTTCCCCTAAAAATATTATTCATGTTCCATAATTGAGGCTGAAACACGTTATTAACTGGAGAGTATAGACTGGAAAGAAGTGAATTTTCCCATGGCATTCTTTATAGGGGCAAGAAGCAATTAAGAGACAATGAAAGGGGTTCTCTCTTACCTCCGGGAGGAGTGATTAACTCTAAAGAATCGAGGCCCCTATAAGAAATAAGGGGTCCAAAAGACAGATGCCCTATATGATGATTCATTTTATTACATTTTTAAAACACAGGTTCCTTCAATCCATTTTAAGTATTCTCAATGTGCAGTGATGAATTCATTGAGTATGAAATGTTTGGTGACCGATTAGGATAACAGGGGTACTATATGTGTGTTGTTCTAGACACAGCCGATTTGGAATTTAAAATTGTTTATGGATATTATTGATTGTTTATCATAGTATGTGGTAGCAGAAGTATCTACAAATACTAATGAAGCCATACGTAAGCAAGTGATGTCTAGAAAGGAGATACGTATCAGTCCAGTAAATTAATGGTTTGATAAATAGCTGATTGGGCACTCTGCTTTTGTTTTCTTGATATTGCGCTAGCTCTAAAGATACTTAAAGGTACACCCCATCTGATATATAACCTGGATTAGCATGCCACCAGATGAAGGGTCAATACCTCTTCACCAGACATTGACAAGGCATTTTCTGGATTCCTGAGACTGGAGGGTGGAGATACAGAAACTGAAGTGGGGGAGGCTGGAGACAGGGCTACCTTTAGAAATATAATGAGGAAATGCAATGAGGAAGTGGTTAGCAAAGGGCTGCAGATCAGTTATTCTTGAGCACTGCCATTTGGTAGGTGAGGAGGGCGGGGGCAGTGGGAAAAACGGGTCGGGTGAAGGGGTGAAAGAGTTTCCTGTATTCAAGATGATGAAGCTTCTAAGTTTCCTGTCCTTCTGCCTGTCTCTGATTGCTACTTCATAGGTTAATGATAGCAAGTGTAGAGATCTCACAATTCATTATGCCCTTATTATGCATACTCCTTGTATCCATCATCTTTGCTGCCTGTTGTGAGAAATATCACCTCAGACAAAGGCTGTGTCTGAGGAACAGTTAGAAAACTAAGGCCCTCATTTCAACCCTGGCGGTCGGTGACCGCCAGGGCAATAGTGGTGATAGCACCGGCAACAGGCTGGCGGTACTCGTCACCTTATTTTGACCGCGGTGGTTCTGCCATGGTAACACCGTCGGCGGTATACCGCCATGGTGGTCCCGACAGTCGTAATTATGGGCAGTGCAGGGGGCCCTAGGCACAGCCCCATTGCGCATTTCACTGCCCAAATTTCGGGCAGTGAAGTGCGTGATGGGTGCCACTGCACCCGCTGTACATCAACATTGCCACCGGCTTTATTACGAGCCAGCTGCAATGTTGATGTGACTTTTCCGCTGGGCCAGTGGACGGTAACACTGTTACCGTCTGCTGGCCCAGCGGAAAAGTCCAAATAGGGAGCCAGTGATACCGCCAACAGTGGCGGTATACTGGTGCCCGCAGCCTCGCGCCGAGGTTGTAATGAGGCCCTAAATCTGAAAGACAACCAACCCAAACTGGTTTGAAACTTTTGACAGTGGGTCCATATGTACTCTCTGGAAAATATGTATGAAAGTGGATCCAAATTATTTTGACCAAATTAATGAGTGCTCCATACACTACTCAAAGGACTGTGTATGTCCAATGCTGCTGTCTGCATGACAACCAGTCTCCCAGAGCTGAGGGGAAGTTACCTTAATTCTGCAACTTGCTTGCCCAGTGTCTCTGGCTGAGGCCCCCAAAAGTTTGCTATTGCAGCCTGAGATGCTTATCTGTGAAGAGATGCCTGAATCGACCTGGAGAACGCAACTGGTGAAAGCAAGAACCTATCTGCATTGGTGCGGAGGCAGCAGGTGTCAAAGACAACCGTTTGCTTGCATAAGCCAAAAGGCCACAAATGTCAAAGGCAAAAACCTGATGAGCAGGCCCAAAACATTGCTTCTTTGGTGGCTAAGAGAGGAATGGGATCGAGGGTGTGAAACTGCAGACCACACTAGTCAGCACAAGTCAGCCACAATGAAGTTGAACAGGTAACAAGGGGTTGAGCTCGCATGAACTCAGAGAATGTGCCTAATTTATGGTGAAACCTGCTAGAACACTCAACCTTGCCTGTAAAAACATTGTGAGAATAAAGACTATTAAACTGGCCTACAAACTATCCAGTGTGGTAATTGATAGTGATATGCACCTGCACCCAATCTTTGCCAACACCCACATCTGTACCAAAGTTACCATACACATTCAAAACTCTCCAGGGAGTGTACAGGTGAGGAGGGCACAGTAGAAGGAAGAAGCACTTCACTGAACCTTAGATCAGGTCACAACTTTGTAACTGGACCATCCTTGATTTCACTGAAAGATTAAAGTACTTTCTTCATAACTAAAGATAAGCACTGGACTGAACAATACATATTGTGTCTGTTGATCGACTGTTGGCATTCTGAGTTCATGCCCCCAACACTATCTTCCTGAGAAGCCTTTGAGGGTTCACTGAAGCTACCTCTGGAGTCAGGTGTGAAAAGGGTTTACTTGGTCCAGTTTGCAGAGCTAACCTCAGGACACCAGCAGCAAATGACCTAACCTGCCCTAGTCGAAGCCCAGTGACCCATGTCTGCCCTTCAGTCCTCCGAAATATGGTAAGACCAAAGACCTCCAACTTCAAACTAAACCATAACTCCAAACTCATGACATACTGCTCTCAAACAGCACATATCACTCACCTCACAGATTAGCACACAACACACGTCACTCACACACAGTTTAGCCACAACCATTTTAGTGAAGAATGATTTTACAAATTGATACATTATGGCTTTTCTTTTTAAAGTATTCATGTCCAGTGCACTACTTGTGTCTGCTACAGCAGTGGTAGCCCCTCCTTTCAGGGCAAAAAACATGCTGTGCATCTCAGTGTATGCTGATAACCCAGGCGGATATGCCTCACTGCTATCAATGTCAGAATCACATTCTTGAAAAATGTGTATGATTGTTGTAGCTCAACACTGCTATTAATATATCTTTCTGCACAATCACAGACAACATACTCATAATCTTCTTATATCCGTAATTATATTTATATGATATTCATAATATCATTGTGGTGATGGGTGTGGTGTGGTGTCTTGACTAATGATTCCCCACCCCCCTGCTTTACCATGTGTGCAGAATGTGAATAGAGCTCTGTTGCTGTATGTATTCTCCACTAATTCTATGTTTATTTCAGTGTGTTTTCCTTTTAAAACCAAATAAACTGCATTATTTTTTTCAGCTGTTTTAGTAAAAGAAAAAAATTATTAGGTAACTTTTTTCTTTTTAATCCCTATGTGCTGATAATGTTATTATCTGCCTCCATTGACCTCTGTGCGACTCTCTTGTATTGGCAAGTGTGGTGTGTGGTAACTCTGGGGTTTGGCTGGAAATGATGTGTGCCTGTTTGAGCTGCAATATTACTGAAGTAGCTATGAGTAAAACATTTTTGAATAACCACTGGCCTACTCTTTTGTTGGTGTGTGTTTAAATCTGCATGAGACTACACCAATTCTCTCAATGACTCTCACTTGCACATATTCTCTGCATCTGCAAAAGCAAAACTAGAGGTCTCTCATTCTCCTACATCACAACCAAGACATGGAACAACTTCCCACAACAAATCAGAGCCTTCTCCTCATTGTTTGAATTCTGTGAGTAGCTGAAGACCTGGCTCTTCATATAAACACCTTAGGGGCCACACACCGGCCCAAATGCCTGGATACCCTCTCTGGTTATTAGTGAGCTATTCAAATCAAAATAAAAAACACAACACCTGCCAGGCTTCTTTGTTGTCAAGGGCAGCTGGGGGAGGTGGAGGAGACGCTATGTAGTGTTCTGCCACTGTGTGGGATGCCTGAAAAAAACTTCACTGCCTGGGGTGGGGAGGGCTACACTTCTCAGGCCTCTTGGTTGTCAATGGCTGCTAAGGGGGGTGGAGCAGGAATTATATAGTGCATTTTATTCTCCTGCTGCGCTCGGGTGCAGACATGGCTAAGGCTGGGCCACTATCATCTACCTTTTATTTTTAATTTGTGTTCATTTTTATTACTATAAGGAAAAGAAAGGCATCCTCCAAAAGAAAATTGCAGAAACAGAAAAAAGGCCTTTCTAATCTCATACATTGTCAGCTTCAAGCTGCTGATGAAAACCTTACTACAAAAAAAACTACCTATTGGCAACATTGCTCATGTTTCTGCTCTTGTGCCTAATGCTTTCATTGTCACCTCTTCATTCTAAGTAGAAACTGAGGTCCATATTGCGGACAAAACGCTCACTTCCCCTGTCCACAGCAGCACTTCATTTACTCACTTCAAGACTGGATGTATCATTTTAAAATCCTTATATGGTAATAGCCCAGCGTTCATCTCTGCTGTCTTCAAAAATATATTCCCTCCTGTAACTTAAAACCCACTAATCTGAATTTTCTTATCTTTCCCCCTACAAAAAGAGGCAACTTGGTGGCTCTAGATTTTCCGTGCTCACCTCCGAATATGGAACTCAATGCCAACACCAGCTTTAGACAACTCTTAAAATCACGGGCCCATATTTAACGGAAAATGATGGAGGGTGACACTGCTAAAGTTGGCAGCGCTGCGCTTTGTCATTTTCACAACAAAGGGATGCACTATATTTAATTGAATACGGTGCTCCCCTGTGTTGTTCCCTGTTCTGGCACTAAATTGAGCTGCCTAGCACCAACACAATCATCCTTGGACAATTGTGCAAAGATGTCTGCATTGAGGGGTTTGATTGTTTATGTGCAGGAAGGAGCACCTTCCTGCACATAAACAAGCATGTCTGGCATTTGCTCTTTCTATGTGTGCTGCATTTTGCAGCACACATAGAAAGAGCAAAAAACAAGGAGAAATAAAAGTATTCCTCCTCGTTGTGCCTTGCTAACGCCACCCCCTAGGGTGGTGTCAGATTTTGGCGCTGCCTAAGGTTTACGAAAACTCGTAAATCTGAGGCAGCGTCAAAATGCAATGGGTTTTGCTGTGGCACGCCCACAGCAACACCCATTGCACTCCCCTTCCACGCAAAGGGCTCTTTGTGAAGGGACCGTATATACAAAGTGGAGTTAAGTCACAAAAGATGGCTTAATGCCACCTTGTAAAAACTGCGCAGGGCATTGCGCCACCGGAGCGTCATGAAAAGTGATGCTCCTGTGGCGCTAGGGGCTCATAAATATGCCCCATGGTTTTTAGACAGGCAATTTGATTGAACTGGCAATGAGAGGTGGTCCTGTCATTCTAGCGCCAAGTAACCATTCGGTGAATGAGCGCTCTACAAGTGATTATAACACAACATAACATAAAGAATTCATCCAGTTCTCTTTCTTTGAATACATGATTTTTAAATTAATAATACTTTTACGTTCATTTTTTAAACATGTCTTTATTGAGCGTTATTAAAAATCTTTATATGGTGTAAGGCAACTTGTCGCCGCCATGGAGCATGTACATAGCTAATCAAACATAGGAAACATATTGTTCCTACTTAGGTAAGTCAACCAAACAAACAAACTGAGAAATAAAGAGAAGAATAAAAAAACACAGTTCTCAAACCGTCGGGTCGCCACCCTTTTTTGGATGTAGCACTATTTATCAAACAGCTATGCGTCTCTCAAGGTACATTATTATTGCCTGAGCCCATCTACCCTTCAGCCCGTCTCTTTCTGACTCGCATCTCCCCATGTCTGTCACCTGTCTGGTGTACAGAGAACGACCATGATTCCCCCTTATGTTACCTTATTGTGATTTGTCGGTGAAACATTTTTGCCTAGCATTAGTACTGCTTTCGAATCTTGTTTTGAATGTATCCATGCACAATTCTCACTCTTAGAAGTGGGAGCATAGGACATTTATACATCACTGGAGTCACAAAAAAGCTAAAATTTAGAGGTCTTTAGAAGGCAGCATAATCATCAACTTAATACTGAAAGTGAGTTCTAAGGTATTTATCACCCTTAATGGGCTGTTTTTACAAGCCTTCTTTTATGTTCGATTGCCTGAACCCCCTCAGTTGATGCAGCTTTTTCCGACTATACGCATGAATTTTAAATAACTGTTCAAAATCGCTTTACCCATGTGGAATCTTTGAACAAGGATTGAGCAACGGGAAAGGGCAAGTCCTGTCTCCCTACTAATCAGCCTCCTCTGGCCATTCTGGACACTTGCATATTCACAATTTTGCGTGGCACAATATTGTCTTATCTTCCAAAGATTTTTCATACAGTTGTGAATCTGTTTGTACATCTGCTATTTACAGGGGGTGAAGCTTGGTCAGTATGATTGGGGGGGTATTAGCTTCAAATTTTCCGACAATCACACTGGCACATGATGTTAAAATCCATCATATAACGAGCAAGGCGCACGAGAGGGGCTTAAGAGGCAGTGGGAAGGAAGAGGACTGGGGATTGGTAGGTGTACTAAGTGAGAGAAACCACATTATTTTCTTATTTAACTAACATTTTTTGAAGTGTTTCCAAACAGAGAGAGGGAAAGATCGTGCGTTTTTGTCTGTAAAAATTCCTAGTGAAATCCGACATTCACCTTACCATACCCGCTGAAAGCACCTGCACCCAACTATTTATCACAAAATACATTTATTAGGGAGGGTGTAACACCACGACCCCCATCTCCCGCTGAAACTACCTGGCTATTAATTCTCTACTAAATGAGATATACCTTGACCAGAGTTCTTAATGCAGCTAATAGTTCTGCCATACTGGCACCCTGGTCTTGATCTATTATTGTGCCAGTTTTTAAGAAAGGGAAATGGATAACCCCTGTTGATTTCACTGGATTGCCTAAACTGACTGTGCTAAAGATATGTGTCAGAGTACAAGGATATTGTGGTGGCCTGAAGATATACACATTTTTGGGTCTCCAATCTGGTTTTAGGGCCGGTCTTGGAATATCTCCACACCTTACCCTTTACTTTCTAATTGAAAAATATACCATCATCAAAAAAGCCTTTTTACATTTACCTTATGGACCTGAATCCAGCCTTTGATTGAGTTAATAGCGCTAAACTCTGGTCCCTTCTTGCCTTTATAGCAGAAGACACATGTATCATTACCTTTTATACTATTTTTCTATTTTGATCTATGTGGTACGGTGCGATTTGGGAGCCATGGAGAGTGCACAGAGTCTTTTCAATTAGCAAGCGGTGTCTGACATGGATATTGGCTGGCTCCACTTTTATTTATCTTATATAGTAATGATTTAGACTCCCTCCTGATAGATAAAATCTGGGACCTGTCCCGCACCAGCACCAGATTTATTCCCATGCTACTCTATGCTAATGACGCTGTCTTAATGGCACAAACTGAGAATGGCCTGTAAAATATCTTTGACGTATTTGTGTCTCTTATGGAGGATGGGGCCTTTATACCAGTTATGCACGAAGTCCTTTATTATAACCTTGGGATGAAAGTATACCAAATCTAGAATTTGTTCTATTAAAGACAATGGCCCTCATTATGACATTGGCGGTAAGTCCCACTTAATGCCATGCCGACTGCCGCCAACATACCGCCACCACAGCGGTTTACCACTACACATATTATGACACACACAAAGCAATCCGTCACTATACAGACACACACACAAGTACCCCAGCCCAAAGGTCAGTGAAAAACTGGTGGTAGAAAAACCCACACCGTTACGCCATCAGATCTGCACCCACATCATTATGACCCACGAATCACCGGGTGGACATTCAACCCCGGTAAACCATTGGTGGTACATACCACCGCGTTCAAAATACACACACACTAACAAAACAACACCACATTGGACATTTTGAATAACACACACCTGACACCCATATACACACGACACCCACACCACTATAAAACACCCACCCACATTACCCACAACCCTTTACGACTCAAGAAAATTGACAACTGAGGGAGAGACACATCAAGAGCACCCACAGAACCAGAGCCACAGAACACCATCACTCACACACCATCCACGTACCTCAAAGCACACACCCCAACACATCACCCCACACACCCTCACACACACCACTCACACTACACCCATGGCACCACAAAGACACCCCAGATTCTCTGAGGAGGAGCTAAGGGTCATGGTAGAGGAAATCATCCGTGTAGAGCCACAGCTATTCGGATCACAGGTGCAGCAGACATCTATTGCAAGGAAGATGGAGCTATGGCAGAGGATCGTGGACAGGGTCAACGCCGTGGGACAGCACCCAAGAACAAGGGATGACATCAGGAAGAGGTGGAACGACCTATGGGGGAATGTGCATTCCGTGGTAGCAAGACACCACAGAGCAGTACAGAGGACTGGCAGTGGACACCCACCTGTTCCCCCACAACTAACAACATGGGAGGAGCAATTCTTGGCAATCATGCATCCTGAAGGCCTCGCAGGAGTAGCAGGAGGACTGGACTCTGGTAAGTCAACTCTCCATTACTGTCACCCCCCTACCTGCATGCCATCACATACCCCACCCTCAACCTCACCATCACTCCACCACCTCCCATACAACCCACCATCACAACCCACCCCTCCCACAACCAAGCGCTGCATGCAACACCAATGCATGGACACCTATCACAGATCTGCATGGACACCCATCACCAAAGCATGCACACTTGAGACAATCACTTAGACCACCAAATCACCACTCACACAAGCCTAAGATGCCAGGGCAATAACAACCATACAGGGCAACACACCCATGCACAAGATGTCACATGCAGAAACAATAACACTGCATTTACATCCCCACAGGTCCCCCACACAACGTCACTGAAGAGGAGGTGCCAGCAACATCCAGCACCCCTCCGGAAGAGGCCCATAGTGATGACAGCAGCTCTGCATGCCTGGATCAGGATAACCAACCTGGCCCATCAGGGACCTCTGGACAGTCGGTTACTGAGGGACAGTTCCATACCACCACAGAGCCTCACCGCTCAGGAAATACCACCACAGCACCCACCCAGCTGGCCCATCCCTCTGTCCCCAGGACACGTCAATCAGCAGTGTGTCCACCCCTTCAGGGACCCCAGGCAACTCCACAAACACAGGACGATCAGGGACCTGGGGTCAGTGGCAGGGGGTACATGGTTCAGGGGACAGAGGCACAGGACAACAGGGAACTAGGAGGACTGCTGTATGACAGGGAGAGGACAGGCACAGGGAACCAACTCTCTACGAGGCACCCACCAACATCCTGGGAGCATACTACCATTCCCAGGAGACGATGGGCCAGATACTGGACAAATTGAAGGAGATCCAGCGGCTGTAGGAGGGACAGTACCTGGGGATCAGGGAGGACCTGATGGCCATCCACACCACCCTGGCCACCATTGCAGGGGTGCTGGCAGACATGGCCAACACCATGAGGGAGGCAGTGGCACACCACCGGGCCCCTAACACTAGCCACACCGAGGAACAGCCGTCCACATCCGCTGCCACTAGTGGACAGGTGGCCCCACCACAGGAACAACAGGCCATCAGCACCCCTCCCCCTGCAGAAGGAGAACCACCACGCAAACGGTCCCTGCGATCCAGGCAGAAGCCAGAAACTATTGCCAAGACCCCCGCCTGGAAACAAGACTCTCCTGAATGTCACCCTTGTGCCCCACTATGTCACCCTGTCCACCTTGAACTTCCATTGCTCCACTTCCTATGCCCCCTTGGAGAGTGCACCTGTGATACAAATAGACTGGAACTTTACCCTGGACTCTCCTCCACCACCACCCCAGCCCATAGCAAAACCCCATCCACTTATTAGCATATAAATCAACACCCATGTAAAAAATACAAGTATTGAGTCTGTCAGTTGATTGAACTATGTATTCGTTTAACAAACTGTAAACATTGCAATTCAACTGTACAGTAATTTATACATACGTATGACCTGTAGTTTGCTGCAGTCAACACACCAGAAGCCAGAGTGGGGCACATATATCTGTAAATAGACATGCCAAGGGGTACAGTAAGTGGTCATAGTAGTGGGAATATTAGCCTGCCAGTGGCAATATCCAATACAAAACTGTCAATGGAAGGTGAAGTTACAGTGTCTTACCTGAGTGTCACTGGAAGAACGGTTGTATGATTGCTGTTCTATTGTCCACATTCTCACCCTCTGCCTCCTCTTCGTCACTGTCCACAGGCTCCACCGCTGCCACACGCCCATCTCCAGCCTCATCCTCCTGCAGAAAAGGCCACTGGCGATGTGAGGAAAGGTTGTGCATCATACAACATGCCACGATGATCTGGCAGACCTTCTTAGGTGAGTAGAACAGGCCTTCAGGAGGCCGAATGTCCTCTCTATTATTCTTCTTGTTCACCCATGTGCCTCATTGTAACGTTCCTCTGCCCCTGTCCTGGGTTTCCTCACTGGGGTCAGTAGCCATGAGAGGTTGGGGTAACCAGAGTCACCTGCAAAATCGAGTGATACCTGTTAGCCAAACACTAACCCTCAGGGCCAACCCCATACCCATACACCAACACATACTGAGTGGGAACCATGGGCTCACCTATTAGCCACACCGGTGCCTCTGGAGTTGAGCCATCACATATGGGATGCTGCTATTCCTCAGGATAAAGACATCATGCACAGACTCAGGATACTTTGGATTGACATGGGAGATGTACTGGTCCGCCAGGCACACTATCTGAACGTTAATCAAATGAAAGCTCTTTCGATTTCTGAACACCTGTTCATTTCTCCGGGGGGGAGAAAGGCAATATGTGTACCATCAATTGCCCCAATAATGTTGGGGATATGTCCCATTGCATAGAAGCTTTCAGTGTGGCCAAATCCTCCACCTGGGGGAAAACAATGTAGCTGCGCAAGTGTTTCATCAGGGCCGACAACACTCTTGTTAGCACTATTGAGAACATTGGCTGTGACATTCCTGCTGCCAAGCCCACTGTCACTTGTAAAGAACCAGTTGCCAAGAAATGGAGCACAGATAGCACTTGCACAAGAGGGGGGATCCCAGTGGAGTGACGGATAGCAGAGATCAGGTCTGGCTCCAATTGGACACACAGCTTTTGGATTGTGGCCCTGTCAAGTCTGTAGGTGAGGCTAATGTGCCTGTTCTTCATTGTTGCCAAGTCCACCAGGGGCCTGTACACGGGGGAATGTCTCCATCTCCTATGCATCTGCAGCGGTTGCAATCTAGGGGGCAAAACGATTAGCATCTTGTCAGTATTCCATATTTCCAAACTGTACACTGCATTGCATGTTGTGACTGAAACAATATGTTGTTGGATAGGCCCAAATGGTGCCTATGTGTGCTGTGGGGCAGTTAGGTGCCATGGCCTGCGCCCTCCCTGAAATGGCATCCACCTTTTCAGTGTGTATGGACAGGTGGAAATGAGGTAATGCCGCTGACGTTGTGTGCCGTTGCGGGAGGCGGTTGAGTACCGCCGTGCAACTCCTCATTGATTAACATTGGGCCCTATGGGTTACAGTGACCAATGGTGATGTATGACGGCAGTGACGGTACGCACCGCTGCGGACGTGACTGCCATTTTCTATATGTTCATTCACTTGCTACCTGACCTTCAACAGGAGAGGACCTACACTGCAAGTGCTGCTGTGACCTGTGTCTGGAAACGATCATGACCCTTGTCACTGGAGAACAGGCTCCTGCATTCACCACTGTGGAGTTGGAGAGACTGGTGGATGGGGTCCTACCTCAGTACCGAATGCTGTATGGGCCTCCAGACCAACAGATGAGTACACTGTGAGCACGATGCATGGGGAATGAATGCATGGAGTGCTGTGTGTGAGGGCCTTGTGTAAGGGGGGGTGGAAGGGTCCTGGGCAGCGTGCTGCATGTATGGTGGGCAATGCTGGGCGGGATGTGAGGGATATGGTGGGCCATAAGTGTAACATGTCGGACGGTATGACTGATACCTTTTTTCTATGTTTATTTCTCTGCAGGTCAGCGCTCATCAGAAAAAGGGTATATGGCGTGCCGTTGCCAAGGATGTGCGGACCCTGGGGGTCTATGGCAGGCTGAGCATCCACTGTCGCAAATGGTGGGAGGACCTGAGACGCTGGTCACAGAAAACGGCGGAGGCCCAGCTGAGGATGGCCTCCCAACGAGGAAGGGGTGCCCGTCGAACCCTGACCCCCCCTGATGTTCTGCATACTGCCCGTGGCCTATCCAGAGATGGATGGACGCTTGAGGGCATCACAGCAGCCACAAGGGGGTGAGTACAGTTTCATATTATACTACTTGTGCGTGGTGGAGTTGTCTTCGGGTGGGGGATGTGGGCCTGTGGGTGCCCCTAGGCCAGGGCGGACATTGCAGGGTAGGTTCCATGTTGGGCAGGGGCTGATGAACACCACCTCCAACCAAGCTAGTAGGCATCCACTACTGGGCAGGGCTCTGTGGGTCTCAGGTATGCTGCAATTGGTGTTAGGTATTCCTGTCCATGGCCTGGTGACTAGCATTGTGACTGGTAGTGCATTGCCTAGTGCGCAGGAATGTGCCCTGTGTGTGTGTGTGTGTGAGTCGTGTACGCCAATGGTGGTGTTGTTGCTGCCATTGACCTAGTGTATCCTCTGTCTCTCCCCACCCCTTTTTGTTTTGTCACCCTATCCTTATGTGCATTAGCATCATCTGACAGAGGAGTCGAGGCACCAGCGATGGAGGGAGCTGCATCCCACAGGGCCCATGAGGCCGAATCCACCAACGGTGAGGGCACCAGTGGGACGGAGGGCGATGGGAGCACCACAGCCGAGCCAGGAGGGGACAGTTCAGACAGTGATACCTCCTCTGATGGAAGCTCCCTGGTGGGGGCGGACACCTCTATGCCCACCCAAACTACAGGTACAGCTGCCACCCCCCCCACCAGCACTGCCCTCCCAGCAGCCCCTCAGCGAGTTTCCCGTGCCCGTTCACCCAGGAGGGTGGGCATCTCCTTCGCCCCAGGCACCTCAGGCCCTGCCCCAGTTAGCCCTGCTGCCCTGAGTGAGAAGGCTATTGACCGCCTGCGATCCATCTCTGTTGGGTAGTCAACCATAATGAATGCCATCCAGGGGCTGGCAGGACATTTGCAACAAACAAGTGTATTCCTGGAGGGCATTCACTCTGGCATGGCAGCCCAACAGAGATCAATCCAGGCTCTGGCCTCCTCTCTGATGGCACCCATTGTTCCTGTCTCTAGCCTCCCCCCTCCAACTTCCTCTGCCCTATCCCATTCCCCTCAATCCCAAGCACACATTTACAGCAGCATGCACCCAAGACAACACACAGGAGTGGCTCAGTCAAACACAAACACCACACATCATCCCACAGGCACTCACACAAACACCATCCAGATGCAGACACACCAACATCCACTGCCTCCACTGTGTCCCCCTCCTCCTCGTCATCCACCTCCCTCGCAGTAGCATCTCCACTCACACCTGCATGCACTACATCCTCATCCACTACCTCCATCACTAGCACGCCTATCACTACACACCCCTCACTGGCAGTCACCACCCCCACATCAATGCACACTCCATGCACACGTCCCCTGTGTCCTCTCCCACTGTGGTTGTGCCCCCTCCTCCCAAAGTACACAAATGCAAGCACTCAGACACCCAACAGCCATCTACCTCACAAAAGCATCCAACCCATGCACCTGCACCCAAACTCAGCTGACAGACACCACTAACAACCACTTCCTCTTCCTCCACTCCCAAACCTTCACCCTCTTCCTGCCCGGTGTCCCTAAGAAGCTTTTCTTCTCTGCCATTGACCTGTTCCCTACCCCCCCCCCCCATCCTTCACGTCAGGCCAGGGTGGTCAGAACCCAGGCTAGCACCTCAGCCACCCAGTCCATGGCCACAGTAGTGTCGGCAGCTACTGCAGATGTGCGAGGCTCCAGGGAACCACCCATCAGCACTGGCAGTGTGCCTGCACCAGCTGCCAGGGGGAAGGGCAAGGATGCACCACCACCTACCAAGGGGAAGGGCAAGGAGGCACCACCAGCTGCCAAGGGGAAGGGCAAGGAGCCACCACCAGCTGCCAAGGGGAAGGACAAGAAGACACCACCAGCTGCCAAGGGGAAGGGCAAGGAGGCACCACCAGCTGCCAAGGGGAAGGGCAAAGGCTGCCTGTGTGAGCGGTTTCCGCAGTGGTCATAATTCCTTTTTTTTACCGCCGGCCTGTTGGTGGTGTTACCGCTGCTTTATCACCGACCGCCAGGGTTGTAATGAGGGCCAATGCCTTCAAAAAGGTTCAGGCTCTTTCGAATTTGTGAGTTACTTTTGCCAGCACTGCTGCCTGGTCCTATCACGTTTTGACTAGAAAAAAACTCTATACATTGTATGACTTGTTTAGTTTTGCTACTTCATTCAGCAGTAAATCATTATCTCACATGCTTACTTTTTATAGCAGTAAATGTGTTTTTCTAGCATTTTATGGTGCTGGAGTTTGAAGCTATGTTGACTCGCCCCTCTTACATGTAAAAGAAAATAGATTTTGTCGGGGTGTGTCCAAGATGGCGGCCACATCGGCTGCCTAATACCAATCTCTCTGTCCGGCCTGCCCAATATCCAGACATTATCCTGTCCATCCAGTGACATTTACCACTGCAGGGCTGTCGGGCTTATAGCGCAGTGGCTGGTCCTCATCCTTTCCTGACATGTGGAGCACCAGCAATAGCGGAATCACTGCCGCCGGGTGTTGACAACATGGCAGGCCTGCTCTGCGGCCTAGGTCAGTGAGGCGTGTTCTTCCTGCTTGGAGTTGGCATGTCCGAGCACCTGAGGTGATGACCGGACTTTATGGCTGTGCCCTGTTTGCTGCGCTGCATAAGAAAAAGACATCCCTGCCACCCAGTGAGTGATGAACTATTGTGGTCCCCCCCAAGTACCCACATCACCAGTAAGGTGGCTGCAATATAGGTGTTTACCGTTGCTTCCCTACAGGGAGTGGGACCACACCGATGTATGGCCCTGTCCCCTCCTACGTCGTGGACTGCCCTGACACTGCATCAGTCTTCCATTGGGGGACTGCAAAACAACTAATAAACCCAGCGCATGTGCAGAGTGTCCGGGGGACATATACCACCATAAATCAGGTGCTGAGTTGCTGCCGGGTCTTTGTTGGCGGCGAGGGGGCCCCACCTTGGTGATTCCCTGGTAAATCAGTACAGAACCAGGATAATAAGAGCGGGAGACTGGAATATTTGCAATGCGCCGCCCAAGGCCCGCAACATTGACTCCCTCTGTACTGCTCTTTGCTAGCCTTTCAGTTGGTTCCTCAGGCAGCAACATTAATCTTCACACCCTATTCACTGACAGAGGGAGAAGCACTGGTGAAGCAACACACTGTTCACTTGCTCACCTCCCCCCCACAAAATTTAACAAACTGAGGTCCCCCACGACTATTGATTATAAATTGAAAAGTAATACCAGGTCTCCTGATTGCTTCACAAGTGATCCCACAAGGGCACCATCACCCCTTTGTACTTGACGGCATCACAGGTTCCGTTGTGACCTACTATGATAGTGAAACCAAAGACCACTCAGCACTTACCTGGCTTCACCGACACCATCCACTGCCTCCACATCCGCAGACCACACAACGGAGGCCTTCCACCACCTGGAATCCACCCTGAATGTGCATTCCACACAGTTTGAGAAAGTCTTACAACCCATATCTGAAAGTAAGACATCACTAGAAACCAGAATTAACACTATATCTCATACTACGCGCTGACCATCGCAAACTGGTGGGGCAGGTGGACAACACAGAATCATTGTTGACCACCCTATGTGCTATGGTGCAAGAACTACAGGTACAGATGAAGTCGCTGAGTACCGAGGTGGTTTCCCTACACCGTAGGACACCAAAAACAGATCCAGGTGCAACAACATACCCCTGTTGAGCTTTCCAGAGAGAGTGGAAGGCCCCATTATGGAACTCTTTGTGGAAACCTGGCTGATAGACACAGTGCTAGATTTAAAGGCCCCCAAATTATTCTTGGTGTAGAGAGCACACAGGATACCTGCTAGGCAACCAGCTCCTGGTCACCCACCATGGCCCATCAATGCCTGGCTCCTCAACCTCCGTGACTATGACCTGGTGCTTCAAACGTTTCATGCAAAGGGCCCCTGGACGAAGACGCCTCAATTACCACCTATCATGATTTCACAACAGAGGTACAATGGCTGTGCAGCTCCTACATGTTACTGTTATGTTATGTTATGTTATGTTATGTTATGTTATGTTACTAGTTCTTATATAGCGCAAACTACCCGGAGGCCTCGTCACGCTGATCAGACTAGAAGATAAGACAAACTGGAGGAATCTTACGGCTTCTATAGGGAGAGTGGTACTGCCTTGCTGTTAGAATAGCCAAGTTTTAATGGCCTTCCGAAATTCTGTCTCCTGGGTCATCATACGAATGTTCATTGGCAGAGAGTTCCAGAGTTTAGCTCCCTGGTACTTCAAGGATCTTCCTCCCCAAGATATTCTCTTTACTTTAGGAATAACTACCAGGGCTTTAGAGGCCGATCTCAAGACCCTTGTAGGTGTGTAGAATGAGACTAATGATTTTAAATGATGAGGGGCCCCTTTATATAAAAATCTGTGAAAAAAACACAGCGCCTTAAACTTTATCCTTTTTACTACTGGGAGCCAATGCAATTCAGTCAAAGCTTTCTTAGCCGATGTGGACCTAGGCAGATTAAATAACAGCCGTGCTGCCGCATTTTGCACCACCTGTAATTTATTAACCACATAACCTGGAGATCCCAGGAAAAGACTGTTTCCATAATCTAACATAGATAAAATCAGGGCTTGTACTGCAAGTCTTTTGGCCAATGGCGGAAGCAAGCCAATGACCTTCCTAAGTAATTCAGTATCCCAAAACAGGTGGCTGAAGTTCTCCTGGCCTGATAATCTAGGGTAAGTTTGGTATCCAACCAGACTCCCAAAGCTTTAATCTGAACTTTCGGTGGGGGTAAATAGTCTAAATGTATTACTGGCACAATGCTCTTTGCAGGGTTGGCCAATTTTCCCAGAAACATTTTTCTTCATTGAGTTGCAGCCTGCTATCTGTCATCCAGGAGGCTACTGCTTGTAGGCAGGCAGGCAAAACTGAGTTATCAACCTCCTTATTGGAGGAAAAAGAGACCACCAGCTGCGTATCGTCCGCATAAGAAACCAGAGATACTCCGAAAGGTTCTATGACCTCTGCCGGGGGGGGCGTCATATAAATGTTAAAAGGAGTGGGACTCAGTGATGAGCCCTGTGGAACTCCACATAAAAATCTGAACTGATCTGAGAAGAAAGAACGATCCAGGACTTGAAAGGTTCTATTTTGCAAAAACGAGCTCAACCATTTGAGTGCCAGGCCTTTGATCCCGCTTTTTTCAATTCTTTGAATAAGTAGTTCATGATTGACTGTATCAAATGCAGAGCTCAAATCTTATTATTGCTGTCGCCTGTCCTAGATCCATCCGTTTTCTCGCTTCTTCCGTGACCGCAATCATAGCTGATTCAATGCTATGGCCCGGTCTGAAGCCCATTTATGTTGTGTGCAAAATCTTGTGTTCCTCCAAAAAAACAGATAATTGAATGTTTACATGCAATTTTGCCATAAGAGGAAGGAGCAAAATTGGCCTATAGTTTTTGAATTCGGCTCCGTTTAAATTAGGTTTCTTTAGCAGGGGCTTTACCACTGCATGCTTCCAAGATTCAGGTACCCTCCTGCTTTGTAGAGAGCTGTTTAGTAGATCCGTTATCACCGGAATTAATGCTACTCTTCCCTGCATAATTATATGAGGAGGTGCGGGATCTAGTGGGGAGCCAGATTTTAGTTTACTGAGAAGCCCAGAGGCACCTTCCTCAGAGATGAGGAGAAAGCTCTGTAGCACATTGTCACCCTCCTTCTTCTCAATCGGCTGCCCAGAGCCTACCCCTTCCTCCCCAGGGAAATTTTTATAGATATCCTTGATCTTCTGTAAGAAGAAGGAGGCAAATTTATTGCTATGTTCTTCTGACGCTTCCGTTGCTTCCGGGCGGATGGGAATATACAGCAACTCCTTCAGCACACCAAAAATTTATTTTGGAGATCCTGCAGCCTTTTCAATTTTATCTCCATAATAGGTCGCTTGAGCTAGTCTAATCTCCTTCTGATACAGCCTGATTGAACATCTATATTCTTCTCTCTCTGCCTGCTTTAATGATTTCCTCCATCTTCTTTCTATCCTCCTGCAGTTTCTTTTTAATGTCATTAAATGAGAGGAGAACCAGGGGGCCTTACCTCCATTCTTTTGCCCACAGGAAGGTTTATAGGGCAGCACCCTGTCAAGACTATCCGAAATCCAATCATTAAAAAGGGTGGGGTCCATCTGCTGGTCCCTCATAAAATCTTTTTTACTTCTAGTTAGTGTATTAACCCATTCTGTTACCTTCAGTCTGTGCCATTTCCTAACCTTGCTATTTGAAGGTTGATGATAACCATACCAGTTGGATATCTTAACCTTTAATGTAATTAAAAAGTGATCGGACCATGCTACAGGAGCCGGGGGTAGTGCACACAGCGAAGGAAGGTTACTAAATACCAGGTCTAAGGTATGCCCTCTCTCCTGTGTAGGACCACCGATCAGTTGGTGCAGTCCTAATGCTTCCAGATCATTCACTAGACGCTTAGTTGCCATCAATTCTAAATTATCCACTTGGATATTAAAATCTCCTAATATTGTAAAATTTGTTTTTTTGAAGATAAGTTCCGCCATCCGCTCTGGTAATAGGTTCAGGAATTCATCATATGTCCCCGGTGGACGATATAGTAGTACTGTAAATGTGAACGTTGGGTTGAAAGTTAGAGAAAAGCTCAT
This sequence comes from Pleurodeles waltl, assembly GCF_031143425.1. Lineage (NCBI taxonomy): Eukaryota > Metazoa > Chordata > Amphibia > Caudata > Salamandridae > Pleurodeles > Pleurodeles waltl. Next base: position 185,768,347 of record NC_090445.1, on the reverse strand, counting down.
CCCTTCACACCCTACGAGGTCAAGAGGACTGCAGTTAAAAAGAAGACTTTGTTAAAAAATAATAGCTATGCCCCCTCCTTTACCTTTATCTCTATCAATTCTTGCTATAACATACCCTTTGGGAAGTGCAAGTGCTAAGTCCGGCCCGAGCCCTCATGAAGCCAAGTTTCGGTAAGGAAGAGGGCGTCTGGTGCCTCATCGCTCAGAAGGAGATTTATGTCTAATTTATGTGCTGGCAAAGAGCGTCAATTTATCAGCTGAATCATCAGACTTTGTTTAGAATGCTCTGAATGTTCTAAATCAGAACCAATTGGCTCTTGCCCAGTCCATTCACACACGGGACATGTCCACGTCTCCCCCGCTAAAATGGGACATATATAGCAGCCCTCTCCTGGCCTTTTTCTAAGATCCTTAAGTGCCCCCAATGAGTAAGTATATATCTCGGGACTCACCATCTTCCACAGGCGTAAAGGGAGTGGCCCATTCGCCCCGCCTTAGCACGGAAGGGCGCAGACGGGGTTGCCTTTGGCACGCCTTCGGCGCACTGACGGCATGCCAGCTGCGCGCGTCCGCTGTGCGGACGCCGGGACCGGTTTTATTTCTCCTGGGTAGCGGTCAACTAGACCGCCAACCCCCAAGATGGCGGACCTACGTGGGCCGCTAGTGCGAGGGAAAAATGACTACTCCCTCCCTAAAAACCAAACAGCTTTTATTTAAAAATCGAGGATTTAAAAATTTAATAAAAATATTTTAAATATTTAGCGGTTAGAAAATTGCTTGCCGGCTGACCCAAAAATCACCATGGGTCAAGCCCGAAAAATACAATGTACACAAATATACAATGATAGGAAAAACAAAAGTCCTCCTCCTCCTTCCTGTTGCGATTCTGCTTCTAGTCTCTCCCACTTCTAGAGTCTTCACAGCATTAACATCCCTCTTCCCTCCCAATCTGGACCACTCCACGCCAAAGTTAAATAAAATTCAACCAACTTATTATTGTTTACGAGTCCGATCTCCTGCGCGGACGCCGGGACCGGTTTTATTTCTCCTGGGTAGCGGTCAACTAGACCGCTAACCCCCAAGATGGCGGACCTCCGTGGGCTGCTAGTGCTAGGGAAAAATGACTACTCCCTCCCTAAAAACCAAACAGCTTTTATTTAAAAATCGAGGATTTAAAAATGTAATAAAAATATTTTAAATATTTAGAAAATTGCTTGTCGGCTGACCCAAAAAACACCACGGGTCCAGCCAGAAAAGTACAATGTACACAAATATACAATGTTAGGAAAAACAAAAGTCCTCCTCCTCCTTCCTGTTGCGATTCTGCTTCTAGTCTCTCCCACTTCTAGAGTCTTCACAGCATTAACATCCCTCTTAAAGTGAAGCAAAAATTGCGGGAACTGAACTACAAGTATGCTCTTTTGTTCCCAGGGAAATTAAGTGTGGTAGGAGGTGAGACAACCCATGTTTTTCCTACCCCGAGGATGTCTGGACATGACTCCATACCAAGGGCCTAACACTCACTACCATTGGGGAATGCAATGACGGTAAATGGCTGATGCCCCCGCTGGAACGTCACCAGAGCAAGACCAACGGACAATCAAGTGGCAGATGAACAAGCTACAGTGGTGTTGGAAGCCTTCCATATTAGCTCAAACTCCTTTGCCCCCTACAAGAGGATCATCCAGCGAAATCTGACTCAGAGATGGGCGTTTCTGGATCCTCAGCGGCACTATCCTACCAAAGCCCCGTAGTCACTCCATGCTCTGCGGATGACCTGTGACAATGGCACGTCCGAACTGCATTGCCAAACACCAGCAGTCTACACCTAGGCCGCAACTGCAGGCTGCAGAGGTAAGCCAAGGTACCTTGAGATGACTGGATGGGAAGTTCCCTGCAGAGGTCCTATGGGGAGGACTTACTTGACCAACACCTTCCATGCTCCAAAGAGACTTAAAAGTAAACTTGTTTTGCTATTAAATTGTTTTCTCTGTTATTGGTTTGGCATTAGCGATATATGGACGGGGACTACCTTGTCACCTGATCTAGGGGGGATTTTATTGTTGTTCTGTTGTTTATAGTTTTCTCCCTATGATGTCAGGATACCTCTGCACTATACAGTAATGGGACACACGCACATAGGGAGGCACACTATGGTATGTAGTTGTGGAACACACACTCTAGCTAGCATCTAAAATATCTGAACCTTGGCCTGAAATCCATGTTTGCTTACACAAACACATGGCATGGCCACTTCACTAGATAACTTGACACCAACATAAAAAATCATCACATGGAATGTGCGTGGGATTGCCACGCCCACTAAATGATACCATATACATTCATACCTTAAACACCCGTGCACACATATGGCCCTATTGGAGGAGTCCCACCTCACCACCACAGAACTCCTCAAATTGCACACAAAATGGCATGGTCAAGTATATGGAACAACCTTATCGGCATATGCCCATGAGGTACTTACATGGATCGCCTCAGTGGTACCCTATGTAGTAGATAGACTCCCTCACTCCAGCATTACTCTCAGATCCTCAGGCACCTGGTCTACGGGGGGATTTCAGTTGCGTGGTAAATGCAGATTTCGACCAATCCTCACCACCAATGCGTTACACAACTTGTCTCAGGACGATTCAGCACTTTAAGTCCTGGCTCATGCAGAGACATCTCCATGATGTATGGGGCATGGGCCGCCCAACTGACCAGGAATATTCATTTCATTCCTCAGTCCACAGTATTCACACTCAACTGGACTTGATACTATGTACTGAAACTCTACAAATGCAAGTTGTCAGGTCAGAATATTTGTCCCGCACGCTGTTGGATTATTGCTTTCACTAAGTAGTGCTACACTAGGGCTGGCCGTGCCCAAATATTCCCACAAGGCGCTTACAACCCGAAGCCTTGCTTGATCCCCTGTGTCGTGATGACCTCTCACAATGTATTGCACAATACTTTAAACGGAGCAAGGGTTCCACCCCTACTAAGTGACAGAATGGGATGCCGATAAGTTGGTTGTGTGGGTAATTGTATGTCCGCCACATGGGCCATTCGCCACACACTTCACACTAAGCTGATGACCCTGGAACGGGACCTACATCCACTAGAGAGAGAATTGGCTATTAATGCAGAGGGGATTGAACGACTCAGACGCATGCGCAATACAGATAAGCAGCTCGCTAATGAACCAACACAATTAAAAACGCAGATTGAGAAGACTTCACACTGAGGGTAACCACTAGGGCAGATTGTTGGCCTTGTTCATTAGGGAAAACCAGAAACAGAACCAGAGGAGTTCCGTGAATACTACTGCACATTATACACAGCCTTAGCTGATCCTCCACCTGGCAGTATACCCGCATTTTTGTACGAACTACAGCTGACCAAGTTATCCCCTCTCCAGCAGGCCGAGCTTGAAACCCGATCCAGCTCTAGGAGATTAAATTAGATGTGTCACAACTTGCTAGGAGTAAAACTCCAGGCTCTGACGATTTGCCCATTGAAAACTATGCTACATACTCAGCACTACTCTCCCAACACTTGCTATAGATGTCCACCGAGGCCCACTCGTCCAACCAATTGCCAGCTTCAATGCCTGAGGCTCTAATTGTGGTCCTCCTTAAACCTGGTTGAGGCCCATTAGACATGCGTTCCTATTGTCCCTTTTCCCATCTCAACCTTGATTGTAAAGTCCTGGGAAGAATCCTTGCTAACAGACTGCTTCTCTTAGTTAGTACTTTAATACACCTTGACCAATCAGGATTCATACTGCACATAACACCTTTCTCAGCATCAGACGCCTGTTGCGACTGATCTAGGATACACCCTCGGAGCTCATAGTAGACTGGCAGTGTCTTTAAACATTGAAAAGGCCTTCGACACCTTAAGCTGGACTTTGTGCTGTTCATCTTGGAACACATGGGTTTGGACCCAGGTTTGTCCGCTAGGTGCGCACATAACATTCCAAACTGACTGCCCAGGTCAAAGCGGGCCAGTTGTTAGCAGAGTTCTTTCCCATCCAGCAGGGCACTCGCCAGGGATGTCCACTGTCACCTCTATTATTTTCCTCTTGCCATGGAGCACCCGGCCTGTCACCTGCTGCTACGTGCAGAAGAGTGGGGGATCCCTGAGCTAACTTTCCACCACATTGTCTCGCTATACGCTGATGACGCTATGGTATTTCTGTGCCATGTTGGAACTTCCCTAACAGTGCTGATGCGGTTACTGGGCGGTTCCCGCTCCGGACCAATTGGACCAAATCCTCTTTATTTGCCCAGATGCCTGAATTTCATAGGGCTGCAGGACTCATGAATTGTCTCCAATGGTGCCACATCACCTTTAAATATCGCAGCATCCATATCTACCACTCTAAGGCTGCACTCAGGGAAGGCAACCAAGGGCGTGCAGTGAGGTCAGTTCATGTATGCCTCCCCTTTTGGCGCTCCTTGCCTCTGTCCCCAGTGGGACGAGACGGAATTGCTAAAATGTTAATCCTACCCAGATTATTATATTTCTTTGCAGCACACCACATAGTACTCGTAAAGGTCTTCTTTCATGAGCTGAATGGTCTGCTGCTGGACTTAATGTGGGGATTGGGTCGTGGTCGAGTAGCCACTGAAGGAGGGACTGGGTGCGGCCCACTTTGAATTGTGTTATGCTGCAGCATAATTCCAATGGCTGATGCGGTGGCTGGACCTGGAGTGTGTTGGATGACACTGGTGTCTACACCTGGCTTACAGATCACGACAGCCGTCCACCAAAGGAGCCATGCCTGATGACTACCGTGTGAGTGTGCTGGTGGCACTGTGCACATGGTAAGAGCTCCCATATCCCATACTCATCTTCCATCCTGCTACAGCATCTGCTATGTGTCTGCTGGCTGGCCTGTAAACATGTTGCCTTGGCACAAGATAGGGATTCTCTAAATACATGATCTCTTTCGCAACGAAGTTCTGATGTCCTTCTAGGACACTGGGGACGAATACAACATAGGGGCTGGATAAGTCCTGTCCCACTACACCCTTAGACAACAGGTGCGGATGGCCTGGGGTGGGAGAAAATTAACCTATGCTCTCACCTGTTTGAAACACTCTCCTTACATGCGTAAGAATACGCTTTGTCATGTCCACTTTATACACCACATTACTGATGCATCAATGGACACTACGGAAGTGTCGAAGACAAGATGGAAAAATGTGCTACTCTGACCGCTTACAGCTAAATTGTGGACTCAGGTACTCCAACAGTTCAAAGGTGTGTCACAGAACCCCCAATTTAAGTACACGCAATTCAGTGATATATATTCAACGATATACACCACACCTCATAAGACACATGTTTCCCACCTCACAGCAGAATGCCCCGGCTGTAAACTACCAGATGCCGGCTTCTATGAGATTGCACCCCTCTACAGGTGGTGTGGCTCGAGATCACAGCTATCATGACAGAATTGGCCAAACCGACACCACTACCTACCCTTGAATCCTATCTGTTGGTACTTTTTAAACAATACATAGCTATGACCGGGGAGTTGGCCTCAGTGCCAGACACGAGGCAATGGTTGCGACCATTACTACTTTGTACGGGCCAACACACTACACATAATGCAGTGGCCAGTTGAGAGTGGGGGTGGGGAACTGGGATAACTACATTCTTAACATAAAAGCCAAGAACGACACTCGTCCACCTTGAAGACGTGTTCATGACACTCTTACGATATCTAGGGCAAAACAACTAACGATGCATGACATACACACTTGAAATATAGCTCTCACGTTACATATTGACAATATCCATGCCAGTTGAGGGCTCAACTCATGGCAATGGAGCTGTGATGTTTCAAGCCTTTGTATCTCTCTGCCCTTCACCCGTGGCATCTAGGTCCCTGGAGCACTGCATTACTTTCTCCATTGCTTAGGTAGTATTTGAACTGTTGACCTTAAAGATCTACAAAATATTGCACGTGTTAGCTTACTTTGCTCCTTCACCAGTATATAAACTTTTGAAAATGATGCATGTACGATATCAGTGTTGCTTGTCCCTTCAATGATGGAGAACAGTTCTCGATACATGCATTATGTTACAATATGTGTTGCTTTACAGAGGAGCTTTCTGGTATTCTATACTATTTTTTCACAAATAATAATAGAAAGAAATGTTACAAAAAGAAAATTGATTTTGTCAGAATTCGTTACCCCCTGCCTGTAGGTTGCCCCACTTTTCATGGCATGAAGAGCTTGACCTTTCTGATTTAAAGGACAGAATCCAGCTTTCTTTTCTTTTGTTATGTATTTCTATATGTTGTAATCCCTGTGCAAACTTAAATAGCTAACTCATTAGTGAGTCTACCATTGGATCACTGTAATAACTCAAAATGGTTGAGTTGTGTAAAATCTGAACTGGGCAAACCTGATATTTTAATGCACCCTGAAATTATTTTAAAAAAAGGACAAGATCGGGATCAAGACTAATTTTTAACAGTTTAGAAGACAAAAAGAGAATCTTTAGAGCTATTAAAACATACCGTTGAATCATTTATTTTGATGAAAACACCATACATTGAAGTATAACTTTATAATGCCCATGTAACATGGGGTCACTGTTTGTTACCTCGTTTTACCATACGCTTCAGAGAATTTAACTTTTTGTTCTGATGTTAATTTTTCTCTTCAAGCTGCAATGACATTTATGCTCTTACGTAAAAGTTGGATGGCTCCTAGACACATGTTTCTTGTCCTTTTCCCTAAATGTGCTAACTTTGTAAAACGCAGACCAGTTTTTCTCTATGTAGAGATGCTTAAGAGTCCTCTAAAGTGCTTTCTGTGAGTCGTTTTTGTCCACTGCAACTACGAAACGGGATATGATGGCTTTGTAAATATTATAACAATTTTGAGAAATGTATTATTCTAATGTATTGTAATGTTTGCAATGCTTTTTACCCAAATAAAGAATTAAGAGTACATAAGTAAAATCTGCATATGCAACACCGTGCCCCTCCTTAGTTTTACGTTTTATCCTCGCATTTTGTAACAGATCTCCAGACCTGGCAGATAACGTCACACATTAGAGATAAGAGACGCCTAGGTGTAAATCTCCACCTGGACATTAGTGGACTATATTTATGAGCATGCAAAGTAGTACTACAAGAGAACTAACTGCCTTGGATTCTCACAAATGCTTTGGTGATCAGGATCTAGTATGCCCTTTTTTCAAAGACTGAACCTGGCAATGGCTGCGTTTACAGTCATTTACTACCCCAAGCAATGATTCTAGAGAAAAGGAGGACAAGTAATCGCCATGCACTGGTACTGACAACTCTTCTCAAAGCTATGAAGTGGTAATAAGTCACCAGCGAGTACTTTACAAAACATATCAAAAATAAATTATTTCAATGTATAGATATCCATGTCTATCATCCCACAGCCAATGGGACGAAAAGACTGACATTTTAACTGCCTGCACTGTCTTTTTTCAAACGTGATCACATGTTATTCCCATGTATGTGTCATAGACCTAATGAGATTATTTGATCTCATTAGGGGTGTCCCAGACATTAAGATGCCCAGGGCACTCAACACTGTTTTGGTATTATCATGGGATCAGAATTTAATCCCCTACGGCTGCATATTGAATGTGGAAGAACATGATGGAATCACTGCTTCGACCCTAAATCCCTCAAAGGAGCCCATAATTCCAGTCTTTTTACTAAGTACAAGTCCCTCCAAGTAGGACCTTGAATATTTACTCCTGGTAAAACATATGGATTTTCTACATCCACTCATTTCGGGGACACTACACCAATTGTACATTTCAGCAGTTTTTGGCCAGTACTATCTGGCTGCTTGTAATGAGGACATTTGTAATAATTAAGCTACAGCTCTTTGTCCTGCTCAAATGAGAATAGTTTAAAGCGGATTTATGCAGAATATTACACACCCACTGCTACTGAAGTATGAAAGAAATTAAGTAAATACACATCTTGCATCAGTTTTCTGTATAGCATTTGTTCCTTGTATTTCAACCCAGTTATGCCAATTGAAATGTGACATAACGTGCCCTTTCTTTCGCTCTGTTACTTTGTATATTTGCAATTAACGCATGATAATCCATTGTGTCAAATCATTCAGAAAACTGGCAAAGTAAAATCAAGCCCTCAATGGGCAACTATGTCTATTTTATATTCATATCTCCGGATTTATATCGTTTCCCGTGCTAGAAATTAAGCCAGTTTAATCTCCTAGTTATAGCACTTTATTGCTAATGTAACATGAAAGACACGATTCTTCGGAAGTTCATCAAAGAAGGGTAATGTTCTCTCTCTTACCAAACAAAATGACTCCTTAAAGCAAACAAAAGCAATGTACCCAACAGAACTATGTACACTAGGGTCTCTAGCAGACTGTTCTCTAATGGAAATAATGAAAGAGGCCTTTTAGTGCTTTGCCAGCACCAGAGCTTCGCTACAAATTGGCAGTGCTCAGGCTCGACCAAGGTACCATTCTACAGCCCATTTGGAGGTGAGGTAGCTACCGGTTTCCAAACGGCAGAGACTCATTTAGAACTGCTGTCAGAAAACCTTGATCTAGTGGCCCATCCGCCACAGGCAACTGGGCCACAGTGGCAAAGGTGCCATCGTATTTCAGGTTGAGTGACCGCCACTGGTTTTTCCAGCACGGGAAGGCATGTGAGCCAAGATTGTAGGTAAGACTCGCATATTCACAAAATGAAAGTCTGATATGATACATTTGTTAAATAACTGGATAACAGGAACAATGCTGCTGTCCGCAAAGGAGGGCTTTACATTAAACATTTCCATTTGATGGGCAAGCAGAAGGTGATTTGGTACCAATTCAGTGAATCATAAGATTAGATTAAGAGGAGGAATTTCTTTCTTTCCTCTTTCGACATTTTTCTTTTCCCCTTTCCGGCCTTCACCTTTGTCATGGTTTGTAGTGATGTAGTAATTAATGTATCTTGTTACTTCCTTTATTATTTATTATTATGCATCTGTTAGGCCTAAAGGATTGGGGTCTCATTTAGAGTTAGATGGGAACAGAAAATTCTTAAATTTTTGAAGGACACTTTAAAACCGAAGTAGACTCCACCAACTGAATGTCCTCAACTATTCCTATGATGGAGTAAACTAAGCTGGTGGAATATACTCTGGACTTAAAGTTTCTTTCAAAAACTGAAGGAATTTCATTGTTCTCCAAAGTCTTAAACGAATCCTGTGTTATATTACGATTTAAAATATTTTTAAATGAATGGCACTAGAAGAATATTTCCAGTTGTTTAGATATATTTTCTTTTTAACATAATTGTTCCGTTTGCTGCCTACCCTCATGTTACTTGTGTACAAATGTTATGTTTATGCCATTACTACAGTGCATATTAGATGTGATTCATATAATGAAACATTTTAAAAGAAACACTTAACCTATCTATTCCTTAGTCAATCAATCAGTTGATTTATACAGCGCTGCTAATCACCCCAGAGGGTATCCAGGTTCTGGTCATAAATTCCTTTAGTAGTCGCATGTATAATGATTTTAGGTTATTGTCTTAAAAGGATTTTAGGGATTCGTCTGGTTTAATTCTTAGCAACCTTTAAGAGGCCCACTACTTTCAAGACGTTTGAATTACCAACAGGTAGAAAATGTTGCACTACCGAACAGTTTGTGTCTGTATTTTTAAAAGCTCACATATATTTCCAATGTATGATTTTTAAGAAGACTTACTGTGTGATATGCATCAGTTGGCAGGACAAGACGAATGCAACTGCTACGAAATGGTTCAAGCAATCAGTACAACATTTATTGTTAAACATTCTTATTGTATGTTCCCTAGTGGTTTTCTTCTGGTTGTCAAAAGGACAAGTCATGCATATACCAAACTCCTAACGTGGCTAACCATTTTTTATTATTCAGGATAAAATTAACTTCTGGTCCAGAGATCTGCAACAGGCTTCACAGCGTCAAAAAAGGCTGATCAACCATCCGCTGCCATGGAAGTCCGTCCATCCTCTTTAGAGTTTGCCGGTTTGACGGTCTAAAGTCCATCATTTGTCCTCTACATTTTCCTTATTTCATTGACAGTAGTAGACCCTTAACGCAGGAGATAGACCAACAGATAGTTCATAGTTTACCCACCATATTTAAAGTACAATTTTCAGTGACAGAAACTTGGTGGCTCATCCTCCACACCCGTGTTGAACAAAAAAAATAGTGTAACTAGGCAAAACCTGCCCACACAAACATTTCGCTCACCATGTCCCTTAGGACTCTGTCTAACATTGGTGGAGGAACAAGAAGACAATGCACCACAAAATGGAGGGTAAGTTCAACTTTTTAAATGCACTGTGTTAACTACCAATGTTAACAAACTGAAGTTTATATACACCAAACCATATCTAACAACAATTTTCCCTCTCTCTCTGTCTGGTCGCATGCCTTAGACAACCTACCCACACATGATACTTTTGTAACACAATTTGACTAGCTACCTACTCAGACTACTCAGATCTATCTATAACGTACAGAACATTTTATTTTAAATATACATGGACAGCCAAACATATAATGCAAACACATTATAACTAACCTGTATATATTTTTTCTCCAGTATATGTAGGTCTGTAATTACTTTAAATAGAAGTGGTTTGATTAAAGAACACACCTAATATGAGACTACCCTCGATTCCTTTCTACACACTTGCCTCATTACACAATCATATATAACAATCATCTACCCCATATAGATATTACTGCAAACCACTCGCTGTTATTTTACGTTTTTAGAATTGCACATATCAAGAGCAGGATTCACCCCCAGACACAAAACATTTCACTATTACAGGCTGCTGTCACAGGACCCAGAGGAGTTACATAATGAAGATGACTTAACTGATATCCCTCCAGAGGAAGCTGCTACTCTGCCACCTAAAAAAGAAAAAAAGTAATTAAAAGAGAGGAAGGACAAGTACAAAGACGTAGAAAAACAGTGTATGAATGCACAGATATGAATTTGTAAAGTTTGGAAACAAAAAGCAACTAGAATATTCAAAGCTAAATCTAAGTATCAGTTCAGGGTTGATCACAGGTAATAGGAGCAACCAACCACAAGACCCTAGAGAGCAGTCACAGGATACCAGCTGGAGGACCCCCTGCAAGCAGGTAAGTTGGAGCTCTGACAGGGGGGGGGTTGTTGTGTGTGTGTATGTTTGTGTGTGTGTGCATGCAGGTGTGTGGCGTGTGGAATGCGTGTGTGCATGAATGGGTGTGAGTGTGCGTGTATGTTGTGTGACTGCGTGTGTGCTTGTATGTATGTCGGTGTGTGTTGATGTGTGTGTGAATGTATGTATGCATGCGTGGGTGAATGTGGGTATGAGTGTGTGAATGCATGTGTATGTTGGTGCGTGAATGTGTGTGTATGTCATGGGGGGTCGGGTGGGGAAGGACTCTGGGGAGGGGGCAGGGGAGAATGTCATATTTTGGGGAAAGGTACCGCCAACCTGTTGGCAGTACCTTGCTCCAAAATACCACCGTCCACCAGTGACACAATAAGGGCCTATATTTTTCTCTATTTCCCTAAGCCAGTTTAGGAGTTACTAATATGTTGTTTTCTGGATCTTACATTATTGGTACTTGTTGACGTGGCCGTTTCTGCAGGGTCATCCCCTAACAAATTTACCTTCCTTATCCATTTTTTTGCTGAACTCCTTTTTGTTGGCCTCAAGACTCTCTGCACTTTACCACTGCTAACCACTACTAAAATCCTTGTGCACTCTCCTTTAAATATGGTAACATTGACATACACCCAATTGGTCTATTTAATTTACTTGCAAGTCCCTAGTAAAGGAGCACTATGTGTACTCAGGACCTGTAAATTAAATGCTACTACTGGGCCTGCAGCACTTATTGTGCCACCCTCATACGTAGCCCTTTAAACATGAATCAGGCCTGCCATTGATGCTTTGTTTGCAACTGTAAACTGCAATTTCGACCTGGCAAAATAAACAGACCCAAACCTTCCTTTTTTATACATATGTCACTCCTAGGGTATACCCTGAACATCCCAGAGGGCAGGTTGCAGTGTATTTAAAAAGTAGGTCATGTACTTTTAAGTTTTGAATGTCCTGGTAATGAAAAACCTCTAAAGTTATTTTTCACTACTTCAAGGCCTACCTGTCGCATAGGATACCATTGGAGTTACATCATTGGATTTAATAAGCTGTAAGTTTCAATTGGAAGCAGGTAGACAGGTCGAGTTTGGTGCCTATGAAATTGCAATTAAAAGCCCTCTGTAGTGGTAAAGTCACAATTCTGAAAATGCGTTTTTAGAAAGTTTGCATTTTTTTGTCCTAACCAATTGGTGCTGGCAGCTTGATCCTAGGTCACATGACTAGGTTTAGCTGGCAGTTGGTCTTTGTGCATTGTTCCCAGACAGTGAGACAAAGGAAAGATAGGTGTTGGCTGGATGGTCTACTCTGAGTTATCAAGGGCGAGGAACTGTCACCTACCACACTTGAACATCACAAAGGCTCTCCCTGAGCACTTTTACACACGGTTTGCCACTAGTATTTTGTGGCCCCAGACAAGCTGGGGTTAGGACACGGAGGAAGGGGATGCCTGACACCTCGGGGGTGGAAGCCTCTAGAACTTTCTCCACTTCATAGTAGGCACCAAATATAAATGTTAGATCTCAGTCCCCAACTCTTGAGTACACTTCTGGACCTGTGGAAGACTCTGCCAGGAAGTAGGACTGATGTGCTACTGAAAGGACTGCCACTCTGCTGGATTGCTACTCTAAAGGACTGCTGCCCTGCTGTCCTGACCTGCTGTCCTCTTGCCTCAGTGAGGACTCCTGTATCTGTTGAACCTAGGACCACCACAGTGACTTCAAGGGCTAGTTGGCTGGCCTCCTGACTACAGCCTTTGGGACAGAAGGCTCCAACAACCTTGAACCCTGCACCTGGACTCTGCCATCTCTGAGCCCTACCTTGCAAAGTGGTGCCACCACAATCCTGGACCCTTGGAAGTTGACCTGAAGGTGTTCTGCCAGCCCAACTGTGAATCCAGCAGAATCAATGCATCTCCTCTGCTGTGTGGATTTCACCGACACAAGGACTTCACATCACCACTGCAGCTTTCCAGGAACCGCCTCTACATTATGCATCCTTGACACAGGCCTTTACATTGCAAGACCCTTCTATAAAGCATCCTTAACAATGATGACACAGGGTACCACACTGCAAGCTCCGCAGCTTCTTGGGACTCAGCCAGTGTGTGACGCATTTCAATGCAGCACTTTAAATCGCGAACCACTCGTCGATGGCATCTTCGACGATGACGCAGGACCTCACATCGCAGCTCCTAGAAATCACCACTGTGCAAAGCATCCTTCATTCGGAACTCAGCAACGCTCTGCAATCAGGACATAGGTACTCTTGTTCAGTGTGCCTAACTGGATTCTCTGTACCCGGTCCATGCTTCATCTCGCACAGCCTTAACTTATGACTTTTCCCCAAGGCAAAGATGTTGCATCACTAACTGCAGCCTTTCAGGAACCTGGCTAAGCTATTCATTATTGACACGGGCCTTTGCATCACAAGCCCCTCATCAACGGCATCCTCAACAATGATTCACAACTCTACATCGCATGCCCCGTAGCTTCCTCAGAACCAGCCGGTGCATGACACAGCTCGACTCAGGACTTCAAAGTGAAAGCCCCTTGTCAATAGCATCCCTGACAATGACACAAGCTTTTGCTTCAAAGCTTTGCAGCCCCTAAAAATTGCCACTGCGCAATGCATCCTCGACACAGACGCAACCAGGATTTAAGGTACCTAACTGGATCCCCGTAGACAGCCCACATTCCATCACAGTCAGGCTGAACATGTGACTTTGTCCTGGGATAGCGTGACCAGATTTCCACAGTTGGAGCTTTGTGCTTTTTGTCACTATATTCACTGAAATCTTTTAAATTTGCCTATCTCCATTTCTACTGATTGCATTTTTGTTGATTTGTTCTTGCTTCATTTATTAAAAACGACTCTAATTTTTATATTGCTGTGGCACTTTTTCTTGTTTTGTGTTTCACTTTCTTCCTGTTTGAAGTGCTGCATGGATACTTTACACATTGCATTTCTGTTAAGCTTGACTGCTCATGTGACAAGCTACCAGAGGGTTGAGCACAGGTTAATTTGGGGTTTGCTTGTGACTTCATACTGACAAGAATTGTGGTCCCTGATTGAGTAGGTTTTCACCCCCTACAACCAGTAACCCAGTTTCTTACAGTACTGATGCAACTTAGAACACATTTTTCTAATGAACTGCCCACTACCTGTCCCACAGCTACTAGGGCTTGAGCCAAGATACTTTGACCCTCATTTACAAGGGCATTGCGCCACCAGAACGTCACTTTTACGGCGTTAAGATACTTTTTGTGGCATAACAGCACTTTGTGAATATGGCCCCTTTACGTGCATCACTTTGCATTAAAAGGGCGTGCAATGGGTGTTGGTGTGGGCGGTCCACTGCTACACCCATTGCACTTTGGCACTGCCACAGCTTTATGAGGATTCGTAAACCTCAGGCAGCATAAAAAATAAACGTCACCCCAGGGGTGGCGTTAGCATGGTGCAACGAGGAGAAATACTTTTATTTCTCCTCTTTTTTGCTTTTCATATGTGTGCTGCACACATAGGAAAAGCAAAATGCCATTAATGGTGTCCCTTCCCGCACATAAACTATCATTAAATAATGACGATTTGCTACTCCTATGTGTGCTGCATTGTGCAGCACACATAAGACTAGTAAATCACCATTATTGATTGTACATGTGCAGGGAGGGACACCTTCCTGCACATAAACAATCATTCCCTGCAATGCAGGCACCCTTGCACTATGATGCAAGGGTGCTTCTGTTGGCACTAGACAACTAATTTTAGCACCAGCGCTAGGCAAAACACAGAGGTGCGCTGAATTGTATCAAATACGGCACATCCCTGCGTTTCTGAAGTGAGTCAGAGCGGTGATGCCAAATTTGGCACCGCGTCGCGCCACTTCTTAGTAAATGGGGCCCTTAGTTTATTAGTTGACAAATTAATAATCCAATTTAAAAAATGATTCATACAGTATGTAGTTTATATTTCCAAAATTGGGGAGATCTATTCAAATTATGAGCAATGGGCTAAACAATTTAATACGAAAAATTAGATCAAAATTTAGGATTGAGCAGTTTTACTAATGTAAATAAAATACCATCTTCCCCTAAGGAAATGTACATATTTTTGTGGAAGACATTTCTTTGGCTACGTTAAACAAGTCATAGTTCGTAAACTCTTCTTGTTCTTAAACTGAGATATCCTGGCTGAAAAAAAGAAAGATTAGCAGGAACAGACAAGGGGCATAGGCGAGGTTAGGCCATGGGAGGATTCTGGAGGTATTAGGACGGGTTTTAGTTGAGAGACAAAACCCAGATAAAGGGACTTTGCTGTGGGCTGGGGAATGCTGACAAGCTAGGGCCTCTCTAGGGGTCTGGTGTCCGGCGGGAAATGTGCCGGGGGTGGAGCTTCCTAAATATGGACTGCTGCTAAGTGGCAACAGCCATCCACTGTCCATCCCAGCAGGGGGAACAGTGACCCAAAGGTCACAAAAGCTGGCCTTTTATTTCCAAGTTTGCAAACCATCACACCTTATGAAGTATGCAGTTTAAAAGATGGATATGTAGTGAGTCACCCAACTTCAAGACTTTGAAACTCTCCACAGCAAAGCAGTTTCAGAAGCAAGGGCCTGAAACATTTTGATGACTGGAAAATATGTGGAGGTTGACAAGTTGGAGAAGGCACGTCTGCCAGAGAAAAACATTAATGGAGACTTAACAGTGGATGGCAAAACGGACAAATGTCCCTTTCAAAACCCTGGAAGAGTTTTGCAGAAATGTATGTACTGCCAGTAGCTTTTCAGTTTCCAGGCTGATGAATGATGCATTTTTTAATTAGTGCCATGCGTGCAAGCCATTCATCAATTCCAAGCGGACAAAATAAGGAAGGGCAAGTTCATGTTGAAGGAATGACTAAGATTATTAGTTTCGTTTGGACAAGAGAACTCTGGCTTTAAGAGAAATGTACATCTCGTCATTTTAGGGAAAAGTGCATACTCTTGTGTATGTCAGAAGTTCTACTACACTGCTAACCAGGCATTGGCAATGTCAATATGTCTGGCTTTAAATAAATGAATGGTAATGTGAAGCATGACAAGTAGATCGCATGGAAATTAATATGTATTTGTGTAAAAGCAAAGAACTGTCGAATAAAATTGGTGCAGGTTGAAAGGTTCCACAGTCAAGCCAGACCTAACAATCCATGTAGGTTAATGACTGCCCCTTCCCATCTGTGCTGCTTGCTGCTGCCAGGGAAAGGCACAAGAAATGATCTAGTTATCTTAGATTTAATAGCATTGCCATGTTAGGTGTACGCACCTGAAAGTTCACGTTCAAGCAATTAAACAAATAAAAAAAATGATCACAGCTGTGTGGAGGACAAACCCTTTTTTGTGGAAGCAAACAACTTCTGCCCAATCAAAGCATGTATTCCTGGCTCCCAACATGTGGGCAAAGTCCGAGACCCTCTATGCTCACATAATTGTCTGTCGACAGCTGCGCTGTCAAGCCAGTCCATAAAAAGGCATCCTGGATACACAGTAGTTGGGAGCATGTTACTATTCACATGTCCATGCAGGTATTAAATAGTTCAATGTTACAACTACCTTATTTAGGTCTTGTGTTCTGCCAAGTAGCCTCTCATCATGTGTGGCATCTGCTTCACCCTGACATCATGTTTATGTCTCACCTACCAGACGTATTTTCATCTTATAGGCCCATATTTATATTTTTTTAGCGCTGCATTTGGGTCATTTTTTATGCAAAAGGGGGGCAAACTTACAAAATATAATTGTATTTTGTAAGTTTGCACCGCTTTTGCGTTAAAAAGCGGTGCAAATACGACGCAAAAAAAGTATAAATATGGGCCATAGTGAGCTGGAGCCACACCCACTGCTTATCACTGGTTGACTTGATTGTCACTCTCATTTGCTTGCTTTTTATTCGTTAGTGTGTGTGTGCTTTCCTTCCTCTTTTTGTGTTTTCCCCTTCCAGAGTAAAAGGCTCATTACTTGAGTCTTTCACTACCTACTTTTCAGATGCTACTTTTTTCATTTTGGTGAAGCACTCCATGAGAGTGCACATGTTTTGCAGCTGTCCCCAGTGTGTATTCTTCTTCCCTAACTGACACACTCTGGGCCACATTTACAAGAAAGTGGTGCATCAGCAATATGCCACTTTTTTTGTGCCCTCCGCGCCCCCCTAAGGACACCATGTGTACGGCGTATTTACAATACGGTGCACCATGGGGCACATTAGGACAATAGATCCAGAATTTGTGACGCTATTGTGGTACTTTGCAGGATTAGCGCCATAAATTGTGACGCTGATCCTGCAATGTAAAATGAGGCCCATTGAAAGTAATGGGCATGTCATTACTTTTGCAGGCACTAAAACATATGCTAAAAATAGCACAGTAAATTGCTGTAAATTTCACTGATCTATTTTTACAGGCCTCCCTGAGGGGGAACGCCTCCATTTTATACATTATTCCTGGCGCAGGCATAATGTGTTGCAGGGAGTTACCAAGTGGTGCAATGAAAGTATTGCACTACTTTGTAAATATGGGGGAGCGGAATAGCCTCTTTAACGCCACATGAGCGTAAAAGAAAATGACTCTAGTGTGGCACTAAGAGGCACTAGGACCTTATAAATCTCACCTTCTGTGTTGCTCTCTCTTTGCTGCATGCCTTTGTCGCACCCAGCTCAGTTGTATGCTTGTCCATGTGTATTTCTCACTCATTTTGCTTTTGGGTGGCAAGGCAGCATCTCCCTCAAGTGCTCGCTTGCCACCCACACACCTGCTCCCCGTTGTTGCTCCTATCCTCTCTCTTTTTTTAAACATCTTGGTTTTTTTTGTTGCAGAAGATCAGGCAGCAAAATACTGCTGCTGGTCCTTCCGCTTTAAAAACACTTTGGTGCTACTGCCATTTCTTTTATTTTATTTATCGACCGATCTTTGATCAGTAAATTTTAAAAAAAGCACCTACATCATTTTGTAGGTGCACCAGTGTGTAATAAAGACTCGCCGCATACAAAAAGGAAGTGGCACACTGCAGGACCCTCAGAATATATTTTTTTAGCATGTAGGTCTGCGACATAGCATCTTTCCAATACTGTACAGAATGGCTAGATTGGTAATGCCAATAGGTCACAAAGGTGAAACCCATTCATTTTGCAAATAACGGTATTAATTATGCTGATGACACCCAGCTTATTATGAAACTGATGTACTATTCCAAGAGGCTGAACTTTAGACAATGTCTGTTGATCATTGATCCCTGCATAAAGGTCAACTATTTTAAGTTCAATCTGACAAAAACAGAAATCATGCTGGTGGGAGCATTGATACAGGTTGCAGACATTTGATGCATGCTCAATTTACAAATGAGAAAGATCTGGGTTTCATGATAGACAATAATTTAACCCTTGATGCTCAACATGTGGACAGATTTTTAACATCTGAGAGATCCGAGGAACATTGTGCAAAAATTACTTTCATGAGACCCATGTTATGTTAGCATTGGCTATTTAAAGACTTGATTATGCAAATGTAGTAGATAGGGCCTCCTAGATAATTGGGATTTAGAAAAAATACATTTCTGGGGTACCCTGTTGGTGTGAAAAAGCAGTGGGACAATGTTTACACTGTATAAGAGAACTTCAAACATATAACATAACACTGAAAGCAAATCCGCACTTCTTTAGTCAGTGAAAAAAGAGAAGCATTCATACACTCATATCAGATATTTGGATGGAACATCTCAGAGGGTGCTCACATCACAACGGCAACTGTTGGCCTGTCACTTATGTTGGTGACATAACTCCTTCAAATCATCACTAGGCAGAACTCAACCTACACTCTATAAATTTGTAGAAGAATTACAAAAGGAGCAAAACTACCAACAACTACGAATTAAGCAATCTGTTAACCAAATTGTCCCTACACGTAGCAAACAAACCAAAAGAATGTACAACATGCTTCAATTTAAGGTCAAACACTTCATAAATAACAGGAGTACATTGCTTAGAAATGACAGCCAAAAGCATTTAATAAAATAAATGGTAACCTACCCAATTCCTCAAAAATGATGGCAAAGTCTAAACCAACATAACAAATGTTTTTTTCTTTAAAATAATAAATACCATATTTTATTACATCATGCTGAACACGATGTTTCCAGCCCCGTAGATTCTAAACGTCCAAGGTTTTCCAATGGGTTTCCAGCATCCCATTAAGTAAATAATGCACTTTTTTAACATGATTATCTAATGTGTTTTATAATTCAATCATACTAGTTGCATTTACAAAATTCTACAGTTAGACATCTCATTACTTATGTTTAAGTAGTGGGTTGGCAGATCTGGTCTATCCAATTACGTTCTAAACTGGGAGAAATAGTATAGTTAGAGTTCAGAAACTGCCTTTGGCAAGTACGCCTTCCATTGCTGTTGCTATCCCAGCCACCACTTAACACAAGTGCCTCTGAAACACTTTCACTTCTGTTGATTTATATCCCATTCTCTTGTTGACCTTGGTCTGCACATAGTAACGCAGGGGTCATTTAGCATTGATACA
This sequence comes from Pleurodeles waltl, assembly GCF_031143425.1. Lineage (NCBI taxonomy): Eukaryota > Metazoa > Chordata > Amphibia > Caudata > Salamandridae > Pleurodeles > Pleurodeles waltl. The sequence continues at coordinate 185,748,591 of NC_090445.1, read as the reverse complement.
TGTACACATTTAATACAGATGAACTAGCCTGTCATGGCTCCAATGCACTTACCATTACGACCTACTTTTCCCAAGAATGAGTGATGAACTAGCAGTACATATCCATCCACAAGCATGTGCAAGACACATGCACACACCCCACACAGAAATAGATGAGTAACACATTTTAAAATAAATGCATTGGTATTCCACCACTCCATCTAAACATCATAACACAATTCCCCACCTTAAAAAGTAAAGTGAAAACATATTTTACCCAGCCTGACTCATTGAAAGAGTACATTCTGGTGGAAAACATCCGTAAATATTAAAAATTAATGAAAGAAATTTTTTAAATGTTAACACTTCTAAGGAAATAATGGAACAATCCATTGTTATGCCTACAATGATCGGAAATACAGATAGTAAACATTTGTAGAATCTTTTTAGTCGATATGTTTCTACAAGTCACCTGCCACAAGACCTAATCCTGATTTAGGTACCAAGCTGACCTCTTGCCCTTTTCCTGCAGAGCTCAGATGACTGCCCTGAGTTTTACAGTGCCTGTGAGCTACAGCCTCCTGAAACAATTGTTTTGATGCTCCATGTGTTCCTAATTGGTTTGTCATGGTACTCTGCAATCCTAGCCAGGTTTCCGGTAGCCAGAAATATCCGTGGTCAGATATTCCGTGGAACTTAGGCTTGTGGTGTCAATGTGGGTTCTAGTAAAACCTGTTATGCAATACATATGAACAATTATCCTGTGCAATGAATCTATAGCCTCAGTTTAAAAAAGCCACTTTCCCAAATCCCTCCGTGTAAAAATTAGTTCACCAGCTGCATTTTTCTTCTACACATACTATGACTTTGAAAGAGTTTTCAGGGTTGTCTTTGGCTGCCAAACCAGCCATCTAATTATGTCTCTTATTATGGTGTCGCTAGAGGTCAAAAGATGGGTGATGTGCCTTATTATACATATATAACTTTTGTGACATGATGCAAATGCATGGGACTTCATAGATGTCAAATGTAGGTGTAGAGTATCATGGAACATAGATGCAACAAATGTGATTCCTGCAGAGAATTGTCCCTTTGTGTCATCATGGTATGCTATGTTTTGTGTATTTGTAAATCTCACAATCACTGTTGAGGGTATCCTGGGGCTCAGCAGGATTGTGCACCTAGCCCTGCCTATGGTAGGTTGGTTAACTGAAAAGCCAGGTTGTGGGCCTTTTGCTGAGTTCAAGAAGAGATGAGGAGGCTGTGATGTAGAGTGGTTGGCCATCCAGACTTTAGGAATGATGTAAGAGAATGCCTATCTTCTTTGTCTGGGTCTGTATGTAAGTAGGATGTGTGTGAGAATGAGCCCTGCTGATTGGAGATGTCTGGGTGGTATGTGGAAGGAGATGCGACTGTTCAGGTAGGTGTTATCTAAGTTGTGTAATGCCTTGAATGTGTGTGTGAGGAGTTTGAAATGAAAACTCTTGTGTATCAGGAGCCAGTGGCCCACCCTGAGAAGAGGTGTAATGTGAGTTCTGTGTGGGAGATTGAAGATGAGTATAGCTGCCACGTTCTGGATGGTTTGTAAACTTTTTTAATTGTTCTTATTAGAGGTTTTCATTAAACAGTAACAGCAATAAGAATGGCTCCATGTACAATTGTGTGGGGTAAATGTCATAGCATCAACAAGCACATACATATGATAGAAGTACCTGAAAATAGAGACAGCAAAATGAGTAGCAAAACAAAGATGCAAGAATGTGATGCTGACCAAGGTGCGGACCCAGACTTTTGAAATTGGGGGCCCCTGCATAAACTGGGGAAGAAGAGGATGGGGTGATTTGGGACAAGGGTGTAGCTAGGTAGTGCTTGTGTTCAGATGCAAAGTGTATGTCAGGTGCACTGGGGCAACTACGTGGGAATTGGGACTGTAGAAAGGGAGGGATACTAGAGGCAATGGAGGTCTCGGTGACCTTGGTATTATCAAAGGGGAGCGAGTCATTGAGGAAGCTAGAGGGCTGTTGCCCAGACCATGGAAGTCACTGGTAAGGAGCCACCGAATTGGGATTCACGGGGCTGGTCGTCATTATGGACAAGCTGTAGGAAGTGATCTAGGAGTGTGTCCCAAGTGGGGGAGAATGGATGCTTGTGGAGATGTGTAGCCTCGTCATACCACAGGGCTTCCCCTTCAGCCTTCACCCAGCATCACAGCACCCCTGCAAGGCCTCAACAGCAGGGGCCTGTCTCGATCTCCACTGTTGGGTAAGCGTTCGTTTGGCAAGGAGGAGAGCAAAGCCGGCAAAGCACACCCTTATCCCTGTGCACTTTTTATGTTTGAAAATGCCTAGGACAAAGGCCTCCCATGTGTATCTGTCAGAAAGTTCTATTCTCAGAGTGTGGTGTGGATTGAATGCCAGTATGAGGTGAGAGCAGGGCAAGATCATACCATATGTCGGAGATCTGCAGACAGTGTTTGGAAATGTAGTTAGAAAAGGAGGGTGTTGGGGAAATAGCGATTGAGTTGCTTAGGTGTGAGGTAGGCCCTATGTAGAAAGTGAACTGTTTCGTTTTGAAGCATGCATTCCGGGAGACATGTTTTGGAGACTCTAAGGCCTTGCACCATGCAGTGTTGTGTAGCGCCCATCCGAAGTCGACCTTCCATTTGTCCCTTAGTGGTGTCAGCGGAACATCTGTGTGTTTCCTCACGTCCTTGTATAGCCATATAATTAAGTGTTGACCTGTTCCCATGTGTATTTGATTCTGCAATACTTAGTGGGTTTGGGGCTCTTTATCCAGTACGGACCAGACAGTTTGGAACGTGTGTCATAGTTGGTGGTATGTCAGGTACTGACCCTTGGGGAGGGTGTAATCATGAGTTGATCAGTGGAGAGGAGGTGTCCCTCCGTGAAGAGGTTGCCTACGGTAGACAAGAAGCAGGCGTGCCAAACTGCTAAGTCAGCTAAGGAATGGGATCCTGGGGGGTTCAGCAGGGTTCAGCAGGCCTTGCAGGGGGAATGCTGTGACATAAGTTGGGACATGGAAGGTAAGGCAGGAAATTCTTTTGAGACGCCTGCAGGCTATTGTTACCTGTAGGGACTGTGGGGTTTGCAGAGTGGCCATGGGCAGGAGGAAGCTCTTGAGTACCAAAATATATAGAGGGCTGGATCCTGCACAGATTTTGCCAAATTGCTTTCCGTTAGTCATTGCGAGACCCACTGGAGCTGTGCTGCCAACTAGCAGGTCCCAAACAAGGGCGCACCAAGGCCACTTCTGCCCACTGGTAACTGCAGTTTGCGCAGCTTGATGCAGTGACATTTGGTACCCAGATGAGCTCCCCAAGCATCACGTCCAGATCACACAAAAAACAACATAGGGGAACAACAGGTGGGTTGGTAAAGTAATAAAGAAGTCACAGAAGAACTATCATTATGGACAGAGCTATTTTTCCAGTTGTAGCTAAGGGAAGTACCTTCCAAAATTGTACCTGCGATTTTAGGGCTTGGAGTACTTTCTTGTGGTTGCCCTCAAAGAGGTCAGTAGGGAAGTTGTATAGGCGCACCCTGAGGTAGCAGTGTCACCCTTCCAATCCAGTAGCGTTCCAATCAGAAGCATCTCAGGTGGGGGTAGGCTGCCACTTAGGGGGAATATGCATGTTCTGGTCGGAGGCCAGCAACCCATGCAAAAGACTTTAGCATGGCATATATGGGGGTGGGTTGGGAGCAGATGGCACAGATATAAAGGAGCAGGTCATCTGCGTAAAGGGACATTGCATGGGTCATGTAGTCTAAGGGTATCCCCCAGACATCCCCCTCCAGGCACAGCTTAGTGGCGAGAGGCTCAATGGCCATAGCGAATAATAGGTGGGAAAGGGGACAGCCCTGTCTGGTGCTCCTTCCCATGTGGTGAGATCAACCTGATCAGGCAGACTCTGGATGTGGGGTCAGCATAGAGCAACTTTGTGTAGGCTCAGAGACGGTCGCCTACCCCAATAACAGCCAGTACTTGGAAAAGATAGTCTCAATCTAGCAGGCCTTTTCCTGGTTGAGTATTAAGCAAGCTGCATATGGGAATTTATGGGGGTCGTTCCATCAGATGGTACAGGCAATGTATAATGTGTGATGTGCTGAGCCCCGGCACAAAACCATTTTGGTCAGGATGTAGTGAGGTCGGTAGGATTTGGGCTTATCTCTCAGCCAGGATTTTCCCCAGGATCGTATAGTCTGTTCCTAGGATGCCTATCGGCCTATAAGATGCGAGAAGGGCCTGATCTCTGTCAGGCTTCATTATGGGCATCCGAGGGGATTCTTGCAGAGATGGGGGTAGTTTCCCAGCTCGTAGAACTTCATTGTACATCTCTGCCAGCCTGGGTGCAAGAAGCGAGGTAAGGGCACTGCAGTAGGCCGTCGAGGCCTGGGGTTTTATTTCTGGCTAGGGTTCGGATGGCCTGTTTGATCTCAGGGATTGCGACATATTCATCCAGGTCATCCCTGGTAATGGCTGAGACTTGAGAGAGAGGAGGCCTTGCTAGGAATGCTCGAACTAAGTCAGCGAGTGGACAGGTGGCCATCGCATAGGTAGAGGAGCAGCAGGTGAAGAAGGCATCTAGGACATTGAGTTTAGAATGTAGAGTGCTCTAGGATCAACCTTGAGTGGGATTCCTGGCATACCAGCTATTTAAGGAGTCAACCGGATTCCTCCACCTCTTGATGTGTCCTGGCTACGTCAGCTTTGAGATTGAAGCAAAGCGATTGCTCTAAAAGAGCTGCATGCAGGGTTCTAGCCTCAGTGAGCGTGTACCTCCTGGAGGTATCCAAGACTACTGCTTTAAACAGTGTCAATCTGGTGTTCAGAGTTTCTAATCTCTCACTCAAGTATCCTACGGACTCTCCACAGCCCCATGATACCACCTTGAAGGCGTCCCATTCAATCGCCCTAGTGGACACAGTGTTTCGGTTTTCTGAAAAGTAGTGGGTAATGTGTAAGCTGTGATATTCATTGAAAGCTGGGTCTTCTAGCGTCTCCCGGGGAAAGGTAGCAAGGGCATCAGGGCATTCCACGCCACATCAATGGTGTGTGCATCATAGTTAGAGTATGCCCAGATGTGGGTCCTGGGCTCGCTGTGCCACTGAAACCAAGCTATAACTCTCTGAGGCAATACCAGCCCTAGGTTGCTTGTGCTCTGGATCAGGGAGGACCTGGCCTGGCAGTTTGGACTGGACTGTTCCCCTGAGGAGCAGGGTCAAGACAGATTTCCATATGACAGGGTCCAAACTGATGTGGCATGGTGGGGAAAAAACAATGGATTGGGATGCGGCCCAGCAATTGCCAGTGACTGGGATTAATTCAAGCATTCCATCCATCACCTTGTTCTTTTTGCATTTGAATCATGGTAAGAGACAATGGGGGTCATTCTGACCCCGGCGGGCGGCGTAAGCCGCCCGCCTGGCGGGAACCGCCAAAAGACCGTACCGCGGTCAAATGACCGCGGAGGTCATTCTGACTTTCCCGCTGGGCCGGCGGGCGACCGCCAGAAGACCGCCCGCTGGCCCAGCAGGAAATCCCCTTCAACAATGAAGCCGGCTCCGAATGGAGCCGGCGGAGTTCAAGGGGTGCGACGGGTGCAGTGGCACCCGTCGCGATTTTCAGTGTCTGCACAGCAGACACTGAAAATCTTTATGGGGCCCTGTTAGGGGGCCCCTGCACTGCCCATGCCTGTGGCACGGTTCCCGCCATCCTGTTCCTGGCAGTAAAGGATGGCGGGAAGGGGGTCGGAATCCCCATGGCGGTGCTGCAAGCAGCGCCACCATGGCGGATTCCTTGGGCCAGGGGTAAACCGGCGGGAAACCGCCGGTTGCCCTTTTCTGACCGCGGCTTTACCGCCACGGTCAGAATGGCCCTGGAAGCACCGTCAGCCTGTTGGCGGTGCTTCCGCGGTCATGGACCGCCAGGGTCGGAATGACCCCCGATGTGGCCTAAGTAGTCTGCATGGATTATCGTGTCTGTGATGGAAGTTGTGAAGAGGATGCGATCGAGGAGCACATACAGATCATGTACCTCTGAGTACAATGAATGGAGTCAAAAATGGAGATTTAAGGATCTCCATGTATCCACATGTAACCATTGGTGACCTCACCTCTGAAAAAGGTTTGGTCGAGCACATGGGGTGGGGCGTGAAAGGGAGTGCGGGAACAGTCAAGCTGTAGGTTGAGTGTGCAATTATAGTCACCAGCTAGAATCTATGATGTCTTGGTTCTATGCTCCAACACCCCAGAGAGTGTCGTCCAGTAGGTTCCTTGGTCTACATTGGGGGCATATATGCTGCCCAGAAGGATTATGGAGCTGTCCAGATGGCCCTCTACTTTGGCCTATCACCCCTCCCTGTCCACTGTGGTATCTAAGGCTTGGAATGGGACCCTGGGCTGGATCCAGATTAGTGCTCCACGTGCATAGGAAGAGTAGGTGGTAGCTATGAGGCATCCCCTCTAGCATTTGTGCAAGCATTGTAGTTCTGCTGACATAATATGTGTTTCTTGGAGGAATATAATGTGTGCATTCTAGCATTTGATGTAGGAGTAAAGAATATAGTATTTCTGCGCCGTATGCATGACTTGGATGTTTAGAGTAAGGAGCCTTATCTTATCTAGAGGGGCCATGAGGTTGATAGTTAGGCTGGCCAGTGAGGGCTACCAGACAGGGGTAAAAAGAGAAATGGGGGGGTACTCAGTGCAGTACCTTTCCTGTTGCTGATATTACCTGGTGTATGACTCTTGTCAGATCCCTGTGTCAGGAGTTGTGGGGCTAGGGGGAATGAAACAATACAATATGTGAGACATGCTGCAGTGGCAGTATGTCCGAACTGGGTGGAATAATGATTCATGCATGAAAATGGGGTTGTGACTTGGTGTAATGAGATAGGTTAGAGGCGTGAGTTGGCCATATATCAGTAAAGATGATCTATCTGGGGCTCAGCATCGAGAGGGAGGTAAAAGAGAGAAGAAAAAGAGGAGGGTGAAACAGGAGTAGGGGGGATCACAATCATAATATACTGTATGCTGCTTGTGGAGTGACCAACGGAGTCATCTGGAAGTCATGGTGCGGACCATCTATCACAGTGTGAGTCGTCATCGGACGTGAAGATGTGGGGACCTCTCTCTGTCCCTCTTAGGTGCTGGCATTGTCCCCTAGTGATGCTGTCTGTAAAGCCTGTCACCAGTATGCAATGAGCTGCTCAGGGAAGGGGGGGGGCTTGAAGACTGCAGAGAGCAGAGATGTACCCAGCTGGGCACGATGTCGTCTCCGCCACCCTCTCATCGAATGTTGGGGCAGTCGGCAGTCCATTGTGGTGTCTATCAATCCAGTCCCAGTGTCTTTAGGGTCTGCAAAGAAAAGTGATTTACCCTCTGTTATCAGTCTCAAGTGGGCAGGGAATAGCAAAGACTATTGTATGCCCAGTTCATGAAGTCGCTTCTTTGTGCCCAAAAACAATGCTCATTGAAGTTGAACTGCGGGAGTGTAATTGTGGAAGAACATGAGTTAGTTTTCAAGTTTCAAAGTTCTCGCTGCTCTCAGGATAGCATCACGGTCCCTGAAATGGAAGAGTCTGGCAAGCATATGGTGTGGGGTGCCCCTGGTATCAGTGGGTTTGCCAGAACCCAGTGAGCTCTCTCCAAGGAAAAGAAAGGTGTGAGGTCAGAAATGGAAACAAAGGACTTGAACCAGATTTCCAAGAATGTTAAGAGAGTCTTGGTGCTCCAACCCCTCGGGTAGGCCTATGATACAGGTGTTTCTTCTCCCGCATACTCCACCCCTTCCTTGTGAACCTTTACTCAATCCTAGAGGTCGGCAAGCTTGTGTTGGCAGTAGTCATCTGGGGCTGAAGCATGGAGAGCTCCTCCTCCCCCTCAGTTACGAGATCAGTGATCTTGCTGTGGTCATTCCACAGAAAAATCCAGTTCAGCCACCAGAGAGCTCCATGGAGACTCCATGGAGATGTGAGAGTTCTCAATGGCTGCAAGCACTTTGTTGAACTTATTGCCTGGTGGCGGCAGTTTTGTTTAGAGTTGTCTGGTAGAGGAGTCTCAGGCACAACTGTTTGAGGGTTGATCACTGGCGGTGTCAGCATGGGTGCAGAAGATTGGCGACCCCCCTCCCAGATCTTAACAGTTGCTGCTTTCCAATGGCAGCAAGTCTTTCCTCTCTCAGCAATGGCCCCTCTGTAGGATCTCCCCCAGTAGTGTCTGGCTAGCCAGGGCAGGATCAAGCAGGAGAGGCAAGGCTTGGGGAATCCAGGGAGGGGGCAGGCCTGGCGGCAGGTGCATGCAAAAGCTGCTTATAGCTCGAGGCCTCCCCTTCCTCACCTCATATCACAGCTGTGTATATGTGGGCTCTCAGAAGTTTGAAGGCAGGCAGGTATTCACACCCGCTGTTGCTCCAGAGGCCATTAGGATGACTCCATAGTGGCCGTGTATCGGAGCAGCAGGGCCCGACAAGGCCAAATTATGGGTGCAG